>NC_059437.1:19387748-20012748 GCF_021028975.2 Sphaerodactylus townsendi | reverse complement strand
ACCTGATCAATCAGACTCTGATACTCTAAATCATACAGCCGGTCTCTGATTCTGCTAAACACTTCATTAGAGGACAGCATAACTAACGAGGCTACTGGAAGTCCCATCCTTCCTAGCTGGATCTCAATATGGGTCCAACATTCTGAAAAATGCAGTATAGTTATGGCCTGGTATGAAAGACTCTCGCTCTCCCAGGTGAAACAGAGGCGAGTACAGTATTTAAAGGTAATGCACCAGGCCCTGGTTTCAAGTAGATGCTGTCTGGTTTCTGGACATAGAGCAGCATAGGACACTGAGGCCCTTTCCGCACGGGTGGTTTATGACGCCCTGGGGACGGCAAAAACGCCATCCCCAGAGAGCCATTTGCACAGGGGGCACAGCTGCTGCACAGCCGCTCCACCCTCGCACCGCCCGACCGGTGCAAAGCAGGCGTTTCCTAACCTCGCTTGGGAAGCGAGGTTATTGGGAAACGCCGGCTTGGAGCCGCTGCCATGCAAATGGCAGCAGCTTCCAGGCACCTTCCCTCCCCCCCCACTGGGCGACTCACCTGTCCTGTGGCCCTCTGGCGCATCGCCGAGGCCTGGGGACACGCCCCCTTTGCCCTGTGACCCTGGAGCGATCGTGCAGAGCAGGGGGGCATGTCCCCTGGCCTCGGCGACGTGTCGGAGGGCCGCAGGACAGGTGAGTCGCTCTGACGACAGCGCAGCTCTGCGCCATCGTCCATGCCGTTTCTGGGACTGTCCATGCGAACAGTCCCAGAGGGGTCGGGTCGGCATGGATTGTGTCGACCCGACCCCTTCCGCCTCCGTGCGGGAACGGCCTGAATGAAGCAAGCCGAGTAATTTATACAGGAAATTAGGCTGAATACATTCAAAGTCCCAGCTCCATGCCTGGATCCAGAGTGGAATGCCATACAGAAGCTGTGGACACACTTTGGCATTAAAAACTTTGTATCTAGTCCTGAAAACTTATGGGGTCGCCATAAGTCAGCTGTGACTTGATGGCATTTTATGTACACACATATGAAGAACAATTAAAATGCTGACAAAGCAACAGAAACGTACAGAAACAAAATGGCGAAACACACATTTTATGGCCCTACATCCAATATTCAGAAACATACTGCCTCTAAATATGGCAGTTCCCTTTAGTGGTCACATGTCATAGTTTTAACGTCTCTACCATCCATGTATCTTCTCTGTTAAAGCCATTTGAAACAAGTGGCCATCAGTGATGTCACATTTTGAGATCATGCACTATTTATGTTATATCCAGAAAAAAAATTTTTTTTTTTTGCCAGTACCAAACCTTCTACCAATTGCTTCTATTGGGTCCTGATATTAAGATTATTTTACTTTATTTGCTATCAACTCACAGAGGACTTATGACAATTCCATAGAGCTTTCAAGGCAAGAGATATTTTGAGGTGGGTTGCCATTGTCTGCCTCTCTGTGGGCTAAGTAAGTTCAGAGAGAGCTGTGAATTTCATGGCACCAGAGGGGATTTGAACCTGACTTTCCCAGGTCGAAGTTCAACACCTTAACCACTACACCACACTGACTTTCTATATTGGGGGGGGGGAATCCTCTCTTCACTGTTCCTACCTTCATAAATCTCTGTGTTCTACTTAGTTACCTTCTCCCTTACACACATCCACAGAGACGGAAAAAACAGAAAGGAAAATCCTCCATCTAACTGTGCATCTAAAGGGGAGGGGGAGAACAAAATAGGTTGAGTGCTTTCTCAATTTTACATGCCATCTTACGAATGCACAAACTGCCCAACGTTTGTGTAAATTCTGAAAGGGCATGGCAGGTTTAACAGATCTGAAATTTATATCTCCAGGAGAATACATGGTTTGCATTTTGAACACCGAAAGGAGTACATAGTTTATGGCTGGGCTTGCTGGACTAAAATTAATTGTAATGCTGGTTTTTACTCCTATTTGTGTATTAATCCAAGGGTTAGAAGAATGTCACACATTCCATGCTGCATTAGATCTATAATTTATCAGTGTCTGCTCCACATATTTTCAACAATCACTGTGAATTTCTAAAAGCTTCACTGACATGGATGCTCATATGATGCACATTTTGATACACGTTTTATATGTGTTTGATATGTGTTACTATTCATACCTCCATTGTCATTCATTAATGATAACACATACCCAACTATGTGAGCTTCATTGTCAAGTCGGCATTTGAACCTTGGTCTTTGGGTCTAAATCAATCCATTGTTCTCCACTGCTTGTTCTTCCTTTGGGTTGTTTTGTAATATGTTGTTCACCTAAGGAAATATTGCCATAATGCAATAGACTCATGCATTTTTGCAGTGGCTGTACCCGCCTCCCCTAGATCTGTACCTTATGGCCTCCTGTAGCTGTCTTGTAACCATGGAAGACAATTTCCTGTGATGGAGATCTACAACTCATCTGCACAACAAAGTGAGATGCAGCTATGAACTACAGGATATTTAGGATCAATGAAGACATAAGCAAGACAAGGTCACAACTTTTCTCTGCTGTCAACAAAATTATTTGTTTTTCGACACCATTGAGCCTCTAAGAGTAGAACCGAACCAAAACTAATCACAATTTTTTACTATAGTTTTTGGCTTCACATACAGAAAATTCATGCCACCTATTGATTCCACATGACCTGACCCAGCTGTAAATATTTCCAGATGAGGACTTCACTGCTTGTTTCCCATTCTGCTTATTTACCCCCTCATTGCAGCCTCACTTTGGATGATGTTAGATTTTTTTAAACTCCTATATTCAGGCTTGGATACATGCCAGGGAACAGTGTAGTACAATGGAAAGAGATGGATTCGATTGGAATTCCATATTCCATCCTGTTTAAAAATCCACACAAGCAGAAAACTCCCCTTGTATTTTCTTATGGAACAGGGGTTTTGTTGCAGGCAGCAAGTATTCCCAAATGTAGTCCTCCATAGGCATGTTATACAGTCCACTTTGCACTACACCAATGTGGTGTAGTAGTTAAGAGCAGGTGGACTCTAAATCTGGAAAACTGAGGTTTATTCCCCACTCCTCCACATGAGCAGTTGACTCTTACCTATTGAATCAGATTTGTTTCCCTACTCCTACATTCCTGGTGGGTAACCTTGCACTAGTTATAGTTCTTTTGAACTCTACCAGCCTCACAAGGTGTCTGTTGTGGGGAAAGGAAGGCAAGCAGTTTGTCGACCCTTTTGAGTCTCCTTACATGAGAAAAAGGAGGGTATAAATCCAGACTCCTCTTCTGTGTCTTCAGCATTCTGCGTAAGATTGCTAACCACAAGGCAGGGCCTGGAATTCCCCAGATCACAGAGATCTGTCCCTCTGGAAGAAATGACAGTTTAGGAGAGTGGACCTAGGTTTCAAATCCCTGCTGAGCACCAATCTCCACCCTCCCCAAACACCACCCAAAATGTCCAGGAATTTTCAAGGTCATAGATGGCAATGCTAATTATACAACCTCATTCCATGAGGTACTAACATCCATCCAACACGCTCGGAGCTTGGCCACAGTGTTGTGGCTGTGCTGATTTGTTGCTCCTGTGGAGGCTTCTTGGTGGCATTGGAAAGCTAAAAATGCAAAAAAAAAAAAAAGCCTCCCATTGTGGAGAAATGCCCATTGATCTTAATGGACTTATACCACCTTTTTTGGTGGGCTACATCCAAAGCCCTGGCTGCCAGCACAATGGGGGCAATGGTGGAAGGAAGCAGACTAACGTTGGTTGCACCTGCAGCCAAGGCCCCAGCCACCTCATCTATGCAGGTGGCAGGGGTGCAGGGATGCTGGTGCAGCATCCAGGGCTGTGTCCCACTGCTGGGGAGAAATGTGGTGGCCACCCACCGGTGGATTTGCCCCATCATCAGTGCAAGTGCCCCAGGGAGCAAATCTACCAGTGTGACCCCACAACCCCCCACTTTGGATGGGGCAGCTCATAGATCTCTCCAGCAGTTTTGCAAGTCTAGTTCAAATTTTGCCAGATCTCAGAATTCAATTATCTTATAGCTAGTGCCTCAGGCTTGATGTTCCTGACAGGATCCATGAATCTGGCTAAGTTAGAACAAATAGACTGTAAATAAGATGAAATGCAGAACATTGCTTTGATAGTTTTGTTTGTTCCCCCCCCCCTTTAGCTTTCTTTTTTGTAAATAAACTGTTGCAATGTTTATGCCTGTTTAATTTCAGATTAAGATCCTAGCAGTTATTTTTCCTAGGGAGAATATTACAGTGATTATGTGAAGATCAATTACTTTGTTAAGTCTGTTAGCAGGAATATATAAGTAAAGTAAATTATGAGTATCCACCCCACCCCCTTCCTCTTTTCTATCCAATCATACTTGAGCTTTGGCTGTTAGGCACATTTGCACAACGTCTTGAATTTTACATACACAAACCTATTAAAAGGTTAGTGGACCAACCATGATCATTTTAGGGTGCTTTTGCTTGGGATATATATGTGCTGCATTTTTAAAGGTACTGGCACGTAAAAGACACCACCTACTTTCCCATGGTCCATTACCAACCTCTGAGGTAGTTCTTTCCTGAATTACACAAGCTCTTAAATTCTAATTTTAGTGGGAGAAGGTTTAGAATTAATTGCAGAATCATAATTCTTTCAGATAATTGGTATCTTTTCCACTCAGGCAGCAGCTAATGCTGATACTGCGCCACTGAGGACATCTCTCACTCCACCTAAAACATAAAAAAAACCCCAAAACCTTTTGATCTGTTACATGGCCATTTTTATGTTTGGAATAAGAGCTACTTTTTGGAAGAGAGGATTTCTGGTTTTAAAGGATCTAGATTTGAATCCAGCAGCACCTTACAGACCAATGAGATTATTGGACTGTATGCTTTCAACTGCTGAAGCTCCCTTAATCAGATACAGAGGTCCATAGTTGATGTATCAACTCTCAAAAGCTTTATGTGTGTGTTTGCAGACAAGTCACTGTTGATTTATAATGACCACATAGTGTTTTCAAGGCAAGAGACATTCAGAGATGGGTTACCAATCTTGATAATGCTCTATGCTTTTTATAATTTTTTTGCATTTTGTAGATGTTATGACTGACGGTAGTAATTATTCTGCTAGGAAAGTGTGTTCTAAAATTACTTAATCAACAATATTGTTATTTAAGGATTTGATTCTGTCTGACACATTAATGGCTAAATAGCAGTGGATGATAGCCCGTATTAACTTCAATGTATTTGGTTCACCATGCTGCAATTTGCAGTGCACACGGTCCCTTTAAAAAAAGCAAAAACATTTGAAACCTTTAGACTGTGGATAATTTGTGTTGCTTCAAGTAGGAACCTTTATGGACAATATATAGGTTGGATTTCTGTACATACAGAGCTAGTATGTGAAGATCAATTACTTTGTTACAGTTTTTGTGATATGATGCTTATATCATGATAACCAGGCCTAAACCAATTCATCACACTTACTAAGGGGATTGTATATCTATATTGTGTTCAATATTTTATATTTCTACGAGGCAAACTGGAGCCCTGGGCAAAACCTGAGTTGGATGCCCCTCCCCCATGGGCGGCCACCCCACCACAACCAAAAATTTTTTTTGCACCAGGTCATTGGTGCCTGCAGGGGGGTGCATTTTTAGACATATCGGCACCAAAATTTCACTGTATCATCAGGAGACTGTCCTTATGCTACCCACAAGTTTGGTGCAGTTTGGTTCAGGACGGACAAAGTTATGGATACTCTAAAGGGTAGCCCCCCATCTCCTTAGCTCTCATTGGAAAGAATGGGAGAGGGGGGCTAAGGCAGGTTGTGCTAAGGCAGGTGTACTAAGGTGTAATAAGGTGTACTAAGGCAGGTGCACTAAGTACTTAGTACTAAGGTACACTAATGTGTACTAAGGTGTGCTAAGGCAGGTATGCTAAGGTGTGCTAAGAAGTGCTAAGGCAGGTGTGCTAAGGCAGGTGTAATAAGTACTTCGTACTAAGGTGTGCTAAGGCAGGTGTACTAAATACTTAGTACTAAGGTGTACTAAGGTATACTAAGGTGTACTGAAGTGTACTAAGGTGTGCTAAGGCAGGTGTACTGAAGTGTGCTAATGCAGGTGTACTAAGGTGTAATAAGGTGTGCTAAGGCAGGTGTACTAAGGTGTACTAAGGCAGGTGTTCTAATGTGTGCTAAGTCAGGTGTATTAAGGTGTATTAAGGTGCACTAAGGCAAGTGCACTAAAGTGTTCTAAGTCAGGTGTACTAAGGTGTACAAAGGTGTACTAATGCAGGTGTGCTAAGGTGTACTAAAGTGCACTAAGGCAGGTGTACTAAGGTGTACTAAGGCAGGTGTACTAAGGTGTACTAAGGTGTACTAAGGCAGGTGTATTAAGGTGTATTAAGGTGTACTTAGGCATAGGTATTAGGTGCACTAAGGCAGGTGTATTAAGGTGAACTGAGGCAGGTGTATTAAGGTGTATTAAGGTGAACTAAGGCAGGTGTATTAAGGTATATTGAGGTGTACTAAGGCAGGTGTACTAAGGTGTATTAAGGTGTACTAAGGTAGGTGTATTAAGGTACACTAAGGCAGGTGTATTAAGGTGTACTAAGGCAGGTGTATTAAGGTGTACTAAGGCAGGTGTTTTAAGGTGAACTAAGGCAGGTGTATTTAGCTGTATTAAGGTGTACTAAGGCAGGTGTATTAAGGTGTACTAAGGCAGGTGTATTAAGGTGTACTAAGGCAGGTGTTTAAGGTGAACGAAGGCAGGTGTATTTAGCTGTATTAAGGTGTACTAAGGCAGGTGTATTAAGGTGAACTAAGGCAGGTGTATTAAGGTGTATTAAGGTGTTCTAAGGCAGGTGTATTAAGGTGCACTAAGGCAGGTGTATTAAGGTTATTAAGGTGTACTAAGGCAGGTGTACTAAGGTGTATTAAGGTGTATTAAGGCAGGTGTATTAAGGTGTACTAAGGCAGGTGTATTAAGTTGCACTAAGGCAGGTGTATTAAGGTGTATTAAGGTGTACTAAGGCAGGTGTACTAAGGTGTATTAAGGTGTACTAAGGCAGGTGTATTAAGTTGTATTAAGGTGCACTAAGGCAGGTGTATTAAGGTGTATTAAGGTATATAAGGCAGGTGTATTAAGGTGTATCAAGGTGTACTAAGGCAGGTGTATTAAGGCGTATTAAGGTGTACTAAGGCAGGTGTACTAAGGTGTAGTAAGGTGTACAAAGGTAGGTGTATTAAGGTGTATTAAGGTGTACTAGGGTAGGTGTATTAAGGTATATTAAGGTGAACTAAGGCAGGTGTATTAAGGTATATTAAGGTGTACTAAGGCAGGTGTGTACCTAAGGTGTACCCAAGGCACCTGTACTAAGGCAGGTGGCTTAAGGTGCACCAAGGTGTACCTAAGGCAGGTGCATTACAGGTGTATCCAGGCAGTACCATATGCAGGTGTATTAAGGTATATTAAGGTGTACTAAGGCAGGTGTACTCAAGGTGCACTAAGGTGTACTCCAAGGGCAGGTGTGGTCTAGTGGCATTCAGGTGCACTCAGGCAGGTGTATTCAGGTGCATTAAGGCGCAACTACAAGTAGGTGTACCAAGGTGTACCTGGAAGGCAGGTGTATTGGCTGGGTTTATTAAGGTGTACTAAGGCAGGTGTATTAAGGTGTATTAAGATGTACTAAGGCATTTGTACTATGGCAGGTGTACTAAGGCAGGTGTATTCAGGTGTATTACGGTGCACTAAGGCAGGTGTACTAAGGTGTACTAAGGCATTTGTACTATGGCAGGTGTACTAAGGTGTTCTAAGGTGTGCTAAGGCAGGTGTACTAAGGGGCTATGCTTTTGAGCGTCCATAACTTTGGCCCCCCTGAACCAAAATGCACCAAGCTTGGGGGTGCCATCAGGACAGTCTCCAGATGATACTCTGAAATTTTGGTGCAGGTACATCGAAAAATGCGCCCCTTGCAGGAATATTCCAGAAATTTGCCCAAGAAGCTTTGTTCTGCTTTGAGTTTTCTGCATCGCTGTCAATGGGGGCTGCAGGCTGGGGGCGGTGGCGCCCATTTCTGAAGGCACAGTCTCAAAACTTTCAGGATCTTATAAGGAGACTACCCTACTGATAACCCCCAGGTTTGGTGCAGTTTGGTTCAGGGGGCCCAAAATTATGGACCATCAAAACTGTAGCCCTTCTATTAACTCCCATTGGAAAGTCCATAACTTTGGACTCCCTGAACCAAACCTCACCAAACCTGGGTGGTATCATCAGTAGGGGCTCTCAAAGATACTCTGAAATTCTGGTGCCTCTAGCCTAAAACAGCACCCCCTGCAGGTCAAAAATGGAAAACCACTAAAAATACCAAAAAATGAACCCTGCATTTTTGGAGCCCACCACAAAGTGGCGCCCTGGGCAGCTGTCCACCTTGCCCAATGGGCATTATGCCCCTGACATGATCAGCTCTGCTGCCTGAGCTGTGGAGGCTTATCTGGGGAATTCAGATTAGCCTATACACTCCAACACACACCAGCTGGGTGACCTTGGGCTAGCCACAGTTCTTTGGAGCTCTCTCAGCCCCACCTACCTCACAGGGTGTTTGTTGTGAGGGGGGAAGGAGAAGAAGTTTGTAAGCCCCTTTGAGTCTCCTGCAGGAGAGAAAGGGGGGATATAAATTCAACTCTTCTTCTTAGTTGTCTCTTTTCTAAACTGAAAAGTCCCAGATTCTTCAGTCTTTGCTCATAGGAAAGTTAATAATCTTGGTTGCCCTTTCCTATACTTGTTCCAGCTCTGTGATGCCCCCTTTTTAGATATGGTGACTAGAACGGTATTCCAAACGAGGCCGCACCATGGATCTACACAGTGCACTATAATATATGCTGTTTTGTTTTCAATCCCTTCCCTAACCCATTACTCCATATTATTATCAGCCCAAGATAAAAAACCAATGGCTTTGTTTTGAAAACTCAGCACAACTTATCCATGATGATGATGTCATGGTTGTGGAAACGGAGAACTTTTCATTCATTCATTCATTCATTCATTCATTCATTCATTCATTCATTCATTCATTTGTGTACGAAGTTGGATCAGCATATGCAACTGAATGAGGTGATGGAGTAGGGCACAGCCTGGTGAAATGCTGTGGCCAGCCCATAAAACAAAATCCCTTGCAAACAGAAAACTTAACAGGAAAGAGGTGCTAACTACCCCTTCTCCTTCAGTACTGGACGAAAAATTGAGCACTTCTGTCATAGATAAGCATTTGTGTTGTAGCATCTAGCCTAGGAAAAAATTCTGGAGAACTGATGTCACAGATCTGACTTTCCATCACCTCAGATATACAAAGGTGACTAACCCTCCATATTAGTGGAGAGCGAAATACTTATCCACATGAAGTCTGCTGAGTGACCTTGGGCTAGTCACAGTTCTCAGCCTATGCAGAGGCAGGCAGTGGAAAACCACCTCTAAATGCCTCAAAAACTCTATGGGATCACCATAAGTCAGCTGTGACTTGGTGGCACATTCCACCAACATATATGCACACACACATTACAATATTGACAACTAGACATAAGAACAGTTTTTTCCCGAATGCCATCACTCTGTTAAACAAATAATTCCCTCGATAATGTTAAACTATTTATTATATACTTATTATATAATTACTGCACTACTTTTTTCATCATTCCTATTACCCATCTCCTCCCACTTGTGACTGTATGACTATAGCCTGTGCTGACATTTTATTTTATTTTATTTTATGATTTTACATTTTATGTTTTCATTACTACTGATTGTTTCCTGATTGCTTACTAGACCTATATGACAATCATTAAGTGCTGTACCTTATGATTCTTGACAAATGTATTTTTCTTTTATGTACACTGAGAGACAAATGCACCGGAGACAAATTCCTTGTGTGTCCAATCACACTTGGCCAATAAAGATTCTATTCTATTCTATTCTATTCTATTCTATTCTATTCTATTCTATTCTATTCTATATTATTTATATACTCCTGTAAGACTGAGTTATTCCGCCGGGCTTTTGGAGAGTCCAGCCGCTGATAGGGGTGCCCGGAAACAGCTACAACCCACTGTTCCCTTTGTAGGAGTTTTAATAGCGGGACACCATCTTTATTTTAATTGATATAGAAATTGGATGCTGCTTTTAAATTGTTCTAATATTTATTGTTTTATCACTGTTGTAAACCGCCCTGAGCCCTTCGGGGGAGGGCGGTATAAAAGTAGAATAATAAATAAATAAATAAATAAATAAATAAATAAATAAATAAATAAATAAATAAATAAATAAATAAATAAATAAATAAATAAATAAATAAATAAATAAATACACATTATAACAGTGTGGTTCAGGAAGAAGCTTGAGGTAAAGGGGCTTTGGGATGGTCAACAATACCACTGTGTATAGGTCCTACTATCTGTTGCTGTAGGTAGAGTCCCATTAAGTAATTTTTGCATTTGTTTAAGTCGATAAGATAAACTTTAATGTCATTGTATATGCACAACGAAAATACAAACATCCCCTGGTGCACATTTCTGCAGTCCTCGCACCCCATCTTCCACAATCCCCCTTCCAACCATCCCTACACAGAGCCACAGCCACATCAACACGACACCATGGAGTTCAGCATAGCCACAGCTCTAGAATAGAAGATGTCTCTGAGCCTAGTTGTCCTTCTTTTTATGATCCTATATCGTCTGCCAAATAGTAATATTTCAAAAAAAAAGAGTATGCAGGGTGAGATGGGTCTTTCAGAATATTCTGAACTTTCTTTAAGCGGCGGGAATTATAGAGTTCTTCCAAAGAGGGGAGAGGGCATCCAATAATTCTCTGGACAGTAGTGATCACCCTTTGGAGCACCTTCCTATCTGCCACTGTGCAACTGGCAAACCATGCACAGACGCAGTATGTCAGGACACTCTCTATGTCATTCCAATACTTATGCTGTGTTTCACCTCTAGTTGGTTACAGATTTCTACAAGTCAAATCCTATTGTATTGTCGAAGGCTTTCACAGCCGGAATCACTGGGGTGCTGTGTGGTTTCCAGGCTGGCATCTTCAGAGGATCTGATAGATCCTATCAGATCCTCTGAAGATGCCAGCCACAGATGCAGGCGAAACGTCAGGAGAGAATGCTGCTAGAACACGGCCATACAGCCTGGAAACCACACAGCACCCCAGCAAATCCTATTGCATTACCTATTGGCTGTCCCAACCTGCTAATTGTATTATCTGCATAATCTGCCTTGGGTCCCAGTGAGAAAGGGGGGGGTGTGTGTGTGTGTAAAAATAAAGAATAAACAAATTATTGTTTGGGGTGATGCACAGGGCACACAATAGTCGTGTGGCTCTTCTGGTTGATGGGAGCTCTACATGACCTATGAAGTGACAACCACTGAGCGAGTTGAATAAGGTAAAATTCAGAATCTCCTCCCCTCCCCCATGCACACATCTACTGGTATGCCCGGACAAGACCCCTACACTCATGTGCTGGAGCTGGAGCCATTCAAGCATGAAAGGGTTTTTTAATACACACACACACACACACACACACACACACACACACACACACACACTAGTGGGCCCAGCCACGTGTTGCTGTGGCAATTGTCTCTCTGGACACAAGAGGTGTCCTGCCTTTCTGGGGAAAAACAAGAGGCACACTGTAAGGATGTGTTTTGATGTGTGTTTCTGTTCAGCCAGCTTGGCCTTGGCACATTCCACGGTCTGGGCTGTGTGCCCAGGATGGCTGCTGAAGTTAACCTTGCTGTCTGCGCTTATCATATATATGTTTGAAGCTTGTCTTTTTCTATCGTGGGAATTGTATTGGGGGGTTCGGGGAGGAGCCGTTGTGCCCGTAAAAGAGGCCGCCTAATTCGGGGAAGGTCAGAATCTGCATTCCGTGTATGTGACTCCAGAAGTTTATGAAATAAAGAACTATTCCAAGTTGCTTAATTTCGGGTCCTTCGAGGTTCCTTACACAGACATCAAGTGTTGGGTCATTAATCTGATTGAGGTATTAGCTTGATGGGCCAAGCTTGGGAGTGATTGAAAAGGGGGAAAGTAGTTGATTGAATTACATCTATAGGACCATGACAATGTGAATATGGTGGCCATTAGAGAGATTAGTCAGAAGAAGTTGGGTTAATACAATGCGTGGCAGGAACCCACGGGGCAAACACATTAAGAGGTCCTTTGTCCTCACAGGGCGGATAGTCCAGGGCTAGAGATGGGAATGTTCTCCAGAGCTAACATCATTGTGTTCTCTTAATTCCTTCAGGAAGGGTGTGTGACAGGTATTTTACAAGGCAGATACAGGCAAGGGCAAGTCCAGACAGGATTTACTGTGTCCTTGAGCGTACACTAGTAAATGCAGAGAATGTTCCCTATTTTGGCACTGCACACCTAGGCACCTCATGGGATGGCAGGTTGAGTAGAGACACTGATGTCTGAAAAGCAGGGTTCCCCCAATCAGGGAACTGCCCTAGTGACATGGGAACACTCATGTCCCCGGGTGCAAACCTTTTGGTCATGTGGGGGGTGCCAGATGCCCCCCATGTGACCAAACAGCGTGTGCCCCAACTGCACAGCACCAAGTCCCACCCCCCAGGATCCAGCCTGGGCCGCCTGCTGCTGCTGAACCCCACCCCCCTGACGTCCATGCAGGCTGACTTTCAAAAGCTTTCAAAAACTGGCTTTCAAAAGTTGGCCTGCATGGAAGCCAGGGGCGTGACTCAGAGACATGTCCCTGCCTTCCCCCATGCCCAGGGCGGGGCTCAGGGGCATGTCTCAGAGCCCCCCTGGCCTCCATGCAGGCTGGCTTTTGAAAGCTTTTGAAAGCCAGCCTGCACAAAAGCAGGGGTGTGGCCGGGGCCCAGAGAAGGAGTTGTCTCCAGGAGCCATTTTCCCCTGACACGCCTCTGCCCCAACCCACCATGGGTCGGTCTGGTAACACAGTAGCAACGTATTGTATAGGGAGACATGGAAAAATAACTATGCAGAGATCTCCACCTTAAAAATAAAATCTGGTACTTAACTTGAAGATAAATTTAGCTAGTGAAAATTTTGAAAGCATCTGTAGTTGGGATTGTTATATTGCCAAGTCTATTGTGGAAGAAGCAGATTTTTATTTGAACTGGGACATGTGTAATATCTGAGAGCTGACTTGCTGAAGAGTATATGAAGCTTCCTTATGCTTAGTCAGACTATTGGTCCATCATATTGCTATTTTCTACTATGTCTGGCAACAGTTTTGCGGGATCAGGCACAAGGGTCACATTGCAGCATCTGCTGCCTAGGATATTTGAAATGGGAGTGCCCTGGTTGGAGCATGGCATGTTCTGCATGCAAAGCATACACAGTTGCCAGTTCTGGGTTGGGAAATACCTGAAAGGTTTGGGGGGGGGGGTGGATCCTGGGGATGGTGGTGGTTGGGAAGGGGAGGGACCTCAGTAAAACAGAATCGATAGAATCGATGCTGTGAAGCAGCCATTTTTTCCCCAAGAGAACAGGTCTTGGTTGTCTGGAGAATTAGATCAATTCAGTTATAATAACAGGAGATCTCCAGCTACCATCTGAAGGTTGGCAGCCTTAACTGCCAAGCCATGCTCACCACCCACATATCTGGAGGAAAAAAGAGAGATTAGAACTGCATTCATTGTTCAGTTTACAAGACATTCACGGCTACTGATGCAACTGAATAACCAGAAAAGAACTGAAGAAACCAGAGTATCCCAGGGAACACTAAAGGTGGACATCAGTGAGACTGTGTGTGTAGTGGCTAGTGTTGCACTAAAATCTGGAAGCTTCAAGTTCAATGTACTAAGGATACTCTTACTTAGAATTAATGCAAGATGCACCCACTTGATCAATGGGTTGGATCCAACCAACTGTTTAGCTCCCTCATGCAGTTCATATGACAACCCTACTTCCACATGGCTTTTATCAGTTCAGAGTCCCATATCATCAGGATAGCATCATTGGTACCCAAAGGGGTCCCCCCTTTCTCACTAACCAAAAAGTTAGTTGGATTGAACCAATCAGCTATAGCATATAATTATAGTACAACTGTCTTGAACCTTGGTGGTCTCTCTCAACCTTCCAATGTGGTTGTTCTCTGCAGTATTCATTTCTGTCTTCTTAGACAGCAGTTCATCTATCTGCTCTTAATATAGTGGGAGTGCCAATGCTGTCAGACTGTCGACTTCTACAGTCACTACTTAAGTGATGCAGGACAACAGAGTGGCAGCTTAATGTTACATTCAATAGTGTGCTTTACAGAAAGAGGGGAATTCAGGAGTACCAAGGAATTATTATTTAAAATCCAGACAACAGGAGAGACAGCACAGACTACATAATCCTGAAGCGAATTACATCTTGCGGGTCAAGTCTGAACCAAGAATTTGAGCCATTACAGAGCTGTATGTGCTTGGCTTGGACCTGGCCAGTGGTGCTACTCTTTGAGGAACTGAAGGCTATCACTTTTCACACATTGGCCAGGAGCATTGGCCAGGAGCAAACCAAGTGTTTGTGGTGCATCAGCATGTTTCTCATTGAGCTACCCCAAAGTTCAGTTGAAAAACTAAAGGGGTTTGGATTTATACCCCACTTTTCTCAACCTTAAGAACATAAGAACATAAGAACAAGCCAGCTGGATCAGACCAAAGTCCATCTAGTCCAGCTCTCTGCTACTCGCAGTGGCCCACCAGGTGCCTTTGGGAGCTCACATGTAGGATGTGAACGCAATGGCCTTCTGCGGCTGTTGCTCCCGATCACCTGGTCTGTTAAGGCATTTGCAATCTCAGATCAAAGAGGATCAAGATTGGTAGCCATAAATAGACTTCTCCTCCATAAATCTGTCCAAGCCCCTTTTAAAGCTAAATCTGTCCAAGCCCCTTTTAAACCTTAAGGAGTTTCAAACTGGCTTGTAAACTCCCTCCCTTGCTCTCCCCCCAAGAGGCACCTTCTGAGGTAGGTGGGGCTGAGACAGTTCTGAAGAACTGTGACTAGTCCAAGGTCACAAGCAGGCTTCATGTGTAGGACCAGGGGGGACCTGGTTCACCAGATTAAGTCCATCACTCTTGTGGAGGAGTGAGGAATCAAACCAAGTTCTCCAGATTACAGCCTGCCACTCTTAACCACAACACCAGGCTGGCTCTCTTTGAGTAGAGAACCCAGCCCTGTTGGAGCAAATTTCTGCTCCTTAAAAGTGGAACTTAAAAAAATGGTGTTGGGAAATGGCCTGGATCATGTCACATTATTGAACGTCTTGGTTGTCTTGTCAAAATTCCTTAGATGGTTCACTCAAGTAGGAATGACCAAATATACATATTACTTCATTTCATTATTTAATGTATTCATGCTATTTTTTAAACAGCCAGGTTGGTTCCCAGAGTTGTTTACAATTAAAATCCATAACATATGCAAGAACATATACAGTAGTGTGTATGATTGAGAGCAGAAGAGGAAGACGCTTGTGGCTCAAGCTTTATCTTCCATCTTTGCTCTCACTTTGGCCCCTTCTGCACACGCAAAATAATGCATTTTCAAACCACTTTCACAACTGTTTGCAAGTGGATTTTGACATTCCGCACAGCTTCAAAGAGCACTGAAAGCAGTTTGAAAGTGCATTATTCTGCATGTGCGGAATGAGCCTTTGAGTTGCTGTTGCTTGACTAGCCAGCCCATCCTTAGTAACACATTATCAAGTCAAGTCATTTTATTTACAGTCAGCGACCAGTAGTACAAGATCAAGGTACATCAGTTTCAAGGTACCGTTACCATAGTATATATATAGACAAAAGAGTAACACATTATAACTAAAGCCAAGCATTGTGATTCTTATCCCCATTTTTCCTGCACAATGAGTGGAAATACTGCTGCATCTGTTTGTTGTCATTTGTTGTCATTTACTGGACACAATGGTGAAGGGGAATCCCCATTGTTAGTTCTCCATCCCTTTCCATATGATGCCAATTTTTAATTGATGGGCTCTCTGATGTCACAGTCTGATGCTAAGAACTATTGATTGGCAATGTGACCCAACCAAAATAAAACTTGAATTAAAAGGTTGGTGGGGATTTAAGTCTGCATGCATATTATCATGGGGCTAGGTTTAGTGTATCATTTTACATTTTTTAAAAACAAAATGCCTTCAAGTTGTAGCTAGCTTATGGTGACCCCATAGTGTTTTCAAGGCAAAAGACATTCAGATGTTATTTGCCATTGCCTGCCTCTGTGTAGGTACCTTGGACTTCCTTGATGTCTCCCATCCATGTACTAACCAGGGCTAACCTCACATAGCTTCCAAGATCTGACAAGGTCTATCTAGGTCACGCCTTACCATGTTCAGCATAACATAAGTATGGACGAGAGGATTTGTCCATCTTGTATGCTGTAGTGAATGTCAGAGCCAAACACTAGGACTGTATTAGGTTGAGTCTGGGTAGTGTGAAAGGGATTCAGGGGGAATGTTAGTATGAGAACCTGTGGTGGCTTTTGGCAATCCTGATCCATGTGCAGTCTTGGGTGTTCTCTCTCTTGCTCTCTTGTTTAGAAGGGAAACAATAAAGCCCAATTTGTACAGTAATGCAAGAACCACATTAAAGCCAAAACATTCTGCAAATCAGAAATTCTATATGAAGGGTACTGTATTGGTATTGTATAGAGCCAGCATGGTATAGTGGTTAGGAGTGGCAGACTTTGATTTGGAGATCTGGGTTCAATTTCCTACTACTCCACATGAAGCTTGTTGGGTGTCCTTGGACCAGTCCTCTCTCAGAACTTTCTCAGCCCACATGCACGAAGGCAATGGCAAACTACCTCCAAATGTTCTCTCGCCTTGAGATCTCTACGGGTCCTCTGTAGGTCAGCTGTCACTTTACAGCACTTTCCATCACCAACATTGGTATGCAGTATTAAGACCCCTATTAGGAGTGAGGAATATATAAAAAGAAGATAGGTAGTTAGCCAGCCAGTCAGTCAGCCAGCCATGAGTTGCTCAGACGGAAAACTCAGTGACAATTAGGTTTAACAGACTAGGCAGAACTCTATTGGCTCCCTGGGTGTCACCTGACCTCGGTGCTCTGATAGCTGCAGTTAGCTTATCTAGCCATCTGCAGTGTTGATAGTTTTGCCAATAAAGGTTGTTGATGTTGTTGCAGTGTTGATTAGAGGTCCAACAGAGAGAGCAACTCATTAGCTCCTTCCTCTGGTGTGCCATTGTGGTGGTACAGCAGCCAGGGCCTGCTTTCAGAGTCCCCAGTTTGAAGTCCCTACAGCTCTGTAATCTCTTGTATCTAAACACCCAGAAACTCACAAACAGATCTTTGTGGCGCATTTCAGGGAGAAAATGTCTTCCCAAATGGAATCTCTCCCTTTCATTTTTGCAACTTATTGCCAAACAAACAAAAGAAAGAAAGCACTGTCTCTCAAAGACAAAGCCAGTCGTTTTCTCCCTAAAATGTGTTTACAGTTTGAGTCTCAACAGGGGAGCGTGTTTTGCATGCAAATAGCAGGTGGTTGGGGAGTACTGCTTTGACAGCTGATGTTGTGAGCTGCTTCGACATCTGTGGTCTAATAGAGTGACTCTGTAGTCGAGTGAAATTTCTGATAAAAGGCAACCAAATTGGGGGGGGGATTTGCCCCCCCCCTTCTTGCACTCTCCAGCAAGCTACGGGCAAGACTGTTCAAGGGGGGAATGAAGAAATGATTAAAAAGAAATTGCACTCTGGCTCTTGTGGCAAGTGACATAAATGAACCTGAAAAGGCAAATAAGATGACACTAATTTTAAAGACACAGTGGCTCTCTAAGTCAGCCTAGCTGGAAATTGCATGCTTGAAAGCTAGAGGGAAGCTTGTTCCTTTCTCTCCTTGCTGCAAATACGGAAGAGCTAGCTCTTAGTTGGGCAGTGGGAGTTAAGTGCGGTTGAAAGAAAGGCAATTAAAGCCGCTTCCCAATCTTTTCCCCGGGCAGGGCATGCAATGGCAACAGCCTCTGTGAGAAATGTGCCATCTCCAGCAGCAGTGTCATTGCTACCACAAGCAATGACTGTCACAACCGATCACTTCCTTCACTGGGTGGAATCCAGAGAGCATCTCAGGTCTTTGGGGCTGGTGGAAAATTTCCCCAGATGGCAGAGGAAACAAGATTCAGAGGCAAGCAAAAGCTCACAAACAACTAGTCAAGGTTAGATTCAAAAGGTATGTGCCTTTTACATGTTTTTTGTATTTAGTATTTTAAAACATTTATTCAAAGCAGTATGTATGCATGTGTATGTATGTATATGTATATATTAAACCCAAACCTGAAAAATGCGGAAAAAAATCCTTTGCCCACCCCTATCTACTACTATACAATGTCACTCCCCGTTGCCTGACAACTCCAGTCTTGTATGTGAAAGCCTTCACTCCACATATGAAAACCAGCCCTGGTATCTGATCTATGCCTGGCACACTGATACTTGACATTCACCCTTCTATACAACACTTAGGAAGTGATAAGCATATATGAGCGAAAGGGTTCTTATTCAGTCTTTCCTTTTAAAAACACTAGCAGCCTGACTAGCCCAGTTTGTCCGCAACTTATCAGGGCTTGGGAAAAAAGCAAGGTTGGCCATGGTTAATACTTGGATGGGAGGTCACCAAGGAAGGCTGGGAATGCTATGTGAAGGAAGGCAATTGCAAAACACCTCTGCTCATCTTATGCCTGGAATACCCCATTTAAGGGGTCCCCTTGAGTCAGTTGTGGCTCAATGGCATGTTCTTCTTATTTAAAAACCTTACCCATCAAGCATTGCTGAACAGACTGGGGCCACATTGTTGCTGAGATGGGAGCTATGATCTGGAAAGGCTCTGGTTCAAATCTCATCTCTGTTATAAATTAGGTTTTAGGGTTGCCAATCTCCAGGTGGGATCTGGAGATCTCCTGGGATTGCCGCTGATCTTCAGACCATAGGGATCAGCTCCTCTGGAGAAAGCAGCAACATTGGAAGGTGGTCTATGCAGCATGATATCCCTACTGAGCTTTCTGCCCTTCCCAGATTCAATCCCTCAAATCAAGTCAAATTACCTTTAATGGCATTTAAATATAGAGTGATAAAACTACAAGACAATAGAGACACTCTGGCCATTTCCACATGGCCATGGTGGGGGTTGAGTCAGCGTACATGAGGCTTACCCAACCCCCCCGGGACCATTCACACGAACGGTCCCAGAAACTACCGGGACAACAGCGCCGCACTGCGCCGTCGTCCAATCAACTTACCTTCCCTGCGACCATCCGGTGCATCGCTGAGGCCAGGGGACACGCCCCCTGCCCTGCACGACCACTCCGGAGTCACAGGGCAGGGGGCGGGTCCCCAGACATGGCCCCCTGCCCTGTGACTCTGGAGTGGTCGCGCGACACGCCAGACGGTCGCAGGGAAGGTTAGTCGATTGGGAAGGGGGGAGGGATGGCGCCTTCCAGCTGCTGCCGTTCGCACGGCAGCGGTTGGAAGCCGCTGTTTCCCCAAAACCTCGCTCGGGGAGCGAGGTTGGGAAACAGCAGCTTCGTGCCGCTGGGGAGGTGCGAGGGCGGCGCGCCTGCAAAGCAGCCATGCCCCCCCCCCCATGCGAACAGCTCCCTGGGGATGGCATTTTTGCCATCCCCAGGGTGCTGTATTCGGCCCGTGCGGAAAGGGCCTCTGTAACTGATGCTCACCAAAAGATGTCAAGTTTAAGTATTTCAAAATTTCAGTTCAATTTAGGAGACTTTTCAGAGGTATGGGCATTTTCTTCATATTTAGAAATATTTAATTTAATGACTTCAGCCGGAAGTTTTGCCACTATTTCTGTTGTTCCTGGATCTTTGCCACTCAATAAGAGTTTGATCAGCTTGTCACCATATAGATGGACAGCTTCCTTTTCAATGAGATGGTGTTTAAGTGGGCAATATTGGCAGTGATTTTTTTTTTCAACGGTATCAATAAATGGGTGAGCTTCCCTCAAATCTCCAGGAATTTCTGGAGTTGGCACATCTGGAGTTGGCACAACTCAGCTGGAGTTGGCACATCTACTAGCTGGTCTTAAGTCAGCTATTCTTGCTCATTCTTATCTTCTCCACAATTTGCATTATACTCTACCTTAAAGTGGTATTATAAGGGCTACAACCCAACAGCACTGCATACTACTTAGTATGAAGAAAATAAAGTAAAAAGGAAGGGTTTCAAAAATATTTCAAGATGTGTAATTATGAACTTCCATAAAATCAAGAAATATGCTCAAACCTGGAGAAATGACTAAAAGAATGCTCCCTTCCTGAGTTCAATTGAGTGTAAGTCTGCAGCCAAATCTCTGAGCCTGAGGTCCTTGGGAACTGGAGAGAAACTTTGATGTCTGTTACAAAGCCCTGCTCCGCAGGGACTAAATCGGTAAAGCCCTGTAGACGATCCACAGCCAAGCCCCCAGAAAATCAAATATTGACAAGAAGAGAGTCCATAACAATCACTTAAGTATTTCTTCTCTGCCAATTATATGGTAAAATGCCTGGAGCTTACATTATACTCTACGCAAAATTGCCATGCAAATGACATTTTCTTTCTTCCATCTCATGATAATAGTTACACTTAGAAGTCGCAAACAATCATGACACTTTTGCTAAGTATGTGGCATTTCTCCTCCGCAGTGTAACCTAGCATTCACATAATTAAGACAGATATAATTAAAAAGAACACTCCACACGCCTCCGTTAGTTAACTCTGAATTCTCCAGTAGGAAGCAAGTATTGAGGAAATATTCAAAGGGAGTTCTCAATTTAAATGGCAGGCCTGAAAAAGTGACATCATTGCTGAGAGGAATCTTTGTTAAAAACTCTTTGTGTGTTCTCATGCATTCAAGAATTTTACATCAAGCTATACTGTGATATCCCTATTATTTTACAGTCTTGCTGGTGTATTGCAGTTCAATAGCCTGAACTTGTTCAGAGAAAACATATGGTAACAGTTATGGTTGGGCAATGCGACCCTTATGCCTCAATCCAGAGGCCAGGGTGGCCAGGGGCGGTGTCTCTTCTGCAGCACCATGCCACCTTCAGAGGGCTTTTCAGGCAGCGTGGGGAGGCTTGCATTTTTTATAAAACCAGTTCACCTGGAAAGCCCTTCATAGACCAAAATGGAGTTACATCATCCTTTTGATGGCATAAGTCTGAGTGCTATACTTGGAGGCATTCCCAGCCTGAAAGGACTAAAGTTGGCTCCACCTCCCGGAATGCCCCTAGCCCACCCCCAGCTGCACTTGCAACCAGGTATTGGCCAGCAAAGCTCTTCAGTCCCAGATTGGGTGCAAACAAGCTGTATAGAGCTCGCCCACCAAGTTGCCATCCTCGTTGGCATAAGTGGTAGTCACGCCAGTTGGGTAGGCAAACGTGTCAGCACGTCCCTGCACTGGCTCCATATGCTGATCCCGCCCCCACCACTTTGGATTGGGCTGCCCAGGACATGACTGCTAAATTCAACCTTTCCTTTCATTTTTCCCCTTTCTGTTCAAAGAACTGAAATCAGACAGCACGGTTGCAGAATTATGGCTACACCCAAATATTCCCTTTTGGTGTCAAATAATGGAAACTATTGCAATTAGATTACATGTACTATGTGATTCGAGTGGAATTTTGATCAGTTATTTTTTAAATGCCAATGGAAAGCATGTGTCCTGCCACTGAGTTATAGACTTTCTATAGGCAGAATTGCCACAGAGGGAACTTTTGAGCAGCATTGTGGGGTATGTATGGGAATGAAATTATGAAAAAAAACCCCTGAAAAAGTGGCTTGTCTTCACTACACTCATGACACACAACCATCAATGGAGCACTTGAAAGTGTCAATGGGTACTTTATCAATGTTCCCCTTCAGTGGGGGGGGGGGGGATAAGTTCACAAGGCCTTTTCTTTTGTTAATTTTTTTAATCAACAAGACTGCCATAAAGAGAATTCCAACCAAAGAATTCAAATAAGTGTCAGGAAATTTAAAAAAAACCCACAATACGTTAAGGAGATTATTAGTGGAAGTAATAATGGCTGTGTGTAATTTTTGTACTATTGTTCTGTCCACATCATACTGAATTATTCCTGGGGAACAGCTATTAGCTAAAGAAGGAATTATGGGGGGGGGGGGTTTCTTGTTAAGATGAAGAATAAATAAAAATAGCAAACGTGTAGTCTATCCATTGTTGTGTAGTCATGGATTTTCTGTAACCATTCCTCAACAGTTGGTAAGTCATGGCTTTTAAATGTCTAGCAACAATGATTCTTGCTGCTGTTGTCAAATAATAGTGTAATTTTTTTGTGTTTTTGTAGATTTCTAATTCCCTTTCTGTAGAGGAATGGTTCCCAATCTGAAGTGTTTAGGGGTACATAAAAATGTGATAGGTTTGATGATGTGGAAGTATAATTTTTAGGAAAATGAGTTGTCAAGGGATATGCGAGTGAAAAAACATTGATGGTTTGTTTTAAGTGATTATTCTCCAAAGATTCCGTTCTTCTGATTGGTTTAAATGGCTTAGACTGAAGTAAGTCCATATTGGACTGCACTTTAATTGAAGATTGCAAGTTACTTACTGAATAGTATATTGAGAATACAGGTACACAGATTTTAGCCATATTTTATACAGATTAAAAAATCACAATGAATGTAAAGGTTTCCTGTCAAGCAAAATAGTTGCAGGGAAGAGTTTGGACTTCACTAGCAAAAATTCTCAAGGACATTTTCACAACCCCAATTCCAGCAGCAGAAGGCAGTTTAATGTTGCAGTCCTAAGCATACTTAAAAGCCTCATTGAGTTCAATAAGACTTGGTTCTGAGTAGAGGGGGGTGCTGTTCATCTATATGCAGTACATACAACATTATTGCTTCTTCTGCTGAGAAAGTTTGAGTTCAGGGGATCATAGGGAACACAGCTTGAAAAGCTTAATCAAACTGAGCCCACGTCCCTTGAAATCAGGCTTTAAAGCAAAAGTGAAGCTAGCATTTGCAACCCCCTTTAACATGTAGTTTCTTTCAACACCTCTGCTCCAGCAACAAACCAGGCATTAGTAAAGGAAAAATTAACTCTCTCTTTTGCATTTTTCCAATTTTTCCAAGTCTATGGGGCTGATGGGGATATTGCTTGGAGGCATTCAAAATGACAGTCCTATCATACCAGCCAATGAGCACCGGATGCAGAAAACAAGTATTATAGATGTAAAGAGCACTCTCTCATTGATAGTTATTTCTTTCCTCTGTAAAAATAAGATTTGTTGCTTAGGAATATGGCTGCCAAATGGCCTGGAAAAACTGCTCTGTGCCTTTAATAGAGGCTTAAGTGGGATGGTATTTAACAGGTGTTATTGCATCCTTACTCGTTGTGAAATGTCTCACCCATCCATTTTCACACATTAGGTTAAAAAAAAAGGTAAAGGTAAAGGTAGTCCATTGTGCAAGTTGAGACCCATAGGGTGATGCCACATCACAATGTGTACTAGGCAGACAATGTTTACAAAATGGTTTGCCATTGCCTTCCCTAGTCACTTTACCCCCAGCAAGTTGAGTACTCAGACAAACTAACAAACAAAGCCTTTATTAGGCATATCATACAGTAAAAACATAAAATGATCTCATATGGCCAGGACCTGTAATAAGTACTGAGCAGTCTTCTCCAGAAGGTGAGGATCATCACTGGTTCAAAAGTCACATGATAGTTCTGCTTTGAGAACTGTTAGCCTTAGATAGGAAAGAACAGCCATCTCTAAGCAGAGAGTATTTGAGTCAAATAAGCAAGATGTGCTCAATATTTTCAACAGAGGTCAAGTAGTCTGTACAGACTATCCGATGGAGGTATATTACAGAAACATCCCTGATGCAAAGCTGATGGAAAAGCATTGCATCTGGCCCTCATCAGAACCCACCTTTGTCTGGGGTAAATTAGATGGTTCATATACTTAACAATCTGTAGAATTTATCAATACTGAGGGGGTCCGGGCTGGTTCAGGCTTGGAATGTATGGGCTCGGATTGGGCAAGTTCCAAGCCTGCAACATCCGATCCTGCGGGAACATCCGAGAAACTTGGATGTGTTTTTATTTTTTTATTTTTTTAACGTTTTGGCCTGCAGGGGTGCGGTTTTGAAGGTATCAGCACCAAATTTTCAGGGTACCATCAGGAGACTGTCCTGATGATACTCCCCAAGTTTGGTGCAGTTTGGTTCAGGGGGCCAAAGTTATGGACCCTCAAAGGGGATGCCCCTATCCCCCATTCTTTCCAATGGAAAGAGGGTCCATAACTTCCCCCCTGAACCAAACTGCACCAAAACTGGGGAGTATCATCAGGACAGTCTCCTGATGATACCCTGAAAATTTGGTGCTGATACATCCAAAACTGCGCCTCTGACAGGCATCTTTGCAAAAGATTCTTTGTTTTGCAGCAGTTTTGCAGCAGTAGCAGTGCCATACGGCAACCTAGACTTGTGCTGCCTGGCTTGCTGCTGCTCCATTCATTTAGTAGTTGGAAGCAGCAGAAGGAGCATCTGTGATGAGTGGGGTTAATCTTTTTTGGGGGTGGGAGGTTTTCTCTTGGGGTGGGAGGTTTTCCTTTGGGGTGGGGGGAGTAGGAGCACCGCCGCTGTTTGTTTGTGTGTGTTTTTACCCCCCCCCCCAAGCCAAACTGCGATCTTTGCTGGCTGGGAGGGTTTTTTTCCTTTTTTTGGCTCGGAAGAGCCACTGATCCGAGCCCCATGGGCTTGGATAGACCGGGCTCGGACGCCTCAGGTTCGGATGACTGGTGACTGAGCCTGCCTGAGACCCACACGGCTTGGTCCAAACTGTAGGTTCAGACCACCCGAGCTGCCAACTCTAGTGATCTGTTCCAGTTTTGGCATAATACCAAAGTAAAATGGGGGGCATGAGGTCATAGCCCAGCTTAGAAGATATTATTGTTCCTGATCAAAAAGTCGAATTTTAATTTCCCTCATAATTTGTTTGGGGATAAACATCAAAAGATCCTCCAGGGAGAGACCAAGCTGAGCTAGCTTTGCAATTATCAATCCCCACCACTCCGTTATTGGCTAAACTATAAGGGGCAGAATTGAAACATCGTCATATCCAGAATTTAAAGGTGACTAGCCACGCTCTGGTTTCAAGACGATACAGACCAGATTCTAAAAAAACTGAGTACTCATTTTAGTGACCTCAGAAGGATAGAAGGATCAGTCAACCCTGAACCACTACCTGAAACTGACTTCTTTCAAGATCAAATTCAAGTCATGAGCAGAGCTTTTACTGCAGTACTACAGCTTGATATTCTGTGCCATGGGGTCATTAAGCTCCTATAAAAGGTCAGGGCATCTTTCCTTGGACCTGCTGACAACCCTGCTCAGAAAAGGAGGAAACTTGTTTGGGTAAATCCAGCGTTGCCAACCAATGGGGAAGGCACCTGAAGAATGTAGGGCATGATGTTATGTCTAGGTAAAACCTAAAGTGATGTCATGCCACTCTAGGAATTGCTCTATTATCATAGAGCTTTCAATTATTCATAGAGTAATGTAGCATCATTTTTGGATTTGCCCCAGAAGAAACCCCGCTCCACATGCATTGCTAGAATTTGTTTTAAAAATAACCGGAGACTGGCAACACTGCTGAATATCCTTTGTGGGTGCATTTCTTTTTGAGCCCTTACAAACAGCTCTGCAATGCCAGCAAATGCTTGTCACCTGTAAGTGCAATCATGCGGAAGGGGCAACCAATGAAAAGGTTGTCCAAATCTAGAGGTGACCATTTCCACATAATTGACAAAATAGCTACTCGTTCATGAGGGAGCAGTAATAAAAAATAAAAGAGAAAATTCTACGTTGGGGTGGGATTCACCAGATAATCTTATTATATTAAGAGCATCCCCAATCCCATGACTTACTTTTCATAACAGGTAAGCCTGCCCTCATTGCTCCAGACAGAACAGGAAACAATATCCTACAGCAAGAACAGCAGGTGACTTACACTAATTCCATTTATCACTCTTCTTTGGTGCCTAATTGTAAATAATAGCAATACAACAGAGGCTGGTTGCATTTAATTGCAAGAAGGCTTAATCATCTCCTAGAAAGAGCTGCATTCCTTCTTTGTTTCACAGTATAATGTACTTCTTTTGGAATGGAAGAGAAAGGGAGTCCTGCCAGCAGCCATAATAGCAAAGATGAAATGCCATCCTAAATCATTCTTCGTTCTTGCCCAAAACATATTGAATCACTTTTCATTTAGCTAACATGAAATTTGCATTGTGTCAAGTGAAGGCTAGAGTGACTGAGTCAAGGGCCCCTTCCGCACATGCAGAATAATGCACTTTCAATCCACTTTCAGTGCACTTTGCAGCTGGATTTTACTGTGTGAAATAGCAAAATCCAGACAGGGACATCTGGGGACAAATGCCCCAGGTGGCTGCAGTTCAGTCACATGGGGATGGAAAATCACCCCCTCCGCACTTCTAGCCTGGGCTTCCTGGCTTGTGGCCCAAAGGCAGCTGCCCATCTGCACTAGGGTTGAAGATTCAGATGGTCCAAATCTGAATTTTGGCCGAATCTGCATTGATTCGGATGAATTCGGACAAGCAGGGTCGAATCTGTGCTGTCCGAATCCCATCTGATCCAAATCAATGGGATTCGGATCAGCAGCAGAATTGCGTTTTTATTTTGTTGGTGTTTTTTCACGTTTTGGCTTGCAGGGGACGCATTTTTAAACATATCGGTACCAAAATTTCAGGATATCACCAGGAGACTGTCCTGATGATACCCCCCCCCCAAGTTTGGTACAGTTTGGTTCAGGGGGCCAAAGTTATGGACCCCCAAAGGAGGTACCCCATCCCCATTATTATCAATGGGAGCTAAGAAGATGGGGGCTACCTTTTTGAGAGTCCATAACTTTGGCTCCCTTGAGCAAAACTGCACCAAACCTGGCGGGTATCATCAGGACAGTCTCCTGATGGTACCCTGAAATTTTGGTACTGATATGTTTAAAAATGCACCCCCTGCAGGCACCCCCAGAAATTTGCCCAAGATTCTTTGTTCTGCAGTGACTTAGCTGCATTGCTGTCAATGGGGAATTTCTGATAGAGGGCTGTGGAGTGCACATTTCTCATGGAAAACCCACAAAACTTTCAGGGTATCTTCAGGAGAGTCTCTGGATGACACCATTCAGGTTTGGGGAACTTTGCTTCAGGGGCAGTGGGAGATGGGCCCTACCCTTTTGGGGTCCCTTAGAATTGAACCCCCTGAAGCAAAGTTCCCCAAACCTGGATGGTGTCATCCAGAGACTCTCCTGAAGATACCCTGAAAGTTTTGTGACCATACCTTCAGAAATGTGCACTTCACAGCCCTCTACTAGAAAGTCCCCATTGACAGCAATGCAGTTTAGTCACTGTAGAACAAAGAATCTTGGGCAAATTTCTGGGGTGCCTGCAGGGGGTGCATTTTTAGACGTATCGGCACCAAATTATGAGGATATCATCAGGTGACTGTCCTGATGATACCCACCAAGTATGGTGTAGTTTGGTTCGGGGGGCAATGGTATAGACCCTCAAAGGGGGTGCCTCTATCCCCCATTGTTTCCAATGAGAGCTAATAGGGGATGGGGACTACACCTTTGAGAGTCCATAACTTTGGCTCCCCTGAACCAAACTGCACCAAACTTGTGGGGTATCATCAGGACAATTTCCTGATGATACCCTGAAATTTTGGTGTCACTAGCTTTAAAAAAAGTGTTTGTGTGTTTCACCACTCACTCACTCCAGCAGGCTTCATGTGGAGGAGCGGTAAAACATATAAACTGGAATTTTAAAAACTAGTGGCACCAAATTTCAGGGCATCATCAGGTGACTGTCCTGATGATACCCACCAAGTTTGATGCAGTTTGGTTCAGGGGGGCCAAAGTTATGGACCCTCAAAGACAACCTCTTTTAGCTCCCATTGGAAACAATGGGTGATAATGGGCCACCTGTTTTGGGGTCAATAACTTGGGCCCCCCTGAACCAAACTGCACCAAAATTGGGGTGCATGATCTGAACAGTGTCTTAAAGACACCCTGAAAGTTTGGTGCTGATACATTTAAAAATGCGCCCCCTGCAGGCACCCCAGGAATTCCCCCATTGAAAGAAATTGAAAAAATTCAATGCAAACCACAGAATCTTAAGCAAATTCCTGGGGTGCCTGCAAGGGGCGCATTTTAAAGGTATCAGCATGAAAATTTCAGGGTATCTTCATAATACTTTCCTGATCATGCACCCCAAGTTTGGTGCAGTTTGATTCAGGGGGGCCCAAGTTATGGACCCTCAAAAATAGCTCCTATCTTCCATTGGCTCCCTTTGGAAACAATGGGTGAACAATGGCCACCTGTTTGGGGGTCCATAACTTGGGGCCCCCTGAAATAAACTGCACCAAACCTGAGGGGCATCATCAGGACAGTATTCTGAAGATACCCTGAAATATTCATGCCAATACCTTTAAAAATGCGCCCCCTGCAGGCCAAAACGTAAAAAACATCAAAAAAATAAAAACGCATCAGAGAATCTCGGATGTCACTGCAAATTCGGGTGTATCCGAGCCTGGCAGGCTCGGATATGGGGGGATCCGACCCCATACACCCAAACTGGACCCGAATTCGAACCAGGGCCGAATTCTTTTTCCATTTACCAACCCTAGGCACTGCTGCCCTGCAACTCTCTGAGCCCTCGGCACCAGAGTCACCAGGTCAGGGAGAGGGAGGCTGCCAACCTCCCTTGCCCCTGGGCACCTTTCCTCTATGTGATTCACACCTTGGGGGTCTTTTTCCTCCTGCTTGCTTGGAAAAAAGGCTTTTCAGTACAGTGGCAGCTCAGGAGAGGCTGGCAGGTGTCTTCCTGTTGCCCTGTTTTGAGCCTCCAGCGGACCCTCCCACCTCCTCGCCACCACCACAATGCCTGCCTGCCTGCCTGCCTGGTCCATCGGGGTGGTGGGCAAGCGCAGTGTGACAGCCTTTATGGAGCCTGCCTGCCTGCCCCTTCCTTTTCTCTTCCTGCTGTTGGCGACGGCAGCTCTTTGCAAGGCCAGCAGGTTGGGGGTGAGTGGCTACAGCAGCTTCCCCTATTGTGCAAGAGGTTTGGCTTTCATTTTCTCTCCCTCTTTTTCTGTCCCTCTCTGTCCCTCTTTTTCTGGCTCTCTGCCTCTTTTTCTGCCTCTCTCTCTCTCTCTCTCTCTCTCTCTCTCTCTCTCTCTCTCTCTATTTCTGCCTCTCTTTCTCTTTTTCTGTCTCTTTCTCTGTGCAGTGGTGCAAAAACATGCTTGAAAATCACAGATCCCCATAGATCCTCATGATTTTCCCACTTGAGACATGTGGTTAAATGCTTGAGCTGTGATGTGATGGTGATTTTGGGGTGACCAAGTTGAAAAATCATGAGAATCCATGAGGATTTTAATTACTAAGGGAGGGATGCAAACAACAACAAAAAACCCTGTCCATGGTATGACATACTATAATACAGGAATTAATTACTAAGGGAGAAAACAATGCAGTAAAAGCAATGTGGTACATACCATAACAATTGCCACAGATTGCTCTCATATTTTCTTAAAAACATTTTCTGATCTTGGTGGTGATTAGAAGTGCCATAAAGTCACTGCTGACTTATGGCAACCCTGTAAGGCAAGGGACACTCAGAAATGATTCATCATTGTCTGTCTTTGTGTGGGTTGAGAACGTTCTAGAGAAAGTGAATGGTGCAAGATCAGCCAGCAGGCTTCATGGGGAGGAGTCAGAGATGTAGCTAGGGAAAATGGAGCCCGGTGCAAAATCAGAGTTTTGCCCCCCCCCCCCCCGCAATGGGCAGCCACTGTAATGCTGGAATCCACCCCCAAAACAGCATCACTTTCAATGGTGTTTAAACTAGGGAGCCCAGATTCTTCTTTTAAATCCACCTTAAAGGGAGAATCTGGAGTCCCCAGTTAAAACAACATTGAAAGTGATGCTGTTTTGGGGTGGATTATTCCCTACCCTGAAACAGCATCACTTTCAATGTTTAAACTGGGAACCTCAGATTCTCCCTTTAAATCCATGCCAAAGGGGGTGGATTTAACGGGAGAATCTGGGGAATTTTTGGGGGTGCCTGCTAACAGGGGTGCAATTGTTAAGCTAGAAGCATGAAAATTTCCAGGTATCTTTAGGAGACTCTCCTTATGATGCCACCCAGGTTTGGTGAAGTTTGGTTCAGGGGGTCCAAAGTTATAGTTCCTCAAATGTGTAGCCCCCATCTCCTATTAGCTCCCATTGGAAACAATAGGGGATGGGGGCACCCCTTTTGGGAGTCCAAAACTTTGGAACCCCTGAAGCAAATTTCACCAAACCTGGGTGGTATCATCAGGAAAGTCTCGCAAAAAATCCCTGAAATTTTGGTGCTGCGCTAGCCTACAAACTGTGCCCCCTGCAGGTCAAAAACTGAAAAAACACTAAAAATACAAAAAACCCGAACGAACCTGAATTTTTTGCGTGCCCCCGCCAGACGCACGCCTGTGCAGCAAACACTCCCCAACCTCCTGGTAGCTATGCCTCTGGGAGGAGTGGAGAATCAAACCTGGATCTCCAGATTGGAGTCCATTGCTTTTAACCACTACAGGATGCTGATCTATCTATCTATCTATCTATCTATCTATCTATCTATCTATCTATCTATCTATCTATCTATCTATCTATCTATCTATCTATCTATCTATCTATCTATCTATCTATCTATCTATCTATCTATCTATCTATCTATCTATCTATCTATCTATCTATCTATCTATCTATCTATCTATCTATCTATCTATCTATCTATCTATCTATCTATCTATCTATCTATCTAATTCTTTTTTCTCTGTAACTTTTAGGTCATTTTTTCTTCGGATGGGTTTTGTCATTTTGATAAAGCATTTATTGTCTTATTTATTTGATTCATTATTTGTTCTCATTGCTCTCCCGAGGTGACAGGATGCCAAGTCAAATCTCTTTTCCATTTTTTTCTGTTGCTTTGAATAAAAGATGAGCTACTTTTGAACTTAGTCCAAATTCCAGTGCCAAAATGAACAGGTCCAGTTCAGCTTTCACTGAAAGACATTCCAAAATGGTTGCTTTCCTCCTGCAGTTTTTCCCAGCACTTTCTGCAACGGATCTCCTTTGCACTTTCCTGATGGGTTTCAGATGGTTGTGTTTGGAAATCAAAGCTTTGAACTGTGTCACAACAAAAATAGCCTAGTTAAGGGAAGTTTATTCCAGATGCCGAAATTTATTTTGGCTCATTAAATTCATGTTGATCTTAAATATCATCAACGATTACTATTATCAATGTCAATGGACTATGGAAAGCAGTTTTGCATACAATGAATAGGTAATACAGCAAGTACCAAATTTTATATCATATATGTTATATAAATGTTATGTTATATATAGATTATATTATATATGTATAGATTATAGACTACTATTGAATTGTTTATCAAATATAATATGTCAAATACTGACAACATAATTTTGAACATCATAATCATGTTAATCATCCAGCATCACAAAATGTCAAATATTCACACAAAAGATCTAACACTGAACTATTGGCAATTATTAGATATACACACATATAGTATAAGAGGTTATAAAACTCCCTTGAGTTTCAGAACCTGCCCTCATTCTAATTATTGGCACACTTTTTAAATATGAGCACAACTAGGTGGTCATCCATATATCATCAGAGAAGATGTAATGATTTTTACCTTCCAAGTTCATTGTGAATATATGCCAACTGCTTCACAGCTTGAATGGGGGTGGAGGGGGCCTTATGTGAAGGTTTTGTTCCTTACAGATCCCCTGCCTCTGAGCAGAACAGCAGATATCAAGAAATGATTAGCTCTGGCTGCAATCCATGATACTAAGATGTCCCCCAGTACTACTTGTTACTGAATTAACACATAAATCTGAGAAGTACCTGGACATGTTGGCAGGCATTAATTTAATGACTCTTCATCTGCATCTCAGACAGAAAGGAAGGAGATGTTATTTCTCCAAAAGTTCTGAAGGGTAAATTGTTGTGTGCCATTGGTCATAGACAAATACAGAAAGGCTTTGTTAAAGCTGACCAGTGGCAGCTGGTCCCTGTGAACCTTGGTTCATAGGGATGTGTGATTTTCAACAAACCAGGTTACTGGAAGGTTAGAGACCATAGCAAGTTTTAGGAATTAGTTCAAGAAGTTAGATGATTGATTGTCGGTTCCTCGTTGCTTCCTTCTTCAGTTATTCTGGCTAATGGGATTACTGAGATCTTGCAGACATGCATGGAGGAAGCTAAGTGAGGCACCCCTTCCTTTTAGGAAAGAGAGACAGACTGAGGACATCCAGCAATCATGCCTTTCACAACTGGTGAAGGGCAGTGGTGATGAGGTACAAAGCCCACTGCTGGAAATAATCAGTCTCTCCCTCCAGGAGGGAGTTTTCTCAGGGAGGCTGAAGGATGCAGTGGTGTCACTGCTCTTAAAGAAACTATCCCTGGATCCTTTAGATCCACCCAACTACTGCTGGATTTCAAACTTATCATTCCTGGGCAAGGTAGTTGAGAGAGCGGTGACGGCACAACTGCAGGCATTCTTGGATGACACATCCACCTTGGACCCATTCCAGTCCAGCTTCTGCCCTGGCCATGGGAAGGAGACCATGCAAGTTATTGTCACAGGCGAGCTCTGTCTCCAGCTAGACTGAAGCCGGTCAGCATTGCCAGTGCTCTTGGACCTCACCACAGCATTTGACATGGTTGATGATGTCTTCTGATGTCTTCTGATGTCTTCTGACCCACTGCTTCACTATTACTGGACTATGGGGGACAGCTCTAAAATGGCTGGGCTCATTTTTCCGGGAGTAGGGACAGCAGGTAGCATTGGGCAGGGGGTATCTCAGTGAAATCTCCTTGTCTGTGCAGTGCCATAGGGGGCAATCCTCTCTCTGATATTAACATCTATATGCAATTTCTGGCACAGCTGTTTTGGAGCTTTGGACTGAGTTACCATCTATATGCTGATGACACCCAGCTTCTTCTGTCAATGACTGGCCACCCACTTCCACCCAGGATGTTCTAGGCCAGTGTCTGGAGGCTGTGGCAGGATGGTTGCATTATAGCAGGCTGAAATGAAATCCAGTAAAGATGACACATACTGGAGAAGGAGTTCAAGCTGTCCATTTTGGATGGTGAGGTTTTAACATCCACCTCTTCAGACAAAAGCCTGGGTGTGATCCTGGAGTCTTTCCTGCCAATAGAGGCCCAGGTCATCCACATCAAAGGTTATTCATGAAGGCAAGGTTAAATGTATTTCCTTCTGAAAATGTTAATGGTAGGTAAACTGGTATTCCTTATTCTTTTAGAGTATGTTCTTGCAGTGCTCAGGATATTGAAACTGTGCAGCATATCCTCTTATCATGTCAATATTATCAGCATAAGCGGCAACAAAGGATTTTTCCACTTCTGTTAAAACTGAGAGATAAATCGGATTATTTTGTATTCAATATTTGTTGGGAGATAAAAATCCTCATGTAACATTGGAAATGGCAATTTTTTTGCAGAAGTGTTTAAAGTTAAAAACCAGAGAACCCCAAAATCTGTGGCTTTTTCCCATCTCTGCCAGGCTAAGGAGTTGGCCCCTATCTATCACATGCTGACCTTGCCACAGTGATCCATGTGATGGTCTCCTCCAAACTAGATTACTGTAATTTGTTATATGGTGGCCTGCCCTTGAGGCTGCTCTGGAAACTACAACTGGTACAGAGTGCAGTGACTAGAGTACTCACTGGGACTCTGGTGAGAGAACATATAAGACCTGTTCTCTACTGACTGCACTGGTTACTGATTGAATTCCAGATAGTTCTCAAGGTTTTTGTATTAACTTTTAAGGCCTTGAGTGGTCTGGAATCATCATATCTTTGGGACCGCATTTCCCCATACAGCCCAAGAAAAACCCTTTGATCCTCCAATAGCAATCTTCTGGTGATCCCTGTCCCCGGGGACATATGTCTGACATTCACCACAGGTAGGGCCTTCGTGATCCTGGCCCCTACATGGTAGAATTTTGCTAGCAGCAAAAATCAGGGCTCTGCAAGGTATTCAACAATTTCACAGAGTGTGTAAAATTGAGGTATTTCAACTAACTAAAGTATGGATCCCCCTGAATTATGTTTGGTCCCGAACTTACACCACCCAGTCCACCCAAATAAGACCTGTAAGATCAGATGAAATTGGGATTAGATGGGCAAATAATCTGAGTACTCTGAATGTTTTATGAAATGTTTTAAATTGCTTTTATTGAAGTTATTGTTTCATGAATGTGTTAAACATGTATGTTAGCCACCATGAGTCTGGCCTTGGGAAGGGGAGGGCAGGATTATGAATGAATGAATGAATGAATGAATCAATGAATGAATGAATCAATGAATCAATGAATCAATGGGGGCTATAACTGATCCTCAGGAGACTGTGAGGGCTTGCCTAGGTGAGGTCTGGACTATGGAAAGCAGAAAAAGCCTGAAAATACTAAATTTCTGCCCAGCTTCCAAATCCAGGCTGATGCACCTGCTTTTCAAATAAACAGCCAAATTCTGATGGAGCTCAGAGTGAGGGTGGGGGTGGGGGTGGGTTGAGCTCAACTAAGCATGCAATGGGTGAAAAAATACAATTATCTTCTGTTACAATAAACTATTCCTGTTCTTTTACATCCTGATACATTTACTGAATATATAATTTTCTGAAGTACTGGTACAAGGCCACTGGAACACTCTGTTCCACAGAAAGATGGTAGTTTGGTCAGTGGAGGTGCAGCAGCTGAGAAACGTGTATGCTTTCATATAAGAATATAGTCGTCCTGAACCAATATGAGAATTCTCATTTATTTTTTCACCCTGCCTTTGTCTAAACCATTATTTTGTGCATTATTGAATAATGCATTTATGCCAAAATGCATTTTTATTTTCAAACTTTCAAATGGCTTGGGGAAGCAGGACTAGGTAGGTACTAAGACCCAGACAGAGCATCCTACAACAAAGAAGGTTCAGCATGCTTTCTTCTGTGGCGAAGCAATACACAACTCTACTAATATCTTTCTGTGGAACAGAGTATAGCTGATGGAAGGAAAAGATGAATGGGGCCTCATGTGTTAATGTTTCAGATAGGAAGAGAAGAGAAATAGTTCCTGAAGTTTGTTGTGTAGAAGCGTAAACCTTGGCAAGTGTGACATATTGAAACTTAACTTCCTGCAGCAGAAGAGGAAGGGTTTCCATTTATTCAAGTGAATGTAATTCATAGTATTTACATGGACAAGGTATGCATAACACTGTACAGCATACTGACAATAATTCATAGTATTTACATGAACAAGGTATATATTAGCACAGTAAAGCATACAGACAACATTGGAAAAAATATGGGAAAGAGGTAGTAAAAGGAAAAGAGAAAGGATCATGGGTTTAGTTCGCTTGATTCAACAGCAAAATTGAAAGGGATTTTTAGGGCAAAACATCCAAGATAACACATTCAAAACCACTGTTAAATAGTTTAACTTCAGATACTATTTTCATTTCAGTGAACTTACACTTGGGTAGTTCTGCATAAGATTGCACTATAATGGTCCAGTCCATTGGAATTATTTTCTTTTGCAAGACTCATTATAACAAAAGAGATCTGTTCAAGAGTGCAGGGCTCTTCTTTTCAAACCACCTTCATGTAGGGAAAAAATTCTACAGTTTCTGACTCAATTTTATTCATATTTCATGTAAATTTCTCTTTTCCTTTTTTTCCCAATCAGATCCAAACAACAATTCACATCATGGCGGCAAAAAGTTTAGAAAGGTACAGCGGACGGTTGTATCACACAATGTTATTTTAGCTCTCTACCTTTAATTTTTGTAGGTTTTATCTGATAATATTTTAATCGTCCAAATAAAATGACTTTTAACATGATAAAGGTCTATAATTACATTTTGCAATATCCTTTAAGTATATATTTTACATCTGAATCAGGTAGTTTCATTATATGATATCTTATTGCTATTGCGTTGATAGTGTTCAAGTGTTCATTCAATTACTAACTTTAATATCTCTTTTACAGAAAAATACCTCTGACATTTTAAAAACTTTATAAGTTTTGGATTGTTTTTAATGAGAACAATTATTCCAAGCTCTTTTCTCCAGGAACAACTTTTTGGATCACCTCTTAATTGCTACTATATGCAGTACAGTCTTTCTGGATGCATTTCTGTCCCCCCAAAATATTCACAATCTAAATAATTACATTTGGGGGGAGGAATAAAAGGGTAGGTTGAACTGGGGGGGATCAGATGTAAATGTCAAGTTTTATTGATTGATTGATTGATTGATTGCATTTCTATACTGCTCTTCTAGACAGGTTTAGAGTGGTTCACAACATGAAGAAGAAGAAGAAGAAGAAGAAGAAGAAGAAGAAGAAGAAGAAGAAGAAGAAGAAGAAGAAGAAGAAGAAGAAGAAGAAGAAGAAGAAGAAGAAGAGGAGGAGGAGGAGGAGGAGGAGGAGGAGGAGTTTAGATTTATATCCCATCTTTCTGTCCTGTAACGAAACTCAAAGGGGCTTATAAACTCATTTCCCTTTCTCTCCCCACAACAGACATTTTGTGAAATAGGTGGGGCTGAAAGAGTTCTGCATGAACTGTGACTAGCCCAAGGCCACCCCACAGGAATGTAGGAGTGAAGAAACAAATCCGGTTCACCAGATAAGAGTCTGTTGCTCATGTGCAGGAGTGAATAATCAAACCAGGTTCTCCAGATTAGACTCCCTCACTCTTAACCACTATACTACACCAACTCTCTGAGATCTCTGTCTAGGAAGAAGAAGGATCTGCACTGTCATGTGATGGAATTTCTTTCCTCTCCAGGAGCAGCACCAATTGTCAGTGGAATCAATCACCGAAGATATTGCTGCAACATTGGATGCACTGTGCGTAGATTGGGGAAAGTGTCTCTAGAGCTTTCGCAAGGAGACAGAAGGAGCTTTTTATGTTATTCCTCAGTTCTGGAACTGACAAACATTTATCTTCCACACATTTATGAAACCGTAAATGAAGAGCCTGTTTGCAAATATGTGTTCATTATATGATGGCATGATGATGCTCATGTGTTAATGAGCCATCAAAGCTTAATTACACAAACAGACTTTTTAATACCAAATTCAAAAGCAATATATACATTTTTAATAGTCACCAAAGCCAACATTAGCATGCAATCACAAAGAGGTGTGACTCCTACTATCTATGTGGTGTGGACTTCCTGGAAATGGTGTGTGAATATTGCAGGTTACAACAACATCAGTGGGTCAGATGTGAGAGTAGATTCTCCCAATCAACATTCCATCACCACAAAAGGTACAAATTGGTGGGAAAAGTCCTTGAGATTGCCCAGGTGCTAGAAAAGCAATATACATGCATGTATGCTTACATACATACATAAATGCATACATAAACACATACATGGAAAATATTTCTGCTGCCTCTGCCAATCATTTAGTTAAAATGTTCCTGACCTAACTACAGCCACTGGGTTCTGCCCTTAATGGTACCTATGGCGTCTGTTGCCAGACTCATCCTGACACCCAGGAAGGTTCTTCCATGAGACCATACCAGGAACCAAAATGTTTCTATTTCAAAAGTTAGCAATTGTGATCTAAACAGCTGCTGTAACTCACCATTCTCAATCCAGGTCCAAATCTTCATGTTCCCATGAGGACCAACATCTAACAAAGAGGATAAATGAAGTACAAGCATGTCAAGGTAGACCAGCCCTAGGTATGGACTAGAATAAGTTTTTTTTGTGGTCAAGATATTTGTAGCTGGGGGAGGGTGGGGTCAATCAAACACCATATTCATCTAGCACAATGTGACAGTTTTTTTAAATTGCAGACCCCACCACCACCACCATTCCATTTGACACTGAAATTTAGTAGGATTTCAAAAGCCATTTTGATACTTTGTGGGGATTTTTTTGATACTTTGTGTTGATACATTGATGAACCCTCCTAGCATGCATTATAAATTACTATAGATATTAGAGACTAAATAAAATTTAAATAAAAATAAAAAATAGTGGCTGCTAAATAAAAAATAGTGGATGCTTCTAGCTTGATGAACCACAACAGCAGGCATTCAAAGTCCTTGTTAGGAAACTATCACAACATTTGGTAGCAAGCATTCTTCCTTTGACATTGCCATGTCTCCTTTTTCCAATATAATGATTGGCTGTTGGGCGGGCAGCAGAAGTCAGCCGTTGGCCTTCTCCAGGGGAGACATGTGCTAGGCCAATTAGATTTCCAGCTGGTCTCTTCAGCCATCATCTGCAGTTTGGCTTTCTTTCTCATTCGTTCATTGCTGAATTTCAGCTACTTGCCTCGCATAATCAGAATCAAACTCTGAAATTGAATTAATTGAAATTAATTAATAGAGAGATGACTATAGTTCTGATGTGCTAAATCAGAATAATAACTCGAACGCACAATCTACCCCAACTCTGAAGGCTAGGAGCCCAACATCTATAATAAGCCTACGGAAAACCACTAATCGGACCACTTGTCTTAGACATCCTAGAGACTAGAAGGCATCATTTAGTTCAAGGTAACCTCATGCTCAAAGCAGGCTTGTGAAGGGGTGGGAAATGAAGGAAACTTATGGGTCACAATCCAATCCAGAATTAAAAGTGCTTTCAGCACGTACAACCAAGCATGTCTAACTCATTAATGAACATTTGAAATGCCACTAATTTGTTGGCAAATATATGAAATTGCCCTATACTAAGCCATGCTGTTGGCCAATCTAGGTCAGCACAGTTTGCTCAAATTGGCAATTTTGTTCTTGGGCATAAAAAGGTTTTTTTTTTCTTTTCAGCACCTCCTTCCTGAGGTCCTTTCATTGACAACATTGGAGCTCCCCCTGGACCTTCTGCATGCAAAATTTGAGTTCTACCACTGAATTGTGGCATTCCTGTAACTCTGGCCACCCTTTATTCCGTGTTTGGGAAAGCAGTCTCACTCCATATAAATCTGCTGACAGAGGCACTTGGCCCACTCACCTCTGGATAATGTCCCAGACTGGCATACTTCCAGTTAATATACTAATATAGTTCTGGAGTACTGTTATGCTTGTTTAATGACCTTGGAATGCGTGTGTACCTGGGGATTCAGCAACGCTGGATCAAATAGTATATTGTGAAGTTTGTATACACCACAAATGGAATATTGTAATTACGTATGCCATTGGCCATGTCTCAAATAGTATCTTACTAGTTAACACCATCTTAAACCCACTTTCCTAATTAAAAAATCATTGAGTAGTTTAATTATTACCAAGCACTCTCACCAATCTTTGGTTGGTAATTAAAATTTAAATTCATTTGTAGTTAATCTTTGTTTATGTATGTTTGGCTGTTCTTCTTGCATGCATAACTGTTGGATGATAGTTTTGAAGTACATGTTGAGTGCTGATGATTTACGATTGGATTAATGTTCAAAATGAAAATTTTTACACTAAGGGCCATATTACTCTTCAAGTAGAGGGAACCCGGGAGTTGCCATCATGCAATTTAGATTGTAAGCATGTGGGTGGTGACCTGTGTATTTTAATAATTTACTCTCTCTAATGTAATTGAAGTGCTTTTAAAAATAATATGAAGCCAATCATAACTTTCTCTTGTAAATGTAAGTTGCAAAATACATTGAATTTTTAGATATCAATTAGAGATTTTTCTGAAATTCTTTTAATTTGAGGGTTTAAAAAAACTTTTATTTGTTTATTTACACCCAGCCTTTCTCCACAGTGACCCAAAGTGGCTTACGTTGTTCTCTTCTTCTCCATGTTACCCTCACAGCAACCCTGTGATAATAGATCAGGCTATGAGTATGTGACTTACTTAAGATCACCCAGTGAGATACCATGGATCTTCTAGATCTTACTCCAGTACTCTAAACACTATATGATATTGGATTACTAGATTTATCTCTGGATTCTACAATTCCAGATCACCTGGATTTGTTTCCAAAATGGAATTCATGCACATGGAATCCTCCATTGTTCTTCAATTACCATATTATGTTCAGAGGTTAGTACCTACAAAGCATTCCACAGCTTCAATGTCTTTGTTTATGTCTGTTCCCTCATCTACATTAACAGTGCAATCCAGAACAGAGTTACTCCAGTCTAAGCTCATTGATTTCAGTGGACTAACTCTGTTCTGGATTGCACTGTAAATCCTGTTCACCTATTCCACAGGTTCAATATGCATTGATGAGTTAATAGAACTACAGAATAAGTTACATGAGGCTATATGTTCCCAACACACACAACTTTATTTCTTTTCTAAAAAGGATCATAAAACTCCAAAGAAAAATATAACCTTCTTCATCTCAAGCTCAGATGCATTTTGTAATCAAGACTGCATAGAAGGCAATATATTAATTCAAACATTTGCCTGCATGTTTGCAAAAGGTCTGTATGCATCATGCAGGAGGTCAAGGAAAGTAAGGCAGGAAAGCATCATAAAGCTTCCAATTAAATAAAAAAGGTAACTAGATAGCATGTTTAATTTCTGAAATCTAAGCAATTTTTCCAACCAGGGCTATTAGCAAAAGGTCTACAATTTAAGGATTAAAATTCAATAAATGTATCATCAAGGTCAGAACATTCATTCAATGATGTATGATGCACCTGTGAAGATGAAATATTTACTCAATAAGACAAAGTCCCTGATCCAGTTAAAGTTCATATGCAGAAGCAGGCAACATTAGTTGAGGAAGGTACCACATGGTTAAATAATTACCCATTTGGACCCTTTCCCCATTAGACTGCTATAGCTACATTCATATAATCCTGATTTTTTAAAAAAACTTGAAATCCCACCCATCAATCATATGGAAGTGGGGATTCTGTCACTTCCTATCATCTACCAAATAATTGGTAGTGGGGTCTCCAGATTTAAAACAGGGCCCCATGCTTGCCACTAGAATAGTTACTGAAATAGTGGTATATCATTTTCATACTGAAGAATGGGATGGTAAAATCATTTTGTTCCCACTTATATCCAACCGGGTAGATGTGCTTTATATGTGACAGAATGAATCAAAAATTATCTAGAGGACAAAACTACATAATTTGTTATTATCTTAACTCGGAGCCCCTGTGGAAAAGACAGGCCTTCATCTGGAAAGAGTTTTGGGAAGCAGCAGTTCTGAGGAAGGAATTTCCAAAATCACATGCACAACTCTCATGTACCCACCAACTGAACATCTGCTAAAGGTGGGGCTCAGAGGAAGGCTCCTTGGGGCAACCAACATCAAGTGTTGGGTTGGTAAATGTGGGTGCAGGTGGTTCTACAGGAATTCTGGACTGAAGGCATTTGTCAGGTTCATAAGTCAAAAACAGCATTTTGTTTTGAGCCTAGAAAGAGATTGGAAACTAGAGCAGATATTTTGATGTTGGGGTTTTGTGCACTTCCCCTTTTCCACCTGTCTGAGTGGTTTGTAGTGGCTTTTTTCCCCACAGTTTTTCATTTGTAGGGAAGTCTGCTAGGGCTCCAGCCATGCAGATCTGCCCTTTTACCCACCCACCACTTCACTGTTCTATCCCTGCTGAAGGATCTTCTGTTGTGTGGACAGGGAAAGCCAGGAGTAGCAAAAAACCACCGGAAATGCACACTGATTCCTTTTGCTTTTCCTGCTAAGCAGAGCAGGGGGGGCGGGGTGTGTGTGTGTCACACTTTACCAGGTTTTGGAAACCCTGAGAAGAGTCTGATCTGAGGCCCAGAGAGTTCTGAAGATGCTAAAATATCCGTTAGAGAGAATCAATTCCAAAGGGAATGAATGTTCACTGCAAAGCAGACCACAAGGGCATAAATGGCCATTGACTGAATATATCACTAAGCCGAATGCCTGTAAAGATGCTAGCTGCTGTATTTGGATGATTTGACTTTTCTGAACCATCATCAAGAGTGATTCCATATAGTGTTTTGTCAAAGTAGTTGAGTATGAATATTACTAAGGCAGCTTCTGCACGGAGGCAGAAGGGCTTGGGTCGGCGTTTCTGACGCCGACCCGATGACGCCGGGACTGTCCGCATGGACGGTCCTAGAAAGAACCGGGAAGACGGCGCCGCTGGGCGCCATTGCCCGGTGGACTTACCTGGTCTCCGGCCCTCCGGCGCGTTGCCGGGGCCTGGGGACACGCCTCCCTGCCCTGTGCACCTGCTTCAGCGTCGCAGAGCAAGGGGCGTGTCCCCAGGCCCCGGCGACGCGCCGGAGGGCTGGAGACCAGGTAAGTGAAGGGAGGGAGTGGGGGGAAAGCGTCTGGAAAGTGTGTTTCCAAGGGCACTCTGGAAACGCCAGCTTGGCGCCGGTCGGGCGGTGACCGCGCCCCCTGTGCGAATGGCTCCCTGGAGACGGCGTTTTTGCCGTCCCCAGGGCGCCATAAAAAGCCAGTGCGGAAAGGGCCTAAGTCTCCGTGAGTGGGATCAGGTCAGTTTTCTCCAGGAAAGACTGCAGCTGGTAAACTAGCCTCATTTGTTAAACAGTGTTCCACATAATCTCTGTTTAACTCTGTAATAAGTACCCCCAAGCTGCACATCAGTCTTTCAAGGAGCAGTTCTCCCATCCTGTATTGGGATCAGCCTTGCTCCCCACCCATTGCACTTCCATCTTGCCTAAATCAAGGTCCAATTTATTAAAACTCTTATCCAGTCCTTCCCTATTTCTAAACATATATTTAATCCTTCTACTGCCTTTCTGATTTTGAAAAAGGAGACATAGTGCTTTGTGCCATCTGTATACTGATGACACTGTGTTTCAAATATATGGATGTCTTCCCCCAGTAGTTTCATGTCAATATCGAAAAGTATCAGGGACAGAATCAAATGCTATGACCAACAGTGGTAAGCCAGTGGCTACAAGACTCAGCAGGAGTCTTTGAACATCACCTTCTGATACCTGCTGACTTTCAAGGAAAACAAACAAATCCTGAACTTTCCAGTCAAGATTAATTTGGTAGACCCAAAGAAAACTATGGTCAATAATAGCAAAAACTGTTGAAAGTTCCAAGAGGACTAATAGGGATGTGAACTCGTCCTGCTGGGTGACACAACCAAGGTTTCTGTGCCGTGACTGGATCTGAATCCAGATTGAGTTCTAGGTATATTGTTTTGTCTAGGACTAACTACAGTTAGTTTACCATTTCCAACAACGCCACCTACAAAAAAAAGAGTGATTGGACACTAGTCTATAACTATTCAGATGTCTAGTATGGTTTCTTCAAGAGGGATGGGGCTGTAGCCTTTTTAAAAAACACAGCATTGTGCCTTTCTGTAACAAGTGATTTGTTCAGCAATCTCTAGATCAAAATTCAAACTTTGGAGAGTATTGTTATCTGATTAGCCAGTTAAATGAAACTGGGCACCTGTTGCTTTCATGCCCTGCTTTCAGGTTTCCCAATGGCTGTTCACTGTGGGAAACAGAATACTGACCTAGGCAGACTTTTAAGGTTTTTTCTTCTGTTATTGTGGTATACTACAATTGGTCACTGAAAATACAGCAGGAACATCTTTATCCAGGAACAGATAAAACTGCATGATACAGAACCAGGAAACTGGTTCCTCTAGCTCAGTACTGACTGACAGGCCCTTTCTGCACGAAGGGCGCCCCTGCACCGGCAGGAATTCTGCCGGTGGAGGGTAGGGAGACGACGTTCCTGCAAGGGATCGGTCTCGGCGAGGCTGCCTTCCCGCAGAGGCCGGCGCAGGAGAGGTGGCTCCGCACGGAGCCACCTCTTCCCCATCCCTCTCCCACTCACCTCGTCACCTTCGTCGCCCTGCTGGCCTCCTAAGACCCACTCACACTGCCCTCCGACCTCCAGGGGTCGGAGGACAGTGAGGGAGGGTCTTAGGAGGCCAGCAGGGCGACGAAGGCGACGAGGTGAGTGGGAGAGGGACGGGGAAAACAGCGTGTTCCCGGCAGTGCCGTTCGCACCACGCCGCAGGGAATGCGCTGATTTCCAAAAACCTCCCTCCAGGAGGGAGGTTTTTGGAGGTGGCCTGATGCCGCCCTGGGGGAGGGGGAGGGGAGCCAGGTTGGCGCTGCTGCATTTTTGCAGCGCCGCCTGTGCGAACGGCTCCCTGGGGCCAGCGTTTTTGCCATCCCCAGGGCGCCGTAAATGGCCCGTGCAGAAAGGGCCGTAGTTTCTCCCAAGACTTTCAAGCAATGACTGTTCCAAACCTTCTGCCTGAGTTCTTTCAACTGGAGGTTTGAAGCACTGAATCTAGGACCTCATGTATGCAACACACACATGTTTAAATGGTGAATTAATAAGAGTCTAGGGAAGGTAGAACTTCATCAAGTAAAAAGGTGTTGGTGGTAGGGATTAGGACTATGCTGAACTGAAGCCAAAAAGAAAATACCACCACACTCCTTAAAAAAAGCTGTTAAGGCTTTTGGAGGGGGGGTTATTTTTGGCTGAAAAGAAATGATGGTAAATTGCAGGAACTGAAAAGCAGAGCCTAAAATCTATACTGAATTTTTCCGGCATTTTTTGGTCACTTCAGTCCTGCTGACATTAAAAAATGGGGGAACCCCTCTCCCCCTATTTCTCCCCCTCTCCTACTTGCTGAATGCTACTTCCCAAATCCACATGGTTTAGAGGAGGCGGTCAGCAGAGAACTGAACGTTGGGCTCGCCTAGCTAAGCCCAGCATGCAACTCAGTGGCTCAGAATTTTTCAGCATCAGGTTTAAATACCTGAAAAATTTCCAAAAAGCTGGAAAAAGCTTGTTTGAGATTGTTTTTTAAAGTCTGGGTTTTTTAACCCAAGCCTGAGGAAAAAAAGGGTACATACCACTAGAAGGGAAGAATGAATATTTCCTTTTTTATGATTACTGATTGCAGAATTTCATTTTTCAATCTTGGTTTTGTGCATTTGTTTGTATTGTGTATACATATACACCATATGCTATTTTACATGCAATGCACATCATTTATATGTATAATATAGGTGAGATGCTGATTTATTAATATAAATTATGTTAAAAATGTGTACATTTTCAATGTATACATTTTATTAGAAAAAAATCCAATACAAATGACAGCATGAATATAAAGAACATGGGTTTAATTTGTACAAAGGAGGTGAAATTATCATAGAGATTTTATTCAGCAAGAATAAGAAATTCAAAAAAACATCCCAGGTTACATATTTCTAAGTTTGTGTTCTCGTGCTAGCAGACTTGATGTTCTGTGACCTCATGTTGAACTAACTGGCAGCATTATACTGCAACACATCAGTATCAGTACTTTAATGAGGAATGCCAAAAGGGGCCCAAAATGAAACTCCACATATCACCTTCTAAGAGCATGGCAGCTTTGAAATTACCATTTACCACACTTGCTGTGTTCCCCCTGCTCAAAGAGGTCAAATATTCAAGATTGGATGTTTAAATTCATATATGTTTCCTGAAGTCTAACAACTCCAAGAAAGCCAATGGTCAAAAATGCACACAGGGACTATTTGTTGTTATTCAAACCTTGGCAATAAATCACTGAGCTGAAATTTATCACTGCCCATAATGTTTCCCCTGGAGACTCCGGTGGATTCAGTACAGCAGCAGAAGCATAAACTGAAAGAGTTTTCTTGACATTTCTTTTTTTTTAAGCAACAGGAAACTGCCACTGGATTTTAGGGATGAGCAGATTTCCCCTGGTTCTTCTCTTTTATTGTTCCAAAAGTCAACACTGTCTCCACTCCACTCTCTCTTAATTCTGGTTTAAGAACATTTCCAAAATTGTTTCCAGAACTGGATCCTGTGCAGTTTGTAACAGTATTCATTCTGCTCCATTATACATTTCCTCTCTATATATTTTCAATATATTTGTATACTTTGATACAATGATGCAAACAGTTTTGGGTGATTGCACAATAATATTTTATATGACAAATTGTACAGTGGTTTCCAGATGTGCACAAGCTCTCTTGGAAACATGGTGTAGCATCCCCCTGAAGAAGAGGCAGGGTTAAAAAAATGTTTTAAATAAATATATATTGCACCCCCGCAAAGTCTGACATAACAAAAAGATGCTCGCAAAATTCTCTACGGCCAAATTTGCCTGCCAAATGTCCTCATCCTCATGATGCATCCAAGTGAATGTGACTGTGGGTTGTTGTTGTTTTTTACCTCCTTTAATTTCACTACCTACAAAAACATTGTATAGCATCATTCTGTTTTTGCAAATGTTTACATATTTCTCAGTGCCAAGCCAGAATGTGTAGTGTTTGCCCTGTTGTGATGTGAGGGCAACAGCAGCTGATCTGCGAGGTCTACATGTAGCGACACCCATCTTTACTAGCCCAAATAGACTTAGACACATATATCACTGCAAAATTTAACTACAGTCAGCCAAATACATATGAAATGTTCACATCCAATAGCATGTTTATCAGACAGTGAAATAAAATGTGTAATTGACTTTGGGTTATTTGTCACAGAAAAATGAGGAGGGAAAACAAGAAATTCTAAAGAGAAGAGCAAAATGATAGTGGAGGAGAACATTCATGTGCAGGTAATGAGATGAACCGACAAAAAGAGAGCCAATGGAATTTGCTTGTTCCTAACACAGTAGTATGTCCAATCAGATTATGATTGCTTTTTCTCTGTGTCTCATGATTGAAGATATTCACATCAGAGAGCAAAAGAAGTGAAAGTCTCAAGAAACAGTGTCTGTATAACACTCTGTGCAACATTTGAAAGTTTAAGTGGAGGATTTCTTAATGCATTGGTTTCAATTCAGGAACAAGCCCAAGTAATTCAGTATTCCAGAATCCAGGGGACTCTTCAGATGAGGAGGCAAGGAACAAATTTGGTTGATAAGGAAAAGCAGATGGTCACCTTATGTTCCTGCAGTTCTTGCATGATAATCATACATAGTCATGTCCCATTTGGTGCAAGCTAAATATTGCATTGCATGTCTTTGCACTGTGTATTTTACACAGTAGACATACCATGGTAAGGAGTACTCCTGTATTGTTAGAATGGGCTAGAAGTTGTCACAGCAGGACAACAGGCAAGTAGCATGATTGTAATCAGGCCTTGGGTAAGTCCAGCACAACTAACAACTGATCAAGAAACCAGAAACAGTCACAATCTGACAAAGTTCAAATCTTCAGCATCAAGTCGAGACTCAAGTCCATATGAGAAGGCATAGAAGAGCTAGATCTTTTCACTACAGATAAATAATTAGGAGTAAGGAGCCAAGGAAGAAGCAGAGTTTAAATAGTCTTAGCTCTTTTCCGACTTGATCCCTTGGTCACATGTCTCTGCTGGGCTAGCTCAGGCAATAGTTTATCAGAAGAAGAAGAAGAGTTTGGATTTATATCTCCCCTTTCTCTCCTGTAGGAGACTCAAAGGGGCTTACAATCTCTTTGCCCTTCCCCCCTCAAGAGTTTATTTGCATTTATGGTGCTGTGGCTTAATTCAGGCATTGACTGGTGAGCTTATTCATGGTTCTGGTAAGGTACTGGTTTCTAAGAAGCAAGCCTTTATTGGCATAGATGGTACTGGTTTCTATGATTTTGTGTTGATGACCCCAGTGCCTCATATGAACTATTAATTATTTTTAAATAAAATTTGTCTGTTAAAAATAGACTGTATATGATGTATGCCAATCTTACCTTTTCATACTTTGAGTCAAGACTCTCAGCTTCTTCATTTATTTAAACAAGATCTAGTGTGACTGAAGGTTTAGGTAGAAGTGGAAAAAGACAAGTTCTAATCCCTGCTGAACCTAATTTGAAGACCATCATAGACCAATTGTTAGTTTTCTGCCTAATTTTCCGTCATGAGAGTAAAATATACCAGAAAAGCCAAATACAAATCCTAAGGTAACAATATAATAATTTTCAACATTGAAACAGTTAACAAACACGATCTCTTTTTAGGCCACTATTCTGAAATATTTAGTTATTTTTTTAAAAAAATAAAAATCAAGGATGGGTTTTATAATACTCTTTCAACCATTTTCTTTTAAAAACCAAGAGCCAGTTTAACAACTCAAGAAGACAGTGTAGTGACTAGTCCCTTCACCTTATCTAGTCTTTGAAGAAAGAGACAACCATTTTTAAAACCTTGGGACAGAAGTCATTTTTCCTTCCTCCCACCAGTTAGGGCAATACAGAGCCTGTTCAAATCCTTTGGCTTGCAACATCTTTGTTTTGATCTGTCACAAGCAGTTACATCACTCAGGTACTGTTATGCTAATTTACTGCGAGGAGTCCCAGCAAAGCTGTTTCAAGCCAAGGAAACTCATTGAGCTACACAGGGAATGACAGGCCTAATGGATGACATGACAAAGCCAGGTCCAAAATTTCTTGCCCAATTTTAGTATGAGTTGCAAGCTCAATATGTAGTGTAAGTCATGTTGTGAAAGAATCAGAACCAAGGTTAGGTATCCTCCGAGGCCATCTAATCCCAGCGGAAGAAGAAGAAGAAGAGTTGATATCATCCCTTTCTCTCCTGTAAGGAGACTCAAAGGGGCTTACAAACTCCTTTCCCTTCCCCCCTCACAACAAACACCCTGTGAGGTAGGTGGGACTGAGAAGAACTGTGACTAGCCCAAGGTCATCCAGCTGGTGTGTGTTGGAGTGCACAGGCCAATCTGAATTCCCCAGATAAGCCTCCACACTCAAGCAGCAGAGAGGGGAATCAAATCTGGTTCCTCCAGATTAGAGTACATCTGCTCTTAACTCCTATTCTACTGCTGCTGCAAGGTACCATCCTAAATCCCCTTACAGAAAAATGGATAAAGACAGTTCAGTTGCACATAAAGAAACCTCATCCAGGACTCACAGAATGAACAAAAGATTAAACTGGAGCTAGATGAAGATATTTTGAGTGTTCTAAACAGCTGCATTGTAATATCCTCAAGGAGATTCCACAAGTTCCTTGCTGCAGTGATTGCAGAGTTGTAGGATCCAGACTGGGAAAATTCTGGAGATTTGGAGATGGAGCCTGGAGAGGACAGAGGCCTCAGTGGAGTACAATTCCACAGAGTCCACCCTCCAAAACATCCATTTTCTCCAGAGGAACTGATCTCTGCTGTCTGGAGGTCAGCTGTAATTCCAGGGGATCCCCAGGTCCCATCTGGAGGCTGGCATCCCTACAAGTGCATAGAACAGGATAGGATGGGGGAGGGGGAGATGAAATCCAAGACCATGAAAGTTGTTTGAAGAGCAAAGCAATTAATCAATCCAAACAAACAGGAATATTATTACATATGAGTGGCCATGAATTCCTTCAGAAGTACCTACAAAGTACCTTTCAAGGTAACCTACAAAGACTACAGCCGCACAGCCTAGAAAACCCACAACAGCCAGTTGATTCTGGCTGTGAAAGCCTTTGACAACACCTACAGTCTGTTGGGGGGCAAAACATTACCAGCAAATGTATAGCCTTTCATTACCATTCCCTTCAATTGTTCCTTTCTGTTCATTCATTGAGAGGCATTTCTATGTCATGGCTACTCACTTGCTGCTGTCCTCTGAAGGAAAGGAAACCAAGGACTTGTATAATATATTGTTTAGTATCGATGGAAAATGCCTTCTTTAAGCAATGCCTTCTTTCAGCTAAGGCCCCATAAGTTACTTGACCATGATCTGCTTCTTTCAATGAGTGTGAATGTGTGCTCTTGACTGAGTCTATGAATGGCACTAGCTGTCAGTAAATTTCAGGTGCTATCTATAAATATAGTTGTTGGTTTTTTTTACAAATTCAACTGGGTAAAAGCCCACTTCAGTTTCATGGTTCAAGTGTACTGCATGTTTATTAAAGTTTTTTAAATAAAAATAACCTAATTTATCTAGTTTTTAATTACTTTCTTGATAGGGAGTTAATCTATAATAAGCAAAGCAGCTGTCTTCCCTGCTTCCTAGCTCTTGATGGCTGGAATCACTGGTGTGTTATGTGGTTTCCGAGCTGTATGGCCGTGTTCTAGCAGCATTTTTTCCTGATGTTTCACCTGCATCTGTGGCTGGCATCTTCAGAGGATCCTGTGAAGATGCCAGCCACAGATGCAGGTGAAACATCAGGAGAAAATTCTACTAGAATACGCCCATACAGCTCAGAAGCCACACAACACCCCAGTTCTATATTCTGCTAGAGGTAAACTTTTCTTGTTTAGGGGCAACATTTTCAGCAGGGTAAAACCGGGTCTGTATGTATGAGTAACATTTATTCAACTTTTAATGTCACATCTGTGACTCATCTAACCCTCCACAACGTGTCACTTTGCCATGACAGCTGAAAACCAGTGACACAGAAGAGAATATTTTAAAACAATCTTATTCCCTTGAAAAAGCCTTAAAAAATAAATCACAGATTAAAAGATTACAGTTAAAAGCTTACAGTTTCCACTCATTGCTTGTTCGTTGCTTCATAAGCCTGCATTTTTAAACCACTTGCATAAAAGAGGAAGCAAACTATTGCGCTCTCAGAAGACTTCCTTGGGTACTTCAGACACAGATTATTCCACTTAGAAGGAGAGAGCGAAGGAAAAGGGCATCAGTGTTTGCCATTACTGTATAATGAATACCTTTACAATGGCTCAATAAGGTGACATGATAAGGAAAGTGGAGATAAGTCAGTTTGGGATTTAACACTTCATTTAACCACAATGATTGGTACAGTTTCAGGCAGCCTAGGATTACAAGCATATGTGATGTTGCATTCGGGATAGGAAAGGTATTGCTATGAATTTCATATGTTTTAGAAAAATCTCCATAATTGAATTTCCCCCTGGATTCTAGAATTAGCTACTTTTGGTTCCGAAGCAAAACTGATGGAATAAAAATACTTCAATCTTCTATTTCTTATTTTGTACAGAATAGCCTAGGCTAGCCCAATTTCATCAGATCTGGAAAGCGGTGTCATCCTGCCGGTGCCCTGCAAAGGGCACTGGCACGAGGGCACAGCTTTCAGGCGCTGCCTGTTTGTGTGTTTTGTTTACCTTGTCTTCTCTCCGAGCAGTGGTGGGATTCAGCAGGTTCGCACCACCTCAGCAGAACTGGTTGTTAAAATGGTGCTTGTAAACAACCAGTTGCTAAATTATTTGAATCCCACCACCAGAACCGGTTGTTAAATTATTTGAATTCCACCACTGCCTCTGAGGCTACGGAGGGAGAAGGGACATGCCCAAGCTGCCCATGGGTCAGAGGGTAGCATGGGCATGTCACTTCCTCCCTCTGGAGCTTTGGAAGGAAGACAAGGTAAACAAAACATGCAGACAGGAGCCGCCTCTGAAGTTTACAGCAGCTTCGGGGGCATCCGCACGAAACTGTGTGAATGGTCCCGTGGCTCCAACGGCATTAATTATGCTGGTGAACAGCTGTTTCTGCCGCTGTGCAGAAACGGCCTGTCATTCACATAATCAGCTAGTGCAGGGGTCTGCAACCTGCGGCTCTCCAGATGTTCATGGACTACAAATCCCATCAGCCCCCAATTGGCCATGCTGGCAGGGGCTGGTGGGAATTGTAGTCCATGAACATCTGGAGAGCCGCAGGTTGCAGACCCCTGGGCTAGTGCATGTTTCTCCTTTTCCGCTGTTTGCTTTACTTGCAGTAAGCCTCTGCCACCAGATTCATGGGGAAGGTATAGTCTATCAGTATCACTATGTTGGAGTAAGGCATAGTGCCGTGGTGGCGAACCTTTGGCACTCCAGATGTTAAGGACTACAATTCCCATCAGCCCCTGCCAGCATGGCAGATTTGCCATGCTGGCAAGAGCTGATGGGAATTGTAGTCCATAACATCTGGAGTGCCAAAGGTTCGCCACCACTGGCATAGTGTATTGTCATAAGTTTCTCAGTTTTTGTATCCAATGCATCCAAATCAGCCTGTTTCCAGTTTATGATTTTGACTGTGTACCTGATGACGTGTATGGCCCAGGTGTTGATGGCCTTGATTGTATTCCCGTCATTTAATTTGATTGCCTGTGCTTGATGTTATCTAGCTGCAAAATGCCCAGGTATTTATAGGCTTCCATTTGGAGGATGGCAATCCTAGCAACACCTGGAGATGATGAAGTCTGTGAAGAAGAAATGATATGATGCCACCGAGTCCACTCTTTAATTTTTTTTTCTAGGAGAAGTATCTCTGTGGTGTAAAAATCAATTGTAATTTTGTGAAAATGCAGGTCCCACCTGGAAATTGGTAACTCTAACCACAACATACCCTGTTATTGATTTGGTTCAGAGCCTCCTAGCATTGGTGCATAGTAGACATTTCACATTATTCATAGAGATGAGGGGAAAGGGACTCGTCTTGATCCTTCCATTGTATTGCTCTTACTCACCACCGTGACCATTTGATACAGCTATGTTTTCCCCTCCTGCTGACTTACTTGCTTAATTTGTTTTATGTACCATCATAGCCAATCAGCATCTTGGAGGTAGGGAGCACATTGCTCTTTCCATTGAAAATAGCGAGTTCATTTTGTGTGCTGTATAAATAGTAAATAATAACAATAATTTCAACTTATTAGTTGGCTTGGGTCTCACTAAGAGCTTTTTATTAGAGTCGCTGCAGTTTGCAGGTTTAACAAAGAAGCCAATCCAGCAGGTTTCAAAGATACAGCATTAGTCATATAATTAGACATCAGGGGTGTACTAAAAAGTATTCTGGAGTTCAGGAAAAAAAACCCTAAAAAGAGCTTAAATGAATGCAGATCTGGAGTTTTTTGTAGCCTGTTATGTCAGACAATGCATTAGGAAAATGACTGCTGGGGGAGGGAGGATGCAGGTGAGACTCAGATAAAAAGGGGTGTTGATAATAGCTTTGTCTTTGTAATAATATGCCTGAGATGTTTCTGTGCAGCGGGGATTCATTGGCATATTTTGATAAAATGTACTGATCATTAATCCGATACATGTCTATATCTGGGATAGAAATGAAATAGCAAAAGGGGGTAACTAAGGGTTGTATCCAAACTACATTTGTAGTGGCAGAAGGAAACTTCCCTGTCTCCTCTGCAGTCCAGTGACCTCCATGAAAGATCATGGACATTAAGGGACCCAGACAAATGAGGAGACACACAGCGAGAAGGGAGGATAGAAAGAAATTTATTTAGTTTGGATCCAGCTCTAAATAATAAATAATGATGAGCAAACTCTTCAAGGCTCCGTCTGGATCAGCACTAATAATCATGAGTGAAAAAAGAGAATGGTTGAAAAAAGGTTGGTTCATTGCAAGTCATTTCTAAGGAAGATTAACAATAAGGAGTAAATATACGCCGGAGCACTCTGCGTGGTTGTTTTAGTGCATTGGCACACATGGTTTACACGTGGACTACTGACAGCTATTCATCTCAATCATGTCTCTTTCTGCAAAGTATCTCTAAGAAACTCTTCAGTCCCATGCAAATCTTCTCCTGCCATTCCCTTCACATACTGGTTATATTCTAGCTCTCCACCTATCCTTTCAATATATCTTAAATTAACATTTTGATGTGATGTTTTAAATAGCTATATTTTGTTCCTCCCTAATCCACTTTTGGCTTTGGAGCTATTATTACAAAGTAAACTATTAAGTAAACTTCAATACCAGAGGTCCCTAGCAAGGTGTCCATGGGCGCCTTGGTGCTCACGAAAAGCTCTTCTGATGCCTGTCAAGTTCTTATAGAACATACGCTTTTGTCTAGAAGGTCTTTTGAATGGTCATTGGAGGTATGGTTGTTTGTGTAGATTTGGAACCAGTTGCTCTAGCAGCAGCTTCCACCCCAGCACTAGCATCTTCCACGGATGACTCAACATGAACTGTGTTTATACAAGAAAATGCTTTTGCAGCCCGAGTGAAAGAATTGAGCACGCATAAGAAAATCACATAAAGACAAGCACGCTTTCATTGTGGTAAAAACATATTAGCCATAGCCTTTTATTAAAACACACTGACTCAAAGAAAACAGAAGCGTAAGGCACAGCATGGGGGTCTGATCTGTGTGCTGGGCAGCATAGTTGCTGTCCCCCAGCCCATAAAATTTTCCTCGAGCACGCCTGCTGAGGAAAATGCACCACACGCTGCAGCAGCAATGGGAAGACCAGCTGGGTGGTTGGTTGCCACTGCCTGGAGATTCCCTTTTAGCTGCTAGGGGCGAAGCCATAGTAGCCCACGTCTGGGCACCATCACAATTGGCTTGCTCCACCCCAAACCTCTTATGGAGGTTCCACCAAAAGTGGGTATATAACCTGCTCACCACACTTACAGATCAGTCCCCCATACGCAACACACAAAGGCTATGACAAAGAAAACATTATCAAACACATTACAAAAGGGAGAGGAGGGTGGGGAAGCGTCTGTGGCTGCTGAAAACTGAATGAGCGCCGGCCAGGCCAGGCCTCATATAGGCTCTGGCTGGCTCCTACCTGGCTGACGTCAGTGCCCCCAGACCTCTGTGCCTGCGTGCAGGGTCCCGCCTGGTTCCACAGACTTTGGACAAGCTGCAAGACCAGGAAGGGGAGTGGAGAGACTGCATGCTCCCCTTTCCCAGGACTGCAATGGCAGCCACAGAAAGTCGTGGCAGCGAAATTGACTCATACACTCATTTTAAAAAGCATTGCATTAAACAGAGATTCTGCCTGAAATGTGGATGAATTAGTTTTGTCATTTCCTGACATTTTGTGGTTGGCTATGCCTCTCGTGGCAGCTGTTTTGTGGTTGGCTATGCCTCCACCACATGCAGAAGCCATTTTGGAGTTTGGTCTTCCACCTTCTCTCAGTTCCTGCAATCTCCAAACATGTAGGGTCTTCTGTATTTAACCTCAGCAGTTCACCCTAAATGCAAGAAGGAAATAATAATAGTGTCAAACTTTTGGAATTGTAAAGATCTGTCAGAAATGCTTTAAGCACACAGAAATGAGAAACTCCATAGAAGAATTATAAAAGTTATCTTGCGGCATTTCTTAGATATGTATGGAGGATCAAGAATTAGTCCCCATGTAAACCTAGCAATGAATTGGGAATAATTCACTGCATTATTGAATAGCCTCAAATCTGAATTGAAAATACAATTATTTAAAATACTTTTTTTGCTACTAATGTAAAAGATGAAAGTGATTTACATACCCAGTAATGATCACTGTTGGTCTTATGGAAAGCCCCCATGTGGTTTTGTTTCATGCGTTTTGGACATGTTCAAAGTTTAAAAGGTTTTGGAAAATAATGTTATTTTATTGAGCTACCTGCACTAATATTTGAATCCTGCAGAACCACTCTAAGTTTTGCTGATTTATTGTAAAGGGTTGTTCTCTACTACTAGGGGAGTCAAACAAGGCTGTATACTGGCCCCCATTTTGTTTAACATCTTTCTCAGTGACTTAGTGCCAACTATTTTAAAGGTCAACGGACATGCACCCAAGCTGTGCTCTAAACATGTCCCTGCCCTGCTTTATGCAGACGATACTGCTCTTCTCTCATACACCAAACTTTCTCTTCCTTTCCTTATTTGGTGAAGTTTCCATGCAATTCTCTCTTCCACATCTCTCTACTCTACTCTCCTTCCAAGCCTGGGCAAATAAAATGGTTTTTTAAAATCATATTCTTTCTGATCCCTCCTTTCAAAGTTACAACTTGTGCTCAGTATCGAGTTCTTGTTGCATTTCACTCCAGCTGGTTTAACATGTTGGATAAGGCATTTTAGTGCATTTTAGCCATTGTTTGCAGCTAGATTGTGGGGGGTTTTTTGCAAATGATTGCTAAAGTGCATTGAAAGTACATGGAAATGGTATTATGTGCATGTAAGTAGCCCTTGCCTGAGTTTCAGCTCTGTTACTGTACTCAGATGTGTTGTAGGAGGCAGAGTTCGTGTGTCCCTTTCCCTGGATCTTTTCTCTTAGATTTTTAGCTGTCAACTCTTGCTTTGATCCTCACCAGTCCCCTTGTTGGCCTCCAGCCCTCTTGATTTGTGTAAAATGCTGTGGAGGCCTTCCAGATAAGCCCCCAAATATGACAGGAAATATAACTACTACTTTCCCTGCTGGGGCTTTTCTCTAATCCCCCATCTTACCTACTGAATATACACACTGCATAAGTACCTGGGCATTATGTTTATTGTGGGTGTTCTAGTATTCTGTACCATTTACAAGCTTGATATTTTTCTAACTACTTGAGTGTATTTCATATCCTGCTCAATAAACTATCTCTGCTTTCAATATATTCCGGATTTCAGTGTTTTGTTCAAGCCTTGCCTAGGAGCTTTGTCCCTTTGTGAAGACAATCCCTTTAGAAATTTAGTATCGCGTTGTTTTTCCCCGTCCACCCAAATTCTGTGGTGTATTAGGAAAACTTAAGCTCCTTTTAGGAAATTGACGGAGTAAGAGATGGAGGGTGGACAATTTTGTGTGTGGGGCGGGAGGGGGTTGCATATATCTTGGATTAGTTGGAAAACAGGGCCCATTCAAATGGACAACCAGCTACTGTGTGAGTGTTTTCCTAACAGCATATCTTACATAATGATTTTAAAAGTAAAGTCTTTAAGGGAAAATTGGAAAAGAAGACCAATATGGCATCCAATCATGAAGAAAGAGCCTATGTCGCCACTCTTTTAGAACAATAAATGTCATGATATCAAACTATATTCACTTTTAAAATCAGTGTGCCAATTTATAGTGACATCCAATAGAAGATCAATCTAATAGAAGATCAATATGAACTATCACTTTAAGTGAAAATGAGTTTTGTGAACATTAAAAGCTGTCTTACAACCCCATCCAAAGACAGGGGTGGGGGTGGTAAGTCTTGCCATGGAAGTAGAACATGCCCTCATCGGTGGATTTGCCCTCCTCAGGGTACTTACCCCAGCAGAGGGGCCAAAATGCTGGTAAGCAGTCGTCACTGTGCCCCTGTGGTACCTGGACATGTCACTCAGCTCTGCAGCAGTGCTTCTATGCTGCCAGTAGCCACATTGGTGCAAAGGAAGCATGGCAAGGGTGGTCCTGGGAGCAGAGCCAACATTAGTTGGCTTCCACCCCAGCTTTGCAGTAATTATGTATCAGCCCTGGATCTCAGACAGTGGAGGGCTCTCTGGCTTTTTCCTTTGAGCAGCTGGCTCATCACTCAGCTCTTCTGAGATTCCTGTTGGCTCTCTCAGTTGCACGGCTCTACCTTAGCTTGCAAGGAAGGGCATGACATTGGCTCTGCTGCTTGCATTTCTTCGCAAGGAGCCATCTCTGAATGGTCAGTGTCTTCAGGTTCTACATCACAGTCCTTCATGCCCAGGCCAATGCCCAGGGACTGTCTCATGACAAAACCCTTCCACCAGTATACTTTGTGTATATATTTGCTTTCATCCAGCACTCAGGCTGATAACAGTAGCAGTCTCCCACTTTGACTGACTACTTCCCTCAGAGATGTTTAGTTTTGTCACAGAGTTAAGGCAGACAGCACTAAACAGCAGGAATGCTCAAGACCAAAAAGCCTTACTGATTCTTCTGACAGGGAGTTAACTTCCTCCCCCCCCCCCATCATACAGTTACTTGGGCAATCAGAGCGCAGGAGGACACAGCCAAACAGGTTTTTCTTGTGCCTTTCAGCCTTGCTCTGACTGTAAGCAGTATGTTGTTTTAGACAAAACTGCACTTCTAAAAATCATATTTCCTTGCAATCCATCACAGCAGCATTTTAAAATCACTGTAAAATGGCAACAGTGAACTTGCAGCAGCCGTGAGTACACTGTCACATTCAGTTAAGCTCTGGGTCTTCTGCATTATACTGCATTAAAGTTCAGTTTGACTCATCGCTTGTCGCAGATCTTTTTGCATTAAAGAGCTGTGACCCTTTATTCTTCCAATTATTGCACCAGTGCTATTCACTTCATGCCCATCTTCAAATATCCTGAATGTCACTGGATGAACAAAGCTAATGTATATTGTTGTTTATTTGATTTAGATAATTTATATACTGTCTCTCTAGAGTCCAGCTCAAGGCCACAAAGAAGGTGGAGGCAATACAACAATAAAATAAAACACAAGCATAAAATGTTCAGAATTTAAATCAGCAATAAAATAAGTAAAAAGCCCACATAGGTCATAAAAGCAGCATGCAAACAATACTCAATAGTGTAAAATTTCTAAAGCATCCTCAGGCTAGCTGCAAGAAATAAAAGCAACCACTTTCAATGAAATCTTTCAGCTAAAAACCTTGGTAAGAATGAACTTTTTTGGCCTAATCTTTAAAGAACAATAATGTCTACACCAAGCAAGGCTCAATGGCGGGGGGATATTTTCCCCAAATTTTTGAACCCATTGGTGTAAGGGTTTCAATGGTGTTGATGGTAAAGTAACCTTGAGTGCATTCCACGGTCTGGATGATAATAGCTTCATCATGGAGACCTTTATCTCTGCGCGGGATATGAGGTCATTCTACGGGAAGCAGGAAGGGGGATGGGATGAATAGAGTTATAACCTGTGCTTCTGGCAGGAAGTGTCATTCCTGCCACTGCGTGTACTTGAGCTTTCTAAGATGTCTGAATAAACGGTCTTTTTTCACCAAAGAGCCTTTTATTTCTGCTTCTATGGAATTCCTTACATTGTGGCAGGAATCCTTAATCCATCTATCTTACTAGTGCAGTGGACCTCTAGTGTCTCGAGCATGGGAGAGGTTGATTGTTACCGCGGAAGGTGCGCGTAGTTCTCCAAAGAGGTGGGCTCCGACCTTTCCCTTCTGGATCTGGAGTGAACCGGGCGGGAGAACGGGCCTCGCTGGTGACTCTTTCCCCACCGTGATTGTGCATGAGTCTTCCTTTACTCCGCTGGAACGCAGGGACGTGACGACGCACTATGGGGACTCACATGAGTCGCTTAGGGCGCTGTCTATGGATCGAGCGCCTGTGGATCGGATCTCTACCCGTTTTCGTGTGGACGGCAAACCTCAGATGCAACCTGTCATGGAGGAGACTGGCCTGACCACCTTTCATATGCAAACCCAGGAACTGGCTTGAACGGTTCCTGGACTCAGATTTTGGTGATGTTCTAAAGAACCACCGTGGCACAGCACTGGGGCCCGTCCAAAGGACACTGGGACTAAACCTTGGGATTGGGAGGGGTATCTGTAATTGTTTTTCTTCCACTCGGACCTCCCCTGACCCCGGTCGTTAGCAGCCGCACTCCGAGGGTGGTGCTCCTCGGGGAGCCACCGTATGGCTACTGTGTCTCCGATGTCTCCCTTCCAGACGACGAAGAGTCCGAGAAAAGCCTGCACTCCCAGCCGGATTCGTTCCCTCTCCCATCGGCGAGACCCTTGATGAGGAAGTGGGGCGACTAAGTAGATGTCTTAAGAAGCATGGACCCGCGTGAACGCCAGCAGGTGGGAGGAGGAACGGGCAACAGTTGCAGGCAAGAGCGAAAAACCTGCAGAGGGACCGGGAACGTGCAACGCAAAGAAGTTCGAGCTCCAGCACCGTGCTAAAGATGCGCTCCAACGACATTAATATGCCTGTAATCTATTTCTGTGTCCATGATAAAGTCCTGGAACACTCCAGACTGGGATTTACAACTGCAATCGGAAAAGCGCCGGTGGCCCCGCGCACGCAAAGTGCGAGCTCACTGCAGCTTTTAAACGGGACTAACTGGCTAAATTGGAACGAGAAAAAGCTGCTCTGCATTTACTCAGGATGCATTGACCCGCAAGGAGAGGGGAGCTGGCTGGTGTTGGAGAGGGAGCTAAGGAGGCAGCAGACCAGGAAGCCCTGTTGGAGTTCATGCTGTTACTGATAATGCCGGTGCCAGGGGGGGGGCTATTAAATGCACCTGGGTCCCCGGCAACCAAACGCCAGCGTACAGCCAGCTCGCCCGATTCCGGCCCCTCCCGTGCAACAGCTGCCCGCCCAACCTGCTCAACTCCGCGCGAATCACCGCTTCTGCAGGCTTAAGAGCCGTGGAACGGGGTTACTATAGGTCTCCCCTCGATACCGGCCCGCTTTGATGCGGGACCGCCTCCAAACTTCCCTACTTTATTTTGGTAACTCAATGCCCACTTGGAAGACTCATGATGATTTATGCACCGGCCTGATTAAAAAAAAATAATGGACATCGGCTCAGTCCTGGATGCAGCAGCAGCCGACTGGTTCGCGGACTCCTTTGGATTTTGCAAGATGAAGACCCTCGCACGCAGCCCGTGATTCCTCCAAGCCTGGCGAGCGTAGTTTCCAAGATCCAGGCTACCGAGAATGAAGCTTATCCGCACCATCAAAACTATCAACTGCAAGGCAACCGCTTGTTTGCAGAATTTGCCCGCGAATTCGCGTGCGGCGGTTGCCTCGACTCCTCCCTGAGTGGCTCCGAACGCGATGAAACGCGCATACTTCTCGGATGCTGGGGACGGCAAGCTGCGCGGAAACGGTGTTTTTAATTCTGGTTCCTCAGACTATTATGGATTGGATCCAGTTAGGGTCCTAGGTGGCCCCGTTTGGAATACGCTCGTACCGGAGGCTTCCCACGCCTAAAACCTGCCACTGCTTCCACCAAGTCAAGCCCAGTCGCCTCTCAACGAAACCACCTCCTGAACGCCGTCACGACTGGGATCGTGCCCATACTGCGGATGAATAGGTCATCCAGCCTCCAACCGTCCCAAGAAACAAAAAAACCAACCGCCTCCAGCCACGCGCACTCCGCATCTGCCAAGCACACCACGCAGATCAGGGCCACCACCGACGGGCTCGCCTTAAAGCCGTCATCGGCTACGCAACCGTGAGGAGGGGGAAGCAGCTGTTTGCCTTTCTTCAGCCCTCCATGGACATAACCACTGACGCGGTGAGTGAAGCCCAGCGCTCCCATTACTGTTGTCCAAGCCGCTTTCTGGCCAACCCCGCTTAAACACACTCGCAGATTATAGCCTCGGCCCTTGTGGGATTCTGGCTGCTCCCATTGCTTGTGCGGCCCCAGGTGGCAGAGGAGCCAGGTCTGGATCAACTTCCCCTGGCTGTTTTTTCCTTCCATACCATTCACCCAAATGGATTCGGCAGCCCCCTCGGGAACGAAGGACCGGCCCAGTTCAAAACACAACCGGTTCTCCTCCGTTGCGCCGACTCACGGGGAGAAAATTAGTTTTATTTTTGCTTAAAGTGGGCTTAAAACACTCCTGCATAGGCTTTTAGGCATGCCTTGGTTATTGTTACATAAACCAAAGTTCATTTGGAAAGAACGGATCCTAGAATTCACTGACCCTCCCTGCGGTGAACACATGAATTGGGGGGAAAACCCAACTTCTCCTGATACACCCCCCTCCCTGGTTTTACCAAATGCGATTGTTCCGGGAGCCTTGCTAGTATCCCACCAAGGCGTACTCATGATCTAGCCAGAGTTTTTTCAGGAGCAAGACGCGATCAGTTGCTACCCCATAGAGACATACCTGACTGCAAAATCGTTATACAACCAGGGGCTAACTGCCCAAAGGTAGAATTCCACTGTGAGTGAGTCCTTAATGAGGAGAAGCACCTTCGTAATTTCTTGGTCAGCGAACCTCGCTCAAGGGTTCATAATGTATGGCTACCAAACACACACACGCTTGCTCCCGCTTTGTTTCCAGAAAAGAAAGATGGGCCTTTACGGCTTTGCACAGATTATCGAGACCACAATGCAGTCTCCCTGTCCAATAAATACCCTTTGCCTTTGATCAAGGACCTTTTAGATGCACTGGGCAAAAGGGCGCATTTTTACTAAAATTGGACTTGAGAGAGAGCTTACTACAGGGTCAATCAGAATTGCTGAAGGCTATGAAACACTTGACTGCTTTTTAACACAAAGTTTGGACAGTGTAGTCACTTGATAATGCCATTCGGGTTAAGTGTAAATCTCCGGGCTTTGTATGGCCCTTTATCAACGAAGTTCTCCATGATTTATTGTATGCAAGGGAGCTATTGTGGTATACTGAGATGACGTTTTAATTTATTCACAAACCATAGAAGAGCATAAAACCCTGGTTCGGGAGGTAATGAAACGCTTGGTTTACATTGCAACTCTCTCTTTGCCAAACTATCCAAACGTTGCTTTCTAAATTCAGACCTCCATTGACTATTTGGGTCACCGGATCCTCGCCTCGAGGGCTTGAAAATGGATCCTGCTAAAATTGACGCTGGTCCTCCAATGGCCTGCCCCCACCAACCGCGAAGAACTCCAAATTTTCTTGGTTTTGCTAATTTCTATTGTGACTTTATACCCCAATTCGCTGAACTGGACTCTCTCTCTCACAGACCTCTTACGCACTAAGCGGTAAAGATCCATTGTCCGCCAAGTTCAACTCTCTTTCCTGGTCTGAAGAGTGTCAAACAGCCTTTCAACTCTTAAAGTCTGCTTTTACCACTGAACCTATCTTCCAGCACCTGGACCCAGGATTCTCCTGCTTGTGGTTCACGTGGATGTTCTCGGACAAAGTGAATTGGGGCAGCTCCCAGCGGCAGGAAAGGTAAAGATGGTAGGCTTTGTTCCGTGGGGTGCTTTATTTCTTTATTCCAGAAATTCCTCTGGTGCTGAACTCAACTGGACTGTAGGGGATACAGAGACTGCAGCTAATAAAGTAGCACTCTCCACTTACGCCACTGGCTGGAGGGGGCTAAACACCCCTTTCAGGTTTGGTCGGATCACAAAAACCTGGCCGCTCTTTCCACCCCCCTCTCAAGATAAACCGCAAAACAACTCATAATGGGCCGATTTCTTTTCTCGTTTCTCTTTTACAGTCCATTTTTTCCCCGGGAAAACCAATAAACTGGCTGGATGCTGCTCTTTCGCATTCCCGGGGAGGGGGGTGGAGTTGCCTTACGAGACATTCCACTTCCACTGTTCTCTCCCCCTCCCAGCTGGGGCTGGCTGTCACCCGATCTCAAACGCCCACCCCTCCTCCACCGCCTATTCCTAGTCTCGTCGCCTCTTTCCTGCGGGAATCTCGAGGAGGCATGGCTACACGAGCCTCCAGCGGAGGCGTTAATTCCCACGGCGCTTTGGAGTAATTGGAGTTTACGGAGGGGGGAATGTTGGTACGCGTTTCCTCCTCAAAGTAAAGCAGGTTCTGGAAGCCTGCTACGCATGCCTACTCGGGTTGACATTTTGGCTTTCTGAAAACTCTGCATTTAGCTCCGCCAGTTGTTCTGGTGTGGCGCCGCGAATGCGCATGGACATTGCAGGCTTATATTAAAGGTTGTGTCGGGTTGTGCAGAAGCTAAAACGATTCCTGGAAAGCCCCATGGGCTGTTGAAACCGTTCCCGGTGCAGCCTCCCGCCCTTGGGAAGTTACCTCCATGGCGATTTTATTTCAAGGGAGATTTGCCCGTCTGTCATTGCAACACGGTTTCAGGTGGTGGTGGACTTATTTTCTAAACAAGCCCATTTTATTCAAGGTGGTGCTTCCATCCCCTCCGCTTCCTAAGCTGGCATGGCTGTTCATTCAATATGTTTATCGTCTTCATGACTCACTTCGCTAAGGTGGTCTCCGACCGCCGCCCCCAACTCACTTCAAAGTTCTGGAAGGCGTTAGTTGTTGGGGTCCGCCCCGGCGGTCGCCGCTCCCTACCACGCTCAAAGTGATGGTGAGACGGAGAGAACGAACAGAACCCTAGAGCAGCATTTACGCTTGTTACACCAACTAACCACCAGGACAATGAAAGTGCGAGCTCATTCCATATGCGGAGTACTTATAACAATGCGGTTCATATAGTACAAAAAAAACCCCCTTTGAAATTATTGTAGTCTGGTCGCTCCTTCCCGCCGTTGCTACTAACTAATTCTACAGCTTTGGACCCTCCAGAGTTTCAACAATGGATTTCATCCCCAGCCGAGGGGTGGGAATCGGTCCAGACCGGGCCTTTACAACAGGCTAAGGACTCTAAAAGCTGCAGTAAGCGGATAAACACCGCTCGGATTTCCCTCTGCGTGTGGGCGCTTTGCGTATTTGTCTACCAAAAATCTCAGAGACGTGCATAAATTTTCCAAACTTGGCAAAAGATTCGTGGGACCTTTTCAGATTACTAAAGTGATTAATGATGTCACTGCCCGATTGGATTTGCTCTAACCTTCTAGGTAACATTCATCCTATTCTCCATCTCCAGCTTGCTTCCTTGAAGTGATTCTGCCTCCGATGCGTTCGGCACGACACTCCAATGGAGAGGCCCTAATCGACTATTATTGGATGCCGCCAAGCACTACTTAAATTGACTTATCCTGGACTCTCATGAATCGTTAAACGCTTGCAATATTTAGTCTCAGGGATATTCCTCTGGGTATAATCAATGGGTTTATTCCGAAAATATTGACGCCCCCACCCTTATTTCTGTCTCTCAACCGCGCCTTTCCGCGATAAACTTGGGGGGGAGGCCTTTTATGAGGGAGGTAGAGTGTAAGGGTTTCGTAATGGTGTCGATGGTAAAGCAACCTTGAGCCGCATTCCCACGGTTCGGGCGACATGGGCCAGCTTCATCGGCGGAGACCTTATCTCTGCGCGGGAGATGAGGTCTCCGTTCCCATGGGAAGCAGGAAGGGGGATGGGATGAATAGAGTTATAACCTGTGCTTCTGGCGGGAAGTGTCATTCCTGCCACTGCGTGTACTTGAGCTTTCTAAGATGTCTGAATAAACGGTCTTTTTTCACCAAAGAGCCTTTTATTTCTGCTTCTATGGAATTCCTTACAATTGGTTACCTTTGAAATTCTGAAACAGGGTCATTGGTGCAACCACAAAGCGACTACCATAGGTGGCAGATTCAATCACAAAATGGCTTACACAAGAGGTAGAGCCAACTAGAAAATGTTAGGGAGTTAGGTCATGCATATCTCTTATAGTAATAGTTCAACATTTCAGTCAGAAGCTCTGTTTAACAAGATACCTTTTTAAAATGGATATATTGCTTTAAAGTATTATGGGAGGTGAGCCTACACACTCTCCAGCTCTGATCCATTTAGGCCCTTAAATATAAGAAGTAATACTCTGAATTCCTAGGCAGACATTAGATTTTTCAGCACAGGTATAATACAATCCCTGTATCCTCAGGAGCCTAGACACAGTATACTGAATGAGATGACGTTTTTATACAGTTTTCAAATGCAGCCCTGTCTAAAGCACACATCACACTATATGGGATCACTGCATGGATCACCATGGCCACATCATGCCTTTGAGGAACTGCAGTAGCTGGCTTATCATCTGAAGCCAATAATCTATGTGTCATGGAGGGGATCTCAGCTTCCAACCATCAGCCAGGGTGAAACAGTGATCCTGAACTTCAGGCATTCAAACCCCTCCAAGATATGTTGATTCCTCACTTCTCAAGCAGCTTTGCCATTGATTAACAGAATCTCAGTGTTGGATGGAACTTCAGTTTTCCAGCTCACCCATCTCATTACCTTCTCCAAGAATTTGTTCAGTACTTCCACCGACCCATACAGCTCAGTTGTTATAGAGAAATACAGCTGGGCATCATCTTTATATTGGTGGGATCCAACATGCTACTTCTGAAGGAGTAATTGAGGAACGAGTTATCAATATACGTTCTGTTTATGTATTGGAAAGTGTGTCATATTTGTCCTAATGTCTATCATCATCTCTCAAGGTGCACAAGAGAGACAACCATTTTGTCCAACCAAAAGTATATGAGGAGATTGGGAAAAGAATATCTTAAAATGGAACTTTCTGGTAAATTTGTTTGCACTCAGTAAGTAGACATTGTACATTACCGAAATGCAAGCATTTTAAGAGAGCAGGCATAGTGACTTGCTCACAGTAGGAACATTATTTCAGCACACCAGTGGGAATGTTGTTGTGCTATTCCCGTTATCTGATTTGATCGCAACTATAATCCATTTTAAACATTGTCACCAGGAAGTAATATATTACACTGACAGCTACATTAAGCCACTGTGGCTCCTTGTGAGGTGCTCTTGACTTTACACAACAGTGTTAAGATGTTTTTAAACCAATTTTGAAGATGAAAATAACATGGTGTCAAAATATTTTTTTCTCTAACTGATCAACACGATTGAAAACATCATGAGCTTGGAGTTGCTATGACAACTCATCCTAGATTTTTTTAAAAGATGAGGAAGAGTTGGTTTTTATATCCCGCTTTCCTCTATCTTGAAGTAATCTCAAATCAGCTTACAATCACCTTCCCATACCCTTCTTACAACAAATACCTTTTGACATAAGTAGGCCTGAGAGAGTTCTGAAGGAACTGTTACCAGACTAAAGTCACCCAGCAGGCTTCATGTGGAGGTATGGGAAACAAACTCGGTTCACCAAATTAGAGTCCTTCACTCAAGTGGAGGAGTGGGGAATCAAACCTGGTTCTCCAGACTAGAGTCTGCTGCTGTTAACCACTATAGCATGCTGTCTGTCTAACAGGATCATAAGGATATTTCCATGGTGATTAGGAAGATGAAATCTCTTGGAAGTTGTAATGCATGATAGGAATGAGAAAAAAGCATATGATACCTTTCTTATATTATATATGAACCAAAGCCTACTTCATGTAGACCCAGTAACTACAATCCTTCCTCCTATATTTAAGTACAAGAATAAGATAATAAGATGCATGACCATAAGCATGAAGCCCTCCTATGGCTTTGTTACATGTTGGAGCAGAAACATTCTCTCCTCTGCTCCACAAAGAGCCCGCTGAATAAAGAAGCATTCTTGGCTTTTAGCTACCTTTCTAAAGTAGGAAATGTTTCAGAAGAAGATCCCACTGGGTGTTTGCAGGGAGCACCACTTCAGAAACAGCTGTCTACAGCTGAAGACTTTCTTTATTCTCAAATAAATAATACTGTACTGAAAGGAGTAATGGGGTAACTTTGGCAAGTCCTGCCACCTTTAGACTTTAGAAGTCTCTTCCAGCCCTTCTGACCTCGTTCAAAGATCTTCTTTAAACTTCTGAAGGTCTTTTAACTAGATCTTTTCATAGTGATTTTTAATATTGGCATTCATTTGTTAATGCTTTTTGAAAATGGTGTTATTTTATTTATGGTGGTTAGCTAGTAAGTGGCCTTGGCGTAGCTTTTGCTTGCAAAGCAGGAATAGAAGTATTCTAATTAAATTAATAAATAAACACAAGGCATCACAATGTCGCATTCATTTCTATGAAAGAAATACCATTATACTGTTACTGATATAAATGGCCAAGGAAAGCACGTTCTATCTAAAGTTTCCAAGCATCAAGAGAATAAATGTCTTGCCTTTTTAACAAAGGTTTAATGTACGGAAATAAACAGTCAAAGCTTTTTCAAAGCACAGAGTAAACATTACCTAGTTAGTAAATAATATCCCACTTATCCGTTGTTAAAGGTGTAGGATATATTTTTCTTCAGGTTATTGTCACACCTAACTCTATCCAATGTTTCATTGATACACAATATGGCACCCATAGGTGCCAGGGTGCCTGCCGATAGATTTTATGCTTTTATTTGCACCTTGTCCAAAGCATCTCTTTCTCCTAAGCAAATATCCTGATTTTCCTCTACCTCATTGGAAGAGGAAGTGTCTTGGGGGAGTGCTGAAAGGCAATTTGTGTTTGCAGAAAATGCCCATATTGAAACATAAGAGGATATTTGGCTTGCAGACTCCTAACTTTTGGCAACTTTGTGGCCTCTGTACCCCATGTGATTTGGCACAGTCCCCAATAGCAGCCATTTTTTTATGATGCCCATTCTCAAAATTCTAACAGTGCTCAAAGATTGGTGACTATTGCAGTACTTGAATGCATCTGACAGTACATATTTTATACAGCATGACTTTAATGAAGAGCATTCAAAAATGCATGTGCATTTGTGTGTGTGTTATATATAAATAACTGTACGACAAAAAATCTAGCAACATTTTTTTCCAAAAGAGCATGCTAGCCAACAGTCCCTCTAACCATGGTATGTAACTGCACAGACATTCCCTACCTCTGCGTGGAAGTGAGCTGCCTCCAGGAGCTTCCTCTGCCTGCAGCCACCTTAGCTGCACGGCACCAATGTGTTGATTGTGCAACCATACAGCCATGTGGCTTACAGGGAACACTGATGCTAGCCATTGTGGAAGTAGTAGTAAGTATGCACTGTACAGAATATTTGGTATGATTTTAAAGTAACATGAAATTTGAAAAATATCGGTGGTTTGTTGACTGAATAATTTAAATGCCTCTTAGAGCATCCCCATTGTAAGCATGCAATGAGTTGATAATATGTCAGTGAATGAAGACTATACAAGAGTCTATTCAGCCTTACAATTCAAGTCCTTGTAGAAGACAGTAATGACTTTCTCCATGATTACAGGACAAATTAAGATGTGAGTGTCCAGCCTGATACACGTTCTCATCCCTTTGTCCCAGCACTTTGTTCTTACCCTTTGATCTCTTAATTTCTACTTCATCTTTTCATCTTCATTTCTATAGCTGCATTTTCCCTGCTCATGCCTTTTAATAATAAGTCCTAAATGTTGTTGTTTTTTTTCGATTCACACACAGACGGAGAGAGAATCACCTCCTTTCCAACCAGCATTGTGGGTTCATTAGTAGACAGTGAAGACGCTTGCTGAATAGCTAAGGGCTCCGTTGGCTGTTACTTAAGTAGTGTGAAAGATTATAAAGCTATCTCTTTGCCATGCTATTCCTATGCATCAGAATACCCAGATCATATGACAAACGTTTATAGAGTAGATGGGTCCCACATCACCTGTATCCAAACCCCTAGGATAAGCAAACTAAAATGCAGAAGAATTTGTCCTATATTCCAACAGCGGTTTTGGAATATAGAATCTCACAGGATGGCGTGCTGCTGCATCAGACCAGTAATGCAGCCTGTTTCACAGTGCCTAACAAGTTGCCCTGGAGGGCATACAGTGAGATCCTTTGCAAAGTTACTCCAGCTTCAATAAACCTAGGCTTGTGTAACTCTACATAGGACTACAAATCTCACTGAGTTCAGTGAAGACCCAGTTTTAAGTAACTCTGCACAGGATAATACCAGGGTTGATTCCTAATTGGTCAAAAAGTGCATGTTAACAAAGTGAACAAACCCGGTTTCGGGAAAACTTACCCACGGTGTTCTGGTTGAACCAGGTTTCACCACTTCTTCTTCCCCTTAGCGAGCTCTTTACCCAGACCTGGATGGAAGTAGACCTTTTGAATGAAGCCCGGATCAATCCGGATTGGAGGGGAGCAGTGGGGAGGATCGGCAGCTGAATTTCCCAATGTTGTGCGTGATGTGGAACCTCCCAGCCAATCAGGGCTCAGTGGGCTGCACACGATGCACACGCAGCCCTTTTTAAAAAAAAACTTTCAGAGCCGAAATCCACATGTATATGTGGAGACATGGGGCTGGTTTTGAATTATTTTTTCCCTGCAAGACAGTCTACACCAATGCTACACCTCGTATCCAAGTGGATACGAGGAGACAAAGCATAATGGAGATGGGCATTGCTTTAAACACCCATTTCCCTGTTTGTGCTTACAGTTCTGTGCATGCTCGTGCAGAAGTGAATCTGACTGGTTGAAAATGTAAAAAAAAAAATCCCACCCCAGCACAACCCGGCAGCCAATCAGAAAAGCCCCTGAGTGGATCGTGCAGCAGATCTGTGACCAGTGGGGAATTCTGCCTGGCTGCTGCATTGTCTGGAGCAGGGGTCATTTGGTGGCCACAAGCTGCAGTGGGGACCGTGAAAGTGCGATCAAAAGGTCCCAAATCAAACCACACTGGTTTGAATCTACTTCAATTTTTGTAGTGAGGAATCAACCCAGGTCAGCTAAAAGTTTGCACAGGGATGACAGTCTGCTGATACTTCCTGATAAAATTGTCACAACACTTCTCCCATCACAAAAACCTGGTGTAAAGATGATATAATTACCGGATAGATTTCAACCCATTGCTCAACTTGTTTTTTATATTTTCATGAAATGATATATGTTGATCTCCATCTCAGATTCTAAAGACCTAAAATCAAAGAAAGACCTGAAAAAATAAGACTTTACCAAACCATATTCTTGTGGGAACTAATGTGTGGTCATTAGGTGATTTGTGACATTACTAGACCAGTGCAAGAATCAATCCTGTTTGGCTCTTGGGATAAGGAAATACATCAAAGGGGGTCCATAATATATCTGTATGTATGATAGGTTGAGAGGCTGTGATGGGTCCAGGATCACTCAGTGAGTTTCCATGGCACCAGGTATTTCAACCTGGTTTTCCCAGGTCCCAGTCTGATACTGTAACCACTGTACTATGCCAGCTCTGATATACTGAGCGTTCACCAACTTTGAAGGGATAAGGGGATAAAATGAAGTGCTTTCTCTATCCCACTGGAAAAGATAGGGGGGGAAATAGGTCACATTTTTTCATGAACTATGTAAAAATGTTTTGAATCAGAACTCTTAATGATTCAATTGCCATGTATATTGGTGGGAAGCCAACAGTGGGCAAGAATCCAGCAACACATTAGCTGTTCCTTGTTATTTATTATTTTCTCAGAGTCTGTGAAATGTTCTCAGTGCTCTGTTCTTAAGCTATATATTGCCAAGAATGTCTTAGGTACATCAGAAAGTGGAACCAGCCAAGCATGAAATGGATTTGTATTTTTTTAAGGTTAATAATGACCAATACCATATAGCTCTCTTTCTCCACTCAAAACATTGGCTACTGAGAAACTGGACTTTGATGTCATTGATGAATAGAGTTGTGGCCCCAGTAAGAATTCTAAGCCTAATTGCTGACAGATGTTCAAAAGTTTCAGTATTATTACAGGACATGGCATGTCAACTCCAAAATGAAATGCAGATGACAACCAGTCAATTGTCACCCCACTTGAAATCTATTGAGATCTGTTGTCAGGACTGTCGTGTGCATGACCTTCTCAAAAAGGTTAAAGAAATCAATATTTTTTCATGATGTATGTGGGGTACTTTGAGTGATCTGGATCCTTGTAGAAATAGAGGATGTCCCTCTCTTTTGAACATTGATTTTGGCACTCTTTTCAACACCAAATGCAAACTTTCAGAAATTACTCTCTTTTTTTGGTCAATCAGCATTCAAACTTCAGTAAAATATTTTGTAAAACAGGCTTCTTTTATCAAAAATAGAATCTGAAGCCCATACTCTATCCTTTCCCTAGTCCTAGACACAATGGTTTGGATCCAAAATGGATGCATGGAGTATTGCCTGGAATGGAACATCCTGGAACTACTCCTTGGATCAGGGTGGTTTAGATGGACTCCCCCCTTCCATTTTTACCTTCATCAAAATAACCGTACAATACACATTATTCTGAGGGTGAATCATTTCCTGGTCACCCACCAAATTTTACAACAGAGTAGGGCTTAGCAAGATGGCCAATAAGTGTGTGCATGGTGAAGGGTGGGTAGATGGACAAACATGCTCCAGGTCACCTAGGGGGCCTCTGCAGTTGACCAAATCATGTGACTTTTGTATGCTGTTTGTTTGGGTTTGGGTAGTATTACAGGTATAATCCAGGAATCTATCTGAAGAGTTTTGATGAATACTACCATTCATCTGTGACATTTACTGCTCGAAGAAATACAGTTCTTGTTTCCTGTAACAGCTGCCAACTTGGGTCTAGTGGACATCCTTGGACCAAAGATAATCTCATGACAGACAGCATAATTCAGCTTGATGAGTTTTCAAGTATAAACATAAAATGTTTCTGAGCATTGATTCAATCACGTCCTGCCACAATCTTTCCAAGTTTCTCTGATTGATTGACCCATGGAGCACACATTTACCTGAACGAAGTACTCATGCCATCAAATCAATAGACTGTTGTGTTCTTGCATTAAGTACTTCGTTTGATAAAAAAAGAAGGGTGAAAATCATTGAAATGTCCTCAGAAAACAGTTACCATGGATTTGGCTCCCATCTGGATTACATATCAGTGACATTCCAAGCATGCAATTTTGTTTCAGAAGGATGATGTCAGAATTGGGATACTTTCACTAACAATTTGCTAGGAGAGAATTTGAAAGGAAAATGTAGGCCTGATTCTAAGAGAGGGCTTTGCCATGTCAAAATGATGGATGACCAGTTCACATACCCACCTATCTTGCAATTCTTTTCATATGGTGTGAAAGAGCATATGCCTTCCCCCTGATTATTTACACGTCTTGTTTCTGGTTTCTTTAAAAGTGTTAAGGATTGGGATGCAAACATTCTCTTTTCCTTTTGTCCAAACAGAAACCTTGTTTACAACACACCAACCCGCGAACAGCTTAACAACAATAACCCTTAGAAAAAAACCTATCCAGCACTATGATTTGCATTCTTGACTATGTTCTCTGAACACATGATGGAAGTACAGATCCAGATTACAAACCTTCAATTGGGGTCTGGTGTTCTCCCAAAATTACAGCTGATCTCCAGACTGGTGCCAAAAGAGTCAGCATTTTAGAGGTTTACACAAATGTATGAAAAAATAGCTTTGATCTCTCTGTTTTGCTGTGAAGCTTACTGGGGACTTTAGGATAGGCCCCTTCCGCATCAGCCAGTAAACATGATATAAAACCCTTGTTGGTGGGGAACTTTGCATGGATCCCGCTCCTAATTCAAGTCCACTCAGTGTTATCCCCACCAACCTGGGTTTTTCAAGAATTGCACTATCTGCAATTCTTTTGTTTTAATGTGGATTGCAGCCACAGCTGAGTGAACAGCTGCCCCAGGAAGCATATTACTTGAATGCCCTTCCCTTTTTTTTTTACAGTCCCTGTTTCTCTGCTGCATAGCTACCGAGGGGCACAGAGGCGGCAACATGGCTGTGGAGGTTCATGCTTGCCAGCCTTCATATCTATGCAATGGAGGGAAGTGAGTGGGGAAAAAACACCTCCATGAGAAAGCATGTGTCCCGGCCAACACACTCGCTGACCTTGAAACACCCAGCCATGCAAATGACCCAGGGCTATGACAGGTTCATTTATCCCGCCTGCAACCCACTTTACATTTGCATGGAAGTGGGCCAGGTGAGGGCTCCCTCTCCTCTCTGGTTCCCTCTTGGTTCCCCTTTAAGTTCCTCTTGTCTCTTGTCTCTGTTCCCTCTATGTCCCCTTGGTTCCCTCTTGTCTCTTAGCCCCTGTCTCTGTCTGCCAAACCTACTTCAGATGGTAAAAAAATATGAGGATAAAATGGAGAAGACAGAACCTTGAATTATGTTTTGGCCACCTGGGAAAACAGGATGGATGAAGAAGAAGAGAAGGAATTTGGATGTATACCCCGCCATTCTTTCCTGTAGAGATAAGCCATTTTACAAATTCCTGTTTCTTCCTCTCCCCACAACAAACACCTTGTGAGGTAGGTGGGACTGAGAGGGTTCTGAGAGAACTGTGACTAGCCCAAGGTCACCCATCAGGCTTCATGTAGAGGAGCGAGGAAACAAATCCAGTTCAAATCCAGATAAGAGTCCATCACTCATGTGGAGGAGTGGCACATCAAACCTGGTTCTCCAGATTAGAATCCACCACTCAGGTGGAGGAGTGGGCAATCTAACCTGGTTCTTCAGATTACAGTCCACCACTCTTAATCACTGCACCATGCTGGCTCTCTAAATAAAAAGATAATAGATCACCTTGATACAGGAAAGTGTGGATCCAGGAAAGTGTTGCATGTGCTACATCCAAGTTTAAATCCCTGGCATCTCCAGTCTATTATTTTATCTGCTTCATTTACACCCCACCTCACTCTGTTGTGAGGATTAAGAAGATGAAGTAAAGAGGTTAAAAGGATCAGACAATAGGGCATGAGAAATACCCCTGCATGAGACCCTGGAGCTCTGCTACCAGTTGGAATAGTCAACAAATAGGTCAATGGTTCAATTCTGTATAAGGCAGCTTTGTGTGTACATGTGTAAAGTATTGTTTCTTGATAGAACTGGGATGGATCCACAGAGTCATACACACATAGAAGATCTCAATTTTATTTTTCTCCTTCCAGAACTGGAATGGGATTTTTAAACTTGTCCAGAAGCAAACCAGGCTCAGTGGAGTGTTCAGCTGCATCAGCCAACACTATGGGAGCTTCTCAGCTCAGACCCAACCAAGCAGCATTCACAATGGGTGAAACTCAGCCATTGATGGAAGAAGAGGCTACTGGTGCATTGACACAGTTTGGAAAAGTCTGAACCAAGCATTCCTACAGTGTTGGCAGATCTACTATGGAGTGCCCCTTTTGTCAGCGCCAGGTAAGGGCTGTCTCTCCTTTCCTTCCCAGGTGGTCATCTTCTTATACTTTTGGGCCAGTTTGTTGTTGGTTGTGCAAAGGGACTAAGTGTTTTCAGTGCAGTCCTGGGGTTGCCCCTGTGGGCTGGTGTTGAGGCAGGGCCAGATCAGGTGCCTACTGCTCTTGTCTTCTCCTGTCTCTTTCCTACTCTAGTCTGTATATACTCCTCCATCATCATCTCTCTGTCTTTTTCCTAGTCTTTCCTGTTCTACTTTCTCCCTTGGCTTTCCATTCTTCCTTCTTTTACCTTTCCTGTTTGCCTCTGACTACCTGGTCAGAACCTGTTGCCAGGCCCCCATTGGTTCCTGGGCTGTCTGTTGTGCCCTACTGACCCTTAGATTGGCTGTCTGGTCTCGAACCTCATTTACATAGGCCAGTCCACCCTATGTAAATCAAAACGTGATGTGTTTTCTTTTTCCTTCCATTGATTCCCCCCCCCATGGGAAATGTACACATTTTTCAACATTGTTTGTGCATCAAAGAAATCAGCACTGAACATTATCCAAATATTATGCATACATATTAGACAGGCTATGTATCAATGCCATATAAAATGCACAAATAACATATAAATGGCATTCCACTCAACCAAATCTACAAAATCAACAGTGAAAAGCAGAGAACTGAATTTGCTGAAAAAAGTGCAATGTGCAAAGAAACAATGGTCCATTCTGCACAGCACAAGTAAGACATCTTGAGGACAGGGGGAAAAGGGTCTTGGGGAAGAACTCTGCACAGCTTTTTCCCCCAAGATGTCCTCAGGAAGCCTTATTTTAGCTTGACCCATCTATGTTTTAAGTTTCTAAAATGTGGACTTTTTTTCCTGAAGTCATCTGCAAGTCGTCCCCTGCTTGCTGCGCAGAGCTCAGGAGACATCTTATTTTTCCTGCCAAGCCATCAAAGTTCTCTTGTCAATTTTCCTCTGCTTATCACACCTGACATTTTATGGTGCTGCAGGGATCTCCATGCCCAAAGTTATTTGCTTAAGGTTACACTGAATGTTTGCTGTCCAGGCTCTGCTGCTGGGTGCCTTTTTAGTTTGAAAAGTACAGGGTTGTTTTCAGCTCATCTACTGATTCCAACAGTATATAATTTCCCCTTGTTTTTAATTTTTAGTGAGCTGTCTTCAAAGACACACAGGCACAATATTTCAGGTTGGTATGGATCCTGAAATTGTGTCAGTGTGCCTTCAAAGGGAGATCATCAAAAAAATAAATAAAAGGAAAACTATATACTGCCAAAATAAGCGGAGTACACCATATACTTTTCGGGCGAAGTCACCCTGCAGTGGAGTTTGCAGCGCAAACATTTCAGGGAAACCTAAAGCAAAAAGCTGGAGGCATGGAGAATCACTGCAGCACCATAAAATGTTGGGTGCAAGAGCTTCAAACTCGAGCGGGAGGAAATGGTGGGCAGGGGGGAAATCCTCTTTCTCTTCTGACACCTTTTTTGTCTGTGCTGCCTGATCAAAAAACTAGGATGTAACTTTTTAAAAGGCTCCCCAGGACATTTTGTGTGTGTCATGCATAACAGATCATTGTTAAGCAACATGTGCTCATTCCTAATCCAAAACTACACAATTGGGTCTCTTTTGCTCATGTAAGAGTTCTTCTGTTGAGAAAATGGAGGTTTTGGACCTGACCTCATTGCATGGATTCAGCCCACGATCTGGTTTGTTTTGATGAAAAAAGAGAATAGTTATGATACAAAATATTATAAGTCATAAGATATTTACAGAAATTTTCTTAAGAACCAAAAATGCGGTGGAACCATTGCTTGTTACTAATTTTGGCAATGGACTAAATACTGGCATTTCTACATACTGTTCTTTAAAAAAAATGAGCTACAGAAATAACTTGCTTTCAAAATTCCAAGCCAATGTTTGCCAAAACTTGGAGAGGAAAGTAAAATAAGTACAAAGGGTTATGGTTGAAGTTTAGGATTTCTGCTGATGACTAAAAACTTTAAACTATGAACCTAGAAAGAAAAGGCAGAGGAAACTTTTTGCAAAATCACTGTCTTACAGTGATGCTAATTACAGCAATTACTTTTGATATTTCCCATGCACAGAAGCCTTGATTAAAGGTGTCCAGTAATTGTTGAGTTTTCTATTTTTGAGAGTGTTTTGGAAGCTGATGAAATAAATTCTGGGATCGATTCCAAGTGTTAAGTTCTTTGTTCTAGTGGAATTTGGAAGTTTCCTCAGGAAAATTCAAAATTTTGTGGCCTGATCATGAACAGTGACCATGAATGCCGTGCTAGGGATAAGTTTTGGGGGTAACACGTTTTATTTTTTGAAAGACAATATTTAAGATCCAAGTATTAAAACGCTGCTTCAAGCATCCTCTTCAGAGATGAAAAATGAACTCCGATCAATATGTTGGTATAGTTTGTTACCTGAAGAAACTTGCATAATGGTCTTTGAGGGCTGAAGGCAATTAGCCTCCTGACACATCCAACTACTATTTTAGAAATGGCTGAGGGAAATACTTCAGGAGCTTGAGAAAAAGAGAAACCAACCAACTGGAAAGAAGCACCTTTGGGCAGGAGGATTTGGTGGGATGCTGTTTGTTTTTGGGGAAACTGATCTTGCGTTAAAGCCTCAAGTTTCCTGTCTATAGATGTATTGTCATGAACCAGGAGTTCCACTATCAGCACCTTCTACCTCCTCTCTTTAACCAACTTCATATAGCTGTATATTTTTGCTCTCGACCCTGTACATGTAGATTGCACAAAAGCAATCTACAATAAAATCAATCTGCTAGTAAGACTTTCCTGAAGGTTTCCCTTGAGCCCAGTGGGTGATTCAGAGGTTACACCCTTCTTGATATTCTTACAAGCATTAATCTCAGACCCAGTGCAAACTCTGATCCTAGCTGCACTGAAAATGTTTTTTTCTTTATGCCTAAAACCCTTATGGAATGTACATAGGTTAATGCCAGTTGGGTTTGCCACTTAATAGGTAGAATCTACGGGCTAGAATCCCAACAAATCAATGTGATAATTCTGCCATTTTTCATACCATGCCATTTTCACGTGTCTTTCATCCGCAAGGTATGCCATCTCACAGTTCCTTTTCCTCTTTTATCTCACAGCACAAGTTCTAACCACTAGAAACTTGGGATGTAAATCAAATGTTTAAAATATATTGTCAAGAATATTAGAACCCGGAGCCAGCAATAATATTTTGGCAGGCAATCACATTTAGCAAAGATTGTTCTCCCACGATAGTTCACTGTGTTACTTTTAAATTACTTAATGTTCCATTTCAGATGTTCTATAAGTGGCACAGTTGCATATGCCTTGCTTAACTTACCCTGGGTTTTTTTCCCCCGTTAAGTGGTACTCAGATCAGATTTTGACAGTCTTCTGTAGTAATTGTTCAGAACTCAGGAAGGTTTGACCTTCTAAATTTAGTTTAATTGACCTGTAGACCTTGGTGGACAGATACTATTAACTGGACAGGAACATAAGAATGTAAAAAGAACCTTCATGGATTGGACCAGTGGCCCATTTTGTCCAGCATCTTTTTTCATAGAGTGACCAGTTGCCAATAAACCAGAGAGCCAGTGAACAGAGCACAGAGGCCAAGGCCTTCCACCAATGTTACCTCCTGGCTCCGATATTCAGGGATTTACTGCCTCTAAATGGAGTTGTTCCCTAATGTTGCTGTGGCTGGTAGCTGCTGATGGATCTGTCCTCCCTAAACTTTTCTAAACCCCCTTTTAAAATCATCAGTGCTTATTGCCATCACTATATGATATAATAGTGAATTCAACAATTTAATTATTCTGGGTTTAATTACATAATTTAATTACTCAAGGCTATGAGCCTAGGCTTCCCAAAATCAAGCTGTTTTAATTATTGGTATTCCGTGTGAAATAAACGGATAGAATAGTAATGTACATCAATGACCATATTTCAGATTATGGGTGGAGTGAAGGAAAGAGATGGTAATAACTGTGATTTCTGTTTAGGCAGCAATGTTCTCACCATGCTTGTTTATTTGGAATATTTTTGCCACACTTTCTCCAGCTAAGGGCTCAAGACAGGTTACAATGTTGAATCAAGCAAAATCATTTGAAAGAAGTATCAAAAACAGGATATCTTTTGCAAATCCACCATCCATTAGAGACACTACAGTCATAAACAGCTCCAATCTACCAGTGTGATTCACCATGGCCCCTTCCGCACATGCAGAATAATGTGTTTTCAAACCACTTTCACAACTGTTTGCAAGTGGATTTTGCTATTCCGCACAGCTTCAAAGAGCACTGAAAGCAGTTTGAAAGTGCATTATTCTGCATGTACAGAATGAGCCCAACTGATTTAGATCTTTCCCAGTCAACCTCCCATTCCATATGTGTCAGACACATTCATGATTGCCTTTAAAAATGTTGTGACTTTATTGTAATTAACTTTTAACTTTTAAAACTACAGCATGGGAGTAAAGAAGATCTCACCAGTCAGTAAGCAGTAGGAGCTCAGACAGTGATTCGCAGTATGAGAATTTTAGAGCTACAAATAAGTCCCTATTTTTACCTTTGAAATATTGGAGAACGTGCTATTCCTGGAATAGTGTGCAAAACAGGTGATCCATGGAAACAGGGCTGGAAAATTTATGGATGAATAGTTATGGCAAGCATGCTGCAGCAGTGGCATAATGCCAATGAGGGCAGGGGGGCACAATGCTCCAGGTGTGCACCTATACAGGGGTGTGACAGGGGTGTGACAGGGGCAGGGGTGGGCGGGGGTGTGGTGGGGTTGTGAGACACACACGTGCCCCGGGCGCAGTTCCCCCAATAACAGAATAGCACTTCTTGCATCTGTGCTACAGTCCAAATAACAGAAACTTATGACTTTTTAAACACTAACAAATGTGTTGTAGCACAAGCACAGATCCCACCTGGTCAGGTTTTCAGTTGAACAGCACTTCTTGCATCTGATCAATTGGCCTCTGCTTCATGAACATGTACATGGTTCTTAAAGAGTCATAAGATTCCCCATTATTTAGGTGTGAAAAAGGGTATCTAAGGGAACGATCCTAAAACAAGTCTGCTCAGAAATAAATCCAATGTTGTTCAATGGGGCTTTCTCCCAGAGAAGTGTTCTTAGGACTGCAGCCAAAGGCATTCATAACAGAATAAAAGAATCAAAAATATTATTTACAGTTCAATCCTAAGCAGAGCAATAAGCTTCTAAACTTGTAGATACAAAAGAATTTAAGAGCATGATTATGTTTAAAATTGCACTGTTGAAGAGAATTGAAGTATGGCCAGGGTGTGGAAAGCTTTAAAAATAAGGCTGGAGAGCTGAAAATGAATATGAAAAGTTTGGTAAGGTCACGCTCACAGTGATGGGTAAGAAAATTCTCACAGCCCCATCCATAGGCTGGGCAGCTGGCTGCGGCACTGTAGCCATGTCGCCATTCCCAAAGTGGCTTCCCAGTGGCACCATCTCCAAGATGCCCCATTGCCACACACCTGCCTTATGCTGCCAGCTGAGGTCCCATAACTTGGCAACTGGCCAGGAGGGAAAAACTAATGTTGGCTCCTTCCCCAGCTATGACCCTGGCCTGCTTTTCCTACACCTGTGGCTGCCCCATGATGCTGGCTCAGCATCTAGTGCCATGCTGCAGTACTGGGGGAAAACAGTAGTGCCCACATGGCAGCAGTGGGGTCACCCTCCCACCAGCATAAGTGCCTCAGGGAAGACATTTCCCCCAGCAGAAGTCTGTTCCACTTCCACCAGTGGTTTCAGCCCCTCTCCCTCTGGATGGGGCTGTCAGACTTCATCAGACATGAGTTATTATTCGGGGAAGGAAGAATAATTTGTTTCCAGGTTCAAATATAAGTGTACTGATGATAATTTCTACTTAAAAAATAACAGACTCTTTTCAAAACCATTTTGAACCCTAGCCCCTTTTTTCAGTGTTGTGTGAAAGCTTCTCTTAAGATGAGACTATTTTAATAGTATTGGAAAATGTTAATGTGATACACAGTCTTTCATAAAAGCTACCTGCTTTCTCCTTCAATTTCCTTCAGTGCAATTAAAGCCTGAGGTGAGCACTCTGCTGAAAAAGAGCTACTTTGCTGCCTTTGATTACAAAGCACGCATCTTCCACTGAAAGGGTCACCAAAGTTGGTGCTGAAAATGAAGGCATAGTCAGGTATTATCATTGCTCTTTAGGTGCCCAGACTGTTATGGTATTTGGATACACAGAGACGCGTAATAGAAAGCCACAAATTTGGGGAAATTATGTGACAGCCTACATAAAACCTGCTTATTTGTATTATGTATTTATAAAAACATTTTCGCTACTTTCCACCTTTATATCTACCTTAAAAAAAAAACACCCTTCCTCTGAGGAGTACATAGAATTCTCTTCCACCATTTGTCTCTACAACAGCCGTACCAGGCAGGATAAAGGGGTAAATTAGATCTTGCTGTTGGGCATATTGGTAAAAAAAAAATAGAGTTTGCCCAGTCATGGAAGTGTGCTATTAAGTGCAGTAAAACCTGTCCTCTTGAGAAGCAAATTGCAAAAAGGTAAAATTTATTCAAGTAAATTCTGTTCACATTCTTGTTGCAGATGAAAGAAAGGCAGAAATACTAATCTAAAGATTTCCCTTTTCAAGTGGCCAGGTATTGGACTACTGTAACTCGCTCTATGCGGGCTTACCTTTAGCCATGATCCGGAAATTGAAACTTGTGCAAAATGCAGCAGCCAGGCTCCTTTTAGGGACAACATCTAGGGACCGGATCACGCCGGTCCTATATCAGCTACACTGGCTGTCAATCGAGTACTGGGTCATGTTTAAAGTTTTGGTGTTGACCTTTAAAGCCATTTGTGGCCTTAGCCCTGCATATCTGAGGGACCGTCTCTCCATGTATCGCCCTTCTAGGCCCCTTTGCTCTTTGGAGGCGGACCTGCTGGTGATCCCCAAGGTGATCCAGCTGGCCTCTACAAGGGCCATCTAAGCATAAGGAACTGTGCAATCTGTAAAGCATCTCTGAAAGAAATGTCTAAGCTAAACTGAACGAAGTAATCTTAAGTGCTGTGCTAAAGAAACCAAAAATGATCACTCTCTGTGCCAAACTCTCTTGTGTAATTACTGTAAATATATTTCTCTTGTCTTATTTTGCCTCATCCAATTCCATCTCCAAGTTTGATATTCTTACCTTTATCATCTCCTCTGTCTCTGCCTGTCTGATATTCTAACCTGCCTGATATTCTTACCTTTATCACGTCTGCCTGTCAAATAAATCTGTTTACTTCTGCCTCAAAATATTCATTTTAGTTTGCCTGAGAGAGGGGAGTGGATGGAAAGGGCACAATAAAAGTATTTGGGCATCACTAGGGTGCTGTGTGGTTTCCGGGCTGTGTTCTAGCAGCTGTGTTCTAGCAGCATTCTCTCCTGACGTTTCGCCTGCATCTGTGGCTAGCAACTTCCAATGGCAAAATAGAGACAATGATCCAGAAAATAGGATCTGTAAGGACTGTAAGGCCTGAGTAATGTTGTGACTTGAAAGTTGGACAGGTCCAAATCCTCACTCACTGGATGATCTTGGGTTAGTCACTTTCTTTCATTGTGGCCCTCATCACAGAGCTGTTGTGTAATAAAAGGTGGGAAGGATCAAAAGGAGGAATGTTGGGATAAAAATTGGTGGGGGAATATATGCAGGAATAGTATTTCATCCTGCTGTCTATTAAGTACTGCCCAAGTCTTCCACTGTAGCAGTTTGGCAAACAGAAAAAGAAATAAGGCCATTCCTACAATAGCCATTATCAACTCCATAGTTCAACCTCTTAGCAATTTTATGACACTTCAACACCTGTGTTGTCGTTTCTGAATCATTTCAAAGTATTTTGAAAAGAAATTATAATCTCTGTCAAGTCATACATAGACACACACACTTGTGTGTGTGTGTATATATATGAAATTCAGATTTGTAGACTGGGAAACTATGGGGAATAAATTCTTTTCTACAAAAGACTTCTTCATTCCAAAGAGATTTTGGAGATGTGCAAAAGGAAATTGAAAGTATTTGATAGTTATTTGTAAAGTATTACATCCAGACTCATGAAAGATTTTAATAGCATGCTCCAATGTAGATAAACTATTTCTTTAGTACAGGTGTTTCGGAATAATCTCCAAAGGATTCCTCAACAATCTCAAAAGTAATTGAAAGGATTATGAAACTATTTCAGAATGACAATGGAACCCAGCTAAAAGCACGCATTTGCGAACAGATAAAATTCTTCTTTCAACAAACTTATTCCTTTAACAAAGTTTTTTTTCCTGTGACTGCTCCATTCCACAGTGTACCCTAATGTGCTGAAAATGCTTCTTCCTGCATCAGATATTTACTGTCTATTTGTAAAATGTTCAAGAGAAAATGAAAAAGGTGATCAAGTTCAAAGTGATTTAATTCTTGCATTCACTGGGGCTTAGATATTGCATTGCACAGATGAATGGCCACAAGCTGTACAAATTCCAGAACACGATCCATGTAACACCTTTCATTGGAACCAGCCTAAAGTTACCCTCCAAACCCTTGGAATGTATTTAAAGGGGGGCTGGGGGGTATCCTGTTTTTCAACCAGGAAAGCCTTCCTGTTCCTGTCTTATTGCTATGGGGTTGTGAAAGGAAAGTCTGTGAGACAGTATTATATAGTGGTTAGAGTGTTGGACTAGAATCTGGGACACCCAGTTCAAATCCACACTCTATAATGGAAACTGGGTGGATCACCTGGGACTAGTCCTACACTTGCAGCCTATCCTACCTCACAGGATTGTTCTGAGGATATGGTTCAGGCAGGAGAATATAATTAGCTACTCTGGGTCCTGATTAGGGAAAATGGAAGGGTCTGAATGAAGTAAAATAAATATATTTACCCAAAGAGGTTAATCACTTAGGGATTGCAACACCAGCTAAGCAGGGGGCACACATGAATGAGAGTCAATATATTGTAATAGTCACAGTGTTGGACCAGTTTGAGAAGACCTCAGTTCCGATCCATATTTGGTCATAGTTGCCATATTTTAAACTAATCTTCCTCAAGACTGGAGAACCATGTAAACAGCACTGAGCTCTAGGAAGAAGTGTGGTATAACTTGACAGATAGATAGAATGACAGATTTATCACACACAAAAACATTTATGTTTGTGCTGTCAGATCACAGCTGACTTAAAGAGACCCATGGGGTTTTCAAGGCAAAAAATGTTCAGAGGTGGCTTGCCATTGCCTGCCTCTGTATCATAATTCTGGAGGTTGCCCATTCAAATATTTCTCAGGGCCAACCCTGCTTAGAAGCTGAGATCTGATGAAATCAGGCTAGCTGGGGCTATCCAGGTCAGGGCCAAAGATATACCATCAGAGATATACCATTCAACCCAGCACTTTTAAAATAGAGCCCATTCACCCATAGTCGATGTACAGCAATCCCTCCACATCCCCTCTGAGACACAGGTTCTGCACTTAGAAGGGCTGTGGTTTAATAGAAGAGCCTCTGCTTTGCATGGAGAAGATCCTGGGTTCAGTCTCCAGCATCTCCAGCAGAAAAAGACAAGGCAGTAGTTGATGTGAAAGACCTCTGCCTGGGACTCTGGGGAGCTGCTGCCAGACTGAATAGACAACGCTGACCTTGATGGACCAAGGATTTGATTCAGAATAAGGCGGCTTCATGCCTATTCATGGGTATACTTAATTCCTCCAATTCTTGAACAATGAAAAGAAACACAGTTCTAGATGGAAAGTGATCAAGAGCACAAAATTGGGGAAATGATGATCCAAATTAGAGCAGTCTCGGGAGGGGGCAGGCTTGAAAGAGACATGAGCAAAAGGCACCTAAGAATGATGTTACAATAGTGTGAGGGTTACAATAGAAGACAAGGGAGCAGGAGCAAACCAGATACACTTCCATTGTGGATGGACCCTGCTGTGAGCCCCTCCCTATAGCTTCCAATTGTCATTGCTGAAACATCTGGAACCATCCCATCATATGCAGATACTGATCAGTGTGGCATACTTCTTCTCCTGGCTTCCAGCTGTATTGATGAGGCAGGGATGCTATTGATAAGAGATGGAAAGTCCCTGGGACCCTTTTGCCATTAGTAGGTTTAGCTCAGCTAACCATCATGTTTGCACTGAGTTTTAATGCAATTTAGCATTGGTATTTTAATCCCTCTGAATGACTTTAGGAACTCATTTTGGCTGAAAATTGGAGAAAAAGACATACTAAATTTGTCAGGGAACACTGCTTTTCTTTGTATTGCTGCAGGTTAATGATTTTAAAGAATTTTGTATACGCACATACACCTGAAATACTGTGTCCAGTTCTGGGCACCACAATTCAGGAAGAATATTGACAAGCTGAAGTGTGTCCAGAGGAGAGTGACTAAAATGGTAAAAGGTCTGGAATCCATGCCCTATGAGGAGAGATTAGGGAGTTGGGCAAAGGAGTACTGCCTATGGAGACATGGGGACACCCATGTCTCCAGGCGCAAGCCTGTGGGTCATGTGGGGGGGGCACCAAACAGGCTCCTCCCTGAAGTTCTGCTGCCCTCCCCCTTCATCAACAGAGAAGGCTGGTCTCTTGTGAAGCCTTCACATATTTTTTTAAGGGCCAATTCTGCAAAGATTGCTTAAAGGGGAAAGGATTTCAAACTGAGTTTCAGTACTTTCCCCTTTAAGCAATCTTTGGGGAATTGCCCCTTTAAGAAATAGGTGAAGGCTTCACAAGAGACCAGCCTGCCTGGAGGGCGAGGGAAACGTGCCCCTCGGCTGCTAGGCACTAGCAGGGAGGTGGCGGTGGCTTCAGAGAGGGGCCGCCACCATATCCCTGCCTAGCAGCCGGAGAGCGAGGGAAATTCACCCCCCTGGCTGCCAGGCAGGGAGGAGGGCTCGTGAGTAAACAGGGCTCTGCAAGGAGGGTGGCGCCCGGTGGGGGGGTTTGTCTCCAGGCACCATTTGGCCCCTGTACGCCTCTGAAGTTGGGTATATTTGGTCTGGAGAAGAGAAGGTTAAGGGGTGACATGATAGCCATGTTGAAATATTTGAAGGGATGTCATGTTGAAGAGGGAGAAAGCTTGTTTCCTGCTGCTCTAAAGACTAAGACACAGAGTATTGGATTTAAACTACAGGAAAAAAGATTCCACCTAAACATAAGGAAGAACTTTCTGACAGTAAGGGCTGTTCGACAACGGGATATATTGTGTTGGAGGATTCTTCTTCTTTGTGTGGTGGATTCTTCTTCTTTGAAGGTTTTTAAACAGAGGCTGGATGGCCATCTGTTGGGAGTGTTTTGTGTGTTTCAGCATGGCATGTGTTCTCTTCCAACTCTATGATTCTATATTGTTTTGTATTTTTGAAAGTGTTATTCTGAGATATGCACAATTGTTCACTATCTCAAAAATGTAGTTTTTTTTCTTAAAGCATACCAAGGTATAAAGCCATCAGGTTAAAAAAACACTAGTGAAAGTCATCATAAAAAAAGCCTGGCAGAAGAAATGGTCTTTCGTTGACTTCCAAAGGTGTAGCTCCCCTAGAAGCCTCCGCTAGAAAGAATTCCTATATTGTTGGAGAAGTTGGTGAGAAAGCTATGATCCCAGCAGATCTGTCTGTGAAAATATCTGTTGAATAGCATATCTTAATAGTCAGTATGTTATGTCTTTGGTCCCACAAGCATACGTTTTGCAGCCTGACAAATAGGTATTGCTTTTCTATGGAAATCTATGCTCAGAACCGTAATCCTCCAGATGAAGTGAATAATGCCTCAGCTGAAAACTCAGGACTAAATTATTGAAATGAACTGATCAACTCTTTTTCTTACCTGAATGATGCAAGCTGTTCAAAGCAGAACCTATTTCATCATATTAAAGGTTCTCTGGCTGGGAATTTCTCCAAAGCTCTGCTGCCGTTCAAACAGAAAGTGTGTTTATTTAATATACAACATTGCAAAATATCATTTTACTTCTGCTATTTGCCCAAAGGCTGTTAATTTCAAATATGAGATTTTGACACAAAATTTACAGCTCATGTATCACCACTTTTATTAAAGTGGGTAAGGGATGATGTCAGGGGATTTAAAAGAAAGAATTAGCAATAACTACTGCCAATTTAGCCCTACTGGGCAGTTTATTGCAAAGTCCAGATAAAGTTCGGAGAAGAGAACTTAATCCTGAGTGGGTGAGACTCAACAAACAATGCATAAACTAAAGTTTAGCATATTAAAGATGCTTGAATTTCAATGTATTGTTTCATTTCAAGAACATGAACACAATTAAGGTAATTATACTCTACAGTTAGTGTTTTTACAAGGACTGAGCTGAAACTGCTCACTGGGTTTTTTGGCAAACATTTTTAGCAGAGCCAGAAAAACCTCCCTTTTTCATTGATTTTTTGGCACTGCTTGCAAAAAAAAGTTTTTTTATACTAATCTGAATTGCCCTCAGTGGTATCACTGTGCAGCTTAATCTAATTAGGTACAGTGCCCATTTAGATGGTTGGCAACACTGGCTTGGAAAATTCCTGGAGATTTCAATGGTGATCAAAACAAGAAGTAATTCTGAAGGACTACTCAGTAATTATCACAAGTGCAAAACTAACTCTGCTCAGTTGCCTTCTTACTTGCCACAGAATGCAACTTGCAAGTTTGCACATGTTTGTACTTGTCATATGAGTGCAATACTGATTAGTTTTGAAAGCCGATTAGTTAGGCAGTAGTTGTTGCATTTGAGGAGTAAATTCTTGAGGTCGACCCTTGAGCAGGACAGTAGAACTGCATCATCAGCATATAAAAGGATTAGGACAGGAACATTATCGAAAAGAGGACGATGAGAATTTATACTGTTCAGGGTCAGGCAAGATCATTCATGAAAAAATTAAACCGTACAGGGGCTAGCACACAACCTTGCTTGACTCCCCAGGAGACAATTATGTTGGGGGTTAAGTAGCCTAAAAGATTGATTCTATTTGGCAGGTGGGATTTGTATGCAGTGACATGATTAACATGAGGAGCCTGGGGTCCATTCCAACTTTCATCAATTTAGACCACAAGAGTCCTCTGTCAACTTAATCAAATGCCCCTTTTAAGTCTATGAAGGCTGCACAAAGACTGGATTTACCTTTCTGCACATATTTTGAGATGAGCATGCTCAAAATCAAACAATGATCTAAAGTGGGCTTCCCTTTCATAAGTCCAATCTGTTAAATGCCAATGATCTTTTCCGCCAGGATCCAAGAAAAAAGATGATTTAGTAGCAATTTGGCATACAGTTTGCCAGAAATCTCCAAGAGGCTGATTGGCCTATAATTAACTGGCAGATTGTGATCACTGATTTTAAACAAGGGGATAATTTGTCCAAGAGGAAGATACCTGACCAGAGTTATTCACCATAGTGAATAGGGCTGCTAATATGGAAGACCACCAATCAATGAACAATTTATAAATTTCAGCTGGGATGCCATCAGGGCGAGATGCCTTGTTAGATATAAGGTCATGAATTAGTAACCTTATTTCGTCTTTGATGATTGGAGGCCAGCAGGGGACATCACCCGTAAAAGGGAAAACATCCCTATTGGTGATGTCTGTCACATTACCAAACAGGTCTAACCCTGGGCCCAGTGTTCTTTTTCATCATCCACTTGGTATCTACTTTCACAGAACTCAGTCCCAGTTCTGATCCCATTTTCTGCTGGTGCCACTGCTCACAGTTTCCCCTTGAGAGTGTACCCTTCCCCATTTATTGCTTGTTTTACTCTGCCAAAGTGCTATCAAAAAGCCATGAGAGAAAGGAACATTAGGGGTTTCTTTAAGGAGACATTCCAAACCTACAGATCCTTGCTTCCACCTGCTCCAGACCATCCTCAGCTAGTCCTGGATGCTATGACATTGATATGGATCTTGAGCTTCAGTATACACCTCAATTGGACGTTTTGGAGGACATTGATTCATAGGATACACATAAGTTAGAAGCAACTTGAGAGCACTTATACAACATACACAAATCAGAAGCTTGAAAAAGTATAGAGTTGTGTAGCATGCAGAAAAGCTCTCTGTGTTGCAATTCTTTGCAACTATTTGCATGGCATGGCAGCTGCTTTTGATGCATGCAGTTGTCTTGTTGGCTTCTGACAGGTGTGGTTGACATCCTTTTAGTACATGCAGTTATAACATCTGAAAAGGGCTAATCTTCATGTATAAAGTGATAGTGGTGAAAAATGTTGTCAAGTCATAGCTGACATGGCAATGTCACAGGGTTTTCAAGGCAAGAGATTTGCAAAGCTGGTTTGCCATTGCCTGCCATTGCTTGAGCTGAGAGAGGTCTGAGAGAATTGTGACTGCCTCAAGGTCACCTAGCAGACTGTGGAAGAGTGGCGAATCAAACCCATTTCTCCAGATGAGAGTCTGCCACTCTTGACTACTACATCATACTGGCTTCTATGTACAAGGTAACTAAAATTAATAGACCTTTTAAAGAAAAAAATATGACTTGCCCACAGGCCCCTGCTACAGGTATTTGTGACTCTTTCCAATAATCTCTTTGTCCCAACTATTAAGAAAAGTTTTAAAGGTCATGCTGTTCCATCTTGGATTTTGTTTTCCCTTAATATGTCAACCAACATGTAAATAAAGGAAAAATGTTTTTGGGGTCAAAGTACATTCAACATCTTTATTTCCTGTTCTTTTAAGTACAATGGTCTTTCTGTATACCTGATAAATTAGTGATAAGATTGGGTGGTAACACCAGGGTATTTGGAGAAACCTTTGTCTCAGATCATGAATCATATTTTGACATTTTCTAATGATAGATCAATACCTGAGGGTTTTTTTTTGAGACAGAGTGAGTGAGAAAAAGAGAAAGGGAGAGAGCCTGTAGTATTTTATAAATAATGAGAGGTTAGCGTAAAGTGCAGGCAACAAAGAACAAATCATATTTCTACCTGAGGAATTTTTAAGATCATGCCTCAAACATGATGAATGTGACACATGGGAGCTCTGCTTGAGCTATTAATATTCTGGGCAGTATAAAGAGTTCAAAAAAAAAACCTCGAGTCTCTGCATTTACTTTCTTTTATAAGCAGCAAACAATATAAAAGAACAGACTTGCTGAGTCAAACTTCTCACCCAGAATACTGTTTCCAACTGAGGCCAGCCAGATGGCTCCAGAGCTAAAACAAGCAGGGTGTGAATAGCCTTATCCCAATATTTGCACTCAACATCTAGCATTCAGAGGTGCCTGATGCTGGAGGTTCAACGATGATGTCATCATCACCACCATTTTCTCTTGCTGTTGTGGCAGACAGCTGCTGGACCACTGGAACAGGATGACTGCTTAAGTTGATGGGGCATCAGAATTGTTGCTACCTTGTGACTCAAAAAAGTGAATGTGTTGTTTTTCCACTAAGTTGAATTCTGAGATTCCCTTTTGCCAAGTCTTCACCAATGGAGAAGAAGACTTCCTCCAACAGAGAGGGTCTTTCTCCATTAGAAAAAAAGGGTCCCTTCTTCATTGAAGAAAGTCTTTCTCCATCAATATAAAATCTGAAAAAAAGGAGTTATAGTGTCCAGCTTAGTGGAAAGCTGTTGTGGGATTCAAACCAATTGGCTTCCCAGCTTATATACTGGGGAACTGCATTGTGCAAGTCCCAATTTTAAATAGGGCACGAGCGCAATGTTGACTTTTGGTGAGCCATTTACAGCCTAGTGTGGAGCAGCCAATCAGAAAAATACTGGAAAAACTATCAAGCTCTCTCTGCAGCTGGCTTTTGCAGTGTGTTGGCCAGTCCACCATCACTGAGGATAATGTCAAAGTATCTCATTGCTTTTGGTGGGGCTGAGAAAGAATTTTTGAATCCTCCAAATTGATCATGGCTTCCAAACTGTTCTCCCTTCCCCACTCCACAGCATTCCAGAAAGAGGTGACATTCTCTACTAAGGCCTAATGTTTTGACTGGTTAGGCCGTAACAGGTTTTGGCAGGTGGAGTTGAAGTTGCTGCAGTATAGGTAGGGATAATTTGCAAGCATCACAAGCCATCTAAAGCTGAAGGGAGGGGCTGTTCCCAAGTTAGCACAACATTTCCTCAAGTGATAGAGTTATGGAGGGAACACTTTTGGTGGCTGAGCACCATCATTTGAATCCTTCCTTAATTGTTGACACAATCTATATACATGGAGAAAGGGTTTAATACCCATTGGCATGTTTTAATGTTCAGGTGTACCTTATATGTTTGAAGATCTGGCCCAAGATGCTGGCAACCATGATCGGGTGCTTGTTAGGACCAACTCACACTAATTCAGAGTCTTTAAGTAATGCAAATCAGTCATTAATTAATTAACCCACATGCTGATGTTTTGTGTCTTTATTAGAAGTTACTTGTCCAATGTATGCCTTCCCCATAATGTTACAGTGAATTTGTAGTGATTATCTAGGAAAGGAATCTTGGGATATGATGGATAGCTCAATGAAACTTCAATTCAGTGATAATGAAAAGGGAAATTCAAAGGTGTGGATTAATCGACTACATTATGCCTTTACATAAACTTATGGAGTGGCTGTACCTTATGCTGAGAGTGTGCATGTTAATTATATTCATTTGTTTAAAAAATAATAAACAATGATGATACAAGACTGTTCTGGCTGTTACTTTGTATTTCTCTATCCAATTGGGATAATGTTCCCTGACTGCCAAATTTCAGAGGGATAGGAGAAAAGTTTACTGATTTATAGGCAATTAGGTATCTAACTTGCAGAGTGGGCACAGGGAGACATTTGGCACAAAGGCTTACACTTGACACCCCAACAGATTGGTACTACATATACACCAAGTGTAAAACAAGCAACAGAGAGCCTTATAAATGTTTGCTCATTGAAATAAGTTGATGGATCTGCCATGCTCAAAAGCAAGAGGAATACTGTGGTCCTACAGCGGGAATGATTATAGCCTTTACATCTCATCAGCTCTCTAGAAATTTTCTAGCTGATCACTTTTGAAAGTAAGATGGTGGACAGAATGGGCATTTAGACTGATCCAGAAGAGTTCTTTGTATGCTCTTCTTTTAATGCTTGCCAGCATGTCCATTCTGTGTTATGCTTTAAAAAACCATAAATGGTCTTTGAATTTATTGGCTTTTATTGCAACCTCAGATGAGGCTAAGTGCTTTCCAGATATATATCAAAATGAATAGACACTCTCTTAGGTGAATTAACCTCAATCTTTAGCAATAACTTAAAAAAACTGTATGACTTTGGAAGGTGGTCCTATCTGTCAGGTGAATGACAGCCATAAAAATTCCAGGCAGGCTTAGGGAAAGGAAACTAACATTTGCCAACTGTTTTTGCAAATACAAACAGGAAGTTCTTCACAATGCATTATTTATTTGGAACATTTTAGCCCATTTTTGCCCAAAAAGGAATCAAGGTCTGCAATGTTATTTAAAACAATGAGGATAAAACTACAAAGGATAAACGAGGATAAAACAGATAAAACTACCAAACACTGTTCTCTGGCCCCCAACTCGAAATCAATTTTCAATCATAAGCTGAAGTCCAGAATACTTCAGACAACACAGCTCCAAGAAAAATAACCATCTGCACAATCTGGCATTGCAGAACCTCCCTCCAAAAATAATAGGAAGCTTACTTGACATTTTCAAGAAGGCAATTTTATCAAGTGGGACCATTACTACAAGGATATAAGCCGATGAAGTTCTCACCTGCCTGCAAAGTGAACCTCTATTAAACTTTGGCCACAGATCTTTGCTTTTGGGAGTGAGTTTGAATTTCCCACTCCTGCTGAAAATACCTTATCTAATTTGTCTTCCATTTGTGTGAAATGAACCTTAGATTGTTTAACTGACAAACTAGTTTGGTTGCTTGTTCCAACATCCTCCCATCAAATTCAGCCATTTTTTCTGCATTAATAAATCATAATTATGCATATATTATAAGTGGAGTACATTGTACAAATAAGTCAATCTTATATCGAGGGTTGTTACTTTCTCCTGGCACCTGGCAGTAGATCTTGGGGTAGGGCGTACAGGGGAGGGCAATCGCACACATTCAATGATCCAGCTCAGCCCTCCCAACTCAGCTGACTAGGGGTTTCCTTCTCAAGGTCAACTAGAGAAATAAAGGGGGAAGGGAGAAGAAGGGCTATAATTGCTGTTTGAGGCCATGACCCATTAGAAGAAGAGAAAAGGTATCATATTTCTCCCTGGTACTGACATGAATGGTCATCATCACATGCACACCCCAATCATTCCTCTCTTTTGACCTGCATTCTTCCATCCACCAACCAGTCATTAGTGGGTGTCTGGGTACCTTACTTACATTCTAATAAAGATGTGGAGCTGCTGATATCTCAGTCCACAGATCAGGACCACAGAGGCAGAAAACAGGCACTTCTGCAAACATGACAACATCCCAGGTTCAAATGAATGAATGAATGAATGAATGAATGAATGAATGAATGAATGAATGAATGAATGAATGAATGAATGAATGCATGATGCATTTGCAGAGAAGTTAAATCCCCCAAACCAAAAATATTGTTTGCAATGTGGAGACAATGCACCTATCTCCTCTTGGTGTTGGCATTGATGTGGGGAGGGGGGGAGGGAAAGAATCATCAGAAGATCCAGTAATGGCAGCAGTGATGACAGGAGGAAAGAAACCATGGCAGCCCCAGCAAACAGAGGCTAGGAGCTGTACCAATGGGATAGCTGGGAACTGTGGCTGCCCCAATGATGGTAGCAGCAATTAGGGGGAAAAGTCATAGGGAGCTTGGCAATGGAGGCTGGGAGCAGTGGTGAAGCCAATTAAGTTGGAGGGCGGAGCCCATGGCTGTCCTGATGATGACAGCAGCAATAATGGAGGGAGAAAAAAGGCAGTTAAGAGGGGGAGAGAGATTCCCTCATGAGTATTGCAGGTCCCTACTTTATATCTAATTCTCAATTTAGCCAGATCTCTGGATCGGTACATTCATCAATTGGGATATGGGTCCATATAGATCTTCCTACAAATTTGAGAAAAATCCTAGGTGTATTTAAAAAATCTGAAATATGAGGAGGATAGGACTAGGATCAGGATTAGGATGGAAGGTTAACACCCTCAGCTTTAAGAAATGAATTCCTTTAGTAGCTATTGCTATTCAACGAAAATAATATTGCCAGCCTTTAAGCCTTAGATTCTGGCAATAATGGACATGGGAAGGGGGTAAAGCCCTTTTCAGAATGGTTTTGGCCTTTAAGAACATTTATTGGAACTTTGCCAGCATCAGATGCCAGGCAACTTGCTGCCACCCAGATTGAATGACTCACCCAGATCTGGGTCTTGCTACCCAGGTACAGTAGCCATGTCACAAAAGCCAGTATGGCATAATGGTGAGAGTTTCAGATTTGAAAGATCAGTGTTTGAATCCCCACTCTGCTCTGGTTCTATTGGAAGACCTTGGGCCAATTACCCACTCTAAACCTAATCTACTTTAAAGTTTTGTTGTGAGAATAAGTGAGGGTGAGGGGAATTAATGGTGTCCCTTGTGAGCAGGAGGATATAAATCAGCGGTTCTCAACCTGTGGGTCGCGATCCCTTTGGGGGTCAAACAACCCTTTCAGAGGGGTCGCCTAAGACCATCGGAAAACACATATTTCCAATGGTCTTAGGAACCGAGACACTGCTCCTCTATGGTTGAGGTCACCACAACATGAGGAAGTGTATTAAAGGGTTGCAGCATTAGGAAGGTTGAGAACCACTGATACAAATTAATAAATAGTATATCTGAAGATGTGTGGGGGGGGGCACAAAAAAGGTAGGTTGGTTGGTGACTGGGTAGGAGAAAAGACAGCAGGGAAATGTGGGGGTATGAGAGTTGTCAGGAGGGGGAAGGAGAAAATAATGTGAGGACGGGATACACAGGAAAGTGCTTCCTCAATGCACAACTGGGCCTGCCCCAGCCTTCACTGTGCAACTCAGCCAGAGTTTTCCCAAGGAGAGGCTGCCAGCGGAGGGAAAGAGGAAAAGCTGAAGATGGGGGCGGGGGGGGGGGGGAGAGAGCAGATAAAGTTAATTTGGCTGGTGGGTGGAAAAGACAGCAGAAAACATGAAGTGATGTTTATGGTAACTAGGGATGCCACCTGGAGATCTCCCATCATTACAGTTCAGGTTCCCTGGAGTAAATGACTGTTTTGGAGTATGGACACTATGGTATTGTACCCTGCTGAGGTCCCTCCTCTCCTCAAACCCTATCCCTCTGCAGGCTCCACCCTTAAAATCTTTAGGTATTTTCCAACCCAGAGCTGCCAGTTACTTAACCCACTCAAAATTGATGGTTGGCCAACAGTCAAACTTAATCCAACCCTTTCTTTAGAGAATAATTTCCTTATATACTTGTCTTACAGGTCATCAACCTATTTCCATGATCCATCTTTAAGAGTACTAAGATAGCTGTCATAGCCACTGTGGCTCCACTGTGATATGTCTCTAACACATCACCTTGGAAACTTCAACTGCCTCATCCTTATACTCCCTCTTCAAACAGTCTAGGGTGATTTCCTCACTGGCAATTTATCCCAGGATAGGCACCCAAAATATCAAGGTTTGCTCATGACATACCCACTGCCAAGCCTTGGAACACAGATCAATCCCGGCTCTATTGCTCCTGGTTGCTTGTGCAACTTTTCTGCAGAGCACAGTACCAACCCACTGCAGAGCACAGTACCAACCCAGATTCGTGGGGAGGTTCGGGTGTTTGATTTGCTTTTAAATTACCCGCTGCAGACAGTGACACAAATGCTTCCAGCCAATTAGAGTGCGGCGGCCAATCTGCAATGCGCACACAGTTTTTTTCTGGTTTCGTTTTCTTTTCACTCGGCTTCCTATGTTCTTCGGTCTAACACTTAACTGCTCTGACGAGGAAACGAGAGAAGGGGAATGCTCAGCAACAAGACTCCCTAGTTCTTTGTTTCTCATGTCTGACCGAGATAACGACTAAACGAGAGGATGTGCACCACTCTGAAGAGGGACTCTCCTGTTCCCGCCCCAGCATGGCATGAGAGCCAATCAGGAGATGCCAGGCAAACTGATCGTGTGGCAGTGGGGATTGTTGCATTGCTGGAATCCGGGGCAGGCACAGATGTCTTCAAGTGGAACATGGTGCAGTGAGGACAATGAAACTGTGATTAAAAGGTGCAGTTTACTTTTAAACTTGGGTTAATCTACATTTAATTTTCATTGGGAAATCGGGCTAGTAGGGACCTGAGTTATTCTTGGTCTGTGCTTGTTGAAGGACAGGCAGCAGAGAACACATCAGTTTGATTGCCCCCTCTTATGAGACTCATGGGGAAACCTCTCTTTCACTCAGATAGCTCTTGATGATCCAGTCAGTTTGGTATTGGTGACCCATTGCCATACCCATGAGCAGTGCATTGGTCCACTGCAATTAATACTGGTGGTCCCTGGCCCCTTGGCAATGTAACTGGCCTCCACACTGGCCAGAGCCTTTACGGCTCTGGCCCCGGCCTGGTGGAATGCTCTTCCTCCAGCTGTCCGGGCCCTGCGGGACCTTGGTGAGTTCCGCAGGGCCTGCAAGACAGAGCTGTTCCGCCGGGCCTTTGGAGGAACCGGCCGCTGATGGTGCCCCCCCTTCTTTGGCCCTTGACATCTGGGCCAACTGCCATCCAATGAGGCTCGCCATTCCTCCCTTTTGGAGGGGGAGGGAATTTTGGAATTAGAATATTGGACACCACTCCTCCCTTCCGGGGGAGGGGAGGGAATTTTAATAATAGACTGTTGTACGCCATTTATTTTATTGAGATTTACTATATATTTATTACAAATAGTTTTTCTACGATCACCACTGCTTTTAAATGTTTTAGTTATTTTATATTGTTTTCCCTTGTGTTATACACTGCCCAGAGCCCTTCGGGGATGGGGCGGTATAAAAGTTTAAGAAAATAAAATAAATAAATAAAAATAATATGGTTGGTCCCTGCCACTTGTGTTCAACAGACATCGCTGTATTGTTGTAGGTTTACATGACGGCAATCAACTGCAATGTATTGTTGTAGGTTTACATGACTACAATCAACTAGCAGCTGTGGGTTTTCCAGGGTGTGTGGCTATGTGGCTGTGGTCTGGTGGGTTTTGTTCCAAATGTTTCATCCACATCTATGGCTGGCATCTCCAGAGATATGTCACAGTGAGATTTGTGATTTGAGTGCTTTGATTGTGTGTTCCAGCATGGCAAAGACTTGGACTTGATGGCCCTTGTGGTCTCTTCCAACTCTATGATTCTATGAGATTGTGCCACTGAAAGAAATACATCTCACCATAACATACCTCTGAAGATACCAGCCATAGATGCAAGTGAAACCTGAGGAGCAAAAACTTTCAGACCATAGCCACACAGTCCAGAAAACCCACAATAGCCTCCAGACAGCTCCTCTCTGCCTTGGATTGCTGGAGCCAGCATACCAGCATCTATTACTGATGTATTATTGCGTATCTAATAATGGTTTTGAATTATTCTAATAGTGTATTTTGCATTATAAACATTAAAACATTTTGCATTAAAACATAAAGTATTGAATGGTTTCTGTAGTGCTGCTTTGAAAGCTTGTTTTGAACGTTAAAAAAAACAAGTTAAATTCAGCAGGGGGCCTGAAATGACGTGGAGAGTTTCATCCTTTATCTCTGGTCTTCTGTGTTAAAGAAGGAGGGGAACTACAGTCTCCCAGTTTGTCATCTTCCACACTGTTTAGAAGCAGCTCAAGCTTGTTTATCCAGCACTATCAGTTCCTCCTCACTTAAATATTTTGAACACATTAATCAGAGTGCATTTTTCCAGCACTCTACCCCTGCAGAAGAATTTATTAGGGTCTAAATGGAATATTTTTCTCTACAAGATGTCATCTTTATATATGCATTTGTTTTTATTTCATACTCCTATGTACATTGCATAAAATCCATTCATCTGAAGCTTCTGGGCACCCTTTTAAGTTGATGAAAACCACAGTAGATCTGGGGGCGGCGCGGGAGATGGGGGGGAGACGCATACCAAAGTAGCAGATCTCTAAATAAAGAAAGACTTCTGTAAAACAACAATTTAAACTCAATCCAGGCTGCAATATATATTAGCTATCAAAATTTCACACTCCATAAACAATCACTTCAGCACAAATATATCTTCTTCTGATGTCCAGCCAAAAGAGCCCGGAGTCCAACAAGATCTGAAAGTCAACAATCCATTATTGCCTGCTATGACAGAAATGTATGGTGCTGTTTAAACCCCCTTTGCTGAAAATACTGCCTCCATTTTCTATTCATGCAATGAAGGTGACTCCAATGTCAACAGCCTTTATTCACTGAAGTTGTAGGAGGAGGAGGGAGATGGTCCATTAGGCCAAGACATACAGAGTTTTTAAATCATTGCAGAAATATAAACCAACAATCTGTCAGTTCCACAAATGCATCATCAACCACCTCTACAGGATTTACTATTACTCACTATCTAAGAAACAGAAAATTATATCTGTATATCTAAAATTCTGGCTCCTGGGTGGATAGCAAAATCTGCACCAAAAATCTAGCCATGACAACCAATGAAGCCTCTGTAAACTCAAGAAAAACTCTCTAAGCTTGCAAAAAAGTCTGAGTTGGTAAAAGATACAGTGGTAAACACACAAAAGATATGGAGGAACACACTAAAAATTGATTTAGTAAAAAAATTGGATGTAATCATAGGTATATAAAAAGGTCAGAATTTAGATCACATCTGAATTTGCCTTAGCAACTAGACTTGGTACTGAGGCATATTCCTCTCTCACACATAGTTTTATGCATTCAGACATAGGAGGTGGATCAAGGAAAACCCAGTTCTGGCAATATTTAAGTCTACTGGACATTATTTTAGTACTTTATTTATACAAACTCAACAAAAATACGAGCCTAAAACACAAATTACTAAATTCATCACTGTTAAAATATACAAGGACAAACTAATGGCACATTCTGGACAAAAACATTTGGTTTTTCAAAAGTTCAGACATTTTTGCTAGTTAATAGTACACAGGTTAGTTTACTCAGAAAAATAAGTTTACTGTTCATTTAGTAGCATTAGGTCCAGCTGGAAATTGTCATGGGTCTTAGAACATGGGGTTTCCATATCCCTCATCATAGCCATCTCATCAACACCAAGTCTTCCCTTTCCCATTGCAGCTTTATTAGAAGGCATGGTGCGCAACTTTTCAGTACAGTGTTTAGTGCCATTGGTGTCAGTGGCTGTAAAAGGAGCACAAACGATTTAGGGTTCTTCTTCTTGCAATCTTCCTCTAAGCAGAAACTAGGACTGTCTCCTCAGAGATCCCTGTGATGCTATGGGGGGCGGGCCTCTAGGATAGGAAATACTTGATCAGTGCAGTCTGTTTTTTTCACACTCCTTTTAATTCGACTGATGCTAGTGCAAAAGAACCACAACGCCACTCAAGGCTCAGGATTCCCCCCTCCCATATCCCTCTGGCAAAGGTGCATGGACCAAGAAGCAGGGTACATAATTCTATGTCCCTTCTGCTAGGCCATCATCTTTGGCATGTGCTGACCCATGACATTGGTCTGGCTTAACACTATTGATGAGATGAATTTAGGTTGCTTTGCTGGCTCTGGTAGCAAATTCACATCCAAGCTGATTTGTGGACATTGCTATTGATAGGGGTGACTTGAGAAAGTTCAGATGGGGAAAAAAGCCCAGTGCTTTATTCACCCAGCTCTCAAGTTGTGGTAAGATTTGTAGATATAGTTGCCAAGAATTCTGACCCCTTTTTCCTTCTAGGATTTCTTCTTTAAATCGAGTTCCAGAATGACTCCCTGATACATTTCCAGTCTGAAACCATTATGAGAAAACATGTGGCATTGTCAGTTTGGGTCATTAAAAGAAAATGCCTACGAGACAAGAAAGGGACTGTCTGTGTTTTTTTTAAAAGCATTTATTTCTGCTGTCTGTTTCTTTTTTTAAGGGAAAACACACTGGAGGATAAAAAAGGAATCATTTGGAATACTATAAACAAAAATATAATATAGAAAAACATTAAATTGGAAATTCTTATCATTGTTCTTAAATCTTTTGGTGGAGAACTGCCTTTTATTATTCATTTCATCAGCCTGAAGAATCTCCGGGCCAGTAGAAGAACAATCAAAAGGGCAGAGAGGAAATTAAACAAAGTGGTTATATATGTTTGGGGAGGAAGGGGGATTGAAATTCCATTATTCGTTTGTGAAGGAATCCTGCTGTGCTTGCAAAGTCTTTGGGTTTTTACAAAAAGAAAGAATTAAAAAAACTTTACTTAAGTGATCAAACAGTCTAGTTCCAATGTCTGTTTCGAATTGCATCAATGATAGCTGAATCCAGACTGACCCTTTCTTCCATCAACCTGTTTGTCAGGAATCATATTCACAAAGGGTTTAGATCCTAGGAGCAGAAGTAGGGATCTCTCTTGCTCACCAAAAAGGCTATGTCAGGCATCATGAGAACCATGCAAATAAAATCCATTTGGGATAGGGACTGCAGTGAGAAAGAGTAGAAAAGCTGGTAGGATTCAATCCATGATGCTAAATGTGGATTCCCTAGAACAAAAGGGCTCTGAACTGGATAGATAAGGCTAGCTGGCTCTCATCCAGTCTAGATGCTAAGCAGGTTTGACTCTAGCAAGTATTTGGATGGGAAACCTCTAAGGAATTCCAAGGCTGTGACGTGGAGGCAGGCAGTGGCTAACCATCTGTGAATATCACTTGTCTTGAAAAACCCACTGTAGAGTTTCCAAGACAAAAGAAGTGGTTTGCTATTGTCTGCCTCTCATCACAGCAACCCTAGCCTTGCTTGGTGGTCTCACACCAAAGAACTAACCAGAGCCAACCCTGCTTAGCTTCTGAGATTTGACAACTATAGTTCAGAGTATAGGTCAGAGTAAAGGTGGTTATTGTTTATTTAGAAAATGCATATCCTGCCTTTCTTTAAAAAACCACTGAAAAAGTTTTTCAAAAATTAGATAAGTGCCATATCCAAAATGAAAATTACAGTATTGTCAGTTTTTCTATATTGTATTGTAAACTGTTTGAACTCCCTATTGGGAAAAAATGAATGAACCAACCAACGAACCAACGAACCAACGAACCAACGAACCAACGAACCAACAAACGTTGGGTCCCAGATAGCACATCAGACAGTACACCTGACACTGGATCCCAGATAGCACACCAGACACTATAATTCTTATTCTCTTTTGTAGCAAGATGGGTCTTAGGGACCCTGTCACAGCAGTTGATGGAGGAAGAGGTTACTTCTAATGAAATTGTTCCTCCTCTTTTCTCCAATCATATCCTGAAGGTGGCCTGTGGAATTTTTAAAAAGTGGCTTTGGTATCTGTTCAGGGAATCAAGGCCATATTCAAAAACTTTAACCACTCAGAAATACCAGCAGTGCATATACCTGCCCTCCCTTTTTTTGCTTTGTTTCCAGGCAGCTGTGTTCTCTGAATTTCTGTAAACTGCAGATTTGTTGAGATGCATAGCAGCCTTTCAAAATGGCTAGGCTCTTAAGTTTCTTCTTAGAACTCTGTGTAGAGTGAAAGCTATTTTTTCCCAGTTTCAAGCCAGAGCTATTCATCAGTGGAAACACAGGCTTGTAAATAATACAGCTCTTCTTCACCTCTGGCACACTTTTCTCACACCCGCTCAGCTTCTCCTTGCAAATAGGCCCAGGGGAAACAAGCTTAGCCATAACTTCATCTATAATTCTGTGGTAATATTGTGTTGGAATTTTTTCTTTTGTTTTTTGTTTTTAGGAGTGACACGGTTAGACCCCCATCTCTTTGATTTTTCTCAGCGAGAGCTGCACAGACGTAATGAGAATACTGTTGAAAGCTCAATTCTCCAACTAAAATATTGCTCATATTTTTCAGTCCCCTCTAAACTGTAAGCTTCATTCTTCACTCGCTTAGAACGGCAACATGCCTCTACAACGAGAAAACAGTGCAAGACATATAGTCCCCAATCAGAGAGAACAAAAAGCATTGTAGAGTTGCAGATTCCCCTCATTTCTCAGATTATTAAACTGAAGCGTGTAAGAACTCTGCATAAGGCTACCAATGTCAAGGTGAGGTTGGTGTTCTCCTGGAATTACAACAGATATCCAGACCACCGAGATCAATTTCCCTGGAGGAAATGGCTGCCTCAGAGAGAAAACCCTATGGCGGATTCCGCATGGGCAAAAAACAGCAGTGTGAAAATGGTGTGAAAATGGTGTAAATCCTTGGGTGCTGTGTGGTTTCCGGGCTGTATGGCCGTGTTCTAGCAGCATCCTCTCCTGAAGTTTCACCTGCTTCTGTGGCTGGCATCTTCAGAGGATCCTCTGAAGATGCCAGCCACAGATGCAGGTGAAACGTCAGGAGAGAATGCTGCTAGAACACGGCCATGCAGCCCGGAAACCACACAGCACCCAAGTGATTCCGGCCGTGAAAGCCTTCGACAATACGGTGTAAACCCTGTTATACTGTTTTAAAACATTTTACAACATTTTCACAACATTTTCACACCGCTATTTTTTGTCTGTGCAGAATCCGCCTATGATTTTATATCATTGCTGAGCTGCCTCTCCAAACCCCACTCTCCTCAGGCACTACCCAAAATCTCCATGAACTTCCCAAGTTGGAGATGGAAACTGTAACTATACCATGAAGTCTCAGTTACCCCTTCAAGGCTTGTGGACTTCTGTGGACTTAGAAGAATGCAACTCTGTTGAGGACCATGCTGAACATAAGGTAGGGATGCTCCAGAATTTCACCACCCCTCTTTTCATCAATCTTCTGACTTTTGCAAGTCAATCCGATGGATCTTTATAATTATGCTATGTTAGCATACAAACGGTATGTAACACATAAATGGTGAAGGAATGGAACAAAAGAAACAAATCTGGAGCACCAGAAATGGAAACAAACAAAATGGCTGAGAATGACAACACTGTTGTCATACTGTGTGTATGGCATCTGAAAATAGGGAAGGGGCAGCCTCACAAAACAGGGCTTTTTTCTGTGGTGACACCGAGTATGCTCATGGTACCAGCTATTAAGGATAAATTTTGCATATGTAAAGCACTCCAGGGAGCTTCTTCATTGTGAGACTTACGTATAGCCATGCATAAGTAATGTGATTTTTACAACAGCGACAATAGTGGTTTAAACACACAAAAACATCAGGGGGCAGAGACTAACAGTCCAATCCAAACGGGGTTGAGGAGAGATTATACATTACACAGATTATGCATAATACATTACACAGAAGTATGTACAATATAGGAGTCCTCCTTCCACAAACATATGATGTAATGATTGGCAGATGCAAGCAAATCAGATTCTGAATTCAGAATCAAAGCAGTTGCTTAAAGGAGAAAATGTAGGCTTATTATGCATGTGTGGTTTGTCCCGCAGTGAGCATATGTTTTCTTCAGGGCTGATTTTCAGTGGCACACAGGTTTTACCCACTCCTGCAGTCAGGGGGCTGCAGAACCCAAAAGTCCCACATTTCTGCAGAGTGGGGAAAATAGAAAAGATGGCGCTGCATTACACTCTCATCGGCTTTTCTTGCTCCTCCCTACTTTTCCGCCATTCCCTGTCTGGCAATCAAAGGGCCTCTTTTGTTTGTTTTAATGCCAGTTATCTATTGGCACGACATTCAAATGTAGCAATGAAGCATCGACTTAGCAAAGCAGCATTGACCAAAAGACACACACGCACACAGAGACACACAAAAGAAGATGGCAGGCAGCAGAATCAAGGGAACTGCGAGTGCATGGTATTTGCGAGGGCGAGTTGAGGAAGGGGCTTCTTCACAGGAGATCCTGCAGAAACTGATTCTCAGCAGCTGGGTTTGCAAAGGGCATGCTCAGGAAAAGCAAGGCAGATCAGATCAGCTCTGCTGGTCACTTTGCACAGAATGTTGCTGGGAAACCCCTCTCTGAAGTGAACATCCCAAGGGTAAGTGGATAATGCATAATGGGCCATAGAAAAATGCAGTTTTATAATGACAGGCAACCTGGTGGAAGTCATTGATCATTACTCAGTATGTCTTCAAGCAAAGTCACTGCTCTGTGTGGCAGGAGGGTTTAAAGCAGGGGTAGGGAACCTGCGGCTCTCCAGATGTTCAGGAACTACAATTCCCATCAGCCCCGGCCAGCATGGCCAATTGGCCATGCTGGCCTGGGCTGATGGGAATTGTAGTTCCTGAACATCTGGAGAGCCACAAGTTCCCTACCCCTGGTTTAAAGGATCACTGAGTGGCCTTTGACTTCTGGAGTGCTAGTAACCAATTCCCCAGTAAACCTTAATCATTCAAATGATAGAAAACACACCAGTGAAATGATAATAACAGAGAAGAAAAAAGCCGTAGTATAGTGGGGGGAAATCGAACCCCACAGGACAGAGTGGTAAACTGCAATAATTGCAGCCCAAGCTCTGCTCATGACCTGAGTTTGATCCCAACAGAAGTCAGTTTCAGGTAGCGGGCTCAAGGTTGACTCAGCCTTCCATCTTTCAGAGTCAGTAAACTGAGCCCCAGGTTGTTGGGGGTCAAGTGTAGATGATTGGGGAAGGCAGTGACAAACCTGTAAACACAGCCAAGTAAACATTATAATGGGACATTTCCCCATTGCTCAGTACCTTTACCTCTTTGCAGTGAAGAAAAAAGATGTATATTGTCTTTTACTCCAAGATGAGGACCAGTGATTAGGATTTTTCAGTGAAACACAGTAAAATACCTCTGCCGTGCACACACTATAGCATCCCTCCTCCTTCTTCTTTGGTTGACTCTGTACTGGTACCCCCCCCTTTTTTTCCACTAGGTGCCAACTGACATCTCAGCAAAGTCAAGGTGAACTCCCTTCCCTATTTCTCCAGAGCTAGAAACCATTACACAAGTTGTGATTCCCGTTTCAACACCAAGTCAAGTGAAGTTGTTTCTATATAATGCATCTCCCAGAGACAAATGTTTTCAAGGATACAATGCCATTGTCTCACAAAGGTAGTCAGAGGAGGACTATAATGGCTGTGTTCTGTACCTGTTGTTTACTAGTTCTTAGAATAGCCCATGTTTGCATGACATTGTCTTCCTTCTGAAAGCCAGCCAAGACGTTGTGCAGCGACGCTGGATGATGCCAGAATTATGACGCGATAATTTAAAGCGTTACGACAGACAGGGAGGTGGCGTTCGGGTAGCCCTCAAGAATAGATTTGTTCGCGACTGAAGCGTTGCGGAAGCGGGCGTTCGCTGATAGTTAGCGCCTAAAGATAGTGGAAGTGCCGCGGTAGTTCGACGTTACTATTCATAGTGATGCTGGATTGGACGGACGTTCTGATATTCTGCTTCGTCTTCATTTTAACGTTCTCCAGTTGTTTCAAATGTCTCATAGTTCAGGTGCTGGTTACGGAAAGCACTGTAGACGAACGTAGTGACTTGCTTGTCGTTATGTCGCCATTTGAAGACGCTCCCTTGCGCTGTTCGCATCGGTGCGCGCGCCGAGCGTCACGGGGACAGCGTCAGTTCGCGACGGGCTAAATATGACGCCGTGGAACGTAAAAGAACCGCCATAGCGAGAGCGCTCGCACAAGAAGCGCGGAGGTGCGATTCGCCGCCGCGAAGTCCAAACCGCGCTAAGATCTCCGTATTCAGAAAACGCTTTAAACCACTCTTTTCCCCATGTGACGAACGACGCCGCACCGCATCTAACAGCCGCGAAGTGGTTTCGTACCGGCTACCGCCAGACGCTGCTGGGTCACCTTTTCCCCCCCCCACAATACACGTTGTCTCCGGTGCTTTCCTGCATGGCCAAGCACCTTTCCCAGACCCATGTACTGGGACCGACAGTAGCTGAGGGAGGCACTGACAGATGGGGACGGGCAGGACATCAGGGCAGTCACGCTGTTCATCGTGACTGTTGCGGGTAGACGCCGGGCCTGCACGGCTTCAAGGAAAGCGCATATGCTTAACGTCAGCGACGCCGCTTCCGCAGCCAGCGTAACCGTCATTATATTTCTGCGGGCTGCGGATTTCGCATTCGCTTCGTCTGCGCGAACGCCAGATATGTCGCAATTTGCTAATGCGCCATCGCGTCGTTGCTTTTGGCCGCGGCGAAACGTAGCCTAAGAGTTGCTCAAAGCGCTTTTTTTCTGAATATCGGGCGTCTTCAGCCGTTTAAGCGTTTCCGCCGACGGCGCGCCATGCGCAAGACTCCGCTATGCTGCGCGTTAACGCTCTCGCTATGGCGGTTCTTTTACCGTTTCCACGACGTCATATTTCGCCCGTGCGGAAACGGCCTCTGTTAATCTATAATAAAATGCAGTTTGTATCCTCTCTCTCCCACCTTCCTTTCTTTTCTTCTGCTTTCTTATGTGTATAGATTTATCGCAGATTAAGATCAAAGTTCTTATACATTGAAATCGCTCCAAACCTCATGCAATAGGGCTTTTGAGTTGATGTCTGCGAGGAGCGTTAATAACCTTCCTCTTTTTCTTGCCAGTGAATAGCATTCCATTCTGTAGAGGGCAGCCTTGTTTCAGAAAGAGAGAAAGCTCCCCCCCAACATCATGCGTACGGCAACTCTAATGGCATTTTGTCATGTTAGAGATTGTCAGATCTGTGCAATAGCAGATGACTTTCTCTGATGGCGATATTATAATGCACATTGCAGACCTGGGAAACAGAACAAAGCCCAGCTAGCAAGAAAGAGGGCTCAGTCACTTTTCTTTTCAAATACCATTAATGCCTTTTGCCTTAACAACTGATCATGAATTTAATTTGCTGCCAAGTACTACATACTCATCCACAGGCAGAGTGTCTGGTCTGCTATTTCTTTTTTATTGTTATTATTTTATTCTATTTTCTTCTTTATAGTTCCTTCAAGGGCTTCTGTCTTCCATGGATACAAAAGGGACTGAAAGAATGTTCTGAGTTAAAATGATTTTTAAAAAACCTACAGTAGATAACACACAACCCTAATTTTTTTGACACTAAAAACTGTAGTGTTTAGTATACAGGGTTCAAAACTTCATACAGGGTGGGGAATAAGGGGAAAGTTGTACCACTTTGCATCTCTACGTGAACCAATTTCATGAACAGATTATCTGGCAACAGCACAATTAACACCAAACACAAGGGAGATTTGTGGCATTTGTGTTGTATTGCTGTCCTTGTACTCAGAGTCTGTGTCATTTAACAGAATTGCCAGCATTTGCAAATCTACATTCCTGGACTTGCCATAGTGTTTGGTAATTTCACTATTGAATACATGAAGCTGCTTTATCCTGAGTCAGACCATTGCTCTATCAAGGTCAGTGTTGTCCACTTTGGTCAATTTCCCACCGGAAAAATGAATGTAGATACTAACCGGTTTGGGGGGAAAATGAGACCTTTTGAGTATGGTTTCAGCGTCCCCACTGCAGCTTGTGCCCTACAAACAATCCTTGTTCCCAGAAACGCAGCAGCAACAAAGGATTCCCCACTGAGGCGGATTGAACACGCAATCCGCTCAGGGGCTATCCTGATTGGCTGCTGCATTGTGTTGGGGCGGGATTTTTTTTAGTTTTTAACCTTGTGTATCCACATCTGCATGAGCATGCACAGAATGACTCTACGTGGAGACAAACGGGCGATTAAAGCAAAGCCCTGTTTCCGTGCACCTCCATGTAATTGGATCCACGTGGATATGACATATAGCACTGCTTTATAGTGCATTCTACTCAATCAGTCAAAACCGGCCTCATGTTGCCTTGTATCCACGTGGATCTCCAGTCCGCGAAATAAAAGAAAGGCTGCACGTGCATCACGCACAGCCCACTGCATTCTCATTGGATGGGAGGCTCCACATCACTACCAGCGGCAGGAAAAACAAATCCGGATTCACCCCCACAACTTCCCCACCGCTCCAGATTGCCCACACGTTTTTTGAAAAGGTCTACTTTCTTCCAGGTTCTAAAATAACATGTGCTGAGGGGGTGGGGGAGCGCCAGAAATGGGATGAAAGTGTGTTCGGCGCTGGTGCAGTGCGGAGTTCTGCTGGAAACCTGAATATTTTGTGTGATGAGCATGCATCTAATCCTCAGTGGGGAATCGACCTTTTACTGGCTGTGATTCTCTGGCATCTTCAGTAGAGGTCTTTCACATTACCTGCTATCCAGGGCTGTCCCAGGGAGTTCTGCTTTTAATGGCCCTTTCCACACAAACCAAATAAAACATTTTGAGAAAGGAAATAAAATGTTTCCTCTAGGGAGTTCTGCATGGCTTTTAGACCAAAACATATCATTTCTAGCCGGAAAACATCTTATTAGCATGCTGTTCCCAAGCAATACTTCTTTGAAAACAGTTTCTGGAAGCTATTCTTTTGTGGCAGTGTTTTCACTTGTTGTGCAGATCTAAGAACATAAGAACATAAGAACAAGCCAGCTGGATCAGACCAAAGTCCATCTAGTCCAGCTCTCTGCTACTCGCAGTGGCCCACCAGGTGCCTTTGGGAGCTCACATGTAGGATGTGAACGCAATGGCCTTCTGCGGCTGTTGCTCCCGATCACCTGGTCTGTTAAGGCATTTGCAATCTCAGATCAAGGAGGATCAAGATTGGTAGCCATAAATCGACTTCTCCTCCATAAATCTGTCCAAGCCCCTTTTAAAGCTATCCAGGTTAGTGGCTATCACCACCTCCTGTGGCAGCATATTCCAAACACCAATCACATCTCTTTAAAATATTTCCCATGCTGCCCTACAGTCCCCAGACTTCCTCCTTGGCATCATTTTGTAAGCTTGGGCTGGCCATCTTGTGCTGTATTATTGTAGGTTTTTTAATTATTATTTTGAGGGTTGTGTCTACATAGCTATGTGGACACAATCTCTGGAGAACTGTAGCATGAGACTTTGAAACCTTGCAGCTATGAATCTAAGAAGTAAAAAAAAAACTGGAACAACCACAAATTGGCGGGCAGGAAGTGCTTTCGAGGGTTAGGGACCTTCCCAAGTGCATCTTTATTAGACTGCCCTGCCCTGCCTCCAGTTTTCTTTATTCCTCCATTTTCTTCCCCTCAATGCATTCTACGAATTGTATATCCCAGAAGGACAGGCATTGAATATTCGTAGTTCTAGAAATTTTTATAATGTGCTTGGGGATTATATGGGAAATATCTGGTGTGTTCTAAGAACATAGCTTCTGGCACTCATAACAGTCAATGCCTCACATGATACAAAGTGAAATTATCAGACTGCAGTGGGGGAAGAAATTGGGGGAACAAATAAAGATGGTGGGACAACACAGCAAGAATTTTCTTAGCTGCCTCTTGCTGCCACAAAAGGACATATAAATTGGGGTGGGTGGAAAAGGGGTAGGAGGGAATAAATCATCTCTGGCTCCAATTTACCATCTAAACCAAAGTTGAATTTGCCACTTCAGAAGTTCTGTGTTATACTCTAAGTCAAAAGAATCTTAACTTTGTCAGCATCTCTTAAAAGATTCACATCTCATGATGGAGGGATGGGGTTGGGCGGGTTTCTCATCATTAAATCCAGAGTCTTAAATTCCTCAACTGCCACATAGATTGATTTGTTGTGCTTTAACAGCAGCACAGCACAAATAAGACACTTCTGGGCTTAAGTAGGAACTGTTTCCTGCCAAGGATTACTAGAAGATGCAGGGCAAAACTTGAATGTGCACAGTCCACTGACAAGAGACTTTACCTTATACCAGCTTGTCCTATGTGCACCTAGCTCTCCCTGCATTGTTTATATGAAAACAGCAAACTGGCAACACCACAAAGTAATGCATCTTCTGCTGGCTCACACCACTGCAGAAATATTGTAATGCTTGAAGACGAGTCACAGGATTTCATGTCATAGAGAACAAATACAACATAGAGAAAAAATCCTCAGAGCACAGGATTAAGATGTATTGCAGGCTGGAATCCTGACACTATCAGCAAGAGAATTAAAGTAAAACTACCAGACAATGGCTACACAGTCCAGAAAAACCACAACAGCCAGAACTGAGAGCCAGTGTGGTGTAGTAGTTAAGAGTGGCAAAACTGAGTTTGATTCCCCTCTAATCTGCAAAACTGAGTTTGATTCCCTGCTCCTCCACATGAAGCCTGCCGTGTGACATTGGGTTAGTCTCAGTTCTTCAGAACTCTCTCAGCCCCACTTGCCTCACAAGGTATCTGTTGTGGGGAGAAGAAGAAACAGTTTTTAAACTGCAGGGGAGAAAGACGGCATGTAAATCCAAAGTCTTTTCTTAAAATGCTGTCACAAATAAACCAACATATTTGCAACTATCTGGGGGCAGCATTTTATTCCCAAGAATCCCAAATCCCACTCCAGATGCCCAAATATATCCCCAAAATTCCAATACAGTGGTTTAGGGGTATGTATTCAGACCGGAGATATTCAAACACATATCCCTTAATGCAACCCAAGTTTCCAACTGGGATCAGTATTCTCAGAAAGATCCTAGGATATGCTGGTAGAGAAAAATGAAGCTAACAACACAACTTTAACCAGTTGGCTGTCTGCTATAAATATCAGCAGTTCTATTATTTCCAGCCCAGATCTGCATAATGTAAGGCAATTTGTCAACTACAGATTTCACTTTTATCAGGACACCAAAGCTTGAATGGGCTGAGGAATAAAGAGACTTTTCCAGTATTTGAAGTCCAACTTAGCCTTGTCATTTGAGCGCTGGTTAGGCTGACCTAGTAGGAACCTTGGACTGCCCTCTTCAATTCAGAGTTTGAAGTGCAATGCAATATCTGCTTCTGACCTTACAAAAGACTTCTGTGACCTAAATGAACTTGAAATACAAAAATGCTTTATTACTCCCATTCCTTTAGATCTGCTGGCTGAATCTCTGTCCATCTTTTGCCTAAAATAGTGCTACTTTGGAGTTGCAAGGAAGAAAAGGGATATAACTTCTCCCAACAGCTAAGCTACATGGTTTGTAATTCAATGAAACAAGGGTCATTTAACATAAGACGATGATGCATGCTTCTTTTTCTATTGTTTCTTGACTTACTACTATGCACATGCATTTTGTGCCTTTCTTTGAGTTGTCGAAGCGCTAATATTGAGCCATGGAGGGAAGGTAATCCAATGTGTGAACAGAAAGCAGTTTCAAATTGTATGTTTAAGCAATTCAACTTTTGGCTATCTCAACATGAGTATTACCTCATATCTAATCTTTTCAGATGGACATGCTAGGGATTCAAAGTAGGACCTTCTGCAAGCAAAGCGGATGCCATATCACTGAACCACATGGACCTTCCCCACCATGCAGCACTGCCACACACACTGGTTGTGTCTACCATAGAGTTTTTATCCAAATACTAAAGTAAATGTGTTTCCAATAAGATAATTACATTGCTTGTGGTAGGCTGTGGAAGTAATGTTGCAGCATTGTTGGCTTAGAACTCTCCTTCCTGCTTGTTAGACTCCTCAGACCCACCAGTTGCCAAGAGGGATCTGGCAACCCTACCACCATGTTAGCTCATAAATAGGTTATTGCCTGACTCCCAGATATAAATAGGGTGTTGCCTAACTCTCAGTCATGAAGACTGTCAGTAGTGATTTCATAATTACTGGCTTCCTTGTTGAAGAGAATGGAGCCAGTTGATGCCTGGACAGGTTTTGGTGAAAGAGAACAAATCTAGGCTGTTTCTGCACAGGCGGAATACAGCGTCCCAGGGATGCTAAAAACAGTGACCCTGAGGAGGGGTTTGCATGGACGCTGTTTCTGAACCTCGCTCCCTGAGCGAGATATTTCAGAAACAGCAGCTTCCAACCGCTGCCATGCAAACGGCAGTGGCTGGAAGGCGTCATTCCCCCCCTTTCCCAAATGCCTACTTTGTCTCCTGGCTTCCGGCTTGTCGCAGAGGCCACGGGACACGCCCCCTGGCCTGTGACTCCAGAGCCGTTGCTCCAGGATGCGGGGGCGTGTCCCCTGGCTTCTGCGATGAGCTGAAAGCCAGGAGACAAGGTAGGTGTTCACGACATTGCAGCCTGTGCGAAGGCTGCGCCGCCGCCTGCCGCCCTCCCGGGACCATCCATGCGAACAGTTCCAGGGGGGTGCATCGGCATTGTTTATGCCGATGCACCCCCGCACCGTTGCAGTGCGTAAAGGGCCCTAGAACAGAATTTCTGTTGAGCATGAAACCAGGAAAAAAATTCCTTAGAACAGGAAGAAGCCAGAGTGACTGATAGTAGAGTGAGTGATAGTAGATAACTGCCAGGTTACAATATTACTGGTCAGAGATGTACAATACTATCCAGATTCAAGTCTAGTAGCACCTTAGTATAGTAACGAGTGTACTGGTTAAAAGGGTGAACACAAACACAGTGAATGAATTTTGTTTTCTCAATCCTCCACATGAAATTTGTTTTCTCACTCCTCCACATAAAACCTGCTGGGTGACTCTGAACTTGTCACAGTTCTCTCAGAGCCCAACCTACCTCACAAGGTGTCTGTTGTGGGGAGAAGGGAAAAGGTTTGTAAACTGCTTTGAGTGACTTAATGATGGCTGAGGAAAAGTGCTGTGCCGATATTCTCTCCGGATACGCTCTTTAAGATCTTGAGTATGCACCCCCTGGCAAGTCTAGTCCGGAGCGTAATAGCGGTGTCACCAATATGCTGATGACACCCAGCTTTTATTCACAATGGAGGGCCACCCGACCTCGGCTCTTGATGCTCTCCAGCGTTGTTTAGATGCTGTGGCTGATTGGTTGAGTGCGAGTCGGCTGAAGTTGACCCCTACGAAGACGGAGGTCATGTGGCTGGGTCGAGGGGAGTGTCCGGCGGCCTTTAGTCTGCCTACGCTGCACGGTAAGGCATTAACATTTGCCTCGTCCGCCAAAAACCTCGGGGTGATACTGGACCCATCACTATCATTGGTTGCCCAGGTCACCCAGAAGGCTAAGGCAGCATTCTACCATCTGCGGCAGGCTAGACAACTGGCCCCCTACCTCTCCCACTCTGATCTGGCCACAGTGATCCATGCCACGGTCACCTCTAGGTTAGACTACTGTAACTCGCTCTACGCGGGCTTACCTTTAGCCATGATCCGGAAATTGAAGCTCGTGCAAAATGCTGCAGCCAGGTTGCTGACGGGAACATCGGGGACCGGATTATTATCCCGGTCCCAAACAAACCACACTACTGCCGTATCGAAAGTACTGGGTCATGTTTAAAGTCCTTTGGTTTTGGACCTTTAAAGCTATTCGCGGGCCTTGGATCAGCGCGATATCTACGTGGACCGGTTTCTCCCTATATCGCCCCCGTTAGTCTCCTCCACTCCTCGGAGGCGGACCTTCTGGTGATCCCTGGCCCCAAAGTGGTCTGGCTGGCCTCTACAAGGGCCAGGGCTTTTACGGCCCTGGCCCCTACCTGGTGGAACAGGCTCCCAGGTGAGATCAGGGCCCTGCGGCACATACAGAGTTTCTGCAGGGCCTGTAAAACGGACCTGTTCCGCCAGGCATTTGGCCAGCCGGGATAACACCACACTCTGTGACAAATATCTGGCCTCCGTGGGTACAAGAAATGGGGAAGGGGAAACAATTTTGATTGCCATCAGAATTTTAATAATTTATATATGGTTTTAACTGAGATAAATGCGGAATGTATTTTAACTGTTTTATATATTGATGGACACCCCCCTGAGCCCTTCGGGGAAGGGCGGTATAGAAATTCAATAAAATAAATAAATAAATAAACATATAAATCCAAATTCCTCCTTCTCTTCTTTCTCCTCCTCCTCCTCCTGCAAATCTTGTCCTTACTGTCACCATGAAAAATACTCTTCAGTTATGAGCAAGCTGAATTTCAATCATTGCTTTCATCAACAGCAATGATCTTATAGTATTTCGATCCTTCCCATATTGGGGGAAAGAGCTAATTCAGAGAACTGGGACAAGATCTTGCTGTATCACCCAAGTGCTCTTCATCTTACAGGTGGAAATTCTGGGAACATCAAATTTGATGCTACTGCAAAACAGAATGGAGAAATGGTTGTCAGCAATTTTAGATCAGCTGCATTATTGTTTAATCATTAAACAGCATTTACTCCTTAATTGGTTTCTATATGAGGAAATCAGCATCATACTGAGAAGCTGCCAAGTGGTAGGAGGAGCAGATTCATGGTATTATTATTTTTTTACCAAAGGCAGTATCAGCAGTTGTTAACAGTCTTCTCTAAATGTAGGGTGGAGTGGGCAACTATGACCTTAAACCATTATTGAAAGCAGCGATTTGGCAGCATTAATGGACATATTTTAAGAAGTGTTATGAGAACTGTGACCATCCCAAAATCACCCAGCAGGCTTCATGTGTAGTAGATGGAAAACAAACCTGGTTCACCAGATTAGAGTCTGCCACTCAAATGGAGGAATGGGGAATCAAATCCCATTCTCTAGGTTAGAGTCCACCTACTCTTGCACCATGCTGACTGTTCCAGACCTGGTATTTGGATGTTGTTGTTGTTTTCTGTGAACAGGTTTCCTGGGCAATGAGAGGGAAAGGGGAGGAAGACATCTCTCCCAACCCAAGGAAGGTGAGTGACTGCCAGCCAGCTCAAGTATTACCCAGCCCAAGAAAAGGTAGCTCCCAGCTGGCTCAAGTCTTGCCCAGCCTAGCCAAGGAAAATCTAGGCTCTAAGTCAGGAACAGAGCCCAGGAAAGCTCCAATTCTTGCTGGCTCCCACTCCCTCCAACCTTTCTACATGTTTTGTGGAGGTAGGGCCCTTTTCCAGGAAAATAGTCTTAAGCACTAGGTCCCCTAAAATTTGGGGTCATTGGGTCAAAAGTCAGCCACTCCAAACTCCCCCCCCCCACAAGTCCCTCAAAGAACCTGAATAGTTTCAGAATACTGGTAAAGTTTGAACCCCAATCCCCTGATAAATCAAGTACCAATATTTATGGTCTTCTCAAAATCTGAAAATACTGTGGGGCAGGGTGTCTGGGTGCACAACTGTCATGGCATATAGATAATGAAAATCATATCCTATTCAGCAGAGCCATGAGTCAGCAAAAAGGGAGTGATCTGACAGCTGGCAACAGCAGCTAGACTAGTTCAAACTAGATCCAGGTGACCTTTACAGTGATTGGATCAACAATGTATGTAAGCAACTGTACTGTACTGTAAGTTTGTTCCTTTGGGAATCCAGTGTCTGGCGAAACATTTTGTTTGACCGTTCCAGAACTCTGTATATATTATCTTGTACATATTGCAACTCTTTGATAAAAGCCTTCTTTGGAAAGAACCTACTGTGTGGAGTATTTCTTCTTCCTGGAGGTGGGAGGCTGCAGTATATGTCAGATATATACAGGTGGACTACTGTCTCTACTTGTCTACACTGAATAGTACCTCTCTATGCCTGCTGACAGGTTATGGACCCAGATCTATGGTCTACTTGTGAGTAGGACAGCATAAGTAGTTTCTGCAAGCTGTGGTGCAGCTGTTTGGAACAGTGTCTGAGATGGCATTAGCAGCAGCCAGAATGCCTTTTGAGTGGCTCAATGAGAGCAACTATATGTTGTGGGCGTGTAAGATGCAATCTTATCTCATTCGGGAGGATTTATGGTCCATTGTGGAGATGACCCCAGCAGCTGGCGATATGGCTAATTCCATCCCTGATCGGCAAAGGGGTGATGGATCATACCTGTGCTCTTGCTATTTTTGTGAATAGTAATATGCTCCTACTATGCAAGTTTGGCATTGTTTAAGCTGTAAATAAATACCAACATCCCATTTCTGAATGATGGGGGACAATCATAGCTTTTCCTAATAGTGATTAGCAACGTTCTGATCTTAAGTATCTGCCAACAGAAGCTGCACATGAGCTGCCAATTGTGATGATTATGCAGATACAAAAGCATCATGCATCCTTGGAGCCCATGGAAATAATCCTGGTTGCTGTCGTGCCTTCACACTAAGTCGCATCTCTTTTTTAAAATTTACTTCCGAACGATGTGTGCACAAATGAAACCCCACAGCGATGCTGATGTCCTACAGTAAGACCATCCGCACCTTCATAGCTATGCAGATGTAAGCCGTGAATTTTTTAAAAGGAAAACAGAGGAAAATAAAGCACCTCCTGCCAGGCCGTTTGCTCCTGAGCAGAATTTTTGAAAAGGCTCGAAGTTTGGGGGAAATAACACTAGGCAGACTCGTTTTAGGGTCGGGATCTATGCAAAGTCCCCTCTCCCTGCCGAAACAGGTTTTTTTTTTACTGTCCTACATCTGTGTTTATTGGCCTGTGCGGAACGGGCCATAAACTTAGAATCCATCTTGGTTTTTCTATCACATGCACACTGTGGCCATAAAGCACATGGCATCCTCACACTGAATCAGACCATCAGTCCATCAAGGTCAGTATTGTTTATACAGACTCTACTGGATCTCAGGCAAAGATCTTTCCCATCACCTCCTACCTAATTCTTTAAGCTAGAGATGCTGAGAATTTAATCTGGGACTTTCTGCATCAAAGTTGAGGCCCCTCCACTGAGTCACAGCCCATCCCCTAAAGCATGTTCCTCAGAGCACATGTAATGTTGCAATCCACTGAATTCTCTTCTTGCACAACTAACAAATGTCAGCCAGCTAACCAGGGTGGTAATGCCATGAACAACTCAAGTGAAAAAAGTAGTGTGTGATGTCAAAATGAGAGCCAGCATGGTATAGTGGTTAAGAGTAGTGGACTCTAATCTGGAGAACCTGATTTGATTCCCCACTCCTCCACGTGAGCCATGGACTCTAATCTGGTAAATCAGGTTTGTTTCCCCACTTCTCCACATGAAGCCTGTTGGGTGACCTTGGGTTAGTCACAATTCTCATAGAACTCTCTTAACCCAACCTACCTCACAAGGTGCCTGTTATGGGGAGAGGAAGGGAAGGAGTTTGTAAGCTGCTTTGAGACTCCTTACACTTGAGAAAAGTAGAGTATAAATCCAAACTCTTCTTTATCTTGTTACCATATCAGGAAATCAAGAGTAAATGGTCACTTCCAAGCATAGTACTTGCAAGGATTGTAGCATCCCTAATTTGGGATTCTCACCATATATGGCTTTCCTCTTTGTGAGTGAAAGTATTGCTGTCCACACCACCACCCAGCATATTTCTTGTGTAGATATTTAGAGAGGGGATTGATTCACACCAGGATACTCAGGTTACTTAAAAATAGTTTGGACAGAATTCTGTCTCCCAAAGAAGGCCACTTACAGTGTTTTTTCACACACATGCCTTGTGAAGAGCAAACCTTGTACAGCTCAATTCATATTTGTGCTTTCTTTGTTTTCATGTGACTTTGGACAAAATCACCCTGCAACACCACTGATTGATGTCTGGAGTATACTTCAAATGTGTCATGCCAAGAAATGTAGAGCCTGTTGATTTGAATAAGGTAGAATAATCTCAGGTTCCAGCCAAATTGCATGGATTTTTTTTAAAAAAATGCAAATATATCTAAAGTACCTGATGTTCTGATTTAATGTTAGACTTGAATAGTGCAGTGTGACACATAAGCATTCACTATGGCAACCCCAAAAATTCATGCTGGAACCTACTGTGTTGATTAGCCCAAATCTTTAGACAAAAAAACCCAACAACATTTTAGTTCTGATAATTGAATACTCAACTGATGCTGTATAAAAAGGAATTTGTTTCTAAAATGTGTTTCACCGATGGCATTTCCTGCTGTCTCTGAGGATCTAAAATTCAGTGGGGGCAAAGCACCTAAGGTCCAGGGTACATGTCCTGTCACAGGTATCTGTCGCAGGTTTCCCTAAGCAAGTGTCAAGACTTGAGGTCTTATGTGGTCCCAACTGACACCTCTATATTTCCATCACAGCACACCTCAACAGTACTCTCTTTGGAGTAAGGGAACATAACTTCATTCCAAGATGGAATCCCTCTGCTGCATAGGATGGGATATGAGCATTCCATGCACTCTAGCAGAAGAGAGTACTCATTTCTTGGATGTGATCCTCTCGATCACAAAGACCCAATCTAGGGATGAGGCTCATGAGGACAGATTTGGAAGGAGAAACTTAATGGGAGGTCCTGCTTTAAGCCCTAGGCAACTCTGAGTGCTGTCTAAACCAGACTGGATGTGTTTCATTCTGCTTCCCCCTCTTCTGCAGAGCTAGGCTTGTAAACATGCCATTTGTTGACTTTCCTTTCATGTTCTATCATACAGATTCACAACAGGGGGCAAGAAAGGGAGGGGGAAGTAGAAGAATAAACAGGCATGCCAACAGTTCAAGTTCAGAAATTTCAACCTCTGGGTTTTGTTCTGCTTGCTTTTGAAAAAGGGATACATGGAAATAGTAACCTCAGTGTTCATCTATTGTTTAGGACTCCTTTCCTATTTGTTAAAGGGAAATTCCTATTCGAATAACTCCACAATTAGGAGACAATTAGAATGGCAACAAAGCCCATTCTTTTGTCCATGATTATTCACATAAATGATACACAAAGTATAGTTAAATATATCTTCTTATGTTAGACAGCTGAGTACTAGAACTATATGCACATTTCGGAAGAATTCCTCAATCAGAAATATCATTAAAAAATTCCCATTTGTTTTCTGGGTTTTCATCATTTTTTTATTCTTCCAAGTTTAGAGTTTTTCAAAACTGAAAACTAGGCAATGATTGGGACAAAGAAAGAGAAGAGGATGAAGATTCAGGGTGCAGGAAGTACTGGGGATAAGAACCTGCGGGCTATCAACCCCAAAGTTTTGAATCTCAGGAGTTATTCAGGCCCTTGAAGTTCCATCCTTTGTGGCAAGACTTTGTCCCACAGTCATGCCAATGAAAAGCTTGTTATATGCTATGTCACATTGATTTTAATGAACACTGATGAACTTCTCTATTGATGTGATTCTAGGGTGGCCTGATTCTGTCTTCTGGCAGGACTACTAACTAATGAACATGTGACAAGGGTCGACATTAAATCTTTTTTGCATTTGTGTTACAATCTGAGATAAATCTAATTAGTGTTATGGAGCAAGCTAGCCCATGGACAACATGGTTGTGTCTGCAGAAAGGCTGAACAAAACAGGATTAATAGTGCAATCCTAAACAGAATTATACTATTCTAAATGTACCAAGTTAATGAGTTCAGAAGGTTAATTTTGATGAGGATTGCTTTGTAAAACAAGTAAGAGGCAAGGGGAAGAAGAAAGTCAAGTCAAGGTAGAAAGAAGGAGAATCAAAACAGGTCAGTATAACAATGTTTTATTTCCCCCAATTTGGGGCAAAAGAGAACTGGGACAGGGTCTTGGTGTATATCCCAGGTTTTCCTAATCTTAGGGGAAGCAATTTTTAGGAATATGAAATCTGATGCTACTGCAATACAGGATAAAGACAAGGAGAGTCAGAGTGGTGTGGTGGTTAAGAGCAGTGGACTCTAATCTGGAGAACAAGGTTTGATACCCTACTCCTCTACATGAGTGGCAGACTCTTACCTGGTGAACAGGATTTGTTTCCCCTCTCCTATACATAAAGCCTGCTGGGTAACCTTTGGATAGTCACAGTTCTTCAGAATTCTTTCAGCACCACCTATCTCACAAGGTGTCTGTTGTGGGGAAAGGAGTTTGTAAGATGCTTTGAGACCCCTTACAAGAGAGCAAGGTAGGGTATAAATCCAAACTCTTCTTCTTGTCAGCAGTTTTAGATTAACTGCATTATTGTTTAACTATTAAACATTTATTTCTTAATAAATAATGTGTTTGGCCTCAATCCTTTGCCCTCAAGAAACTGAAAAGTGGGAGGGGGAAAAAGTGAAATGCCCTATGTTGTGACATTCTCACATCTTTCTGGTCTTTATCACAAAAGAAATCCCTAGAGTATCTCATAGATGATGTCATATCCTTTCAAACTTTGAACTTCTTAGGCAGTGTTTTCAAAATATTCTAACATTTTGCCAAGGCAATGCTGGCAGCCTTACATATTTGACTGATGAAGAGATACTCTAAAATAATAATAACTTGTGGGACTTTTGAATCCAAATGGACAATGTGTTGGCACATAATACACTGGACATAACAGTGATTGAGGACAAGAAAGTGACCATCATCAGCATAGCAATACTGGGTGACAGCAGGCTCATTGAAAAAGAGCATGAGAAGGTCATTTGAAAATCGAGCTACTTTTCTATTTTTTAAAATAATTTTATTTGCAAAAGTCTTAAGATTTACATTCAATGAACAAAGACAATAAACAATTTTGTGAAATAATTAACAAGTTCATAGTTATTACATCAATAACAGGTTGATAAGAAAAAAGAAGGAAAAAGAGAAAGAGAGCCAAAGAGGGGAAAAGAAAAAAGAAAGTAAAAAGCTGACCAGTTCGGGGAAAGAGAGAATTGAGAGGAAAAAGAAAGAGAAAAAGGGGGGGAAAAAGGAGACAGAAAAGGAAAAGAAAAGAAGAAAACAACATTATATAGTAAAAGCTTCCTAATAGCAAAATGTCTATTAACATAAGATTTCTTCTTTATACATCTTATTTTATAAACAATCATTTAACATTGCAGGTAGATATGTAAATTCTTATAGTCCTCATTTTTGTGAACAAAGTTCACCAAGGGTTCCCAAATCCACAAATATTTTTCCATCATATTGGCTCTTAGAATTTTAGACAGCTTATCATATATCACATACTCTAATAGTTGTATCAGCCAGTCTTCAGGAGTTGGAGTTAGAGACGATTTCCGTTTCTTGGCAAATTGTATTCTCGCTGCAACTATCGTATATAAAAATAGTGTTTCAGCCCTCCTATCAATTTTACATTCTATTATATTCAGCAAGAACACTTCTGGTTTAAATGGAATTTCTATATTAATAATTTTTTTAATAATACAATAAATCTTATACCAATATTTCTGACTGATCTCACAGCTCCACCATAGGTGTATATACTCTTTTTGAGTATGGCACTTCCAACACAAAATCAGAATGGCCTGGATAGACCTTTGCTAATTTTGATGTATAGAGATACCACCTATGAAAAATCTTAAAGTAATTTTCTTTCAACCTTTTTGCTTTTGTAAATTTAAATGTTTTTGACCAGGCTGTTTCCCAAGTTTCCAAAGCGATCTCCTTGTGTAAATTTTGAACCCATCTAATCATACAACATTTGACCTGTTCATCAAATAAGTCGTTTTGCAACATAACCTGATATAATTTACCAATCATCCCTTTTGTTGCTTCTTTTAGTATTTTTACAAGGTTTGAGTCCTGTAAGTCAAATCCTTTTTGCAGATCTTTCTTATATTTTTCTTTAATTTGCAAGTATGTGAACCATTGGCACACTTGGTTAATAATTATAATATCCTGTCTATCTTTTAATTTTATTTTTCCTTCATATCTCAATAAATCGCCATATCTGATCATGTCATAGTTATAATTTGCTTTCATCATTGAGGGCTCATGTGGTGAAATCCATTTTGGGTTTTTTTTGACATTATTTTAAACTCCTCCCAGATCCTAAAAATTAATTTTCTAAACCAAAGAATAAATCAAAACCTTCTAAGTTTAATAATTCCATATCAACCAAGAACATCCAGTCCCTAAACTAAACTAATCCTGATGCTTTATAATATAGTTCTAAGTTCAGTAAACGAAATCCTCCTCTTTTAGTTGTGTCACACAATACTTTGTATATGATTCTAGGTTTCCCTTTTTCCCAGATATACTTCACCAAATCTTTCCTATATTTTTCAAAAAAAAGTTTTAGAAATAAAAATTGTAAATTTTGAAAAAGAAAATTCATTTTTGCCAATATTACTATTTTTATCATGGCAATTTTACCGAATAAGGATAAATTTAAACTAGCCCAATGCTGTAGCTGAATTTGTATTGTTTTCAATTCTGATTCATAGTTATTTTCAAATAGGCAAATAAAAAATAATGTAAGAATGGTCACAAATATGATTCAATTAATGCATTAAAAACTGGATCAAAAAGCTAGTTTGATATTTATAGACCTTGAAACAATGTTTGACAACCTTAATTGGCAATATGTTAGAGGTACGTTAATAAGTCGATGTTGGGGATAACTTCCAAAAATGGATCAGGGTGATTTATCAAAAGCAGACTGCTAGATTAATGATTAATGGAGAACTGGCAGATCCATTTGCTATCACAAAAGGTTCCAGACAAGGATGCCCCCTTTCACCCGTACTTTTTATTTCAGCACTAGAACCATTTATTTTAGACATTGAAAACTGAGCTTCAGTAACTATGGCACAAACCAGCTGAGGTCATCCCAGTCGTATTCGGCACCCTAGGCACCATTCCGAAAATGCTAGAGCTGCACTTGAAACATCTTCAAATTGACAAAATCAACATTTGCCAGATTCAGAAGGCAGCCTGGCTGGGATCTGCACAAATATTATGCCAATACATTACAACTTCGTAGGCTTCTGGGTGAGGCTTGAATTGTACTGAAAGGCCAACATCCAGCTAAAGAACTGGCAGCTGTGATACAAAACATAAATGGTTCATTACATAATAATAATGGCAACCCATGCTCACATATGAACCATTGAACAACTTGCGAGAAGACTCTTCCTATTTCCTGTTATAAAGGAAGTTGACCAGAGAAAGTAATGAGGCTCAAGTGGCTTCTGGAGAGTTTGCATGCCAAGGTAAGTCAGTGATGAGCATTAATTGCTGATCCCCTAGTTTGTTAACCACTCTTATGCTGCCTCCACCCAGTTAAAATTCCTTCTCCATAAACATTGTGGATATAATCCAGGAAGAAAGTGATGCAGAAGAAAATCGTGAAGGAAATCCATTTTTGACAAATTCATTCATCACAAATAGATATGCTTTTGAAGTTCTCATCAGCTCAATATCCCCACTGTGACTTCTCTTCTCCCTTGTACAAATTGAACCTGTAATTGTTTATTTTTGTTGTATATTATCTTCCCTCAGACTGATTTTCTTGCTGTAAAATGTGTGTGTTTATAACTATTATATTATACCTATAGAATTCACTCTGAATCACATGTCAGTGAGACCACTGGCAAATCTTTTTTATATATATTCTCAAAAAATAAAGAGGGGGCTGAGCCATTCCTTATCACAAGAAGGAAAATTCTCTTCATTTCGACACAAAGTGTCATGCACACATTAGATCATAATGGGGGCTCAGTTTTATGAACCAGCCTTTTATCCGATAAATATATTACTTTCTGAAGTAGTTATAATTTATTCTTTGTATATAATTGATTTATGCATGCACTTAAAAATATCTTTTGAAATTCACATTAGAACTCTACTGTAACATAATAAAACCTAACACTTAATTTCAAGTTAATTATTTTCCATTATTCTGCATTAGTAGACAGAGCGAGAAGTTGAGCTCCATAACGGAACATAAAAAGTTATTTTGAACTTAAAATAACATGCGATTACTGGTTTAAATGTAAGGCATCACTCAAGTAAATTACGAACTAACTGGGGAAAAAATGGTATTAATGTTGTGGATACCGGAAAAGAGTGTGCAATTTTATGTAAGCGTTGAACACCTAGGCAATGACTTCACCTTTAATAATGTGGTATGCATTTTAGCTGGTGGAGGGAAAGTGACCACATTTAGTGCTGTGGTCTGGAGAATTGGAGGGCTGGATAAGCAGGAATGTTATTTATAGAGGGCTACACAAACTGAGCATCTTATTGGGGAAAAGCCTCAAAGAAGAACACAAATATGAAGTAAACTTACAATACAGAGGCAGGTCGAGCAGCCAAACCTTCCTCCCTTCATGCCTTTTGGCCCTAGCCTAGCTAAGAACATAGTTCCCATAACTAAGAACATTGCTTCATAAACACAGACTTCAATTAATGTTATTACTTATTGCTATAGCCTCCTCTTCTATTTCCTCCAACCACAAAATGGGTGACACCATATTAAAAGATACAAATCCTGATGGATGGTATACAATCACTGTTTTCCACCAGCAGAAAAAAAACACATTATTGCCCTTGATGTGAGCCTAATCACTCCCTTGTTAGTCTTCCCAAAATCCCCACTCTGTTCTTAACTTAGTATAAAACCTGTCTGGACTATTCTGTAATTACTCCGACAGCTTTGAAATACTGGCTAAGAACAGGGAGTAAATGCAACTTCCAAACTAAATCTACTTCTCACAATTAGACTATGTCTGAACAAGAGGTTCCTTTCTCCAGTATAAGAGATACTCAAGATTTGATAATCCTGCCTGACCAAATATATTCAGAGGCATGTCATGGTATATTTGGTTAGTCAGAATTATCAAATGCTCCCAACTATTGTAACAAAAATGGCTTAATGCTTCCACCATTATCATCTCTGGAGAGCATTTTAAATTAGTCTGAAATTAGGTGAATGTGTATACATTGAAGGACATAGTGAGGATTTTTCATAACAGATTTTGGGTATAGAGTTACAATTTCTCAATGTATAAAGAAATTTGGCAGTTGTGGTTTTTCTGGGCTATGGTATGACATGCCTCTAAAGATGCAAGCCATAGGTGCAAGCAAAATTTTAGGAGCAAAAACTACCAGACCACACCCACGCAGCCAGGAAAACCCACAACAGACAGTTGATTCTGGCCATGATAAGTGTTTGACAATACATATCAAGAAGTTTGACTATAGTGTTTGAATAATGAGAAAAGTAAGTGTGTGTGTGTGTGTGTGTGTGTGTGTGTGTGTGTGTGTGTGAGAGAGAGAGAGAGAGAGAGAGAGAGAGAGAGAGAGAGAGAGAGAGAGAGAGAGAGAGAGAGAGAGAGAGAGAGAATACATCATACTGGACTGAGAGACCATAGGAGTTTGCAAAAAAGAGATTTTGACATAGGCATAGCTGCCACAGGGACATCCGGGGACAAACACCCTGGGCACTCCCATGGGAGTCACATGGGGGAATGGAAAATTGCCCCCAAACTTCCAGGAAGGACGTGGGGAATGACTGGTCCTTGGCGTAATGTGCATGCCCCATCCGGGCCAAGTCTCTTCCCAGAAATGGCTGGGCTGAGGCACCCTGCTCCCCACCCCTACACACCCCATGCCCCCATTTACCTGAAAAAAGCAGCCTGGTGGGAACTATACTTCCCAGGAGACCTTGCAGGAGTTGGGGGACCTCTGCAGGGGTTGGGGCTCACAAGGTCTCCTGGGAAGTGTAGTTCCCACCAGGCTTCTTTTTCTCAAGGAAGTGTGGGGGGGAGGTGCCATAGGGGGACAGGGCCTGGGCACCATTTTGCCCCAGGTGCCATTTCCCGCACTATGCCACTGGATTTTGAGGAGTCTTTTTCTGAGGGTTGAGCTCTAAAAGTGGCTGAAATGACCTCTGGAGAAGGACCCCTCTGCTTGGCCTTCATGCTTCCCATCTGATTCCTTTGGGGGTAGGGCGGTCTATTAAATTTAAACAGCAGCAAATACAACAACAACAACAAACAATGACAATGACGACGACAACGACGACGACGATGACGACGACGATGATAAATGTTCTTTGTCTAAGGTGGGGGATTAGTGCCCTTTTTCATATGGAGAGGCTCAGGGCCATATTATCCATAAGGCTGATAAGAATGAAGCTAAAAGTCTCCTCAGGGACTAGGGGTTCATAATTTTTTATTTATTTATTTTTTGCTGAGGCACTGTTATCAGTTCACTAGATTCAGCCGTTTTGCTAAACCAGGGGTAGGGAACCTTTAACACTCAAAGAGCCATTTGGACCTGTTTTCCATGGGAAAAGGAAACACTTGGAGCCGCAAATAATTTTTGACATTTAAAATAAAGATAACACTGTATATATTGGGGTTTTTTACCTTTTACTCCACTCATTCTGAGAAGCGCATGGATGCACCCACCCTACTGCCTGCAGGATGGGCAAGGATGAACCCGGCGGCTCGGCTCGTGGAGCCGCAGTGCAAGGGCAGAAGAGCCGCAGGTTCCCTACCCCTGTGCTAAACAATTAGTTATTATGTTAAATAACTGAGAAGTTGCAAGGCACACTAATAGTCAGCTGGGGGGAGTTTTTTGAGTAAGTGGGGAGTGGAGAGAGAGAAAGGAAGCCAATAGCATGCTAGCTTCAGGATTGTAACATCATGCTATCGCCTCCCTTACTACACCTCCATGAGCAATACAGTCTAGTCATGACCTTGATCACATGTGAGTGACTAAAACTGTGAGTAAAATTGTTCAGGAGACCCTCAAAATAGATACTGGACTATGTAGTCTAGTCTAGTGCCTACTGTACCAAGGTCAGACTGGCAGCTGTAGTAAGGTGAAAGATGGATGTGCTGGAAGAAGCCCGAAGTACCTGAAAGTCTAGGGGCCTGGCCAGGGGTTAATATGGCCCTGGAGAGCCTTTTCTCCTCATCCTACATCACTAGCCCCACTTTATCTCATATGGGGTAACCTCCAAGGAAGGGAGTGTCCAGTTAGCACAGGAAGTATAACCTGTCATAAACACTTCAGCTGTCTTCCTTTTGATCTCATCTTCCCAGGACTGGCGAGGCTTCCTTTTCCTTGCCTGCACTGTCACAAGGTTTCTCTCTTCCTCTAGACCAGTTATCTCCCTGCTGGGGAGTCTCTTCATATCACCTCTTTGGATCAAGGAACCCCTGCCTCAATGTTCCTTGTAAGCTGCGCAGCTGCGCAGCTGCACAGACACTGTATTGGTGCTGCACAGCTCAGTCGGCCACTAGCAGGGGGAGCTCCCAAAACAGCTCACTTCCATGCACAGGTAGGGAATTTTTGCGCAGTTCCCTACCACAGTTAGAGGAACAGTTGCTCTGCCCCCTTAATTGTTAATGCCAGTTTTATTCTTGTAGACACAAGAGAGGGGCTACAGTTAAGCCATGGGGAGCAGTCAGTCCTCTCTAACACTGACAATTTCTGAGCTGCCCATATAATCTGTGTGCAGATCAAGGTGCTTGGTTTTAAGTTATAATTCAGTGACTTCCAAATTATGTTTTGTTAGTGGGTTCTTTGTCCGTTATTCTTTCAAATCATGTACTCAAAGTCAAAGTTTAGACAGATTATTGGCAGAAACTCAGAAGGTTTTTTTTTTTTAAAAAAATCCTGGGCTGTAAAAGCAAAAAAATAAATAAATCACTTTTCATCACATAATCCTCCAAGAGAATGGACTGAACAAAGGAAAATATATTTCCTTCTCTTTTTAAACAGACTCTCAGACCAAAACCATTTTCAAAGTCAGCTGAAGGAAAACTCTGAATAATGTTCGCAGTACAATTAAAATTTAGGGGTGCATATGTACATGAGTCTATGTGTAGGTGTGTACTGCAGAGCATCTTGTAGTCATTCAATCTCAGTGGACACACAACACAAATTAATTGTGCTGCACAAAATGGAGGAATTTCAAACAATCAGCCCCTAATCAAATGTACAGATGTTTCAGTGTTCATAATTGCAATAAAGCACATTGCAGCATGTGTGCTCATGATGACCGATAAACCCTGATGTATTCTGTGCTGGCTGCCAAATTAGCAAAATTGTTTGCACTTAAGCAGAAAACGGAGAAAGGAATGCACGATCAAGCAGTTGGGAGAATATTTCTGTTGAGTGGAAGAACTTTGTCCTCTAAAACAAGGGGAAACAAGCAATGGGGAAGTAAGTGCTTGGCTCACAAAGAATCTTCAAGATTCACTCCTGATGTTAGAAATTCACATATCTGATCCCGACAACTGCACATGTCCTGAACAAAGCTGTCTGTCAGATCAAGTAAAGCAGTGGCTTTATTACATAGCAGTTTGTGAAACAAGATATGCAAGAACTATTCAGATTTGCAGCCCAAGTTTATGAGTACAGAATATTTAGTTATTTATATTAGTTTTATATGCCACCCTTCCCCTTGTAGTCTCAGGGTGCCTTCTGACATTTCACATTAATCGAATAAAACCATAATAGATTTTAAACCACAATAAAACCACAATCAATTTTTAAAACCCAGTGTAAAATGTGATAGCATCAAGTTCAAATCAATGTCAAAGTGTTACCTGAAATGGTGGGAGCCTTTCCCTTTTGGAGTAGGGAATTAGTGAGAGCAGACTTTTGCTTAGCAAAAGGTCAGGCAAGCTTGGGATCTTTGTTGCCTTTGTATATAAAAGTCAGTTTTTGCAAGAAATCTGCAGGAGAGCAAAATAAAGTTTAACAATATGTATTAAAATAGAAATAATAAACATGCAAGCACATAATAATCAAAGCAGCAGAACACACACACAGTCCTAGGATATAAGGAGAGTTGAGAGGAAAGGTTTGGAATAGCAGATGGATTTGGGGAATTCTTAGGGGTAATACTGTACCAGATCCTAAAGTGGCCTTGGGTCCATGAAGCAGAGTCCAGCAACTTACAGTGGGCTCCAAAGAAACATGGTAGAGAGCAGATGCCACTCAACACAACTGAACTGAAAGGCAGGCAGAGGCATAGCTAGGGAAAATGGAGCCCGGTGCAAAATCTGAGTTTTGCTGCCCCCCCATGTTTGTTTGTGGTTTTTGTATTTTTTAGTGTTTTTTCAGTTTTTGGCCTGCAGGGGCCACAATTTTTAGGCTAGCAGCATCAAAAATTTCAGGGTATCTTTAGGAGACTCTCCTGATAATACCAGCCAGGTTTAGCGAAGTTTGGTTCAGGGGGTCCAAAGTTATGGATTCTCAAAGGTGTAGCCCTCATCTCCTATTAGCTCCCATTGGAAACAATGGGGGATGTGGCACTCCCTTTGGGAGTCCATAACTTTGGACCCTTTGAACCAAACCTCACATAACTTGGGTGATATAATCAGGAGAGTCCCCCCAAAACTTCCTGAAATTTTGGCATTGGACTCAACTAGGACGTAATTGCAACAGGGGGCAGGGCAAATGTGAGCATGCATGCTCTGGGCCAGCTGGGTGGCTGAGCCACACCCGGACCTGATCACATGGTGTGCACGAGATGAAAAAGGGTGGAGCACACTCCCTATATATTAGGCAGCACGTGGTTGCTCCGGCCTCTCTAGACGCCTGGAGCAAAACTGACCCACCCGCCGTCCCTAATTTTTAAGGGTTGGGGGGGGGGCTGCTTTTCATCACAGCCCTGGTGGTTTAGGCAGAGGAGCACATGGACCTACTTGTGGTTGGGGGCCTCCTTAAGAGGCTTGGGATGGGGCGGGTTCATGATGGATGCTGAGAAGGTGCATGCCTCTGCAATTTGAGCCTGACACCCCAGCAGTTGGGGGGTCACAAAGGGCAGGATGTTTTAGATTTTTAATGTTATAATTTTTATAACTGTTAAATTGATATTGAATTGTCTGTATGTGTGTTAGCCTAGCCTTGTCTGGGAAAGGGTGGGAGAGTAAGTTTAATAAAATCAACAGTGTGCTGTTTTGCTAGTGTTTCCATTTCCCACATATTGGCAATATGTGATATATCAACCTGTGTTAGCATCCTACTGCCCACTCAGGTAGCACAGAAAAATGTTGGATTCCAGAGTGCCAAAAAACTGGCTTGTCATGGTAAATATTTGTGGCAGATGCTGAAGGAATGTAAACCTATCTTTTGCAGGACTATTATGTCCCATCAGTAAAATTAGCACAAAGAAATAGGATATTCAGAATACCCAAGACAAATACCCAAAGGGTGAGAGGGGAGAGAGAGGTTGCATACAACAGGTGAATCTACAATGCCCCAAGTTCTCCTTTAGTTTTGTTGCTTAGTATGCTTACATTTTTTGTAATATTCATAGAGAGCCTTCACTTAACCAAGGGAGAGGCCATGGTCCAGTAACAAGAGTACATACTCAGGTCTGATGTAACAGGTCCTGGGAAACACCTTTCTCTGCCTGGAGTGCTGCTGTCAGTGTTTGTAGACTAAATGAGTTAAATGAGTTAGTGCTGTGTTTTGATATGAGATAGCTTCCTGTGTTCACTCTAGTCCTTCCCTATATTGCGTTCTTCAAGCTACTTTTTCCCCTTTACCTCATACCTAAGCCGTATCTTTCATCCCTATTTATATCTGCCCAGACATCTGGACCTGCAGGTGGAGTCTGTCTACAGCTAAATCTTTTGCCAGTGACAGAAATAGTTTTGGTGTCTAGTATCTTCTAGTTTCTTTGAGTGGCTTTGCTTGCTATATTTCCCAGTCCACAGAGGAACCACAGTGAGTAGATCAATATGGTCTCTGAAAGTCTGAAACTTTAGAACTGTTGTCATTTAGCAGGTGAAACACTGACTGTCCCAGAGATGCATCACGAAAGTTTGAAAATATGCATGTGACTTTCAGAGACCAGGGCATAGTTGGAAGACTCCGGTCTTGTCATGGGATGATTGGAACAATGTGGAAGCTTCATTGAATCCGCAGATAAAAGACTGGCATAAAATACATATTCCCCTTCTTATTGGACATGCTGAAGTGAATGTTGGCAATTAGGCATCTGTCAAAATTCACCAGCATCTCTGATGTATGGACAAAACTGACTGAGAACTATCAACATTTACATATGACAAACACTGGAAATTATTAATGTGTAGCCCACTTTTCTCCTTCATGAAACTCAATGGCTCATTCCGCACATGCAGAGTAATGCACTTTCAAACTGCTTTCAGTGCTCTTTGAAGCTGTGCGGAATAGCAAAATCCACTTGCAAACAGTTGTGAAAGTGTTTTGAAAACGCATTATTTTGCGTGTGCGGAAGGGGCCAATGTACCCCAAAGAGTTCCAGAAAAACCTTCTCTCCTTACACTTATAGCCCTTTCCACACAAATGTCCTAAACCTTTTTCAATCCCTTATCCCCTTCAAATGATTCCTGGTTGTCATTTTGTGACCCCCCCCCTTTTTTTTGGTTCTGTGTCAAATTGATGCTTCCATGCTTCACAGCCTTGTGCTGTATTTTATACTCTTTGTATACTCAGTGTTTTGAAGACTGGTTCCCCAAAAATAAAAGAACAAAGAGAGAAATGCTGCAAATAAACAGGTGATGGGGAATGGAATGAGCTCAGAAAAGGGCACTGAGAAAAAAAAGTTCAGGGAAGCAGAGAAGTGTGGGAAACATAGTTAATAGATCACGCAGCAACTGAAGATGTTTTCAAAACATTTCAACCAAAAAAATCATTTTAAAAGGGGATTCATTTAAAACATGTTGAGGCTGGAAATAAAATGTTTTGGGGTAAAAACAATGTGAAACTCCATAGAGGAAATGTTTTATTTGCTGCCTCAAAGCAGTTTAAATTAATTGTGTGGAAAAGCCCTATGTCAGACTTGTTCAGCTTCAACAAACTTGCCATGTTTGTGACCCCTGGGATAGAGGGTTGGATCCTTTGTGCTTCCCTTTAGCTGAAGGAGTCCACCAGTATCCAAAGGGTTCTTCCATTGACAGAAGCTCCTTTTGTCTCAGGGAATGGCTTCATCTTTCAGAGGAAAGTACCTCTATTAAAACAATTGATTCATGGGATTCAACCCACAATAATGTTATGGGAAATACAGAGATAGAAACAGAGACAAAGAGAGAGACATAAAGAGAGACAGAGACAAGGATATAGAAAGGGACTTCTGTTGCCAGTTGGGTGGTATTCTGAAAAAAAAAAGTATTCTAAGAAGTTCGTCACGCAGAAAAAATAGCCTTTCTTTTGAGCAAATATATTCTACATTCACTGTAGATTTTGTGCTTTATCCATTAGACCAGCCCTTTTCTCTCCATACATGCTTTTATCACTTTGGAATAATCATCCTTCTCTATAACCCCTTCAGGGGAACCAGGTTCTTTGCTAGTAATTTGTCCTTCAGTCATCATAATAATGCTGTCCCTTTTAATAGGTCTAGGTATGGAGGACTGAATGCAACTGAATTTTATTTCCAAAATGTGTGCATCAATAATGAAGCCTAATTAAGATATCCATTAAAGTCTAGAATGTTAACTTAACAGGAAAAAATCCAGAGTTCTATTACATTTCCCCCCATTAAATCTAATGTAGTTGGTTTTTAACACAAATTCTAATTAGGTATCATTATTAACTGCTTTGTTCTCAATATGTCTTTATCCTGTTTATTATTATTACTGCGTAGACTATGCGGAAAGGCAATAGACTTAATATATTTCATTAAATAACATGGTGTTGCAATGTGTTTAAAGAAGGAAAGTGGCTTGATCTTTTTTTCCTCAAGGAGCTCCTGAATACAGTCAAGGCAATTGGAGGAGAAGGAACTGGGCAAGAGAACTGATGAGCAGGAAGCTCACATGCCCAGGCTTGAAACCGTGCTGCCGTGGTTCACCCCAAGTGTATTTTGTCCCCATCTAAATATCAGTTGCATGATCAACACTACAAAAAAGCAAATAAAATCCCATGTGAGGCCAGTGTTTTATTACAAAGCAGGTAGAACTTAACCCAAACCACTAGATGGTTGTTAACTGTTTTGGGGCATTTCTTGTTTGTTTGTTTTTAACTCACATGCAGTGCAGCCCCAAGGATGTTTATTCAGACCCACTGCGTCCGCACACAATTCTCTATTCCTCTCATAATTGATGTCTTGACCCCCCCAAAAAATTATTTAAAAAACCTACAAATGAGCAAATAAACAAATGAGAAGGAACAAAGTGTGAGCTGAGAAAATGGTGCCGATAAGGAAGTTCAGGGAAAGCAGAGAAGTGTAGGAAATGTAATTAATAGATTGCCATATATACTCGCCTATTGTCGACCCAAATATAAGTTAGGCACCTAATTTTAGCACAAAAAACTGGGAAAACTTATTGACTCGAGTATAAGACTAGGGTGGGAAATGCAGCAGCTACTGGTAAATTTCAAAAATAAAAACAGATACCAATTAAAATGTTTTTGAATATTTATTTCAAAGAAAAACAGTATGGTATCAACAATAACTTTAAAAGTTTTGGAGTGGAAAATATAACTCTCACAGATAGTAGCTCTTCAGAGTTGCATAGGGAAGATGCTCAACAAGATCCCCCCTTTAAATAGTCCCTACAGGTTCTCCTTCGACACAGATAGCTTATCATTACACAGTGAAGATGGTTGCGTGGTGATGGTAGCCACTGCCCCAAAGCAAGTCTTTTTTGCAGGTCTGCAAGCTCAGCTGGACAGAAGTCCCACCTGCTTTCCAAAAAGTGCCGAGAAAGGTGCTGGCGGTGGCTGCACCCCAGGGCACCCTGTGTGTATGGGGGATTCCTGCCACCATGGGCTCCAATGGTGCAGATTTCCCAATTAGTATGGCTCCCTACCATTCATGGAGCTTCCTGGCCTGAACAAAAATTCTGTAACATATACATTTAATATTTAATATTCACACCTATTCACTGAATATTCACTGTGAATGAAGCTATTGGCCACCTGTAATGCAGTGAAGCAACAGCCCAAGACTTACCTGGGCGTTGCCTTTGTGTCCACATAGTAGGGAGCAGGTGCAGAAAAACACCCTCAGCTTCCAGCCTTTTTTCACTCGCCACCCTTCCCCCCACCCGCTCGCCACCCGTTCACTTGCGTATAAGTCGAGGGGGGCTTTTTTCAGCACAAAAAAAAATGTTCTGAAAAAGTAGACTTATACATGAGTATGTAAGGTACACAGAACCTGAAGATGTTTTCAAAACTTTTCAACCAGAGAATCGTTTTAAAAGAAGATTCATTTAAAATGTTTTGAGGCTCAAATAAAGCATTTGGAGGTAAAAATCATGTGGAACTCCATGAAGGAAACATTTTATTTCCTTCTTCAAAACATTTTAAAGGGTTTGTGTCAGATTGCACTGATAGGTTGCTCAGTTGTTCTCACCATCTGCTGCTCTCACTTGCCATCCATGATGCCCATAGTCAAATTCGATTTGCTATTTAGCCTTGCGATTAATCCTGTTCATTTCACAATCCATGACTGCATTTCAGGTGACAAACTCAGAAAGGAGAAATCAGTATCAGCCCAAGGAATAATTACACTGAATATGATTTTTTTTTTACAAAAAATGTCTATGCTCAGGAAATTTTCTCCCATCAAATGTACCAGTTTCAACCACAATCAAAACCAGAGAATGGATAATAAACAAATAGAATATCTCGGGTAGTTCCATTCCTGGCACATTTCAAATCAAGGCTTGTCAACAGAAAAATCCACAAAAAAAAACATGTTCAATACCATTTTTTCCTTTTTTTAAAAAAAGAGTTTACTCTCAAATATGATGACAATATTTGTCATAATAAAATGGAAAATTCATAAAATGTGGGGTTTTTTTGTTTTTTTGTGACAGGACATATAAACCAGACCTACATAGAATTTGTAGTAGGACAGTTTCCATTTAAAAAATAGCTGCTTGTGTTAAGGTACGTTTCTGTGTAGTGTAGTGATTAGCTTTAGATCTAGGAGAGCCCAGATCAAATCCCCTCTCTGTCATGAAACTTGCTGTGTGATCTTGGGCAAATCAGCCGGCCCTGCCTCTCAAGGGCTCAGATCCAGAATAAATTTTCTACTGAAAGAAGTCCTTTCCATTGACAGAAGACAACTTTTCTGGTTCCCCCATTTCACCTGGGTCCATTGATCTTTCTGAAATGCTGCTCTTTGTGGACAAGTAGTGCTCTTGACTGGCATGAGAGGCAAATCAGGGGTCTGCAGGAAGAAGGTGGAATTGGCAGAAATGTCATTTCCCCCCATTTTCAGAACTTTTAGTCTGGATCCAACACAGGGTTGTTGATAGGATAAAGTGGAAGAGGGAAGGAAAGTGTATACCACATTGGAGGAAAGATTGGGAAAATAAACAGCACTGCAAAATGCTTAAAGAAAGCCAAGATATTGAAGAATGGAAGTCCCAATTCAAGAAGAATCAGGGCATGGCTTTAAATGTTGCAACACCAAATGTTGCTCTGGTCCAATAGACTTCTGCAAATTGAAGCAAAGCCAATATTTTACAGAACCAACCAGATTTTATCCTTTTTTTCGGCTGCCAGAACTGAGACAAGACATACAGACAGACAGACAGACAGAGCTCTCACAGCCATTTCTGAGAAAGCATAAAAAAGTAATAGCAGTCAGGTGGCCCAATCTGGAGCCCTGGACAGTAAAGGATAGTGCTGCTGCAGCATGGAAGTGCTAATGCAGTTCTGTGTGCCATGTCCCAGAGAGACCACAGTGGCTGCCCACTGGCTTGATTGTCCCTTGGCCAAGTGACACAGGGTAAGGCAAAAAAGGGTAAGTGACACAGGGAGGGCAAATTCACCAGCATAGACCCAAGCATAGGTTTCCTCCCCAAGCCAATTCAGCCCCGCACCCCGCGTCTCGATTGGGCCTTAAATGGATACATGGCAGAAGATGGCTGTGTTGTTAGGGCACACTGTGTATGAATTCAATGTGGATGCTCTACACTTCATAAAAACACACTGTTAAGGGATTATCTGAGGGTTGCCAACAAGCCTGGAGGGAAAGGCCTTGTCCTTTAACAAAGACCTTATTCATTCATTCATTCATTCATTCATTCATTCATTCATTCATTCATTCATTCATTCAACTTCTATACCGCCCACCCCCGGACTCTTAACTGGCATGAGAGGCAAAATGAGAGGGCTCTGGGATGCTATTTACCATAAATTTACCAATTAAATTTACCATGAATTTACCATAAATTTACATTTACCATAAATTTACCATAAATTTACCAATTTAATGGGATGCTATTTACCATAGGATGCTATTTAGCTTCATGCATGAAAAGCTTCAACTTCCTATTTCCACACAATAAGCCCTCATTAAAGGGACAGAACATTTTTCATTTGCTAACTCTATGTTATTCATCCTTCCAAATTGAAAACAATTTTTTCTTCATATCTCTCCCTTTGCTCCTTGACCTACATGTTGCAGCTAGGCTCCTCTATGGACACCAGTGTATATGATTATTCTTTGCCAACATTTCTGAAGTATGCATCATCTGGTTTTGCTGGAACAATGGTTTTAATTGTCAAACATGGCATACCCGCATTAAAAAATCAATTAAGCCTTCAGTAAAAAAAAGGGCTTTTTATTAGTTTGCTCTTCATGGCCAGAATGTTAAGAGTAGAGTCACCAAATGTCAGACCATGCTGAGAAATGGTCCATGCCTACCAGTGTAGAGGTTGAGACTATTCCCTTCTTGACCTTCACTGGATGAGCAAACTGCTCTGTTAAAATCACTGCTTTATTATGATAACTATGTGGTTCTTACTCCAATGCAAATTAGATGCCAAAGAAGAAAAAATAAGTCATGACACATGGATGTAGCTTCAGTCTTCTCCTTCCATCCCTCAAAAATTATGTCCACCAACAGCTACAGAGGGATTGTATTATTCAGTGTATTTCTTTTCTAACTTAGCCCCATGTAACCCTACTCTAAATGTCTTTGTCACGGAGGTCAGGCTGGTACACTGGGCTCCATCTGCTCCACCATTATTGATTCCCTAATGCACATACCTTGTAAAAATGAACACACTTGATACTTCAGGAGACTGGGTAAAAACAAGATGGGACAGACTTCAGAGAAGGGGCAGTTGATGTTTCATCATCTGATTCTCTCTGTTTGCTATGGTACATAAAGGTAAACAGGGCATACGACAGGCTTAGAAAAAATAGGCTCTGTTTTCCCAGCATGAGAATCTTGGGAGTGTATCTGTGGGCGGGATGTTTGCTAGAGTAGGAGAAATGAATTATATATTGTAACATTAATCAAGTAAGAAAGTTGGATTTGTATACTGAGAAAGAGCACCGTTATTATGCTAGGGCCTAGTACAAGACTCCATCACACTTCAGCATCAGATCAGTGAGCAGAATTTAAGGTAGGACTACAAAGAAGGAGGGATATGGCTACACAGATAGGGGATGGGGGATGGGACCAACCCTGCCTGACCATCTCTGATCATGACTGCCCACTGTTTCACTGTGTAGACTTCCAGATGAGCATTTCTTTCTCCTTGTTTCTCTCTCATAATTGATTGTAATAGTACATGCAGTGATTTCAGCAGAATCCCCCCCTTGTGCCATGTGCAGGAAATGTTAATGAGGAGAGTTTGCAGATCATCATTTGTAAATCTTGTTGTTCATTAAGGTCATTGGGGGCCAAAGATTAAACATTCAGTTGTATTGTTCTCTGGAGAAAAATAATAGCAGGAACAAGATATAAATACCAAACACATTTCTCTCTCCTTTTTATTTTTAAAAATCTCATTAAGGCTCCTGAACAAACATCATAAATCAGCCCCTTACCACTGACTTTCCGATTAAAAATAATACAGGTATTAGGAGAAATGCAAAATTAATGTTGCCATGCCACTAAATGTTGCTACATCAAAAAGGTTCATTTATTATGGACCTGTTTTCCTGTAAGAGGCATGGTGTTTCATTAGCATGTAAGAAAGCATCCATACAAGGAAGACTGTAAATTCAACTGTGAGCCAAAGGTAATTTTAGGGAAACTGCTCAGAGGTATAAATGACCAAACATTATTATAATGGTTATCCCTCAGCTTGGTCATGCCACCATTGAAATTTGGCCAGCTTCATTATTGCTACTTCTTGTGGCTATGCCATGATTTAATTCGTAATGTGTAAGTTCAGCGGGTACGTCAACAAAGACTAAGGAAATACGGCACTTTTAATTAATGGTAGGCAAGTGGTTAACACTGAGAGCCACTGAAGTGGCACGGTGTTCAGCTGACTGCCATTTCCCCCCTCCTAAACACTGAGAAATATGCAACATTTCCTTTTAAGCATCTCCCAAAATGAAAATTTCCATAATTAACCAAGCTGACATGTTTGAAAAAAATGGAGCCAGGTATAGCATATCATCTGTCAGATGGAAAGGTTAATTATGGCTGGTCAGAGGCACGGTGGAACTGCCAAAGCCATCTGTTAGATCATATTTAATACAATTGATAAAAATGAAGCAAACTGGGGCTAGAAATGCATCTCAGAAGATGCAGCTTCCAGATGAAGTTATATCACTGAGACAAATACTTTAATTCAAATTTGACAGATGAGTGTCGAAGATGACTGGTCTCTTTCCTTTTTTTGTCTTACTACATGTCACATAAGCTTCAAAACACAATACAAGTTATGTTTGCAGTAAATGTTCTCTAGTTTAGATTTTTAAGTTCAAATTCAATCTGAAAGTTTAGAATGAGGTTAGAAAATTTTCTCAAACTCATTTACAGTCAACAATAATCTTTTTTAAAATCTCTGTTTGGCTGTTCCTCCTCCTCCACAATTGCTGCTATTCTGATGCTATTCCCTAACATTGGTGATTTTTCACCTTTCTGAAATAGTCCTACACCTTTTCCCCTGGTAAATCAACTGGTATACGAAAACAGCTGACATTATGGAGCTAAGGGATCAGTTTTGGCTACATGAAAAAGTCACTGAGGGCAAATAATGACTGATGAGACAGAGGAAAATGCTTTCTGGATTAGTGATGAGTGCTCCCATCCAGTTGGGTATCTTGCTGAAAATGAGAAGGCATCACAATGTGGAATAGTAAATCAGTTTTGGTTTAATTGAAGGCAAGTGAAGGCAAGTGAAGGGGAGGGGAGCACAAAATAAATGAAAAATGCCCAAATAGGGAGGGTTTTGAACTGCTGAAAATGGAGGCACTAAACAAACTTTGATAAATCAGTAATGGGGGTGGGACATCCATAATTTTCTTCTCTCTCTCTCTCTCTCTCTCTCTCTCTCTCTCTCTCTCTCTCTCTCTCTCTCTCTCTCTCTCAATATACAGCCACTAAATTTGTTGGATTCTTGGTCAGAGACAGTAAGGACAGAATGAAAGAAATTCACTACCTTGTTGCTCATGCATTTGCTCAGCACAATCTTATTCTTAACAGACCACATCTTTATGGTGAGCCCACTCTGGCGCTGAATCCCAGCAATTCCACAAAACACTTTATCAGCTTCCCATCATTTGTGCAATGGTGATATTTTGTCATGGGACATTTCCTCTCAAGCCTTCTTTCACCTCAATTACAGCTTATAGCGCAATCCAAACTGTTCACATAATAATGGGGCTGCAGAAATGCCATCTGACTAAATGATGTGAACTTATTTGAGATAATCCCTTCTGCAAGGATCTTTTTTAACCTCTATTTCCTCTGTATCACTTAGGATTTCATCAATAGTTAATCCCTCTTGAATAACTGTTTTTTTCCATTCTACCAAAATGTAACTATTTCTTGGCAATTTGGGACCTTCTTGCCATTCTAGTTGAAAGCATCACTTCTCTTCAGCGTATTTTCCCCACTTTTGTGTCAGACAAACTAGATCTGAAGTGGGTCGCTACCAAATCCTCATATATAGAGATGAGGAGTAGTTTAAAGTACAGAAGAGGAACAAACTCTTCCTAAGTCCATATGTACACCCCAAATAATTATTTTCTGTTCAGCCACAATACTCTTTCAGAAACAAGTTCATCACAAGGAGGAAGATTTCATGGGTTTGGGTAGAGTTCAGTTCACCATTCCCTCCTACTAACAGTGTACATGTTAAATGCTCACACCACCAGATAGAGTTGCCTGCTCCAGGTTGAGAGCTGCTTGGAGATCTGGGGGTGGAGCCTGTGGTATGCATGTTCAGAAAGACAAGGGACATCAGCAGGGTATAACACCACATAGTCCATCCTCCAAAGCAATTGTTTTCTTCAAATGAACTAATCTCTGTAATTTCTAGATTGGTTGTGATTCCTGGAACTTTCCAGGTTCCAGCTGGAAATTATCAACTATACTAACCTTGTTTTACAGGAATTCTGTACACTTCATGTTGAGCCATGCCACAGATTGAGAGAGCTTAGGCTCCTGCTATCAGATTTTGGAGTCGGGGAATCTGCTAGCCATTCAGCCAACAGCCAGTTGCCTGCTCCAGGTCTGTCAAAGATCAATTTCTGTTAGCAGCAATGAAATATCAGAAGAACCATATATGCAGGTCATAATGGAGGTCAAGAAGGACATCAGATCAAGTTCCAGAAGCAGTAGAAGGGCCAGAAGGAAATATAATAATCCCAGGCAGATAGTTGGTTCCAAAGGTGAGCCTAACTTGGCAACCTGACTCAAGATGCTAAAAGTGAAGAGGCAGTTTCAAAGCTGGGACTTTTATAGCCTTGTAGAACTGGACATTGAAATCAGTTGAACTGTTACTAAATGATAGTTGATCTCGCCAACTCTTGCTTAGTCACAGAAGATAAGGAACAAGAGTTTGGCTCCATTAGAAGACCAGAGTTTAGACTTCCTATGTCCCTTCCAGGGGAATGTGACTGTTTAATCTCAAATAAAAGTTCCTACTGAAACTGCCTAAAGCAAACATAGATGTTTCTGACAAATTTTGAGAGAATCCAAAATTAGTTTTATTGCAGCTACTTATATTGCTGAAAATGATTTAACAAAAGTTTAGCAGAGAATCTGGAAACAGTGATTTTTTTAGCAATAAAAAAGAAAAAAGATGTCAGAGCATAGAAATAGGCGATGATTATTTAAGTAAATGTTTATTTTACTAAATTTAGATATTCTGCTAATCTAGGGGTCCCATTTTCCCTATGGGAGTGGGGGATCCTCTGCCTCATGCTCTTGTTACCCACTGCAACTCTGAGTAGTGACAGAAGAGGGGAAACCCTCAGCATCACACACAGGGCTACATCCCTTCCAGTTAAAAAAAATCTGAAATGATACTGGGTAGCTCTAGGAATTGCTGAAAACTCTCTGGTTTTACCAGTGACATAAGCAAGTGACACTCTGTGTTTGTTTTATTGCATTTGTACTCCACCTGTTCCCAGCCATGGTCAGGCTCAAGGTGGCTTACCAAAAGTTAAACATTACAAATTAAATTGTAGTTCTATAATAAAACTAGTAGTAATACTAAACCTGAATTATGTCAATAGATGGCGAGGAATACAGTAACCTTATACAGCCTATAATCCACACACCCCAGAAATGGGGAAGACCAGAAGGCCCAAATGACAAGAAGAGACAGAAGCAAATAAGAGGGTGGGGGCGACACTCAGTTAAAAGTGGATGATGATAATTAGTCATTTGGTAGTTGATGGTTCATAATTGGAAGGCCAGCAAGATGATAAGAGAACAGGTGGCCTCAAACAAAGGCCTGGTAAAACATCTCTGTCTTGCAGGCCCTGCAAAGCTGATTAAGGTCCTGCAGGGCTCTGGTGTCAAGTGACAAAAAGTTAAGAACATAAGAACAAGCCAGCTGGATCAGACCAGAGTCCATCTAGTCCAGCTCTCTGCTACTCGCAGTGGCCCACCAGGTGCCTTTGGGAGCTCACATGCAGGAGGTGAAAGCAATGGCCTTCTGCTGCTGCTGCTCCCAAGCACCTGGTCTGTTAAGGCATTTGCAATCTCAGATCAAGGAGGATCAAGATTGGTAGCCATAGATCGACTTATCCTCCATAAATCTGTCCAAGCCCTTTTGAACAGCTATCCAGGTTAGTTCCATCAGGCTGGAGTTCCATCAGGCTGGAGCCAGGGCTGAAAAAGCCTTGGCTCTGGTTGAGGCCATCCTAACATCCTTGGGGCCAGGGACTACCAGGAGATCACTGTGAGAGGACCAAAGTGTATGATCATTGTCAAAGGTTTCACGGCCAGAATCACTGGGGTGCTATGTGGTTTCTGGGCTGTATGGCCGTGTTCTAGCAGCATTCTCTCCTGACATTTTGTCTGCATCTGTGGCTGGCATCTTCAGAGGATCTGAAGATGCCAGCCACCGATGTAGACGAAACGTCAGGAAAGAATGCTGCTAGAACATGGCCATACAGCCTGGAAACCACACAGCACCCCACTGTATGATTATGAATACAAATTTTATCCCACCTCTCTTGCCTGACAATAAATGGACTCTCTCTGTCATTAGATCCCATGAGATAACCTGGTTCTAACTGAATTTCTACTCCCTGGTAATTAAAAATCCATTATTCAGCTCATCATGAAGGAAACATAATTATTTGTAAGAAAAGCATGCTCAAATAGTAGTGAACTTGCCACCCCCAAACCCTCTTAGAGATTTAAAGGTGTTGGGAAGAAAGAATAACAGCTACCTTGAACAGTTCAACCAGAAGTGTTCAGATGGGGCAGCTGTAAAGATTCCACCCTCTCGTCCTGGTGAGGCACCCTTTTATTTTGGACTTAGCTGTATTAATATGCACCTCCTTTTAGAACCTAAGTGTCAGGGGACCTGAAACTTGAGGAGTCTCAGAACTTAGGTTTAGCCATGATATTGGAAAGTCCCAGGGAAGAGGAAGGGTATTGCTGGAATTAAAATTTACTAAGTGCAATCTTCCCAAACTACATGGCACATCTTGCTCAAGAATAAAGGACTTTTCAATACTATTGGCAAGGAGAGGAACCTTTTTTTAACTTACTTCACATTTGTTGTGATAGTGTTGTTTACATAAAATTGGCTTTATTCAGGTTCTAACAGATGTTGGTAAATAAATGCAGGATTTGTCTGGTATTTAATTATATTGGAAAATGCCTTCAGGCTTTTATGGGAGGGGGGTTATGGTCCTAGAAGGTTGGGGAATAATTCTCTCATATTTATTGTTTAACAGTTTTAATATAGTTGTCTTCCCTATTGCACTGAATGTTGTGGAGCAATGAGATTAATGGGCAACATGATGCTGCACAACTATTGCGAGAGCAAGGAAAAGCAAAGGCCCTGCTGAGTTTTTAAGAAATGGTGGAGTTGTTGAAGTGGCAGCAAATCCAATGGGGCAGACTTTCAGGGAATCCATATTGGGTGGGGGGGATGAGTTTAATAAATTGAATAATTTAAATGATTAAAACTGATGACTGCATTTTGGGATAACAGAGCAATATGCATGAGTTATTCCAATGTTCTTCCTTTCCAGGTACATCCAGGTGTACCCGATTTCAAAATTCAAGATGGCAGCCCAGTTGCTTGACCATTTCAACTATATGTTGTAAATCAATAGGACTTGTCCTTCTCTATGGCCAGTGAACGAGATTGACATATGTCCACACGGACAAAGATCCTGACACCCTCTATTGCTTAAGACATAACTTGGTGATCACTGATGCAAAAACCACCCACTCATTTCCAGAACTGACAGAGTGAAACATTTTGTTCAGAAAAATTAATTTGGAAGGGGCTATTGATAGACAGCACCCATCCATCACTCTGCAACATGTATTAAATGTCTTGCACATAAATGGCAAAGCCAATAAAATGCTACAACAAAACACTGATGCACTTAAATGCCAGAATGCCTGGAATGCTCATTTGCTTCCACAGCAAGTGAGCACAAGATATATTGTTCATTATGCAAGCAGAGGCCAAACAAATTACACCTTTTGAGGATATTGTATAAGCTTCATATGTGTTTGCCTTTTTAATTTTTCCTGTCTTAGCAGGGGTCTAAGTTTTCTTTCTCGGAGTTATACTGCCTTGGGTGTTGTTTTGAGTATGCTGTTAGGAAGACAGTGCTTCACAAAAATGGATTGATATTTGTCTTCCATATGAAACCTGGCTCTCAACTACAAAATACAGAACTAGAATGTGAATGGTCACCAAGGTAGTCCAAATAAACATCCTGGCTCTAGGATTTATCAGGGAGAAATTTCTCCAGTATAAATCTTACTGTACACAAATTTCATAGGGGAAAGCATTTCCCTGAGAACCTCATCTGGCACTAGTTCTTACTAAGATGGTATCTGGGTTGCACAGATACAGAAGAGGGTTCACATGTCTGAATGTTCCTCTCTAGTGTCCACAATCCTTATCTTTAGAAAATTAGATTTTAAGAAGTATTGTAGCCTACAAAGGTGAAATGACCCCATGCACTGACATAAATGCCACTTACTTTGGCATAAGGTGCATTTATACCGGGGCAAGGGGACTTATGATGGTGTTGGGGAACTGTGTGTCAGCATGAGGTCTGGCCACCATTGCAACTATAGTGCCAGTGCTCCTCTGGTACCTCACTGAAGGGGGTGTTCCCAGGGAAGGAACTGGTTTTAGTCAGCCTCCTGAGCCCTTTTTTGCCAGAAAGGCCCCCATTTGCTGGGACACATTTATGCCAGCAAAATCGGTGGTGCAGCTCACTGTGCTGCTTAGGCCACTTGCACGGGGGGAAAGGCAGCATCTTTTTTTTTTTTGCTTTTAGGAGGCAGCTGGCTGCAGTACCCCTGGGTGTGTCACAACTACCCCCTCCTTCAGGATTGCACTGCCCATCCTTTCCTTGATGTGCTACATTCATTTATTTGTAGAGGTGAGCATTTAGTAAATATGAACCAGGGGGAAAAAAACCCTGACTAATAACCTTGGGGTTTTTTTTTTGGGGGGGGGGGATTTTCCATTGAAAAAGAGGTGACAATAAAAGAACCTGAACAATCAGTTCCTGAAAAATGTAATTTTCCCCCCTGCATTTTCTGAACCTATTTGGCCCACTGTCTTTAAAAAAAGAAAGAAAAGAAAATCCCTCTCCCTCCTTTGCCTGCAGCCTGACTGGGTCCCGTGATGAACTATGTGTGCAGCCTCCAAAGCAGTAAGCACAGTTCAGTGCTGGACCTGACCAGGCCAAATCCACAGTTTAAAGTTGGACCCAGCCTGTCCAAGGCCAGCATTGAAATGTGGGAATTGACCTGGCTGGATCCAGTTTTATACTGCTGACTCCACCTCAGAAGCTTCACTTCTAAAGTCACATGCACTTTGGAGGCAGAGCCTGCAGTACAAAGCTGGACCCAGTCAGGATAAGTCTGCAGTACAATGCTGGGATTGGCTCAGCTTGACTTGGCCAGCGTTCAGCTCAGCACCTGCCTCCAAATTCCATTTGCGTCTCAGAGGGAGGCGGTGACTTTCTGAGGGCTTTTCAAAAATTTCTGCATTTATTAAACCTGAACCCCCAAAATACTAAAAATGGTTGCCACAACTATTTGTTTGTTACTAGCTTCATTTATTAACATTGGAACTCAAGGCAGACTACAAATATGATAAGAACTGATTGATTATGTCATGAAAGCACCCATCTGAAAACTGGCATGGTACAAGCCCAGATATAACTTTATTATCTGATTAAGAAGTTTTGCTTCATTTAGTTTTGCTACATTTAGGTCATGTTAAGCTATTCTAGAGGCGGGACTCCTTTGTTCCCTTCCCTTGCTAGTCTATCAGGCGAACAGACAACTCCTTTAACTGGGCAAGTCCTTCAGGGATTATGAGAAAGAAGTGTGACAATACAGAATTGTGGGTTCATCTCTCACAAATGAGAAATGAAATCAAAATGGAGGTGTTCACTTCAAAAGCTTTCAAAAGTTTATTTTTTTTATTTGGGACTTATGTGATTGATGTCATCATTTCCCTGTGAGATCTTCCTTACTACTACCAATAGTAGACTATTCCTGGAAATTGTACTATAAGTCAGAGTTTTCAACTATAAGTGGATTTGACCCAAAGACCTTCCAGGAGTTGGATTGCAGCTCAGCTGATTTGAGCCATTGCAACCGAGTCAGCATTCTGAACAAGATGATTCATTGGTCCATTTGACCAGTTGACTAAAAGGTAGTTTTTGACATCTTCACTGTGTAATTATTCAAGATTTACCATAGAAAAGCACCATCAGCAAATCACAGTGGCACTGTACACAAATCCAAATTCTGAGAATATGAAATTATAGTTAGGTAAATTCCCATCTATACAGACCAGACAAAAGGCTGCATTTCAAAAGATGGCTAGTTCAATTTGAATATTCCCACTAAAATGTTGAGAAATAAACCAATGACTATAAGTTTTTGTGTCCTGGTGAGGAATTTTCTCAATCATAATAAATACATTTTCAGCACTGTTTCTGCATCATTTTGTTGATAAATGGTGTACAAATTGTATACATTATGCAAAAATGGTGCATGAATCACAGACAAGAAACAAGTGTAATCTAAGGCAGTAACAAAAATGATTGGAACTGATGAAAATGACATCATAGAAAAGCAAAAAGAAATGGATTACCATATAAGCTTATCTCTTGTATAGACATATTTTTGCCAATAAATATGCCTATAATCTCCCATAGACACGACCCCACATAGGTGATTGAACAAATTCATATAGCATGGTGCATTCTAGTACCAGAGGCTATTCATGGATGCTTGGGCCTTTCTCAGTAACTCAAGGTGTACCAAAATGGAAATTATATTTCCTCAACAGCTAGACGGCTGAAACATAGTTGCATAAAATTTCTAAAGAAGTCTAAAAATGGACCACAGGTATGCCTGTCTTCTGAAACCTGTGGCATTATTGCCACCACAAAAAAGCAACTGGTACTACAGCAAACTAAGCTACAATACTAATAGAAAGCAGGAATATGGATATGAGCCAGACCTTGTTGGAAGAAGAAGATGCTCTCAGAAGGGAAGTGAGCCATGTGCCAGGACTTTACTAATTATCATTTATCTTAACAGGTCTCTTTGAGGTAAGTAAGTTGGTTGACCCCAGATGATACTTCTCCTCATTGGATCTCGCCTTTGTCATTTGAAAACCGAAGGAAAGGCATGAAGTTCTGCACTGCCTGTCAAACGGAAGCTCTTCTGTAAGCCTCTGGACCCTTTTTTCTATAGGGTGCCATAAGTAACACAGGAAATATGAACTGACATGAGAACAAGACACTGTCCAACACAAAATAGAGTTTTCCCAGAGGCTTTGGGTCTCCATCTTATATACTAAAGGATGCGGGGGCGGGGGGAGAAGTTGGAAGCTGTCCTTTTCCCATGGGCCAAGGTGGGCCTGTCTGAACAATGGGGCTAGCCAATTTCCATTGTCTCATGCTAAGGTGATTTAATCAGCACTCCAAGTTGACTGTTATTTACTTTACCACAAAATTACTCAGTATTCAGGAGAAAAACTTACAGCACTCATCTGCGCCCATTACAACCAGGAAACCATCATAAGAGCTGCACAGGCATTCTCTTGCATCCTGACAAGTCATCAAGTCTCTCCTGTTTTATTGTTGGAAGCCTGGAATCAATTCTTTTGGTTCTGGAGGGTTTTCTGGTCTGCGTGGCCATGGTCTGGTGGATTTTGTTCCTAACGTTTCGCCTGCATCTGTGGCTGGCATCTTCAGAGGTGTATCACAGAGAAAAGTCTGTTTCTCACTGTGTCTAAGCGAGAAGGGAAAGTTTAGTGTGGTATATTGTCCATGTCCCAGGGTGGGGAACCAATCATTAACTGTTTGGGTGGAACTTGCTTTGCAAAGGTGTGGTTGAGTGCATTGTATTGCAGGTGGGGTTATCAGTCCATTTTTTAAGTACTGGGAGCCAGGCCCTGCTGATCTTCAAAGTCTCTTATTTCTTATTGAAATTGTCCTGGTGTTTGTGAATTTCAATGGCCTCCCTGTGCAGTCTGACATAGTAGGCTTCTGAATTGTCCAGAATTTAAGAATTGCTTAACACATGTTCTGCAACTGCAGATTTTTCAGGATGGTTAAGCCAACAGTGTCTTTCGTGTTCCTTAATACGGGTCTGAATGCTGCATTTTGTGGTTCCTATGTAGACCTTTCCACAGCTACAGGGTATGCGATATGCTCCTGCAGAAGTGAGGGGGTCTCTCTTGCCCTTTGCTGAGCGTAGCATCTGCTGTATTTTCCTGGTGGGTTTGAAAATGGTTTGTAGGTAATGCTTTTTCATCAGTTTCTCTATTTGATCTGTGATTCCCTTGATGTATGGTAGAAATATGTTTCCTGTGGTAGACTTTTCTCTGTGATACACCTCTGAAGATGCCAGCCACAGATGCAGGCGAAACATTAGGAACAAAATCCACCAGACCACGGCCACACAGCCCAGAAAACCCTCCAGAACCAGTTGAATCCGGCCGTGAAAGCCTTCGACAATTCAATCAATTCTGTGTCTGTGGTCTTCCTGCCAGTTTACCTCCTATGACCTCAGCATCCATTTCTGACTATAAATATTACTCCCACAACCATTCATAGTATGGGTATGTTTGTGTGTGTGTCCTGGATCCCTTGCACATCCCCATTTGTGCAGGTTCCTTTTCCCTTTCAGCTACTGCTTTTGTTGAACCCCTCTTCTACTGGAAATCTATCCAGTTTCCTCCATTCTCCTTCTAGCTAGCTCTTGTACACAGTGAATGTGAGGAGATATATATATATACTGATCAATCATAACTGGATTTTTATTACTTTTTAAATAAACCTCTTTGTTAATATAACTGTCTCTTTATTGGAGAGTCTCTATTTGGATTATCCTGGCAGACACAGGTTATAGATCTCAGTTACACTATTTCACTAAGCTCTGTTTGCAAAAGTTAATTTGTCCAACTAAAAAAGGAGACAGCCTAATTTGGGTAACACTTCTAGAAGGAGAAGCTCCCACAAGGTAAGTCCAGAGATCAGCTCAGGCTATTCTTCCTTGATAGTCCTGGTCATTCCAGAAAGGGAAAAAAAGGTTTGATCTTCCTTCTGTTGAGCTCAGTCCACCCACCAGCCCACCCCCAACATCCTGGCTGCACTTCTATCCCCAGGCAGCCACAGGGAGTGGCTGTTGTCCATCCAACAGCAGTATCATGCTACTTTTGACTCCGCCATATCAACTGGACTGAGAGGGTTCACAATGGAAACCTTCCTTTTCATACTTGACAGCCAGCAAGGTTTAGAGGTTAGGAGCAGGTGAACTCTAAACTGGAGAACTGGGTTTGATTCCCTACTCTTCCATATGTGTGGCAGACCGTTATCTGATGAACTGGATTTATTTTCCTACCCCTACACATGAAGTCTGCTGAGCGACCTTAGACCTTTCACAGTTCTTCGGCACTCTCTCAGCCCCACCTACCACACAAGGTGCCTGTTGTGGGGAGAAGAAGGGAAAGGGATTTGTAAGCCACTTTGAAATTCCTTACAGTTGAGAAAAGTGGGCATACATCCAAACGCTTCTCTTTTTCTTCTACTTCAACCATTCTTAAATTGAGATAAAAGGTTTTTATGTAAATGTCAGTGCAAAAAGAAGATACATCCATTTTAAATCAGAGCAGGGAGGAACTTAAGACTTATTTAATAGACTGGTAAAGCATGGGAGTCCCCCTTTCATTTGCTTTAACAATCAACTAATTGAGCAAAAGACCAAGTTCCACTGGCAGCCAGGAAAGTATCAGTGTGTACTGGAAATGACTATTCCTCATTAACAAATGCATAATTGATAGCGTGTTCAATAGGATATATATTCCATCACATATGGGCAGATTTTGTTTTCCTGCATCTTCAGATACTACCTCAGAAAACAATTTATGTGGAAGATTTTTCAAAGGTGCAATAGAAATGCTGTACACTAAGCCCTTTTGTGTAGTTACTATAGTAATACTACAGTAAATAATATAGTAAATACTATAGTAAATAAACTGCCTGCATCTTAAATTATTAATCAAGACCAGTCAAAATTTTCACTTAAAAGAAAGTGGGACTGGCCAGAATCTGATATAGCTGACATGGGTATCATTCAAGAAATACTTTATTGGAGGCACTGATTCTTTTTTAAGCCAGGACAATACATTTCTACATCTATTTACAACCTTTTTTGTGTGTTCTTGTGTGCATTCCTTCTGAACATGAATCAACCCCAAAGTCTTGCAGCGATGCAGGTAGAAAAATGTCCCTTTGGAGATGACATAGTCCTATGCATGACTTCTTAAAATATATTATTTCCCCCTCTGACGGTTTACGTCATCATGTCTTTGCATTACCTTCTGTGCCCTGTGTGGGCCAAAAAGACTGCCATGCAGAGAAGGAGGAGAAAATACCAATGGTAAGAATGAACAATAGATGCAAAAGTGGTGTCAGTTTTTTCTGATACAGCACCATGGACAGATCCCTACATTAGTGTGGAGTTTTGACCACATTGGCTCTCATGAATTAACATATTGTCAAAGGCTTTCCCCCATTGCTGTTGTGGGTTGTGGCTGTGGTCTGATAGTTGTTGCTCTTAACATCTTCAGAGATGTGTTTCTTTTACTGTTACATCTTACCACAACATGCCTCTGAAGATGCCAGCCATGGATGCGGGCAAAACATTAGGAACAAAATCTACCACACTATGGCAACATAGCCCAGAACAGCCAGTCTGGTGAATTAAATGATTCACTTTGGGACCATGAGAGCCACTAATTTCTGCCTGATGAATTACATCTCCTTCAGTGTGAATGGGTGCTGCCCTTCTGCAAATAGTGAATGGGTGCTGCCCTTCTGCAAATAGTACAGCGAAGAAGCTAGGCAGTTTATACACTTGTCAGCTTTCTTAGGCGTTCATAAATATATGTATTTTAGCATACCAAAAAGGTACTTTTAAATGAACGCATCAAAAAACCAAACATCAGTTCCTTTCCCTTCTTGAAAAGTGTTGCTGTGAAGATTTCATTCACTTGCTACCTAATTGACATTTTCCTAAACTGAAAGTTTTCTTCTTCCTCTTCTTTGAAGATCTCCTGTCAAGCCCAACTTAGATGCAAAATTAATTTGGTTGAATCTCAATTTGATTCTGTTCATTTTTTAAAAAAAAAATCATCCAGTGATCTAAACCATTCTGTCAACAAAAGAGCTTTAGCAATAACCAGATCTTTGCGACATGAAATATTTTATGGGCTGGGGGAGGGTTCTTGAAAGATTCATGCAGGATTTAAAATGTATTTATAGTACAGTGATTCTCTTACATTTCATAGCTCAGTCATGGTTTTGTGTTCATTTGAAATTCATTTGTCTCCAGCACCTTAAAAGATTCTGAGACCTTGCATTCAAATTCTATTTTGACACCAAATGACACCATAGGTTGGGTCAAAGGGTTGTACACTACTTTAAATAACTTGGTATGTAAAAAAAATCTAAGTAGACATACAAAGATCCCCCTTCCCCAAGTTAGGATAACTTTAAAAAAAACTTTCTAACAATACACCCCTGCTTCAATCTACTATATTTTCTTTTTTTGCAGGGCCAGCTGCAGTCAGCAGGTATTGCTATGTTAATGATGGTCACTTTCTTGTCCTTGATCACTGTGATGTCTGGTGTGTTATGCACCAATACTTTTTTTGTTTGGATTCCAAAGTCCAACAAGATCTTGACTTCATTTTCCAAGATTTTCTCTGGATGATATTCTTACCAGTTTTTAGCCATCCTGATGTTGTAATTCTTGCATAAGTTCCAGTGAATCATCTTGGCCATTGAGTTGTGCCTCTGTTTACACTCAGGCCCTTTTCGCATGGGCGATATACAGCGGCCCAGGGATGGCAAAAATGCCGTCCTGGGGCTGCTGTACTCACAGGAGGTGCTGCTGCATCGCAGCAGCACCGTCCTGGCCACCCGAAAGTGTCATGAAGCCACCGCTTTTAACCTCGCTAGACAAGTGAGGTTTTTGCAAAGCAGCATCTTCTCATCAGTGTGGTGTGAACTGCACGGCTGGGAAGACACTGCCTCCCCAGTCTCCTCCTCTCACCATCATGTCCAGCGTCATCCTGGAGGGCTGAAGGGACCCACCCACGCGGGTCAGAGGGCAGCGTGGGCGGGTCCCTACAGCCCTCCAGGGCGATGCTGGACATGATGGTGAGTGGAGGGGGCTGACCGAGAGGCTGGGGGGATGGGGGCCGCTCGCATGTTAGCATGCGAACGGTCCCCGATTCTCCACCGGCATAAATTATGCCAGTGGAGGATTGTTTCCTCTCGTGTACGGAAAGGGTTTCAATTTGGGTGATCTTTTTGCAGTAGCTGAGTACATGAGCTACACTTTTGTTGGCTTCCTTGCACAGTCTTCACTTTGCATCATCTGAGGATTTTTCAATTCTGGCCTTGATCATTTTTGTCCTAATCACCTGCTCTTGAGTGGCTAAAATCAGTGATTCAGTTTCTTTTTTTTTCAAAGCTTTGGTTGTTAAAAACAGCTAGGTCTTTTCATTGTCCACCTTGTCCTTGATCTTTTCCAAAAATTAACCATGCAATTCCTTTTTATGCCAGCTTTCAATCTTCATTTCAATTTTTTTTTGTACTCCTGTTTGGTTCTCTGGGCTAAACAGTAAATGCCTGTTCTTGATTTCATTCACATAATTGGCCAGCACATATTTCTCCTTTTCCACTGTTTGCTTTATGTGCAGTAACCCTCTACCAGCAGATCTCCAGGGAAGGTATAGTCTATTAGTATCATTACGTGTGTGTAAGGCATCATGCATTGTCATAAGCATTATTGTTATTATTGTTGTTGCTCTTATTATTAAACAGGAACAGTTCTTGTTAACAGGTCGCAGTGGCAGTGACTGCCCTTCACTCAAGTATCATCACTGCAAACCTAACTCACCTGATTGACTGTACTCTACCTACCAATGATACCTCCTGACTCAAGTAGGATTTTTTCCCAAAATCACTGGCATCCTTGAATGTGCAAATGTATCCCCTTCTTTATCACTATGAAAATGGTAGATCTCTTAAATGAGTGAGGGGCAACTTAAAATGCACTATTTATTTAAGGGGTGATTTCTTTATAAGCCAAGAAAAGTTTCTTTATAAGCCAAGAAAAGTTTCTGAACCAAGAAAAGATGCTTTCACAACATATTTCAGAATTCATGGTTGCTAAAGTGCAAGCAGATACTCAAACTCAGCATCAGAAAGAAAGAAATCACTCATTTTCATGCCCTTATTGGAAAACCACTGGACATATGAAAACCCACCTAGAGAGGAAAGGTGGCTATGGCCCTGGAATGTCTCCTCAAGCTGCATTCTATTTTTGAAAAAAAGATTTCCACAGCATATGCAAGGTACCCACATGGGGTCTCAGGAATGCTAGTCCAGTAGGTCAGCAAAGAGATGAGCTTTCTGAAATAATTTTTTTTATTCCACTGCTTCCTTTTAATTGCATTTCTCTTTCAAGCTTAATCAAATGATTTGGCAAATTAGTCCAAAACAGCTGTGGCCACAGATCGGGGGGGGGGGGGGGAGAATAACAGAGATAGACTGAAACTAGAGAGAGTGCGAGAGGAGAGATTTCACACAATGAAATGATTTGCTGGTCTCTCAGAAGTCAGTCCACTGCTGTGAGATTGCAGGTGTCCAAGTAGAGAGGCAGGGGAAAAAGAAAGACAGACTATATTTGATCTGATGCACAGTTTGATGTCATGTCAACCCCAAAGGAGGGATTCTTGCTGTGGAGTCCATTTGGATTACCAAGGTGCCCCCTTTCCTACCCTGAATCTACAGAAGCAGCTTGGGGAGGGGGCAACTGGACAGGAGAAAAATATCCTATCTCTTTAACAAAGACTTGTGTGAACTTTGAACATGGAAGATTTTCATGGCATGGAGGTGAATAGCATCACCTGATAATTGCTGGTTAGCAAACTTATATTAAATCGGATGGATGAGGGACCAGTTCCAAATGCCAAATAACCCTAGGAATTGTTCAAACTGAATAATAAGTTTTTTATCATTAACCTGTCCTCCCTTTGTAAGTTGCCCTTTTATTTATTGCATTTTTTTTTTAGAATTCCACTCTTCATCCAAATAGCTCAAAGGGAGTTAGGGTTGCCAACAATCTGAAGAAAAGGTGTTCTGTAAAAGAGACATAATGTATGGAAATGGGAAGTTGAAGGTTTTCACAGCATAGAAGTAAATAACATCTCCTGGTAAATGGAACCCAGAAAACTTTATTCAAGAGATATGACATTTTATGTCTGCTGGCTGTTGACAATGCAAAGGATGGCATGCAAGGGAGGGGAGGGAGGGGGAGGGGTGAAATGCAAGGGAGGGGAGGGAGGGGGAGAGGCCCAGCATCTGGACATGGCCCACCCACCCTAGAGAGGAGAGGGAGGGGAAGGGGTGCCATGCAAGGGAAGGGAGGGAGGGGAGGGAGGGGTGGCATGCAACAGAGGAGAGGGAGGGGAAGGGGCCAAGCATCTGGACATGGCCCGCCCACCCTAGCAAGGGGAGGGAGGGGGAGGGGTGGCATGCAAAGGAAGAGGAGTGAGGGGAGTGAGTGAGTGAGGGATGGCATGCAAGGGAAGGGGAGGGAGGGGAGGGGGGGAGGGAGGGGTGACATGCAAGGGAGGGGGAGGGGGATACAAGTCATGGATCTCAGTGATTTCACTCTTACAACAACCTGCAGGGTGGGTTATTATGTGTGAGAAAGGGGCTCAGTCAAGAACACCTGTCAACTTAGGCAAAAGCAGCTTTTTTTACCAAGTTTATCCTGCACTTGTACAAATAATTATATAGCAAATTGAATGCTGGATTGGGTCATTGTTGGGTTTGACTTCCTGACCAGCCATGAACGTTTAATGTACTTAAGTCAGAAATAGGGTTACTATGACACACCTAGATCAATGGAGAGAAGGGAAGTTTTTGCATTGTCAAAGGGAGGGGGGAATTACAGAACAATCCTATGCAAAGTTACTCCATCTAAGCCTGCTGTCTTGAATAAAGTTAGAAAGATGTATCTCTACTTACAATTGCATTATTTATCTGTTACTCCTGTGCCTTGGTTAATATGTGACACTGCCTCCTTCCATTTGTGATCAGTGGAGATGGAGGAAATAGAGATGTGGAACCATATCACTCAAGTCTTGTTTTATCTACACCAGCTTTTAATTTCTCCCTGGGCTCAATTCAAGGTGACATATAAAGCCATGTATGTCCTAGAACAGACATACCTGAAGAACTGCCTCCACCCATATGATGCTACCCATACATTCCAGCCACTTTCAGAGGCCCTGCTTTAGTTGCCCTTGCCATGTGAAGCAAGATGGGTGGCAACTTAAGAAGAGGCCTTCTCAGTCATAGAACCAAAACTTTGGAAACCACTCCTCAGGGAGCTTTGGCTCATTCCGCACATGCAGAATAATGCACTTTCAAACTGCTTTAAGTGCTCTTTGAAGCTGTGCGGAATAGCAAAATCCACTTGCAAACAGTTGTGAAAGTGGTTTGAAAACACATTATTTTGCATGTGCAGAAGGGGCCTTTGTCTCTCTCCCTCTATCTGTGTCTCTCCCTCTATCTGTGTCAGCAAAGACTTTTTTTGTTTTGACTGGCATTGCTCTAATAATGGTTACTGGCCTGCCTTCTAGTGTTGTTTTGACATAATTATTAGTGTACCATGGAACAAAATTTGGATCAGAGGCATTGGCATGGTAAATGTTACTACTAATGCTACCCAAACACTTTGATGTTAGTTGAAGTCAATGAGCTCAGAAGAGTAGAAAAGGAGTTTGGATTTATACTCCACTTTTATCCATCATAAAGAGTCTCAAAGCAGCTTGCAAACTCCTTCCCTTCCTCTCCCCACAACAGATACCTCGTGAGAAGGTGAGGCTGAAAAAGTTCTGAAAGAATTGTGACTAACCCAAGGTCACCCAGCAGACTTCATGTGTAGGAGTGGGGAAACAAAGCCTGTTCACCAGAAAAAAAGTCTGCCGCTCATATGGAGGAGTGGGGAACCAAACCCAGTTCTTCAGATTAGAGTCCACCACTCTTAACCACTATATCATTCTGGCTGTCTTCTAACTCCTTAGGACTGTATTATGGGTCCCCCACAAAAATCTGAACCCTCTTTCATTCTCAAAACAAAACAAAAAACAAAGCACAACACTCACTGCACATGGTATTCCTCTGAAAATGCATTTAAAAAACTGCTGAAAATGCCAATGCCTATTATTTAAAGAGGACTCTCATGCTACCAATGAATCTTGTGTGGCAATTCTGTACTTGACTGTACTTGACTGTTTCTCCCATCAATCTGAGTTCATTCAAATATGAGTGAAATGGGTGTTCCCCAGATAGACACAGGCTGGCATGAAACCAACATTTGTCCTAACAATCAAACTTTGTTGCCTCTCTGTCACAAAGTTTCTGGCTAACTGCACCCCAAAGAGACAAGGAGCCTTAAGAGAATTGTAACCATGACTAAAGAAACCCTCCACCTGCCCCAAATCATTCACACTTCAAACTGTAGGGTTGACTTGGTTGGAGTTTCGTTTGCTGCCTATCTGAAGTGCACAGTGTCACAGTTGTTGACAGCTAGCTAATCTGGCACAAGATGAAAGAGGGATGTCAATGCAGAGGGAAAAGAACAAAGTCACACTTGAGTGATAAAATTGACATTGTGACTTCAGACAGGGGCATCCTTCGGTAGAGTCAGCAGGCATGTTAAAGCATTTAATCCACCGCCACCGCTCAGCTTTCCAGCATGCTTTGGATGCAGATTCAATTAGTTCTGAACTTCTGGAAACAATAAATCCTTCCCCCATGTATCAGCAAGCTCCAATATCTTGTATGTGTGTTGACACAGAGAGGACATATTGAAGGCCTGGGAAGAGGGAAAATGAATGGCTTGCTAGAAGTGTGCTATTTACAGATGTTAGAAGTGATGCTGGAGGTACAGCTCCTGCCAAAAATGGTAGCCTTGTGTCACATTCTCCCCACATATGTTAGCTTGTTTTAAATGTGTTATGATGCTACTCTCCCCCATTTCAAATAATTGGTTTATGTGGATGGGGGAGACATGGGGAATTGAGCTAAATAGGGAACAAGGAAAGGGAAGGAGAATCCATGACTAACTTCCCCTAATCTATGGACTGGATCCAAGATAAAACTGAAATTTTCACTGATCCCCTCTTCCCACTGCAGACATAGCTCATGTGATTCCTCAGAGTCCCCCATCCCACAGCAGGAACATTTCAAGGAGCTGCAGTGGGAAAGGAGAGGTAGGAAAGTCATATGCTGCCATTGGAAGGATAGGCAGGATCCAGCCCTCTTTTTAGCATGAATTCACACTTTATATATCAGTCACATTTGTGGTGATAGCGGATACACTGGGCACCTACCCACGAAGCAGCAACTAGATAGCTGATACTGTTCAATCCTGCAAACCATTGGTATGATTGGGCTAGGGCAGGGGTCTGCAACCTGCGGATCTCCAGATGTTCATGAACTACAATTCCCATCAGCCCCTGTACCTCCATTATCCCTGAATAATCTTATTAAATTTTATATGCTCTCCTACAACATTTCTTGTAAAATCTGATCTCTGAATACATAGGCAACAAAGACCCCAAGCTTGCCCAACCTTCTGCTAAGGCCGAAGTCTGCTCTTGCTACTTTCCCACTTCAGGTAACATCTGAAATGTAAAGAAACAATATTAGGGGAAGGCTTTGGCCTCAATGTCCTTCAGTTGGGCTTCCATAGTAATTAGTTGGCCATTGCGTGAGACAGGACGCTGGACTAGATGGACCACTAGTCTGATCCAGCAGAGCTCCTCTTAGGTTCTTATGCCATTATAGCAATGGATTGTGACCATTTTTGCCCTCATACTCCTGTTAGATTGGAAGTTGTAAACTCCATGTTAACATAGTAACTTCTGCAAGATAGCGTCAATGGAAGCATCCGTTTGAATCCTGATCTCCCATCTTTGATTCTACAGATTCTACAGATCCATACTTGCTATCGAATGAAAAACAAACAACAAACAAAACAAAACAAAAAAAACCTAGCTATCCTAAATCAAGCATTTGTCTTTTCACCCTGTTCCTTTAATCCACTTGAGCATGGTGCATTTCGCATTCAGGATGTCCATAAAAACTATGTTCATTCAACTCATACTTTTTTAATGTCACTGAGAAAATCAGTGACAAAGTTTATACAAAGGATTGTCTTTGTGTTACTGACAGCTGGCTGAGCTGGTAGGTGTTCTGAAAAGAGGGCTGGCTGTTCAGCATTCTTTTTCCAACTGCCAAATTTTCCTCCCCTGAATTCTAACTAGGTAATGTCTGTTCAAGCATGCCCCAGCTACAGAAGCATCTATTATTCAGGGACTACAGTGATGAAAATAAGCTATGAAGAAGGGGGAGGGGGAAGAGTAAATTTCAGAGTAAACAAATGCAAACACTGAGGTCAAGGAATAGAGGAGAGGGCAATGTGGGGAGAAATAAAATAGGGAAGTAGTAATGACTGGAGGGGCAGGTACCTTTCTTTTGTTGGTTCCCATGAATGTGGAAACATGATTTATTCTCTCTCATGTTTGTTGGAGTTGCCAAAAGCATTCTATCAATTCATACATCACTTTTTCCATGGAAATGCATGGACCCATGTAGAATGTTAGCACATACAAAATCACGACTCAACTATGCTCCAAGAATCTTTCTTACTGGATAAGTCTGGATTTCAGATGGTCAGACATAGTTCTGTGGCAGCTGGACCAAAAGTTCAAAGACCAGTTCTATGTCAAAGAATTTGCAAATAAAGATCATCTCCCTCTCAGCCAGCAATCCTGGGCCAAGATAAAGAGGTGTTGCAATGTGTTGAGATCAGAGATTCTCAATCACTTGCGAGTTTGGTGCATGATCATTCCACATGTCACAACCACCCCAGCTGAATCCTTTACTAAGTGTCCATGCATATTAGAAAAATTTGAATACTTTTGGATGCCAAAAAAATCAATTACACACGCACAGTCTTTGTGCTGGTTACCTATGTCCTCCCCCTCTCTGTTGGCCACCACCACCTTCCTAACTGCTGTTACATACTCTATGTACATAAAATATTTGCATTTTGCTGTTCCTAACTTATAAGTGTGAAGTGTGTCCATCTGTTCTTTATGGATGCCTAACTCAGTCTTTTTAATGACAAAAATATATGTTAAGGTAACAATTGCACACACATATTTTCAAACTTGTATGACTAATTAAAAAGATGTGTTGAGACTGTGTGGCGTTGCAATATTCCGGGGTTGTTATGCATATGTGACCTGATGTTTATTAGTAGGAATGGAAGGCAAACTGACTAGTTTTGGCTAGTGCACAGGCACAAAACTCACTATAGGTCAATTAAACGAAGCATTATGACTATGCAGGCACAAAGAAGGGGAAATGTGACTAATGGTTAAAAAAGAGGCCAGTTCAGAGCAGCAGTGGCATAGGAGGTTCAGAGCTCGTGTATCTAATCTGGAGGAACCGGGTTTGATTCCCAGTTCTGCCGCCTGAGCTGTGGAGGCTTATCTGGGGAATTCAGATTAGCCTGTACACTACCAAACACACCAGCTGGGTGACCTTGGGCTAGTCACAGCTTCTCGGAGCTCTCTCAGCCCCACCCACTTCACAGGGTGTTTGTTGTGGTTGGGAAGGGAAAGGAGATTGTAAGCCCCTTTGAGTCTCCTGCAGGAGAGAAAGGGGGGATATAAATCCAAACTCTTCTTCAATGGCTCACTCATGAGTATGGGAGACATGTGCCTTCATCAGTGACTGAGTAGTTTATACAAGTGTGGAAAAAACTACCACAAGCAGCAACGTGTGACACTTATTTACAAAGACAAGATTTGTGTCTGGCATGGTGGACAGGAAAGAACTTATGCAGGAAAGTCCATAGAAGTAGCTACTGTGCTGGTACAAACCTGTTCTCTGTGGCACTTCATTCACACTTTGAGCAAAACCATTGAGTCAATCGGGTGAAGTGGTTTGACTCACATGCAAATGTGCAGTTACATCATGGTAAATCTGAATAAATGTCAATCACTTTTTTTCTTGCCGTGTTTGAAGCGTCCCTGATCTTAGGAAGGAGTAAGTCCCAGATTCTCAGTTTGGTCTCAAAATAAAACAGATTTCCCCTCTCCCCGGTTCTCACATAGCATTTGAGCAGTGACCCTGACAGGTTTTCCATGTTTGAAGATTTCATTCTGCCAGTGACATGTCAAATGTGTCAAGTGGCAAAGAATGGCTGCCCTTGGGAACATCTTACTCTTTTTTTTTTAAAGAAAAAAAGAACTTTAAAGTTTCTTTCACTTTGTTTCAACTGCCTTTCCCTTGTGAAGACTTTTAAAACAAATGGTTTAAACTACAAGCCAGTCCAATCCATCTTCTTCTATTCATCTACAGCCACATGGTGGCTACTAGGATTTAGATGAATTTTCACAACTTTCCACTTTTGCGCATTCTGACGAGGGACTATCTTTCCTTGAACTACAGTTAAAAGTGTTCCTCTATTTTTAATATAAATCATGGTTAGCCATCACAGCTCAGGGCCACACTAGATGTTACAGCATTCTATGTCCATCCCATGGATTCCAATGCCACTTCAGAGGTGAACTATTTAAAAAATGCCACATGGGGCTGATCCTGATCCTGCAGTTTGGTGGGATCAGTCAACCTTGTTCCCCCTGTGCACCTTTTCAAGTGCCAAAACAGCTCCCTCAAAGTATTTTAATGGTTAGGTTTAGTAGTAAAATGGTGTTGGTGTCCACAGGTCAAATCCATGGGTACCGTAACAGGTTTGGCCTTCAAACTCACATTATTAGATATTAAAATAACACAATGAGAGTAATATGATTAGTAGGAGGAAGAAATCCTTCCTCCAGGGATCAGCAAATTATGAATGACACTAATGACCTGGTGTGTGTGTTTTAAGAGTTCCAAAATCAATTGCAACTTGCCAGTTCCTCTCATAAGTCCTTCAAACACCTCCTTACCTGTTCTCAAACTCTCCCGCCTCTAGCAGCAGTGATGGCTGATGCTTTGATAGTGGCAATGTGGAGAGGGTGGTCTATAGGTTAAATCCAGCCAGTTTTTTTCAGTCTCAACTAATCTGCTACTTAGTACAGGTGTGTCCTACATGCCTACTCCCATGATCTCATGTATGGCCTTTTTGGTGGTCACAAGAGATTCTCTCTGCCCCTTTTTTCCAGCAGAAAGGTTGGCTGGGTCCAATTCTCTTTCTCCTTGTCTCAAATGAAAAAAAAAAACCTTGTACCTGGTTTGAAAAACTTCTAACCTGCTTTTTTCCCAAAATTGAACCCAAAAAGACTTGCCAGAAAAGTTAAATCAGCAAATCATAACATGACCACTTGATGAAAATAATACATATTAGTGACACAGGAGATGTAAAAAAAAAAAAAAGCCAGACACAAAACCAGAATGCATGTTTAGCATCATGCTCAAAGACTCTTTCTGGTATCTCCATTTTGCAGAACTTTATGAAATGATACATTTCTCATAAACATTTGGGACTATCACAGGAAAAGACCAAGACCTGGGAGCTGTAGCCCCTTTCTGCTGCCTGAAGGACTGATCAAGAAAAGTTGCTGGGACGACCCAGCAATGCCACAGAGGTTTATTCTGGGAGATAATCCATCAGAAAATGGAGGAAACAAGTTGGAAGGTTTATTTGAATTTGAATCACTCACTTCACTGATTTCATCTGGTTTGTGTGTGTTGTGTTTTGTGGGGGCAAAAACTCCTCTGCCATCTCCATCTCCCTCAGTCTTCACAATCTTGTCTGATCAAGCTTAGACAACAATGAAAACTGCAAGAGTGAAATAGCTGCAACAAATATAAAACTCATGCTTATCCAGAATCAGAAAGTTTTCCTACAGTCCAAAATTGTTCGCCAATTGGAAGAGAGAAGAAACACTCTGCAGAGAAAAGAATTGGGGTGCTAACACTTGAAAGAAAAAGTGGCAACTCTTTTATGATGGGATTGTTATCCCTCTCAAGCAAGTATTTGCCAAGTTACTGCCTTCCCCTTATTAAAGTGAGCTTTGATTCACCAGAGCTTATATCCTGTTGGTCTTTAAGATGTTGTTCAACTCAATTTCTTTCTCCCCCTCTCAGTTACTGATGTGCTTTGGAGTTGAAATATTGTAAGGTCAAATATAAAGGGGAGAACAGAGCAATCCTGATTGATGGTGCAGACAAGGATGGCATGCCATAGATGGTGCTGCGTCACCTCCAGAGAGTTTTCCAGGCAGCATGGGGAGGGGGGAAACTCAAAAACCCTCCCTCTCATCAGGACACCCCGAATGGAGCCCTATGCACTTATGCCATTCAAAAGGGTGGTGTAAGTGCATGCCAGAGCTGCAGCACAACTGGAACCAAACCTGGGGTGGAAGATGACCAATGTTGGCTCCACCCCACCGCCCCCCCCCCAGGAAAGCCCCTGCCATGCCCCCATCACACTGATGCAGCTGAGGGCAGGGCAGGAGCACCAATGTGAAGTTGGGTGCTGCAGCAGCTGAGCACCAGAGGTTTTGCCCCTCTGCCGGAGTAAGAGCCACAGGAAGGGCAATTCCACCAGCATAGGCCCACACCACTTCAGAGGGGGATTCATCCCCCTGAATTGGGCTGTTTATGACCGTCCCTAATTATTTCCACATGCATTTAAGTTTGTTCATGTTGGTTATAATAATTGTTATTGACCAGGATCTGATCAGGTTAGATTTTGGTCAATTAGTATGTGACACCATTAGGAAGGCTGCAAATTTCACCACAAACATATTTGGTAGTTGAACTCACTGAACACACTGAAGGAGGAAATCAGAGGCAAGCCAGTCACTTGGTCCAAACTACATACTTCTCCGAGTTTTAATTATAACTTTCACAGAGTTTCTAGCAAAGTGGAATTGCAAATTGGTCTTTTGTGCAACTCCCAGTCATTTCAAAGGACGCTGCCTATGGACTGGGTCTTCTAAAATTAAAAAAAGGGCAAGAATGCTCCGATGCACCTAGTCACACCAATTCAGGCTCAAGATCGTTGGCTAGTTACTTTAAAAATAAAAGACTTATTGAGTGTTGAAATTGCCCCTTTCCAAGTCAGACGTTTTAACATTTCTCTTACACGGAAGGGATTTTAGCACTCGAGGAATATCTGTTTATTTTAAGATCAGTGAGTACGCACAGCGGCACAGACATCAGTGAGGCCTCACTTCTTCCCTGATTCAACCCGAAGGCTGCAAATCATTCATCAGAGGTGCAAATTGCTAAAATGGTGACTGTGTGAGCTCTTATTGCTTTTAGCAACTGTGAAAGTTAATCTCACCTTTTCCCCACATGCCAGGGGAAAACAGGCAGGCGGGACCATTGGCAGAGATGCTCAATGTTCTTGGCTGTTACTAATGTGATCTCCAGTACATATGCTCCCGAATGTTGTCAAAAGCTAGAGATAGAAAAAGGCACTTTGATGGCAGGGGTAGAATATTTAATTTGCGCCAGTCTGGGAGTAACAATTCAACAATTGAAAACAAACTGGGCATTTACTGTCATTTAATACTGTCCTTAAATACAACCAGGATGTGGGCAATCTTGCCTTACCCAATAGCAGGATGATCCTTGAGTTTTTGAGGTAAAACTAGGTGGTAAAAGAAAGCTAGAATCTCATACAAGGATATTGGCAGACCCATGTTCAAATTCCTACTCTGTCATGGAAGTTTGCTGACTGAACTTGGACTACTCACTCTCTCTTAGCCTACCCTATGGCAGAAGGGTGTTGTGAAGATAAAATTGGGGAGAATGAAGGAATCTGCTTTAAGGTGGGGATTTAAAAGAAGTAAATACAAAAATAAAATATTTCAGAATCTTGAGGGAAGGGAAAAAATAGAAAAAATTAAAAGGTTGGTTTATTCCTACTGGAACCTAAGAAAATAAGAATGTAATCATCTGTTTGTTTGTTCCTTGGTCCAGAAGGGATGAATTGGAGCAATATGTTTTCTTTCCTTTTTCTCAAAGTATCTTTGATTTTTTACTGAAATGGCCAAAGGTCAGAAAAATTGGGAAAAATCAGCTTCTGGTAGACTTTGAGCATAAATGATTTTTTTTAAAAAAGACTATAATGTAAAAATTAGTTCAATACCACCTGAAATTTGAAGAAAATATGGGTTTTTAAGCACGCTGTGGCAGTAATTTTCCTTCATCCAATGAAATGAGGATTGCCAGTGAATGCCAGTCCCATTTAGGCAATGAATGTTGATACAAATGAATGCAAATTTCATTTGAGTAGGAAATGGGCCTCAGTGAAATTACTAATTTCTTTTTCCTGCCTTGTCAAAAACTCTGGGTAAGGTCTGTCAGTTTTGTACAGCTCCTAAAATGCTTCAAAATTTCATTGTAATACAATAAACTAAAGCTTTAGATAAAGTGTTATTGGGACTTCATTAGCCCTAGAAATGGTAACTATTATACTTCTATTCTTGAAACGGGTAAATATTTGTTATTTGCTCAGGTGGTAAATAGCTATTTTGTAATGCTAAACTACCCTCCTGGCACCATGGCTCTTTGTGCACAAGGGGGATTGTGCATGGGGAGAGTTGCAAAGAGAGGGGGGACCAAGTTTTTAGCTCCTCACTGGACTGTGAGTTCATTCCTTTGCCAGACTCTCCGTACCCAGGGCAATATTGTTGGGGGGGGGGGAGCCCCTCCATTCCAAGTGGAACAGGTTGCCACAAAACCCTCAAACTCATTCTCTTACAGGAAAAAAAACCCTCTGTAACAGCTTCTGTGGTAAATGGATCATTTGCACTTGCTGAGCACTTCAATGCAAGACAGGTGAACATGGTTCTGATGGTGCCATGAGGGGGTTGTCCCATGAATCCCAGAATGAAGATCCCAGTGGATGATGAGGTATATGGTGTACCTAGCAAGACACTCCTAGCTGCTAGCTGTTCTTGCATGTGTCTCTGTTTTATTATCCTGCAGATGAGGATTCAACAGGGAGATTTTGGGGCATGATTATTGCCATTCCTCCCTAGCGGAGGGAGAGGGAGGGAGAGGGAGGGGTGGCATGCAAGGGAATGGGAGGGAGGGGAGGGAGGAAGTAAGGGGTGGCATGCAAGGGAGGGGGAGAGGGCCCGACATCTGGAGATAGCCCACCCACCCAAACGAAGGGAGGGGTGGCATGCAAGGGAGGGGAGGAATGGGTGTGTGCATCCATCACGCACACACACAACTCAGTCCGCTTTTCCAGCCCACCTTTTGGAGTGAAGCATTGCACCCAGCCAGCCCTTCTGAGTTGCACCAGAAACCTCAGCCAACCCCAGGGAAGGGTCGGTCAATATATCTCCATGATCCCAGAAAGGTGGAAGCTTGAGTCACTGGCTCCTGGGAAAAAATACACATGTGAACAATACAATAACACTGCAAAATGTTTTTATGTCCCAGAACCTGAAAGATACCACCCACCCATTGCTGCAAAAAAGGCCCTTGGATTGACTTGCAAAGTTCTTTCTGCTAGGAGATCTGATTTTTATTTTATTATTTATTTTATCTATACCCTGCCATTTTTTTTATTTATATCCTGGGCTTAGGTCAATTTACAACAAAATTAAATAATGATATATTACACTGTAAGATTAAAACATATAATTTAAAACCATAATTCCTGCTTTAGCTTAATTTAACAAAATGGGATCCTAACTACATGTCCTAAAGATGTATAGGAAGAATATCCTCAGAGGTGAAGGGTGTCTAAGATGGTAATCTGGAGACCAACAGTGACCCAGGAATTCTCGAATCCCACATCATCATCTAACATAAACATCAAGTACAAAGTGAAAACTCTGACAAGGTACATTTAGATTACCACAAAAAATTGCCTGTTCCACTTGTCTATTATCTCTCAGGATAATTCAGGTATGAAACCACCAAAAGAAATTTCAATTAGAGAATCTTGGTCTATAGAGAAAACAATCTTGACAGCAACATAGTAGGCTGCTATTTATATGGTCCTCTCCATGTACAGAAATTTGGGTCAACACCCTCATTGCCTTCCACATAAAAAGGATCTTGCATGCATTGAGGGGGAGGCTTACCCAGGAAACCTCTTCTCCCCAAAATCAAGGAACTACATGTTGAAAATGTTTAAAGAAATGGCAAGGATATTTTGAAATATGTAAATCAAAAAAGGCTGCCTATTCAAAAGCCTGAAACCATAAAGGAAAAAGCCACTTTAGCACACTTTTAACTTTAACTATTTATATAAGCAAGTAATTTAATCCACAATCTTTGCCATTTTTGCATTATCTGCTGTTTGTTGGGTCTGCTCCTCTGAGGTGGAAAGAGGAAAAAGGAAACTGACAATCGCTTTATTGCAGACTGTTTCAATTACTTAGTCTCTTGATGTGAAGCATAAACAGTATGAAGATTATATTAGAAATGTGTTGTGATGTAAATAGCTGTTGACAGATTTCCACCTATGGGATACATGAAACACATTGGCTGTCGGAGGATTTCATCAGGAAACAGCCAATCAAACCTCAGGAGTCTGCTTTAGAATTCCAGAGAAATCGCCTGATGCACCAACTTTCTGTTCTCTGAGGGTTTAATTTTTTTAAAAGAAAATCAAAACAACAACAAAAATGTTCATCTAGAGACAAACACTACCCTAAAGAAATGGGCAGGTAGAAAATTACATATATACACAAGCATACATAAATTTACAATGTATCCCAAGACAGGGTCTGTTTCAATATTTTTCAGGACAACTGATGCAGATTTAGTCAACATTGCTGCTAAGCTTTGTTTACTACTAAAAATGTTGCAGTGGCACAGCATCAGTAGGATAAATTGTTTTTAAAATATACCCTGTTTTTCTGCCCTCATTGGGAATACCAAAGGAGTTAACAGATTGAAAGTGGACAGAATAAAAATGCACCTTAAAACAATTCAAACCAACCAAAGGACATCATTAAAACAATTAAAAGCAAAATTAAAGTACACATACAAAACATTAAAAATGCTCTGGTATTAAATATGTGTACATCATGTGTTATATATGAATGAGATGCACATGTAATATATTAATCACTTATAAAGTCAGAGTTTGCTGCCCAGAAGTCAATGGTAGATTCTGCACAGCAAATTTATAATATGTTGCAGTCCTTATAAAGGGACCTATTTTCCTTTTGCCCATTCACATGCATGCTGTGCAGGAAACAATCCAGGTTGCTTTCGTGCCTTTGCATGGAGGGGCTATTATTATTATTATTATTATTATTATTATTATTATTATTATTATTATTATTATTATTATTATTATTATTATTATTATTATTGTTATTGTTATTGTTGTTGTTGTTGTTGTTGTTGTTGTTGTTGTTGTTGTTGTTGTTGTTGTTGTTGTTGTTGTTGTTGTGCAAAACATGCATAACTGCAGAAATGAGCCCCCGCAGCCATGTTGATTGTCCCACAATGGCTGCACCTGCATATCTGCACATGTGCAACATACAAAAGAAAAAGAAAGAAAAAGGGACCTCACTACAATGGCAGGGCAATAATGAACGTTTTGCTGTAGATTGGTCATACTTGCTGCCACAGGGAGAAAAAATGCTTCGAATCCTGTGGGGGGCCCTCAGAGAATCTGCCCACAACCTGCTGCACAAAATGGCAGGCAGATTCTTCCTGACGGTGGACAGCGCGGAACTTACAGTGAACAGAAGGAAGTAAAGCATCCCCTCCCTGGCTGTTTGTGTGGGAGCAGCTCAAACCCGGGATTTTGCACAAAATAATCACTAGTTTAGCGACTTTTGAAAATCCCAGGTCGAGGGAACTAAAGCAAGCCAGGCTCATTTGGGGAATGGAACCTGTGCAAAGTCCCCACCCCACCCCAAATTTTGTATTGCACCCTACATTTGTTATTTTTGGCCTGTGCAGAATCCACCAGTGATGACTTTTAGGCATTTGAAGGGAGTGAGGGGGCACTGAAACCATAGAAGGGCTACACTAAGGAGGATCTATCCAGGGATCACTGATTGCTAAAGTGAAGAGAACACAGGCCCCTTCCGCACATGCAAAATAATGTGTTTTCAAACCACTTTCACAACTGTTTGCAAGTGGATTTTGCCATTCCGCACAGCTTCAAAGAGCACTGAAAGCAGCTTGAAAGTGCATTATTCTGCATGTGCAGAATGAGCCACAGAGAGGAGGATCCAGATACAGGATGCAGCAACATGCTTCCTATTAGACTGAGGCCAACCACAAGTGGGTGGGAACATTCCAGTAAGAGTCAGCTGAGAGCATAAAAAGGGTCTTTGTGAGGCCCAGGAGGTACTATATCCAACAGAGCTCCTAATATTTGCTTTCACATTAAAAACAGCCTTGGAGGCATAATCTGGATAGGAGAAGGAGGCAACAGGTGTCTTGAGCCCCCCTCCCCCTATCAAAGAAACATTACAATGATTGTGTACTCTGGAGCTTGGGGATGGCACTAGACATCTGATTTACCTGCCCCACGCAAGACATTAGCTGCCCCCAATTCCAATTTCCCACCCCCAAGGAACAGGTGAGGGGAAAATGGCTTCCATGTAGTGGTGCTCCAGAAATCCCTCTAGTCTCCATGGTAAATATCTCTCTAAACTCTGCCCTCCAATGCATTACCCCCTAAATCCCCCAGTCTTTGTTCACGCAGTCTTGGAAACCATAAGTGGCACAAAGCTCAGCTCTCATACCTGAGAGTTTGCTTTTTATCAAAGAGAGAAAGAGGCATGTTTGCACAAACCAAAGACATGCAAAGAGAAAGAGATACTATGAGGAAGCAAGAAAGAATGTAAACAAACTCCAGCAAACATTCACCTTTTGTGCACCAACAGTTGCTGGTACAATTGTATGCTTCGCTGTGGGGGCTCTCTTCATCTCCTCATTTATACATGAGGGGTGCTCCACTGCTTCTCCCAAGTCTAGCTACCATTTTGCCAGCCCCCTACAGTGAATGCTTCCGTGGGTGATTTGGATGGGTGATTTGTATAGATCAAGGTGGGTGATTTGGATAGATCAAAAGTGTTTAAACTGAATAAAACAGAAAAAAGCCCTATCAACCACTGAAAATGCCAGTGGGGCCCCTGCTTGGGTGGGGGAAATCACACTTTAGAAACTGTGGGGTTTCACTGATCTGTGGTGTGGTGAGTTCTGAAGAGGGGCAAAAATGTGTGCAATTGAGATTCTGACCTGAAGGTTATGTACACTTAACCCAAAGAGACCAAACATGTGCAAAAGGCCATTCTGTCTGGCTGATCCAACTGCTAATTACTGCATTGGAGTTCAGAAAGCCATAAACAAGCCATTTCACTGCTGTGGAAAATTAGTGACAACCAGAACTGAGACTATGGCCCCTTCCACACATGCAAAATAATGCATTTTCAAACCACTTTCACAACTGTTTGGAAGTGGATTTTGCTATTCCGCACAGCTTCAAAGAGCACTGAAAGCAGTTTGAAAGTTCATTATTCTGCATGTGCGGAATGAGCCTAAGCTTTGTTAATTTGAGCCTAAGCATCTTCTGGAAGTACACTGTTAGATACTAACATGTTAATCACTTCAGAAATGGTGGGTGAGGAGGATTTGATGCTGGTACGAGCTATTTCTCTCTTCCTCCTTTCTCCCTAATATGATTCAGGATGCTATTTTCAAAATTTCTGCTGGCATGATCATTTTGCTGAAGAAACATATCAGGGCCACATCTGAGACAAGCAGATGTGCCAGTCAAATGACCCCCAGTTCAAGAAATGGCCAGAGTTCCCAATTCTTCCGCCATTGGAGGCCATCACAGCAATGACACTCTAGCTCCTGAGGCCTTCCTGGGTTGACTGCAATGGATTCCAGTTTGTGTCATTGTCAGGGGCTCAAGAGGAAGTAATTTATCTGCCCTGCCTGCTGAAGACTCAGAAACTACAATCTCACCCAACTGTGATCAGAACTGAAAGAAACAAGAGCAAGTGATAAAAGAATGGAGCGTGAAATATGGAGTGAAATAAGAAATTACAGTTGGCATATGTGCATGCACCCTGTCAACTTCATGCCTATGTATTTTGGGGGGCTCTTTTAATGCTTTAACACCTTAGTGCTAGACCTGGAAGGAATCTATTCACAAAAATTATCTTCTGTGAAATTTTGATCAAGGATAATGTTGAATATTCCACCCATTCTCTCCCCCCTCTTCCTGCCCCAATCCTCATTTCAATTTTTCCTCCTTTGTGCAAACTGAACTAATGATTCTTTATTTATACATCATTTTCTTTGTCTTTGCCCTCGTTTTCCTAGAAAAATATGCATTTTTCAACATCTTTTGAGTTTCAATAAATGACATTGTACATTTCACACATTGTAATTGGTATACATTGAACATACACATAAGTTGTGCCTAAAAATGCACATCATTAAATGAACAATACAAGTGAAACTACAAAACCAATGGCAAAACAAGTGAAGGCCATGTGAAAATGTTAGAAGTATAACATAAAAATGTAGATGTCGAATAGACACCAGATTTTCTCTAATTACTTTCCAGCTTGACATTGAAAATTTGATTTTGGTATTTGATATTTGACAATTGACATTTTACAGTCTAATCTTTAGGCTTTGTCTGTATTTAACAGCTGCCAGCTTATAACATTTTCTATTTATTGACTAAGAAAAGTGATGCCAACAGATCTAAAGCATTTGAATTTCAAATTTTAAGGTCATATTTGAGTGATTACAGTTGAGATGTTGATGAATTTTCAGCATTCACAAATGTTCATTTCATAAATACTCAATCATGTGGGTAATGGTGTGGTAAGAAAGTGATGTGGACATTCCCTTCCTTTCTTTAAGAATGTAAGATGATCCTTGCTGGATCACTCCAGCTGTTCATCTAGTCCAGCACCGTTTCACACAGTGGCCACACAGTTGTCCTGGTGAAAACAAACAGAGCATAGAAGTTCAAGACTTTTCCATGATGTAGCCCCCTAGCACAGATATTTAGGTTTCCTGCTTCTGAACATGGAAATTACCATCCCTGCTAGTAGCCATTAATTAGAGTCCTCCAAGACTCTAATTACCTTTTAAAGCCATATTGGTCACTATCACGATGCCCATTGGCAGTGAATTCTACATTTTCATTATTAACTGCATAAAGAAGGATTTCCTTTTGTCTCTTTGATGCATTTATCTCTTGGAAATCAAATTTAATGTGGAATGACTCTTCATGGACAAGAACTGAAGGCAGAAGCCCTTTCTTTTCGTAGGTCTATGCAACTCAAGTCAAATTCAGTTAGATGGGTCGTGGAGGTGGCCCATCAGGACCCCATAGATCTCATTGCAGTACCTGCTTATCACTGTGAACAGCTGAGGGAGGCTGCCAATGAATAGCATACTATGATACATGGTTTATGGGCTACGTTCAGCATGGTAAATCTCAAGTTTGCAAGCAAAGCTTGTGGCATCCAAAATGCTGATTTGAGCAATATATATATCCTTATTTCTCAAGAAGAAAAAATTAAAAACACTTCAGCTGACACTTTCAACCCCCGCCCCCACCCCCTGCCACCATAGTACTTCATTTAATGGGCTGGCTAATGAATCTCATGGATATAATGAATTAATGAAAAGAAAGGTGAATTAAATTACCACTTTTCTGGCCTTAAGTCATCAATCAAACCACACCATCCAGCCTGAAATTTCATTACAGGGAACTGTTTTGTGAATCAGTTTTGCTTCATTCATTTTAATTAAATGAATATTTATGTATTCACATTGCAAAAAGTATATATACATATGTCCATAAATCTCTTGCCTTCCAAGATGGTACCACACGGGTGACCAAATAATGCAAAACTTCATTGAATGGGGAGGTAAAATAGAGTCCATGAAGAACATTTTTTAAAGAAAACAGTAGCATATGAGAGGAATATTTTGTTCAGTGGTAGAACATCTGCTTTGCATGGAAATGGTCCCAGTTCCAATCCATAGCCCTTCCTGTGCCATAAACTCCAAAACTGAGAAAGACATTTGCTGGGCACCTGAAAGAATTATTATATATTGAACTGGATTAGATGGACAGTTCCTGACATGGTATAATAGAGCTCCATATGCTATAGTATGGGTCAGGTTTTGAACACCATACCTTGGGAGGGGGATGTAGGAAGATGTTATTTCTATGTCCTAGAACTCATAACCTTTCCATTTTAAGACAGGGTCAAGCATAGCTATATTCCTTCCTCAGAATAAGCATCAGTGATGCCAATGGGGTAATTCTATGATGATCTAACACATTCCAAATGCAAATATCCAGGTATTGATTTTCAAAGGCTGTAAATGTGTAGTCATGAAATTCAACTGGCCTAAAAAACGAGTACCTTAATATTTATGAATTGTCAGTCTTCTAAATGACTAATAGACTGAGTGTCCTAGACTTCAGTATAGATTTGGACATTTGTACCCTTTGAAGGCACCAGTGTCTGAAATAGGTCCTTAAATCCCCAATGAGCAACCTGTAGGCCAATCTAATCCCAGACAGTAAATATTGACCCTAAGCGTTCCTGTAATTCTTCTCATACTTTCCCTGCTTCTAATGGCCCTGCAAGGTTACTCACAGAGAGCATTATTCCTTCTGTTATTGCCTTCATCACCACTTTAATGGAGAGTAACAGTGTTAGTGTGGCTTTCAAGATGACTTTAAACCATTTGGCTTAAGAAGGCTCCCTGTTCTACTAGAGTAGAAAAGATGAAGGCTTGGAAAGCCATTCAATGACAGCAGACATAAGGTTAAGGAATATCCAAGAAGTATTTGTTGCTATCCTAACGTAACATTTTTCCCCTGATCAGGTTCGTTGGTGAGAGGATCTGAGTTCATGGTTGTCACAAGTTCTCAGGAAAATTAGCCAGATTACATAGAATCCAGATGAGGATGTCCTACCTAATCTATAATGAGCCACCAAGAAAGGAAGAATCTGTAATATGCTTAGCAGACAATAGCCAGGTAAACTGACATCCAGCATAAAGATGAAGAGATGTAGCTCATTAACTACATTTCTTGGGTGACTAGGATACTAGTGGCAGCCTTAGATAGTCCTGGGAAAGAGTGGTACTAGAGCAGACGAGACCAGTTGATAAGTATGTATAACCAAAGCAGCTTGGATCAAGGCTGACTCCCTTGTCCTTGGAGCAGGGAAACCCAAGGACACCACAAAGGAACAGAGTAGGATTCAGTGAACCTCTTCTCCTCCTAGGTCCAAATGGGCAAAACTGAAATGCTTAATAGGAAGCTGACAAACATTGGTCTGATGATGCAGAATGGATAACTGACACTTCTAAAATATTAGAAGGGGCATTGTATGAAGATAACAAGGTTCACAGCTTTCGCCCCAGCTGAATTTTTCATCAGCACCGAAATGGGTAAAGTGAAAGACAGAATGAGTATCAATGACAGATCTAAACCATCTGTTGGCTGCAATATAACAATTAAATAATTATGGTACAATAATGGAACTGAAATTAGTAAGTAGGTAAGGGGAACAGAATCCCTAGGATTCTTGCACATAAGCTTGCAAGTACATACAAATTTGGATTATTTGGGGCATATTCATTTTTGGCAATATGCAATGAAACCCAGTCTGGTTCTCTGGACATTTGATAGCAACTGCTCACCCAACACAAAATTAATTACTGAATATTTGGACAAAAAAAGCAGAACAGAAAACAACTGCTGGGGATTTTTTTTCCTGCTCTGTAAGATGATCTCCTTCCTAATTAATTTCAGTGTCAATGAAAATCCTCAAAGGAAATTTAGGTTCCTTTGAATGTGAAGGTGAGTTGGAAGTATAAACCATGGTCTAAAGTCTCCCCAAATTGTTGAAAATTGTTTAAGATTTTGTATGGTGACTAAGCTACCACAGACATTTAATATGTATTACCAAAATATGACCTGACCATCACCCAATAGTACAAGTGGATGCTCTACTGGTGCACGACCACTTCACTGTGCTCAAGATGAACTTGGATTTTTTTAAAAAAATTAAGGTGATCCAATTAGGTTGCCTGGCTCAAAGGTAAGCAAGTAGTCTGATTAAGGCATTGCTTGGTGATCATATAGAAATTCCCCCCGCCCTCCACATGAAGCCTACTTGATGACTTTGGCCTACTCACAGTTCCTCCAAACCCTCTCAGTCCACCTACCTCATAAGGTGCCCTGTTGTGAGGAGAGGAAGGGAAGGAGTTTGTAAGCCACTCATGTATAGGCAGACAGGGAGGTTCTGCAGAATTTCAGAATTTTGCTCTGTAGATGCTGAGAGGCAGGCAATGTCTCCTCAAACTTTCCTCTCCTCCTACTAGAGCATCACCCTGTGGTGTTTACCACAAAATAACTGAAGTTACAAAAGGATATGTTGACATTTCCAAAAAAAAATGAAACAGAAATCCCTCTTTTTAAAAGAGGAAATGAAAGGAAGCCTATATCTAGAAAGTGACGGGGTGGAGAGAGAAATCTCCCTCCCCATTACAACACTGGTATTTTCCACAAAAACCTTTTAAAACATTTTGAGGCAGGAATTAAAATGTTTCCACCATGGAGTTTTGCATTGTTTTTACCCCAAAATATTTTATTTCTAGCCTCCAAACATTCTAAATGAACCTTTTTTAAAAAAGGATTCTCTGCCTGAAACGTTTTGAAAATGTCTTCAGTTGCTGTGCGATCTATTAACAATGTTTCCCACACTTCTCTGCTTCCCTAATATTCCTACTTGGCACCATTTTCTGAGCTTACTCAGTGCCCCCTTGTCTGTTTATTTGCAGCATTTCTCTATTTGTTCTTTTATTGGAGGGGCAATCTTTGAAGCATCGAGTGTATGAGGAGTATAGAACTCAGTATGTGGCTGTGAAGCACTGAAGCATTGATTCAACACAGAACTAAAAAAAAGTAGGGGGGGGGGGAATCACAAAATTGCAGCCAAGAATTGTTTTTAGGGGGTAAGTGCAGACATACATTGCTGTAAAGGGGGGGGGGGATTGAAAACATTTTAGAAACATTTTAGGAGATTTGTGTGAAATGGGCTACTGTCTTAAGACCTTTTGCCTGCTCTCTGCATAAAGTATAGAATAGATAGTAGTGCTAGGTAGAACTGGTGCATTTTTATATTCACACTCATTGTCTCACCTTCTTCTTCTTCTTCTCCAAAGGGCAAATATACAACCTGACACCATCTCTGCACAGCAGTCAATAAAACCGGCCTCTCTCATACAGGATGTAGACCAGGGGTAGGGAACCTGCGGCTCTCCAGATGTTCAGGAACTACAATTCCCATCAGCCCCTACCAGCATAGCCAATTGGCCATGCTGACAGAGGCTGATGGGAATTGTAGTTCCTGAACATCTGGAGAGCCGCAGGTTCCCTACCCCTGATGTAGACAAAAGGCCTCAAGAACAATCTTTGTTCCCATCTGACTTTTTTTATTTTCTAGCCTGATCGTTATCAACTCTAGCCTTATTAAGATTTATAATGCAATCTCGAGAACTCAGACGCTTATTCATTGTTTTGTGTTATTGGGATAATATCAATTAAAGGTATGGCATAGCTTTTGTTCTCACATAAGCATAATGAAAAGAACAAAGAGAATTGCCCCAATGAAGAACATCTCTAAACATTCATAAAAGGACTTCCACATGGACTTTTTGCTCCGATCTGGACTCCTATTTCTGAGCTTCCACACAGCTTCATTGCTGCTCAGTAATTTTGATTTCCTTGCATTTACTCTGTGCTTTGTTAAACTAATTCTCAAATACAGAGCAACCACATAGAAGGAAAAGTGACTGGCAACAAGGCTGTGATATATGTGTGTGTTCAGTTCAGCCTAGTCTGATGTCATGTCAGTTAGACTAGTGGGCAGTCCTTTTAGAAATCACCTTAATGCTTTAATAATGTTGCCGCTCCAGAAAATGCAGGTGACACTGTCTACATTGTAATCCTGTGAACAGAATAGTTTCATTTCATTTATAACATTTATATTTGCTTTTTAGCTTACTTTCTCCCCTTTGATACACCCATAGGAACACATTCACTCATTTACCATTTCGTTAGTAGATTTGGCTCTCCAGTTTTCCATGTTGGTTTTGCAAATTTGTTCTAACTGTGTGCACATGTTGGGCTGCTATTACTTTATTTTTATGGCACATATGCGCACAATGCATATTACCTGTGCATAAATCACATGTGTAAATGTAAATATTTATTAAGCATTGTAGCCACAAGCCTTAACAACATAACATAAAACCAAATCAAGAAAAGAAACACAACAAAATTAAAATAATGGGATAAAACACAACTATCAATTAGGTAGACAAAAACAGGACTGACAAATCTATTTTTGAGGGTTGGCAAGCACCAAACTTTTTCCTTAATTTAATTGATATAGGCAACCCTACACATGGTCACTGGGTTTACATCTGGCAACAGTAATCAGATGCACTCTTCATCTGAACCACAGACTGTGGAATAACTTCGCTCACCCTAGATCGAATACTATCCTATAATGAACAATTTAAAAAATAGTGGTGAAAGGTCTTCTACATGATTAGAGGCACATGAGCAGAAATGGAGCTCAGGAGAGATTTTACTGTATCTGCACTGAACATAAACTAAGAGTATTGTCTGAAATAGGACATTCGTAAATGCTCTTCTTGGTGATGCATATATAAGTTCAGAAAAATTTGGTTTGCTCAAAATTCAAAGTTTTCAAAATGGTATTCTCCCTTTAAGCCAGCTAAAAAATTATCTTGATAAAGTACATGTCTAACATCCAATGTTTATTTACTGTTGCATAAATAGCACAGAAGAAATGTGTACACTTTACAAGGGGGGGATCAGTGCTAAGAAATTGCAGCTGTTGTGACAATAAAGTATCACAGGTGTGATTCCCACAAGGGAAAATAATAAAGCAAAACAGGGGATTTTGAAGTTGAAACAGCAGAAATGAAAAATCTGAAATCATTCCTGGAAATGAGCTAGTCTCTTGCCTACCAAAACATATGCTACAACAAAGTAGTTAGCCCTGAAGGTGCCACGGGGATATCGCCCTTGCTGCTGAAGCCGACCAACTCGTTCATCTACCGGACTCAAGTTTTCTTATTAAACTCAGCCTTGATGGAAAACCTGACAATCACCCAACTGTTAGGACACCTTGGCAAACTCATTAGGCTAACAACTTCTTTCATAGTGCAACAATACAGAGCTGGCCTTTTGTACTTTCGACATTTCACTGCAGCCTCCCATCTCTCAGCCTGCGAGCAAATATGAAGTTTGGGCGCGATTGACAGCAAACAGGCTCTCAGCTCAAACGGCCACACAACAGAAGAAAACCCATCATTCAGCACTTCAGCCAGAGATGACACATCCTTGCCAATTTTTTTCAGACTTTCCACAAAAGTCTTCAGAATGTTCTCTGTCTAATTAGTTTCACAAGTCACTCTTGTAAGCTCCTGGTGCAAAGTTTCCTTCCCCCCTCCCTTGCAAATATAATATTCTTGTAATATCTAAAGTGCTGCAGTTCCTGTGAGGGCTGAAGGTTTGTGGATGAGGGCAATTTCAAAAATGGATCAAGAACCAACCTGAAAAACACCGCAAATTATCCAAATAAGTAGCACTAATCGAGTTGATTTCTTCATCTTGGTTCTGTGCCAATCAATAATAGCCAAGCCCCCAAGTTCTTACAGACCCTGTCAACACATCAGTGTTTACAGGTATTTTCGAGAGGTGATAGGTTGCTGACCATTAGACAGTCCAAAATGTAAAGCCTAATAAATGGTGCAAATTTACAGGATAGTTAATTTTAAAATATATTTGATTTATACTGGGCCCTTTCCTACGCAGGCTCAGGGTGGCTTACAACAAGCAATAATCGATAAAAGAGATACCATAATAGATATAAAAAGTACATAGGGAAAGCCCTGCAGGATCAGACAGGTGGTCTGTGTAAGCCAGCATCATGTTTCACGCAATAGCCAACTATTTGCCTTGGAGGGCCAGCGGATGGTTCCTAGAGGTTCCTAGAGGTTTCTAGATGGTTCCTAGAGAGCCTTCCTTCATGTTGCTTCCTAGCCCTGGCATTCAGGGGTTTATTGCATCTGGATGTGGAAGTCATGTCACGGTTAGTATTTGGAACTGATGTTGCAGGGCAGCAACTGTAGGGCAGCAAACAAACTGAGAAAATTGGCTAAAGTTGAGCTAGAAAAAAAAACATGCCAGCAGCAAACAAAGATGTGGGCAAGCAGAAGAATTGGATGGAAAAAAGTATGCAGGAAGATTCTACCAAACAAGCCAAAAGTCTAGGGTCATTTCCCCACTTACCTGCTGCTGTGCGCTACTCTCCCCAAGTAGCACGGGGTCCCCCGGCACTCCCCACTACAGGGGCGGCGACAACGCAGCCACCCTGACGCTGCTGCTGCCGTGCCCCCTCAGCGCGTGTCATTCTGGCGCTCCTCGAAACGGCGCCTTTTGATGACCGCGAGGTCGTGGGGAAGCCCGGGAGCGCGCCAGAAATGACTCGCACTGGGAGTAGCGCGCAGCAACCTTTGATCGAGGTAAGTGGGGAAACGACCTAAGGTGTTACTTAGAGATGGTATAGAATAGTGTGTCTTCCCTTCTCAGAGCAATTTACACTGCAAAGCAACTTTCAAAATAAAGTACACAAAATGAAATATTTAAATATAGAATCTAATGCAACAGCCTCCATCAGAAGGTGATAAGTCACGAGAACATCCCAGTTGATACTGCTTCTGCCATTATGGCCCTCAACGGGCCTTGGACTAATAGCCAGGAGTTAAGAGCCCTTGCATTTCTGGCCCCATTCGGGTTTTAAATTACCTGCACAGTGAGTGAGAAGAGAGCTGACAAGGTGAATATCATGGGTCAGAGAACCAGGTGCCAGGGAAAATGGTGGTTGAAAGAGAAGAACCGAAAACTGATCCAATTTCAAAGAGCTCATCCAATTTAATATGACTTGAACTAGTCAGCTAATTTGTTGGCTGCAATGGTCTGGTTTTCTTTCTAATTCCCCAGATCTGCCCACTCGTTTTTGCCCAAACTGCAAGTGATTGTAAGCTGTGTCAAAAGCTAAGATGACTTTGGAATGAAGTGAGATGATCTATCAACTTATACTTTACTAATCCCACTTTAGAAGTCAATCCCCCAGCTCTACGAGTTTCTCACAATTAACCCTGTTCTGAAAGCTGACCCTTCTTACGCCTTTCAGAGATTTCCAAGGCCAAAGGCTGAATTGTTAAATCTTGACTTTTCTTCACATATACACACAGAAAGGGTGCTTCTGTGTTTTTGAGCTTTCGAGTCAATACAAGGGTACTTTTGAATCAATATAATAAGGAACGACTGATTAAGACTTTTATGGAGATGTACACAGCATTATGGGATGATTAAAAAACTCCAATTTCCTGTGTCTTTTATGCTCAGAATCCCTGAAGAAGGATGCCTTTTTCATTTCAGTGCATTTTGGGTCTGCATCCCTTTGCATGTTCTCTGCAACATCTCCCTCCAACAGAGTATAATCACCTTGGAAATCTGGCAAAGCTCATGAATGTACCATGAGTCATTTCCTGCCTTTATGCTATGTCAGCTTCCACGCATAGCTCCCAAATTGAATTAGATTTCGGGGTACAGGCTGTGGATGGTGGAGTTTGCAGGTGCGGAGGGAGTTCAGCAGAGATGCAATGCCAATAAGTTCACCGTCCAAAGCTGGCATTTTCTCTAGGGGAACTCATCTCAGTAGTCTGGAGATCAGATGTAATTCCAGGAGATTGCCAGTTCCACCTGGACATTGGCAGCCTTATACCAAACACATGACACAAATTATGCAATAGTGATCTATTGAGGATCGGATGAAAGCCAGTATACTGTAGTGGTTAAAGTGTCAGGCTAGGATCTAGGAAACCCAGGTTCAAGTCCTCACACGACCGTGAAAACTTGCTGGGTGACCTTGGGCCAGTCCCACATTCTCAGCTTCCACCCTGGCAAGTATTTGGGTGTTCGACCTCCTAGAATACCAAGGTTGTGATGTGAAGGCAGGCATTGGCAGATCACCTCTGAACATCTCTTGTCTTGAAAACTTTTTGTGACTTGATGGCAAAGCATACACACATGCGCACGCACACAAGGACTGCATATAAGTGTCCCCTTGCTGCCTGTAAAAATGGGGAAGGTTGACAAATATGGGAGAAATTCACAAACACCATAACTATTTAACCGAATTTTGCTTTATTTATTGGTAATAGTTGTTTCCTGAACTTCCAATAAACTCAGGGCAGGTCACAACAAGGGTTAAAATAAGCAGTGTTTACAACACAACAAACTAGATAACACAACAAACAAGAAAATCCCCAGTTACAAATGAATACACTAAATAGATGGTTTGCTTCCTAGCTCAAGGAAACCCTCTCCATCCTGTATTTGCTGCTCAAAACTTGCACAGAAATCTTGAGAGTGTTCTGGAATGCATTCTTAGTGCATACAGGAGGTTGGTCTTGTCTGTTGGACCTCACTTAGCCCTGCATGGATTAAGATTGCCCTATCAAATAATCCCTGCATTTTACAGAAACAAGCTGTCTTTATGCTTATCTGCTCTTGTAAAAGAGAACCAGAGCACAGAAATGTTAAAAAGTGCACCATCAATGCATATGTTTTTCATTTGGGGAGTGTTCCACATCAGCATTATTATGAGATAGTGGAGAACAGTAGCTGCTGGACTTTCCAGCCAACATTGATACAGTTGAGGAACTGGAGGCCCCTTAGTTGTCTTATGGTCCAATGGTGTACCAATTCAGTCATCTCTCTCAAGCCAATGTTGACAGGATCCTGAAGACTGCAGTGCCTACCCATTGTCTTTTGAACCCATGCCTATCATGGCTGGTGAAAGTTGGCAATGGTGGCCTGTGGGTTCCTCTGAGAGACATTATAAATCTGTCCCTGAGTTCAGTGGTCTTCCTAAGGGAGCTGAAAGAGGCATTCTTGGGGGAAAATTACATCCTCTGGATCCAGCCAACTCCTGCCCAGTTTTGCACGTGCCATTTCAGGGTAGAATAGTGGCAGTGGACAATTTCAGGTATTCCTGGATGAATCATCAGTATTGGACCTATTTTAGCCCAGCTTCCAAACTGGTAATCAGACAGAAATGACTCTGATCTCTCTTACAGATAATCACTGGAGACAACTGGACCAAGATGGGTCAGTGCTGCTTCTCAATCCAACAGCAGTGTTTGACATAGTTGACTGTGACCTTTAGACTCACCACCTCTCCCATGCTGATATATGGGGGAAGCTTTGCAATGGCTGGTCTCTTTTCTTCAGGGTCAGGGACAGAGGTTAAAATTAGGAAAGATGATCTTATCGTGCTATTTCATTGTTATGTGGATCCCACAGAGAGCAATTCTCTCGTGTATGCTATTTAGCTCGTATATATGCCTTCTAGCCCAGTTGGTCCAGAGTTTCAGACTGAGTTGTCAATAGTATGCTAATGATACCCAGCTGTACTGGTTGATGAGAGGCTGGCCAAATGCTGCCTCAGAAAATCTGGCCAGTTGTTTGGAAGTTCAAGCAAAGTGAATTAAGCACAGCTGGCTAAAACTCAATTCAGCAAATATGGAGGTCTGTGGTTGGACCAGGGAGATTCAGGAGTGGTATGCCAGCTCCCAGCTCTTGATGTTGTGCAATTCACTCATAAGCCATCTGTCAATAGCCTGGGTTTGATCCTGGACTCCTTCTTCTGTGGATTCCCAAGTCACAGATGTGGCCGGACTGGCATTTTTCCCTCTGCCCCAGGTGAGGCAACTGGCATCCTAACAATCTCACCCTGATCTAGTCACAATAATCCATGCAATGGTCACCTCCAGATTGAATTGCTGTATGTGTTGTTGAAAACTTTCATGGTCAGAATCTTTGGGGTGTTGTGGGATTTCCATGCTGTATGGCCATGTTCCAGTAGCATTTTCTCCTGATGTTTTGCCTGCATCTGTGGCTGGCATCTTCAGAGGATGCAGGTGAAACATCAGGAGAAAATTCTACTGGAACACGGCCATACAGCATGGAAAGCCCACAACACCCCAGTGAATTGCTGTAATTTGCTCTACAAATGGCTACCCTTGGGGCTGATCTGCAAAATCCTGCTGGTAAAAAAATCCAGCTGCATGGGTCCTCATCGGGATGTCACGGAGAGCCAATATTTGACTAGTTCTCTACCAGCTGCATTGGCTCAGGTGGAGTACTGAATCAGGTTCAGGGTTTGAGTATTGACATTTGAAACCCCAAACAGTTTGAGACTGCTTCTCTCACTATATCCCCTAAATTTATTTATTTATTTATTTATTTATTTTATTCGATTTTTATACCGCCCCATCCCCGGGGCGGTATAAGAGTATTATGGTCTGCCAGAAACAATCTGCTGGTAATTCCAGGCCCAACAAGTGTCTGGCTGGTCTCAACTAAAGCCAGGACCTTCTCAGCTCTGGACCCGGCCTTGTGGAACACGTCTAATGAGACTAGGTCCCTGTGGGTTCTGTCTCAATTCTGCAGGGCCTGTAAGATGGAGTTGTTCCACAAAACCTACAGTTTAAGGCATCAACAGGGTTTGATCCATCTTGACTGGTCTCAATTCCTCTTTTTCTCTTCCCCTCCCCTTCTATTCTTAACTTGACTGTGTGGTATGGGGGTTGGGTGAAATGTTTTACATTTTTAATTGTTCCACCCTCAGTTTGGTTTTTAAGGGCATAAGAATGTATTGTATTGTATATATTTAATTGATACAGTGTTGGAAGCTGCTCTTAGTCTGCTTTGTTGGGGAGAGTGGGATAAAAATGAATGAATGAATGAATGAATGAATGAATGAATGAATGAATGAATGAATGAATGAATGAATGAATGAATGAATGAATGAATGAATGAATGAATGAATGAATGAATGAATGAATGAATGAATGTGGACACCTGGTATGGAAGCTCTTTTTCAGGAAAGCTGTTTAACCTTACCAGTCTTCTCAATGCAAAAATCAAGTTACGCTTCTAAGAAACACAGGGATCCTTAGAATATCATTTGAAAACCACTTCACTAGATGAGAAACTACAGTGGGTAGTGCTGATATAATCCTCCCTTTATAGGAAAGATTTATTCAGAACTATGGCCGGTTGAGACCCTCAGCTTCCCATTCTTTGAAATAAATCCCAAGCTTTGCCTTGCAATGTTGCCAGATCAAATTCTTCACAGCCTGAAAGCATGGACCCAAGAGTGCATTAAAAGAGGCTGACCTTCACTTGGATGCTGCACCAAGCTGCACATTCCCTTTCATGTACTTTTACTCCACTGAATGCTAATCACTCCCAGAAATTTCTGGGAGAGCCTTTCAGAACCCCAAAGGCTTGACAGAATGTAGGCTGCGTGCTCTCTTCTCAATGCCTGTTCAACTTGTAATGTTTGTTATTAATGACTATCTCCTGGGCATTCTTTTCCCTGACTGAAATATAACGATAAGGTGCCATAGGCACAGAAAGTACATCAACCTTTCTTCTCAACAAGCTATTCATATGTCACAACACATTTCTGGTTCTCACTATATTACGGAGGTCTTCTTCTCTGGGAACAAGGGGTGTCTTTTTAAATACAATGCAGATTTATGATTACAGTTGAGGTGAATGTTTTTCAGCAAACATTCTTAATATAAAGAGAGTCTTGTCAGAAACAGGAAGCCGTGTATGCTTATCTTTTTTTTTTGTACCAATTCAGTGAGGTTTCTAACTTCAATTGATTGCTGCTTCTGTGTATCTTATGTTTGTTACCAAGTCTTCATGGTTAAGGGTTGCAGACTCTAATCTGGAAAACTTGTACCTCCTCATGAGCAGGAGATTCTAATAGGGAGAACCAGTTGCAATTCCCCACTCTTCCACATGAAGCTTGCTGTGAGACATTGGGCTAGTCCCAGTTCTCTCAGAACTCTCTGCCCTACCTGTCTCACAACATGTCTGTTGTGGGGTGAGGGAATGGGAAAGCAATTGTAAGCCACTGCTTTCAAAGAAGCAATCAGTGGTGCAGGCCCTGAGAGAGAAGAAGAAACTCCTTCTCTCCTGGGAAAGTCTATAGGCACACATGACTTATGCCCAGTGGTTGGACAGATTTATGGAGGAGAAGTGGATGTATGGATACCAATCTTGATCCTCTTTGATCTGAGATTGCAAATGCCTTAGCAGACCAGGTGCTCGGGAGGAGCAGGCCATTGCTTTCACATCCTGCATGTGAGCTCCCAAAGGCACCTGGTGGGCCACTGCAAGTAGCAGAGTGCTGGACTAGAATGACTCTCATCTGATCCAGCAGGCTTGTTCTTATGTTCTTAATTTAACAACTGGTTGTTTACAAGCACCATTTTAACAACCTGTTCTGCCGAAGTGGTGTGAACCTCCTGAATCCCACCACTGCTTATGCCACCTTTTTTGGTGGCATACATCTGCACTGCTGAAGGGGCAGCCTTCCTAGGCTGAAAGTCCTTTGGGAGCCAACTAAAGTTGTTAACTTTCATCCCATCTGAAGTTCCAGACTTGTTGCATTCTTAATGATATGATTATGAACATGATGATGGCTGAAGGTCTCTCAATTCCCTTGAAAACAAGGCCCCATGTACCTTTCTCTTTGTCCAAAATGTATTTGCAAGTTACAGAAAAGATTTGGGGGGGGGGTCTTATGTCTTCATTACACCAATTAGACTTATCAACCAAATCATTCTAGTGCAAAGATCCCTCAAAATTATAACAAAAAAATAAATTGGAGTCTGATGGTGCCTTAATTACTATCAAGACTGTATTCTGAAATAAGATTTTATGTCCTACTTCATGAGTCAAGATTTCATTTTAAGGAACGAGAAGCCCTGGGAGGAAATGCAATTCCATGAGGATTTTTGCTTGGTTCTGGGGGCAATGTCTTGCTTAGCCCTGCCCATGATCTCTCAGAGGGGTCTCAACCTGGTGTAAGGATAATCAGTTGTCTACATGGCTATAATTAAGATTAGTTCAATCCATGGTAAAGGATGACCTTTGCTCTCTCGTCAATAACTAATACGATGCTATTTAAGTTACATAGCCCAACACTTCAGACCTTTGTTTTCTGGTGATAGGTTCTTCAAAATTGTGGCAAAGAGTGGTTGATCAGGATTGTAAAACAATTCCACTGAAATTTTATGACTGGAAGTACCATGTGGTAGGGCTTTATGACTAATGAAGTCCCAGGAACCAACCTTTCCTTCTGCTGTTTTGGGGAGAGAAATGAGGAAGACCAAAAGGTGGCTTGGAATGGGAATGATTATCTGTGAATGGAACCAGAATTCAAAGGCATTGAGGTAAGTATGCAAAATATTTCTTTGCAAAGAATGTGCATCTCTTTCTAAACATTCCATTTCTGACATTCTTATCAATCCCTACAACATACAAACAAAACAAATACGCCTATAGGAATTTGGATGATGGGGAAGAGACTAGATCAGAAGCCCATTATTTTCTATGGGCAGGGAATGTTCACCATGGAGAAAACATTCAACTATGCGAATGTAACCCCCATGCCCAGAATGGGTTGAACCAGTAAGGGGGTGGAGACTCAGAGCAGCAGAAAGGCTGCAGAGCTCTTTGGAGAAGACAAGGCTACCAGACTCGGACCTTGATTTCTATAAGCCCTTAACACCTTGTTAAGGTAAACTGCAATATTATTGGGAACTACTGGGAAGGTAGTTGTTTGTTTTTGCTATGTTGTAAATGTTGGAGTTTATTGTTTCAGGGTTTCTTTTTGTGGTTGTAATGGGTGAGAGTTCTCCTGGAAACCTTCATCACGTTCATCAAGCCCTTGGAGTCTTCAGGAGCCAACCCACTTGCAAAGAAGAATTGGACTTGGCAGTATCAGTAGACTGTAACTAGAAGGACTTGAAATGCAACCTGAACAGGACCTTGAATTGTAATGTTAAATGTTGATGTTTAATGTTATTTGTAAAGAGAAGTAAACTGTTTTGTTTAAATTTGGTTCTTTGCAACTCCTTCCAAGTACTGCCCCACAGAACCCACAAGCTGAGGTTACACGAACTCCCATTTGTGGTCTGAAGTGGTGTAGCCAAGATACAAGTTGGCCAGTTCCACAAGAACTTCACAGTTCCAGCATCTTCTTTGGGGAGCAATAACAACTAGTCTTTGTAGCATTTGTCCCTGCTTGTTGCCATCTACTGGCCAGGTTATAGAAGGCTTGCCACACATGTTTCTATAAGAAGCGAGGCTTGGAACTTCCAAACTTTATTTATTTACGTAACACATTTTAATGCCACTTTTTAGAGACATGCTCAAGGTGTTCCACAAAATAAACACAAGATAAAATCATAACAGCTTTAAATTGTTAAATTAACAACCATTAAAACACACAGCCGTAAGAACCCAGAGCACAAAAATGTGTTAAACCCCCAAAGACAGTATAAAATCCCAGAGCATGAATCTTTTAGCAGCAAAATGGCTTGAAGGTTTAGCCAACTGTGACACAAACAAAACAAGAGTTATACCCTTTCCCTGCTTGTGTGATTTCCAACTATTAAATTTCTTCTTTGATAGTACCTCTCACTGGGACTTTGACCCTGCATATGTATTGATTGCCATTTTCATGCTTCAAATTATGGTTTAGTGCTCTGTGCTCCCTAAACACTTCTAAATGGCTATACTGATTATAGACAGTCACCTGCATCTACTTCTGTAGTTATGCTTCAACCATTAACTGTAACTTTCACTTGGAGTTGGGTCTCTGTGGGGGTTTTTTGCTCACAATATTAAACATGGACTAAATTCTCAGCTGCCCTGACCTGGATGGCCCAGGCTAGCCTAATCTCATCAGATCTGACAAACTAAGCAGGGTCAGCCCTGCTTAGTAATTGGAGACCACCAAGTAATGCCAAGGTCTTTATGCAGAGGAAGACAATGTCAAACCACCGGGATTAGCCTCGAGAGAACCAGTGGCGTAGTGGTTAAGAGCTAATCTGGAGAACTGGGTTTGATTCCCCACTTTGCCACTTGAGCTGTGGAGGTTTACCAGGGGAACTAGATTAGCCCATGCACTCCAACACACACCAGCTGGGTGATCTTGGGTTAATCACAGCTCTTCGGAGTTCTCTCAGCCCCACCCACCTCACAGGGTGTTTGTTGTGGCGGGGGGAAGAGAAAGGAGATTGTAAGCCCCTTTGAGTCTCCTCACCAGGAGAGAAGGGGGGTATAAATCCAAACTACTACTCCTCCTCCTACTCCTACTCCTCTCCTTCTTCTCCTTCTCCTTCTCCTTCTCCTTCTTCTTCTTCTTCTTCTTCTTCTTGCCTTGAAAATTCTACTGGGTTGCCATAAGATGGCTGAAACAGGAAATCCTTGGTGTGGAAGCAGCCCGTTTATCTCACCACATCTTTTTATCTCTTTTCTGTAACCACTAACCTCCAGGTTATTTTCCGTGGACCAGCCAAATTGGATGAAAGTAGACCCTTTCCACAAAAGTCAATTATACAATTTCAAGTGCCAAAATGAAATGTTTCCCCCTTGAACTGCAAAACTTCATTTTCCCCAACTGGTGCTGGAAATGTTTCATTTAACTTTTACAGTGCCTTACAGTTTCATTTAACTACAGTTTCATTTAACTTTTACAGTGCCTTACTTATGTTTCCCACCAAAAAGCCTGGCCATTTTCCTTGCCCATCTTCCCCCTCAGGACCTGGTCCACCATTTTCTCACATCACTCATCTCGCTCCTTTCCTCCTTGCTTCTTTTTTTCATCATTTTGTGTGTGTTTGTATGTGTTAGTTTTGTTTATTTTTGGTGGATCAACAAAGTATCAATTAAACGAATTAACAAAGCATCATTTCTACAAACAAGCAAAAAAAATTAGGGTGGTCATGAAAGGAGGCGAGTGAGGACAAATATTTGGAGGAGGTGAGTAACTTGTGCAGAAAAGGTAATATTTTTGGTTAACCACGCATACAGCTGAACAGTCAGATTGCAAATATGTGAATGGTTTGCTTGTATTGTTACAAATAAATTACTAGTTAATTGTAAAGTTGTTTTGGATTCCCATTGAGGAGAAAGGAGGGATATAAATTAAACAACAAACAAACATTTGTGCTGCATCATTATTCTTCCAATAGTTCTGTCCTGCTGTCTTGAATATCACTGTTTTGTTTTCTTTCCCTTTTGTTATAGAATTGTTCAGGGTTGGATCAAGCATTTTTCTTGCCCTAAGCAAACTATGACTTTGGCATGCGTGCACTCATGCACACACGCACACATGACACACACACATATTCATCCATTAATTCCATATAGAGAAAAGTTAAAGGTCTCAAGTGAACATTTTACTCACTGGGCATTCAAATTGAACAATGTGAAAATTAAAAAAAAATAATCTCATCAGGAGCCTTCACTATTCCATCATGGCAACTATAGAAGACCAGCTTCCCTTAAAACCAGTAGAGGAGGCTCTTCTCACCCTTTTGGAGCTGCTCAGAATCTGATGCCATAGGCAATACCTAATGAAGCTGGTCTGGCTCCAGTAAGGGGAGGCATTCAGCAAAGCTGGACCAGAGGGGAAAAAAACAAAACAAAATTACAGTTTTGGGAGTACAAAATGGTGGTGATTTAAGGGAGCCAAAAAGCAGATCTCAAATAATCCTGATTTTTTTTCATTATTTGGGTCCCATGTGTCCTGTTCCCCCTCCCTTATTTGCTGGCTGGGTCTCAGAGGTGGCAGGTGGCACCCAGCATTCAACTCCATGTGAAGTTCAGAGGCAGCAGGCATTTTTCAGGTTTGTGTTTAATAGGCCTGGAAAAAAATTGAATTCCTGAAATGGGAATCTGTCTTCTTGTTTTTGTTTTTGTTTTAATTTTGGGATTATTAAACCAAAACCTAAAAAATACTGGGGGGAAATGGCACACACCCCTAGACTCTATTCCACTCTTCACATTTCCTTGGGAGAATTGTTGTGGCAAAGAGATGCCTGTATGTGTTAACTCACCACTGAATTCATGTTTTAAATCTACAATTTTTTTAAAAAAAAATGTCGCATGCCTGCCATGTCACAGTGTCTGATTTGGGTAGCATACAGAATAGCAGGTGTTTCTGGGCATCCTAGATGGCTTGGAGCTCCCCGGCAAATTTAAAGCAAGCTCAGCTGCCATCTCTGTGCCTTGTGCAATGTCAAGAGCTTTCTTAAAGTCTAAAATAGATTCTGCCAGTATGCATCTCTGAATGAATCCTCCAGTCATTGATGCTGCAGACCAGCCTACACTTTGGCATACTATTGAAAACTATCACTTTCCAAGAGATGACATAATTCTTCCGCAAAAAAACAGGTGCAGACTTCCCAGGTGGATGTGAGAAATTCTTAAATTTCAAACACTGTAATACCTCTGGAGGCTTGGGTTGTCGTGAGTCAGTTTCAATAAGCTTGTCACAAGATTTGGCACTGAGTTTTTCAGGTGCTACCAGACTTCTAAGTAAGTAATCTGGCTTTGCTCCACACTTTGTAAAATTGCATGTTTCTTATTCTCCATGTGAAACAAATAACAACAATTTCCCCACAAATTAAAAAAAGCACATAAAGCTGAAAGGTTTTACTCTGATCCAATGCATGCTGTGCTAGTTTTCCACTAAGAGGGAAATGTTGATGTAAGGAAACTTTAAACCCTGTATCATTCACCTGTAATCCAAACTAGTTCAGTCCACTCAGTCACTCCAATTCTCTGCTATCTTAATACCACATTTTATTGCATGTGTAGACTAGGCCTCAACAGGGTTGCCAATTGGCCATTCTATTGAGTCTGTAGATCAGCCAGTGAAGTCTTTTACAACAAGCACCAACCCTTGCTGATCTTTGTAATTCAAACTGTTTTTAAGGTACAAGAACAGAGGGCAGTTTTTTTTAAAATTGGCAACTCTACATATGAGAGGTTTGTGGAGCAACTACAAGAGTTTCAGTGGCTACTGGGAGTTCTGAGGGGTGGACACCACATATTTGCAGGTCATCCTTAAATCAAACATGGGAGACATTTTGAGAAAAGGTTTTTTTTTAAAAAAAAAAAAAGGTTCAATAAGATCAGTAAAAAGTTCTCAGGAAATGTTAATTCAGGACTAATAATAATGTGTGAGTAATATTACTGGGATTCTGTCACAGTAATAGCAGCATTTATATTGTGCATTTCAAGTGATCAAAAGATATGTTATGTTATCTCACTTATTATTCTTATACTTTTTTCCTTGGGTAGGGCAGAGAAGGAGTCTGGGAATCAAACAACTGTGAATCCAGAAATGGATCTACCAAGGCATTTTTACATTTATTTATATTTATAAACAGCAACCATTTGGATAACAGTGACTTCAAGAGGGACAAAAGAAGGAGTTTTAACCCTATTCTTCCATGTTACTTTCCAGTAATGTGCCCTCTCCCCAGTAAGCTGATATTTAGCAGTTTTCTAAGGAGAGTCACATACAGCTATGCTGCAGACTTTGTGCTTCTGCTTTGAAAAACAGCCACTTCCCCAGTCTTGGAAAAAAAAAATCCCCACAGACATTAACCAAGCCCAAAAAGTGTGGGTTTCCGAAATAAAAGCTGAAAACTCCATTTACTAGTATGGAAATGTGTCTTTTAGCAGTTTTACGGAAAAGTTTGAGATCAAATAAATAAATAAAAAGTTGCACGTATTTTTATATTATCTGATAGAGCACTGGGAAATCAACTTCCACCCATTATGTCTAAACATGTTGAGGAAAAGTGTATGTGAACTGTCGCAATTTACAGCCATATCACCCATTGAAGGAGTCAAATGTTAAGAGATGTGCACCCAGCTAGGAACCTACAACCCAGTCAATCGTGGTTCCCCTGAGGAATGTACATATCAGGTGAACATATCACATTGATGTACATGTCTTTCAAAGCAGTAGTAGTTTCCCTCGTACATTGTTTCCCCACACAAACCTGTCAAGTAGTACTTAATCTCTCTCCCGGCAGAATCTTCTCGACTCCCTTAAGCAAAGTTTTACCTTTAGGCATTTCCTCTTACCTGCTGAGGAGAATCACTTATTGCAGCATGACTTCTCTGAAGAACTGTTACATCAAATCTGGCATACCTGGAATGTCGTCTTCCCTCCAACTGTGCAAAATGTTCTACCCTTAAGGTATTGAAGGGACCAGCTTCAATTCTGCCCAGATTAGTAAATCATAGGAGGTATGACAGATGTGGATTGGAGTCAATGTGTGAGTTTGTGTGCAATATGAGCAAAATAAATAAATAAGGTGATGACATGCCAGACAATGACAACAGAAGCAAAAACTGGTGTTAACCTGGAAGTCTATACATTCAAGAAAACAAAATGAGTATGTTTTTTCAAGTCCCCAGAATAATTCAAACTCAGTTTTGTCAAGGCAAATGAATAAAATATGATTTAAAAATATGCTTGCAGCCAGTTAGTATTAGCAGCACCTAGGAAGGTAACTGATCCAAAACAATAGACTGAAGAAAGGTATTTGGTACACATAAATTCCCTCACATTTAGTGTCTACAGCCAATTTTATATACATTGGTAAGTGTTTTATTTTTATTTTCCCCTTTATTTTCTTTCTTCTCTTTCCTTCTTTTACTATACTCTTTCTGCCTCTGTGGTTTTTTCTTCCTTTTTTTCTCTAAAATATGTCTAAATGCTTGTTTTTTCTTTTCTCTTCTCTCTCTATTCTTTCTCTCTTTTCTTCATCTGCCTTTAAAAAAAATAAATTATGACAAGCTATGTTGTATGTACGTATAAAGATGCATATATTAAACTCAATAAAAACTATTATTATTTTTTAAAAAAAAAAAACAAAGTTCCTGAACTGCATTGAGCAATAGAGTATTTTCAATAGGGAGTTCACCAATGGTCTGTGTGGGTCAGGGGAAACTTTTCCGGACTTGCCTCACATGCCTCCTATGGCTAGGCCTGTACCGATAGACTTTCACAGCATATTAACCTGGAGGTTTCAGTTGGCAGTGCTTGTTGGTTAAAGTGCAATTTAATTATGAGTTCATGACAACATATATCCCCATATTCACATTATAATCTCCATCCAGGAAACTCAGAGTGATTTGCATGACTCTCTCAAACAGTATCCTGTTCCCAGCACTGACTGTTGCATTAGTGTGTCTTTAACATGGCAGTGTTGTGCTGTAAATGGCTGGGTTTTTGACAGTTGCTGGATTTATCATGTATGTATTTTACAACTGAAAGCTTAAATTATGGCCCTGTCTCTCTTCTTATTCATACCATTTGTAAGAATTAGTTCATTTCCAACTGCTTATATTCTGGTATTGTCATTACAATGCGTCTCACTTGATGTATTTTCTTTTATTAATTTACACATCAGGTGCAATTCTTCCAGACAAAATGACTGCCATTACAAAGCTAGTCTGGGAAACTTGTTTCAAAGCCTTAGTTGCATCTGAAGAGTCAAGTTGCGGTCAGCCTCTGGGCACTGGTAGAGTGTAAACTGTTTTAAAATACATACTCCTGTGGACATCTTTCGTCACCATTTTGGTTAAATTGGTTCTTTTGTCATCTTTGTTTATCCAGTTCAAATCTGAATGTTTTTACATGCACACTCAAAGTGTGACCAGTACTACCCAATTCCTTGTAGTCTATAAGAATCTTTGTAGACAGTCACACTGCATGCAGGGATTGCTAGATACAAACAGATCTGCAGGTGCTGAGCTAAGTTCAAAAACTCTCTTCTCCTAGGATCTAGGAGCAGTAGTGACACATGAACCTCAAGTCTAAATAGAACCCCAGTGGGACAAGTTTATCTCCCAGTAAGCCTATTTTATCCTAACAACTGTTATATCTGAAGATGGAATATTTTAACAACTAAAGTAAAGGTTTCCAACCTATGTCCCTCCAGATGTTCATGGACTACGATTCTCATCAACTCTGCCAACTGGCTATGCTGGCTGGGGCTGATGAAATTGTAGTCCATGAAAGGTTGGAGTTTCCTGATCTAAAGTTATAATACAGTCCATTCATATAAATAACAGAGAGAGAGAGAGAGAGAGAGAGAGAGAGAGAGAGAGAGAGAGAGTCAACTTTCTCCTGGTAAATCCTTGATAATGGCATTTAATAAGGTTCCAAAAGTCTTTGCTGTTCCTCACTTACCTTTCATAAATCTTTTTTTTTTCAAAGCAAGAACTTTGCTTTGATTCCTTGTTCTTCCTTTCACGGCCCATTGATGCTTTTACAATCTGGTGGTTCATTTACATTTGCCCATGGCATCCTTTTGGTTGGATATTAAGATCTCTGGAATCATGGCTCTGTAACCTCTTACTATCTATGCTACCTCATACATCTTGAATTCAGATTCTTAGCAATCATGGTCAAAGAAGATCTGCAGAACTTTATCTCTTTCCCTCTCAGTTTTGGACCCTTTCTCCCCAGACTGCATATGATTTAGAATCCTCTATCACAGCAAGGGGAAAATGGGCAGGAAAACCCAGTGGGATCCAGTGCATAGCCTGATCACTTGCGGTAGAAATACTGTCAGTGTACCACTGGGGGATGCTGGGGATGCTCTATCATTTAGAATTTTGTTGAAATGATAGAACTTTTCCTAAGCATAGAATTTTGCCTGAATCCTAAGAGCATCTGCAATGTCTCCTAAGGATTCAGTGATGTCACTTTCAGGCACATGAGTGTGATGTGAATGCAACACCATTACATTGCCGGTGAACACCCCCAGTTGGTAAGTCCCCCACCAGTTGACAGGCTGTTTCTGGCAACCCTGGCCATATCATTTGAACACTGGAAGCTGATTAGCTCAGTACTATCTACTGTAACATGAAGCATCTTCCCACTTTCTTACGCAGCGAAAGGCCTTTTCCATTACTTGGAATTGAAAATGCCAGGGTAATACATGTACTGTATAACTGAGCTATGGTTCTTTTACCAGTTATGGTTTGCATATTATGCCAGGAATGGGAAATAATCCTTCCCTGCATGGGCAACACCCTTCATCCTTGGGGAGGGGGGACATCTGAGAATCTGTGGCAGACTCTCCCCATTCTTCCCCAATGAGCCAAACTATCAAGCCTCAAATTATTTTTCTTTGCAGAAGGGAAAGGAATGGAAGCCAAAGGAATACATTACGTTTTCCCATTCCTTCCCAGGACCCCAAGTTTATAGCTTATTTGTATTCTTAATCACAAAACAACCACCCAAAGCACATCCAGAACTTTTGGTTTAGTGCAATGTCCAGTGCATTGTACATATAATGCACCCAAGTGAGTAGTATGGGAAAACTTTCCTATTGTCCTCCCCTTCACCATGCTGATTGCTGCCTGTGCAGAGGAGACTACCATAACACTGCAGTCCTTATTTGGAGTGTGGTGGGGCCCAGACTCTGCAGTAGAAGCTCAGTTTTGCATACCAAATGCCCCACGTTCAGTCCCTGGCAGTTAACAGGATCAGGTAGCAGGTGATGTGAAAGACCTTCATAAAAGATCCTGGAGAGCTGCTGCCAGTCACAGCACTAGCCTTGATAGACCAATGGGCTTTCAGTCCAAGGCAACTTCATGTGTGCATGGTTGTAAGCCTGCAAACACAGAATCAGGCTGCAATGCAAAGAAATACCCTGTGAATGCGTATGCGTGGGCACATAGCATGACATTATGTATTACAGACAGCGAATTATTCTATATGATTACTGACAGTTCACCATCCTACTAACTTCCTAATTCAAATGTAATTGTTTTGTCTTCTCTAACAAGCTGCTAGAACAAAAGAGCTAAACACCCAGTATGGGGAAAATCCTCCGTCCTGCTTGTTTTAATTTTCCTCTCTTTCTCTGCTCCTTTCCTGTACCAGAAGGAGAAGGGGGAGCTCGTTTCTTTGTAAAGGACGTCTGCAATAATGATTTCTGGTTGATTCTTCAGTCAGAAACAACGAAGCGAATTAATCAGAGAAAGAAGACCAAGACCTTGGGGGTATTTTGCTCAGCGCAAGAGACTCCTGTAAAATCCAAAAAAGATGAAAAAAAATATCTTCCAAACTGAATTGGTGTGCTCCAGCAATACGCACAGATTGGTAGCTGTTCTGTAGCTTACCAATAAATAGAGTTGTTCCAAATGCAAATGTCTTCTTCTTACCTTCCCAGTGATTAAGGCAAACTTGATGCTAAACAAAAACTTGACGCTGAACAAAAAAAGTGAAGACCACGAGAAAGGCAAGCCTGGGCACATTAAACAAGATTCAGACAAGAGTCTTAATGGGAATAAGCCCGCAAGTTCACTCAGCTCCCTTTCTGCCTCAAGTCAGGTAAAATGAGATTTTTGAATGGTTTCCCTTACCAAGAAGACTTATACAAGATGCAAGTGCCCTTCTGACAGCCACCCCTGCAAGGTAGGCCACCTTGGCCTATAGGGACGCGGCTACCTTTCTGGAAGAAACTAGATGTGACTCTGGCTTCCATTCATAAACTCTTTGCTTCCATTAGGAAGTTGGTGGCACTCCTGCAAACTTGAGCCCATATATCAGTGATGGCGAACCTTTTCGAGACCGAGTGCTCAAATTGCAACCCAAAACCCACTTGTTTATCGCAAAATGCCAACACGGCCATTTAACCTGAATACTGAGGTTTTAGTTTAGAAAAAAATGGTTGGCTCCGAGGTGTGCGTTACTTGGGAGTAAGCTTCATGGTAGTCAGTGGCTCTGCTTTGAAGCAACCGTGTAACTCTTCCAATGGGTGAATCATGACCCTAGGAGGGTTTACTCAGAAGCAAGCCCCATTGCTAGCAACCGAGCTTACTCCCAGGTAAAGGATCACGCTTTAGTTCTTCGCATGAAAATCAATGGGGTTTAACAGCACTTATCAGGGTTACCTGCACTGCTTCCCCAAAACTAGATCTTAGGTTTAATGCTAATAATCGAGCCCAGCGGCCCAGGCCAGCCTAGATGTGCGGGGGGGGGGGGGACTCTGTTTGCGCGTGCCGACAGAGAGGGCTCTGAGTGCCACCTCTGGCACCCATGCCATAGGATTGCCACCACAGCCATATATCATGCCAGCCTCCTCCTTCCTGCCCTGTGGTGACAGTTTAAAGTCTTCCTGATTAATCACCTCCCAGTTGCTGCCAAACACATTCTTTCTTGACCTTGATAGGTGAAGTTTATCACATGCTAATCAGTCATCTCCCAGAAAATCCAGCCCATGGTCCCAAAAGCCATATTGTTTAGATTCATTCCAAATCATTGCCCGTTTATACCTGTCAGGAGTGAACATGCTGGGATAAGGCAACATGGCCATGAGTGTGAACTGTTGCATTTACACTTCTACACATTTATGAAAATGTGTAGAACACTTTCAGATTCCTTGGTTACAATACATACGGATGGATCCAGCAAGCTTTTTTGATCAATCTCACTCCACTCTCCTCCTAACTTCATTCCTCTGTTCCATGTGATCCCATTATGGCTAACATAGCATTTTGAGGGATCAAAGAGGACTCCCTCCTCCATTTATTACCAACCAAGAAGCTTGTTGGATCCAAACCATAGATAAAGTCAAGATAAAGTTCCCTTTACACATATGTTCTCATGCACATTTCTTCCAGAAGGATTATATATTGCTGCTACTCATAGGTGCCATTTCCCCTGTCTATTACTTCTAACTCCTTCCTGGATTACTCACTGAGGTGATGTCATCCAACAAGGGATGTGAACAAGATGATTTCACAGTGCTGCACAGCTAATGAAATCTGCCAATGGATGAGGTCAATGAGGGCAAGTGAGGGCAATATAAATGAATAAGTAAACATTTTTTTGCGAAACATGCTGGGAAATTGCCAAAAAGAGGAGACATTATCCATTATTGCCAAAGCATCTGAGGAAGAAAAAATAATGTGTGGTTTTGGCTCAGCCCTTCTTATGTGTGCATGACCATAGGTATGAATCAGTGCTTAAAGTGTCTGTCCATAGAAAAGGAAAGGCCTGGTGTTCTCATTACATTGCCTCTTAAAAATCTGAACCCCACAAAACATGCCGAAGATATTCTAGCGCAGAGTCTAGTGGGGGGAAATCCAAGCTGCTATCTGACAAACAGCCACTCAAGAAGTTGTAAAGCAGGACTCAGGAGAGGCAGCTGTGAGTGTCATTCCTGTGCCTCAGATCTGTTTTCCCCTCTTTCTTTATCCTCTGGGGACTGACTGGAAACAAACAGAAAAGAAAAAGACAACAAGAGCCAGCCGTGTGAGCAAAGCCCCCAAATTGCACTTAAGCACTTCTCTTTAGTTCCCTCGGTAATGTATCTATCACATTTTGTTAAGCTCCTTCTTTGGCATTCCCTTCTTTTTAGGAGGAACAGCAACACTAACAAGAATTACACACATCGAAGAGTTATGGGGTGCTCCCACAAACAAAGTTAAAGATGGCTTAAAAAGAGTTTTCCAAATGAAAGCAACTTAAAGGTGTCAGAGAGACAAAAACATATTTTGATGCCATGATGGTTGACAGAACTCATTGGGAATAAGAGGGCTGCTTTGTTTGTCTGTCAAATCCATCTCTTTCTCCAAGGAGTCTGGAATGGAGTACATGATTTTCTCTTCTCTATTTTAATCTCACAACAGTCCTGTGAGGGAGGTTAGGCTGAAAGGGAATAACCAGCCAAAGGATACCCAATGGACTTCAAGGCACAGTGAAGATCTGAAGAAGCCTGGTGGTATATCAGATTTTAATCTAAACACGACACCACAGTAGTTTATAACAATGTTTATGTTATAGCAAGGTTTATAACAATGTCACACCTTAATTGCTCAAAGACAAAGATTTTACAACCAGTTGTATATCTGTGGCTAAAAGGCCACAGATGTTTCATAGCCTGTGGACTGGAAGAATAAGACAGGTTGAATGTGATCAGCTGCAGTGGATAGGAGAATCTTGCCTCCTGCATGTGGAAAGAAGTATGAGTCTGGGCCTCCATTTTTATACAGGAGAGTGGGGTATGCCTTTCTGTTGTTTGTGCATTCCAGATAGCTGGTTTTCTCTATGTGTACGGCCTGTCGAGAGCCAGGTGAAGATCCAGCTGAGAGCTGGTGTCTCAACTGTTATCTATAAGTTGGTTATCTGTCTTAAATCACTTGCTGGCTGGAGTTGCAGAAAAGGGATGGAAGTGGATCCTTAAATGGGAATGACTATGTTCTCCTGGAGTTGTTATAGTTGAAAGGGGATGCCAGGTGTAGTCAGACACACAATCTAGACTTCAAGAAAGCTGATTTGAATAAACTTAGGGAACTATTAGGTGTTTAAGAATACTAAAAGAGAAGGGAGTGCATGTTGGATGGGAGTTTCTTAAAACTGAGATCTTGGAGGCATAATTTCAAACAGTTTCAGTGAGAAGGGAAAATGGGTGGTGTCTTAAGGAAACCAGTAGGCTTGGAAATTCGGGTGCAACAAATATCAGATTCGGGTCGAATCTAGGCGAATTCCGGCATATTCGGGCCAAAATCAGCCGAATACGTGTTGCCCAAATATGAACGAATCCGAATGCAAGATATTTGGGCTTTGGGGGAGCCACCTTGAAAGTCTGGTGTCTCTACCTTAAAAAATGTTCAGCCTGCTTACACACTCAGAAATTTCCCATTAACTACAATGGAGCCACTGCACAGCACAGAATCTGCCAGGCTCTCCAGCAAGTTCTATAGTGGGGAAAAATAACTTTTCCCTCCATAGACTTCAATGGGGCTTGTTGTTATGCCCAGCTGGCTTTGTGGTACAGGTTTCAGGGGGGGGCACTCTGGAGGGGGTCTTGCTCTGGGTAGGGGCACTTATTTCCTGCAGGCCTGCTGGTGTGAGTCTCCTGAAAGGAACCAGCCAAATTTGCTAAAGTTTGCTTGGGAGGAGCAAATGCTGTGGGCACCCAGTTGAAGGTGAACCTGATGCATTTGCCCCTCCCATACAGTCCACCCTCATTTGCTGGAGTCCTTTCCCTCTCCAAACTCTATCCTCCCCAGGCTTTGATACCATATCTCCAGGAATTCCCCAGCAATATTTTCACCTCTTCTTGATGTGATGCCTGGAAAATTGCTGAAGCAGCAATGACGAAAGGTTCGTTTCCCTGCTGACAACCTCCACTCAGTTTTCGACTGGTGCCTAGAAGGTAGCAATGAAGGAAGGGGAGAAATTATGAGGGACAGGGAAAGAGACACTGACAAAGCTCATTTTCTCATCCTTTTGTCTCACTGTCTAAATTATGTTTTTCAGTGCTGTATCCATCGCAGGAAGAAAGCATAAAATATTTACTGGGGTTTTAAGACATTATGCACATTGGGCCCAGATTTTCATTTCACGGAATGAATCAAACACAGTATCTGTAACAAAGGTAGGAACAAAGGGAATAAGAGAAAGATGGCTTCAGAATGTTAATGGCACAGCTGTGCGCTGTTGGCCCACATTTCATTTTCCTAAATCACAATAACAGGAACTCAGCTACGGGGGCAAGCTAAAAGATTAATGATTCTGTTATTACCACTGTTACTAGTGGTTACTGAAGTAATGTCACAGAAGCTGTAGCACTATGATATATTACTTAACACCTTCTAGAACCTGATCATCCACAGGGTGAGATGAATTTTATGACAACGTCTCCCAGGGTGGCAGCACGAGATAATATATTTCACTTCAAAAGAGTCTCAACTTATCACATTAAAACTACACCTGCTTGTGGGAGACATGGCCAACCCTACAGAACTTGTGACTCTAAATGGAGCATAGCCTGCTGGCCATATATGTGGTTTATCATAGACTAGTTAAACTTGATTTTGCTGCCTGATTGGGGTTACAGAAATCAGGGGAGTTAATCATTATCTGGCTGGCCACTACATTTGATAGCCTGCTTTGGCTTGGTAGCTATCATGTTGTGCACTCCAAAAATACATATTCTCTCTCCACTGTCCTATGCTATCCAAAAAGCTCCATTGGTTCAATTCATGCTGTGCTTACCAGTCCCAAGGAGGTAGCAGAATTTTCACTGAGCAGTTCAGCTGTTTGGAAGCATTTTGAGACACATAGGCCCTTTCCGCATGGGCCATTTACAGCGCCCTAGGGATGACAAAAACGCCCTAGGGAGCTGTTCACATGGGGGCGGTGCCCTTGTTCCCCCCCAGCAGCGCGAAGCCGCCATTTTCCCACCTCGCTTCCCGAGCGAGGTTTTTGGAAAACAGCGGCTTCCAGCTGCTGGCGCCATCCCCCCCCTTCCCAATTGACGTACCTTCTCTGCGACCTTCCGGCACGTCGCCCGGGCCTGGAAACACGCCCCCCCTGCCCTGCGACACCAGAGCAGTCGCGCAGGGCGGGGGGGGGTGTCCCCTGGCCTGGGCGACACACTGGAAGGTCGCAGGGAAGATACGTTGATCGGGCGATGGCACAGCGCTGCGCTGTCTTCCCTGCCTTTACCGGGACCGTTCATGTGAACGGTCCCGGGGGTGTGTGTCAGCATCATATATGCCAACAAACCCCCCAGCATGGCCATGCGGAAGCGGCCATAGTTACACAGTACAAGACCATGCTATCAGCAGCTTTTTATGTGTGCACATTCTCACCCAGCCCAACCCTAGCCTGGGCCATCCAGATCAGGGTGATTATATTTTAACATTTTCCTTTTTAAGTCTTACAAATCGATGTACATCTGATGGGGAAAGGACCATCAAGCCACAGCTGACTTATGGCAACCCTGCAGGATTTTTAAGACAAGAGGTGTTCAGAGGTGGTTTACCAATGCCTTCCTCCTGGTAGGTTCAGAAAATTCTGAGAGAATTGTGACCTGTCCAAAGTCACCCAGCAGGCTTCATGCAGAGGAGGTCAGAATCAAATCCAGTTCTCCAGATTAGAGTCTGCCATTCTTAAACACTACACCGTACTGCCTCTGGATGTATGTAAGTATGTGTCATTCAGGTTGGTTCATACATGCACATTTTTCACTCAGCCTTATGGGAGTAGTAGTGCCCACACATGTCATTTAATTAGGAGACCCAACCATTCATGATCTTGGCAAAGAAGTGATTCCAGCTATTGCACTGATGTAAATGTGGCTTGCAAGGCATTCTGAAATCAGAGTCTGGAGGTGGGGCTACAACCCCTTCAATAGCCTCCTGTAGCTCATCCCCAATCAGGTCCTTAAAATACAGCCACAAAATAAGGGTTCTTTCTGCACAGCACAAAAAAGAAATCTGTGGGATGTCTTGGAAAGAGGCAATTGCCTCTTTTCACTCTTCACACCCAAGGTTAGATGTACAGGGGACATCTTAAAAAGACATGGCTTCTGACGTGCTTTCCAAACAGCATAGGTATCAGAGAGGATAACAGACTGTTTCCTCTCTAACCATTTTGCTCTCTGGTCAGTTTCACCCTCAGGTTGTACCCAACATTTTGTGTGCAACTGAAGGCATTCACCCTATTGCCATTTGCTGGAGGTTGTCTCAGGACATTTGCTCTGCAACCTCCAATCTTGGGTGCCTTTTCAGCCCCAAAAGTACATAGTTGTAATCAACTGGTCCTGCCAATTCCGGCAATATATAGTCTTCTTCTTCTTTTTAATGAGCTATCTCCGTAGCTACGCAAACACAAATACAAGAATCATAGTCACTCGGAAGACCCATCTACCGCCCATTGAGAACCATTGGTTGACCTGCCCTCCACAAAGGGGTCATGTGTAAAGGACATGTATATGTGCAAATGCAAGATTTTCCCTCCTCAGAATCTTTTCTAGGAATTAATTTGCTTTCTCTCTTCAAAATATTGCTACCAAATGATGATTATTTAAAGCAGACGTAGCGCCAGACGCCTAGGTTTGGATCCCAATTATAATGAAAAGAACTCTAATAATGAGCACATAGAACACTAACAACTGGAGCAAAAAAGAATGACATGTTTGAAATGAAAATGAACCAAAACATGCAGAGAAAAATGAGAAACTGCAAAAATGAAACATGGCAGCTTGGCATGTGTATCATTTTCATCATATCAGCCATTCCCCAATAGACAGTTTCATAAAGCCTGGAATTTCTTTATTAGAGCCAATTTGCTGCAACATATACAAGGGAATAGATAAGCAAATAATAACAACAACAAAGGAAATAGACGCAAAGTGAAGATGAGAGAGACTAAATGAAGGCAGGGTGGATTTTGAAAGAAGTTGGAGAACTCCTGTCCTACTACCTTAGACAATAACAAAGGAACTGAATGGAGAAGTGTGTTTTGTTCAATGGCAAATGTCTACTGGAGAATAGCAGATAAAGGGGAAGCTATGCACATGACAGGAAGCCATTCCTCACTTCTGCAGTCTCCTTGTCCTTCTTGTAATGCATGTCTTTGTAGCTTCATTTTTATATGAAAAAAATCTCATTCATGAAATGAATGAGCCTACACTGATCCAAAGAGATGGACCTGTTGTGCAAGCCAAAAGGTCCTTGGTCTTTGGCTCTTGATGGAAGGATCACAGCCTAGAGCCGAGAAGATGTGTTCAGCCCTCAGAAGTCATTTTTTCTTCTCCCTTTGTTTACATTGTATGTAAATAACTTTGCACAGTAACCTACTTTAGGTCCCTATTGGGTAGGAAAGCAGCATAAATAAATAAATCATCCGAACTCCCCCAATCCTATTTTCTTTTTTCCCCTTTTAATTATTTAATTATAATTATTTATTATGGACTAAACAGTACATTAAAAAGACTGAACTAAACTCCAATGGCGGCTCCTAAAAGAATGAAACAAGTTCAAGAATGGGTGATTTAGATGCATAAGAACATAAATGGGGGGCGGGGAGTGTGTAATGTTTCCCACACTTACAGTTTCTCTGCTCCACATCACTTCTCACCAGCTGTCTCATTCTGCCCTGCTCAAGACTCTGCAAAGACAAATGTGTGATTTAGACCAGAGAAGAGGCTGTAAGCAGAAGTGTTAAGCACTTCTCCTTTAAGATGCATGGTCTTTTTTTTAAAAAAAGGTGGCCATGGAAATTTATTTGCATGCTCCTGCTATAACGTTTAGTTAGGCTCTTGTTGGGCTATTCCAGAGAAACTAACTTGAAATTGCATAGGCATAGCTTCACTCCGTTTTTTGTGACTGCATACTTATAATATAATTTACTCCATAAGGTAGCTGGCAGAACTTCTTTCTAATCTCATTTTCCTAACCAAGGGTCATATAGTTTTGTAATCTAATCTTCTTCTCATTTGATATGCCGGCAATTGAAAAATGACAGTGATATGTCATAGTCACACACAATAGCTGTAGCCTTTTAATAATACCAAACTCACTTCCGCAGCTAGCAATCCTCCATAGGTGTGCCGAATCATATTCGTTGTTCTTCTGAGTTACCTTTAGAGCAAAAGGTCATCTGAAGTGAACATTGACATGTCTGCTGCCCACCCCCCTGCAGTTTAACAAATTACACTGACTTGCCTCTACCTGTATACTTCCGCCCCAAGCATTTTTTTTTTCTTATGAGAGATCAAGTATGTCATTGACTGGACCAACCTACCCTGGATAGAGGATGTAACAGTCAGTACAAAGACGTCCTCCTTCCTTGTAAATGTCCAAAGGGTAATTTCTTGCCCAAACAAACCCCACTATTCATTTGAATCAAAGGCAGAAAGGGCAGGAATCACTGGTTGAGTTTCCTGCTTTCATCCAGGATACTCCTGAAATCAACAGATAAGAGTTTACAGTTCTAGGATCTGAAGACCTGTTGGATTTTCTGACAACAAAGAAATAGAGCTACTCAATGGGACAGGAGCAAATTCCTGCACGGCAGAGTTCTATAAAAACTATAAGCAAATGACAAGCACAAAACTCAATGGATCTCATATTTAGTATGCAGTCTACATAATTCCCTTTAATAGGACCAACCACATGAGACACAACAGTATGAGCTTTCAGGTTCTCCAGAACTCTTCATGCTGGAAGTTATAGATACATTCCTGGGTATTCTGATAAGAGAAGGGTTCGGAAACATGTTAAATGAATGGTACAAGTTGTCCTTCCATTCAACAACCTTATGTATGGCTTGGGAAAGATCAGGACCAATTCTTGAGTTGGTGGTGGGACCCTAGCCAAAATTAATCACACCAGAGGCGTAACTGGGCCAGAGTGCGCCCGGTGAAATGTAGTTCCCACCAGGCCATTTGCAGCCTGGAAGGGAACAGGCAGGCCTCTTCTCCAGCCTGTTCAGTTTGCTAAAATAAGTGTGGGAGGGCGTCGCGGGGGGCGGGGTGAGCTGAGCAGCCGACCGATGAGGAGGGAGGGGGAAGGGGGAAGGATTGGGGGAATTTTCTGCCCCCCATGTGACCCAAAGCCGTGCGCCCGGTGTGTGGCACACACCCCCATCCCCTGGTAGCCCTGCCACTGAATAACATGTGTACTCCCTTCCTATTGGAGGAGGAAAAAGATCACATTTGGCAACTTCTTTATATTCCTTTTGTTCCTCTCACAACCAAACAGGGAGAATGAAAGAGCTGAGCCCCTGGAATCTAGAGTTGGGAGGTTTATGTGACCTCAAAAATGCCTCTGAAATAAGTCCTCATTTCCAGCTGGGAGGGGCACTCAGAAGGAATCAGTGGAGCATGCACTCATTTAAGCATTTCCCTTTTAAACAGGGCATCTTCATGGGGTCTCAGGAAACCAACAGTTATCTACCCTTGCAAACCACTGATGCTGCCCATAGGACAGATTGTTTACATCAACAGTCAGTAGCATTCAGAGCCAAAACATACAACATGTTCTCACATTTGGGCAGCAGAAACAGTCATTCATTCAGTGACCCAAGTTCCCAACTAAGTTCATGCACATGGAGGAACACTGCTCTTCCAGGAATAGTTCAGCTGAATATCTGGGGAGGAGCCATGGTTCAGTGGAAAAACATTGGATTGTCATGCAGAAGGTCCCAGGTTCAATTCTCAGCATCTTCAGTAAAAAGGATCAGATAGCAAGTGATGTCAAAGACCTCAAGAGAAAATTATGGAGAGAAGGTGACTTTGAGGACACTGATCTTGATGGACTAATGATCTGATTCAGTATAAGGCAACTTCATGAGTTCAGGTCAATAGTGGAGTTCTGCTTCTGTGGAGTAGAGGCAAATGGCCAAACACACTTATAAACAGTTCTAGGAGCAGATTTCCACTCATTCAAAAAACTGAGCATTTTTCCTAGAAAGTTTAAAAGAGGATAGAGAATATTAGGCTTTTCATTGCTGGTTTTATAGATGTGTACAGTGTGTGCTTGTTTTACTATGGTTTTGGCAGTTTCTACAGACTATGTACATCATTTATACAGATAATTCCAATTTATATATATATATACAAATTTGATAAAAATGTACATTTTGCTGGAAATGTTTGGTGTGAAAAAAGAACTGTGCAAATAGAGCATTCTGCACTGTATGGGAGGCCAATAAGGACAAGGTAGTCAAACTCACCTGAATTGTATGTATTCCAAAAGTTACACTGCTGAAATTCCACTCACTTATCCAAGGTTTAGGGGCTCTTTCTTTTTGTACATGGCAGCCATCAAGAAGTACCAAAAATTATCCTTTCTTGCCTACCCTCAAAATTTGGCATTTTCACACCTGCAAGCTATTATATTGCAAAGAACTCTTTTTTCCACTTCCTGACAGGCCAAAAGAATCATGTGACTCTGTAGTAAGCAAATCTTGCCAGCTGAATATTTGTTTGTTTTTAATGACATCCAACAGTTTGTATAATTATCCTCAGGCCTCTTACCTTGAAATGGTTTCTCATTTGTCTTGTGCCCTCTTTGGTTTTGCTTTCTGCCGTGCCTCATCATTCCTGGACCGCAGCTATTATAATAAAGTGTTTATAGGAAAAGAGTTTAATTTAAGAAAGTGTTCCTCCCAGGGACTATAAACCACTTTAACTTCTAGTGAAAAATATTCTCCATGGGCTCAATCTTGCAATGTCTTTGAGCGCAGAAGTCCCAAGCTTTTAAGTTTGTCACACCTAGGGGACCTACAATTTTAAGAGCCAAGGCATTCTGAAAATCAATACCTAAGGCTGTCTTTTGCATTTGTTTGAAATTTATTGTGAAATCTCTTGTGATTTGGAAGAACAAAATATCTTGGCTGTACAACGCAGCAAACAGTATCACAATAGGGTTTTGGGGGGGATGATTCTTTGGGGTCTAGGAATATAGCAGAGTTAAACTGAATGTGGGTGATACCCAGATCTGTGCCCTACTCTTCTTTGCCACCACAACAGAAAGCACACTTTTACTGCCAACAAAGTAAGCTTCTGAAAATGAAGCACAGGTACTGTGTCTGTACAATGACCCAGCTCAGGCTATCCTGATCATGTCAGATCCCAGAAGTTAACCAGGGTTGGCCCTGGTTAGTACATGGTTGGGAGACCACCAAGGAAGTCCAGTGGCAAACCAGCTTGTCTCTTGCCTTGAGAACCCTATGGAGTCACCATACGTCAGCTGCGTCTTGATGGCACTTTCCACCACACTGTATCTTTGCACCACAGGCAGTTTGCATACAGAGCAAAATGCTAGCCTGATCACTGTTTTCTGCAGTACGATCACTGAAGGTGGCCAGAATGTATACTGAACCTTCCAGTCCCAGCAATGTCTGATCATTCCCAACCCCTCTCTCCATTGCCAGTCCTCAAACCAGTGAGCAGTGGAAGAAAAATGGGAAGCAATGGGAGGAATTCACCCAATCTCTATGGTATTTACCATGGGCCTGGAAATCCTTTGAGGAGCCAACAGGGTATCAACATCATTATATTGCTTTTATCTCTGATCTTGCTCTTTATCCTAAGCAACATATTGCTCTGCTAGAAATGCACTTAAAATTATATTTTGCTTTTGAAAATCTCATTCATTTTCAATTAATTGAGGGGGGGTGCACTTGTTTGTTATTGCTGATGCATTCATACTCATTCGCACCCATCCCTTAACCTGCCCCATATACACACACTGATGTCAAATACTGCCATTGGCGAGTGGAGAGAGAATTTATCTCCAATTAGCTAGGATGATTGTAAGGATCAATGATGGGTTTTTCCATGATCTCTGGGCCCATGTAATTGCTTGACTCCAGCCACTACTGATTCCAGACACAAGAAGACTACTCTAATTCCTAAATTTTCCTTTGCTGATAAATTTCCTTTAGAGACTTCTGCATGCCCTTGTTAACCAGAGTCTTAGAGTTTTATGGCACATTTAAAAAATCACTTGACACCAGGATTTATATGTGTTGTGACCAACCACTTGGTTTATTAGCTGGGCTATGAAATCTCAGCCAGTGCTGAAGTAAAACAAGCATGTGAATTGAGTTTATACATCCTGACTGACACACAATGGCAGGTTTTTGTTAAATGGCCCACCTGTATTTAATTATTTGCCAGACATTTGGCTGTGTTGTAGCAGGGGATGAACAAATGTTCCCTTTTCTGTTTCGCTTTACATTCAATTTATTTTTCCGCTCAAAGATTGTGGTAGATTCATTTGTACTGTGTATGCTTGTTGGGTGATTTTTGTAAGTAATTCACATAGTATTTATATGCACAATTGATGCCATTTGTGTGTACAATGTGCATAGATTTATTGATACACAAATATCACTGAAACATTTGTACATTTTATGAGAGAAATCAATGTAAGCTAAAAATTATGAAAATCAAGTTTGGTATATTTGATTTGTGCAAAGGAGAGTCTAAATCAAAATAGGGATTTGATTCTGTACCTAAGACTGCAGGCACTGTTCTCAGAGGGTAGCTTTGTTGATCTTCAGGAGAATAGCTAGACTGAAGTCCAATAGCACTATAGAGAAAAGATTTTTGGAATATAAGCTTTTGAGAGTTAAAAAACCCTTTCATCGTATCACTAAAGCTTTGACTCTCAAAGGATCATACCCTAAATATCTTGTTGGGCTCTAAGGTGCTACTGGACTGGAATCTTGGCATGGTTCTGAAGCTATTCCGAAACTGAGGGATTAAACTGGAGTTTTGCAAATGGTTGAACTGCAACAGGGATTTATTTAATCTTCTGTTTTCAGTGCATGTTACCTTTGTGGACAGCCCTCTGGTCTACAAGCAGCTGAGCAAACTGATTCAGAGAGTACTGAAGTGTTGTTTCTCAATGCCTGCATACCAAAATATCTGCAAAGAGGCCCATCTTCATCACCAGTCATCTCTGTAGGTTAGAAATGAGGCACCAGTGAAGCTGCCATTCCAGTAGAGTGCCATCATCAATTCCATCTAGCCTTTAAATGATGAGAAGTTAACTTGAGTAAATGTCCCACCTTTTTTAGCGGCCTCATGGGGCTCACCTATTTACTGTATGATTTTGTTCGAAACCTGCACTGTTTCAGGAACTGGCCTGTAATCAATTTTGTCATATATTCTGTTTCTAGGGTTCTCAAAAGTCTTCCTCATCAAATGCTGGAAGATTTCCTTGGTGGTGCCTGGTGAAGACAGTTTGGAGAGGATGTGATTATACTTCCAGGAGATGCTAAAGGCTGCCCTTCTAGTCTCTATGGTCCTCACTATAGAGGCTAGAGGAAATTGCTAGAGTGACACTCTGTGAATGCCATTCCACAATTTCCCCATTCTACACTTTTTTTTCAGAGTGGGAACTTGGGGCTGCAGGTTGGTAATTCCCAACCCATGAAAGGCTGGGAACAACCCTTCAGTATATGTTAAAGCTCAAGTATTAAATCTCAAGCCTTGTCCATTGGGAGCAACCTAAGGTCAGCTCAAACAAGACACAGTTATTTGTACAGAATATTTGGAAGGGAGACTACAAAGGAAGACTCTGTAGAAGATAGCACTGGCAAACCACTCTGCTTCTCTCTTGCCTTGAAAAAACCCTGTATGTAATCACTGTAAATTTGCTACAAATTTATAGTAGTTTGCACACACTGTAGGAATAAACGGATTAAAAATAACTGTGAAAAGGAGAGGAGTATTTGGAATTCTTGACACACACCGGTTTTATGCCTAATAAAGGTTTTGGATTGGATTGGAAAAGGAGAGGAGGAAGGAACCAAAGGAACTGAAATCTGGGTTAATTTGCATGTATACAGTATCCTGTATCATATATGGAAATCACCACCACTACTACTACTACTACTACTAGTAGTAGTAGTAGTAGTAGTAGTAGTAGTAGTAGTAGTAGTAGTAGTAGTAGAAGAAGAAGAAGAAGAAGAAGAAGAAGAAGAAGAAGAAGAAGAAGAAGAAGAAGAAGAAGAAGAGCAACAACAACAACAACGGAGGATTGCCACTCACCTGTTCCCTTTTGAAAACAAGGTCTGATAATTTGGAACAGCAAAATCTGGAGAGAAATATGGATGATGACAATATCAAGCACATCAGTAGCCAGTAGCTAGGATAGAGTATATCCCAGGGAGACAATCATCAGGTGCTGTTCCTCCCTTCATTGCATCATCAACATTCAAGAAGCTGCTTTGGTGTAGCATTGAAATGCCCATGTGGTCTCTTTGGGTCAACACTGGGCAACCTTCCCCCATAATAAAATTAAAGCAAATGTCCTAGTGATTGGATGTGAAATCCAGCTGTTAATTTAACAAGACACTCAAGGAGGGACCTGCCCCCATGACCCAGGTGCTGTTATTGCAAAATGGGGCATGCTGACTCAACACAGCTGTCCATGTGCCTATTAGCTGGAAATGGTTTTGAGCAGGTCCCTTTGTTCTCAATTATGATTTATGATCTGACTGTAAAAATGAAATCTCATTAGCATAAACATCTGTAATTGCTGCTTTGGCCCCATCAAGTAGCATGTTGCTTCATCACTGCTTCTCAGAGAGCTGTTGAGCGTTAACATTCTCAAGCTAGGAACAAAATGAAAAGAGATAAATAGCTTTTCATTGAGATTTCAGCTCGTAAATCCCATTGATAGGCCAACCACTGAGAGTCAGGCAGTCAAAGGCAGGTTATAGATACTAGGGAGGTAGGATGGAGCAGATTGATATGCAGTCTATAGCCCAGAAAGGAAGCTAAGACAAAAATCTTTTGTTTGAAAGGAACAGAAGAGTAGAATAGGATGGACAAGTGTGGGAGCCAAGTAGAATGAAACCTTCTGCAGCATGGAAGGGGAGACAAACATCTGAAAGCACAGATAAGCAGCTTGCAATGCAATCCTCAGCAGAAATCAGTAGGCTTAGAAGGATACAGCTGTGATTAGGATTGCATTTGTTAGTGACTTCTCTGCTGTTATCATGATTGAGGGACAGGAGCGAGCAAGCCTTCAAGATAGGTAGCAAGTAATGGAACACAACTGACTCTCCTGGTTTATCAGAAACCTAGGACCAAAACAATTCTAGCCAATGATTTTTGTACCTATGGCCGCTTCCGCAAGGCCACGCTGGGGGTTGGGTTGGCGTACATGACGCCGACCCAACCGGGAAGACGGCGCCATGCTGCGCCATTGCCCGATCAACTTACTGTCCCTGCGACCATCCGGCGCATCGCCGAGACCAGGGGACACGCCCCCTGCCCTGCGCAACTGCTCCAGAGTCGCAGGGTAGGGGGGCGTGTCGGTCGTAGGGACGGTAAGTCGATTGGGCAAGGGGGGAGGGATGGTGCCTTCCAGCCGCCGTTTTTCAAAAACCTCGCTCAGGGAGCGAGCTGGGAAAATGGCGAACAGCTCCCTCAGAATGGCGTTTTTGCCATCCCAAGGGCGCTGTAAAAGGCCCGTGCAGAAAGGGCCTAAGTTAAAATACAATGCCAGTTGAATAACCAACAAATAAATTCTGCAATTGTACCAAAGGTTGGATTGCATACAGTACCCGCTGCTTACCAGCAGGTTTTGTTGTGCATATAGTAAGGAATTGATCTATGGCATAAATTCATTCAACACTGATTTATAAATATGAGGTTAAAAGAGAACTGTTGGCTAATATCAGTCACAAAAATGGGGGTAATCTTTTTTTATTTTATAGACTTTACAAAGGAGAAATGGTCAAACTTTCAAAGCACTCCTGACAGATGGCTGTCTAACCTCTGTTTAAAAACCTTCAAAGAAGGAGACTCCACCACACACAGAGGCAGTGTATTCCATTGTCAAACAGCCCTTACCATCAGGAAGTTCTTCCTAATGTTTAGGTGGAATCTCTTTTCCTGCACTGTGAATCCATTACTTCTTGTTCTAGTCTCTGGAGCAGCAGAAAACAAACTTGCTCCCTCTTCAACATGACATTCCTTCAAATATTTAAACATGGATATCATGTCACCTTCTCTTCTCCAAACTAAACATACTTAGCTCCCTAAGCCGCTCCTCCTAGGGCATGGAATACAGTACTTTACCATTTTGGTGGCCCTTTTCTGGACCCATTCCAGCTTGTCAATATCCTTGTTGAATTGTGGTGCCCAGAACTGGACACAGTATTCCAGGTGATGTCTGACCAATGCAGAATAGAGTGACACTATTGCATACTCTTATTGATGCAGTCAGAATTTGTGCCAGAATTCTTGGCTGCTACATCACACTGCTGACTCGTGTTCAGTTTGTAGTTTACTAGGCCTCCAAGATCCCTTTCACATGTTCTGTTGTCAAGTCAGGTGACACCCATCCTATATCTGTGCATTTCATTTTTACTGCCTAAGTGTATTATCCTACATATATCTCTGTTGAAATTGTTAGTTTTGGCCCAGCTCTCTGCTCTGTCCAAGTCATTTAAAATTCTGACCCTGTCCTCTGGGGTATTAGCTACCCCTCCTAATGTAGTGTCATCTGCCAATCTGATTATCATGTCCTCTATTCCATCATCCAAATCATTGATAAAAACATTGAATAGCACTGGACCCCGGACAGAACTCTATGGCACCCAACTAGTCACTTCTCTCAAGGATGAAGATAAGCCAGTGGTGGTGAATTTATGGCACTCCAGATGTTCATGAACTACAATTCCCATCAGTCCCTGCCAGCATGGCCAATTGGCCATGTTGGCAGGGGCCGATGGGAATTGTAGTCCATGAACATCTGGAGTGCCATAGGTTCGCACCATGGAGATAAGCCATTGGTGAACACTTTTTGGTTTTATGTATTTTCGAAGGCTTTCACGGCTGGATTCAACTGGTTGTGGTGGGTTTTCCGGGTTGTGTGGGCGTGGTCTGGTGGATTTTGTTCCTAACGTTTCACCTGCATCTGTGGCTGGCATCTTCAGAGGTGTATCCCAGAGGGAAGTCTATTAGACGCTGTGAGAAGGGAATGTTTTAGTGGGATATAAACAGTGGTGGGATTCAACCTATTCACACCTATTCGGTAGAACCGGTAGCTATTTTTTTGTCTAGTTCAGAGAATGGTTATAATCCCGCCACTGAGTCCTTTCGGAACTGGTTATTAAATTATATGAATCCTACCACTGAGTATAAATTGTCATGTCCCCAGGTGGGGAATCAATTTGGGTGGAACTTGCTATGCAAAGGTGTGGTTGATAGTAAAGTATTGCAGATGGGATTTTTCAGTCCAGGGAGTGATTCACATTTTCATTCTTTTTGCAAAACATTTTTGGTTTTAGTCAGTGAACCAGTTACAAACCCATATAACAGTTGTCTTGTCTAGTCCATCTAACAGTACCATTGTCTAGGTGTAGTTGCGTCATCCAAACAGAATCCCCTAGTTTAGAATGCTGCCCTTGTTGCTTTTCTCAATTTCTCAGATGCAACTCTTGATCAAAACCTTCCAAATTTAATTCAGAATTTCACTTTATGTAAAATTTGGTGGCCGTTCTAAGTAGAATGCTAAATTCTGTCTGTCTTCTGTTCACAACTCCTTGCTGCGGGGAACAATAACCCAGAGGCCAGTCTGATGTCATATTTTCCCTGAGGAAATTCATCCACAGATTCCAAAAGTGTGCCATTCTGGGCTCTTTTGGTGTGCATCAGAACTGGATCTTTATCTCATGGTTAAATGCCCACATGTGAAATTTGAAACTATTTAATACTGAATATCAATTCCAACTTGTTATACTCTGTCACTACCATTGAAGGGAGCATGCCCTCTAATTAAGGCAAACGAGATAGCAAGAACGCAGTGACATTGTTAACTTAACGACCCAGAGCCCCATTACTTAAAACTTCTTTGAAGATAGATTTAATTGTAATAAATAGTATAGGAATGGAATGAAAGAATGTGAAATGACCTACAGCATAAGCCTGGGGAGCTTTCTTTGTGTATGTAGCTAATTTGGCATTCGTGTTAATGTCATTGAATATAATTAATCTATTTGGTATTTAAATGGATTACATTTAATGTCCAGTGCTGCCTTCCTGGTGAAATGGCAAGCATGTTCCCAGACGTAATCAGTGCTTTATGTTCTAACGATTCAGTAGCAACAGGATAATGTGCAAAGCCATCTATACACCATTATGCAAATACGGGGCATGTAAAACACAGTGGCTTAGATCCTGCAGTAAATCACCACTGATGGAGGGGGTTTCTTTTAATGGAGCAGGATTTCCTCCTCTGCTGAAAGGGTTGCCAGCTCTCGATTGGGAAATACCGGGAGATTTTAGGGGTGGAGTCTGAGAAAAAGTGGAGTCTGAGAAGGTTGGAGAGCAGAGGGGCTTCAACGGGATGTAATGCCCTAGTCCACCTTCCAAAGCAGCCACTTTCTCCAGATGAACTGCTCTCTGTTGCCTAGAGATCAGTAGTACTAGCCGGGGATCTCTAGTCACCACCTGGAGGCTGGCAACCCTATGTCCAAAACTCAAACTGCTTCCCCAAAGTGCTGCTTCGAGAAGATAGGGGACCTCCACCTGAACAGCAAAAGAGAAGTTGATAATCTACAGTGGAATGGAACAATCAGCAAGCAAGCAAGCAAGCAAGCAAGCAAGCAAGCAAGCAAGCAAGCAAGCAAGCAAGCAAGCAAGCAAGCAAGAAAGAAAGAAAGAAAGAAAGAAAGAAAGAAAGAAAGAAAGAAAGAAAGAAAGAAAGAAAGAAAACATAACAGATGCAAAACCACATCCAGTATGTGCTGTGATATCCAGGTCAGTAGCATACACTAAAGGCACGAAAATGGGAATTAAGTAGGGAATCATAGTGCAACCCTAAGAAGAGTTATACCCTTCTAAGCCTATTTAGTTCAATGGAGTTAGAAGGGTGTAAATCTCTTTAGGACTGCATTGTCAATCTATGGCTAAGTCTACATATGAGTGATATATTGCTCAGACTATAAGTCTGGTAAGATATGACAACTTTACAGAGAAAAAATGTTATTCTATTGACAACGTATTGTTACGGCCCTGATCACCCCCCATATTATTATTGCCATAATATTTTCTTCAAAAATCATATTGGCAGAAGCCAGTTGTCATACACTTCTCTATGCAGGTAGCAGCATGTCCAAAGGTCACAGGTCTGCTTTACAAAATCTAATCAAGAGGATGAGTTATTCCTGCATAACCTGGAGGTCTCATTTTGTTGGAGGGCATGCTTGACTACCACACCTTGAAAAGATACTGTTAAAGACAAAGAATATGGAAAGCCAACTTGCTATCAAATACTGCACTTCCTATCTCTTCTGGGAACCCAGGTCAGCAACAAATAGTTGTTCCTTTGCATTTCCTTCCCTTTGTAATGACTCTCCTAAAACCACTCACCTTATCCTGATCTAATGTCTCTGTCAAATCTGAATATCCAGGGCAGTGACTCTCAAGAGTTAATCTGCATGGAAGCCTTTCAGCATTTCCTCGTTTAGCTTAACAAAGCAATTTTGGCCCCATTGTCCCGGGTTTAGCAGTAGATGAGCTGACTAATTACCTCAGCACCCCAAAATCCAGCACAGATGTGAAACTTAGTGTGATTGGTTCCTTTCCCACCAAGGAACGACCCACCTTATAAAAGTTTAGTTCACCTGCAACAGTTGGCTCATTGCCACATGTTCTTGTTGGTGTTGAGACATGAATTCGTCCTTCATTGGGTTTCTGTGCTGGCATGGAATCCCTGCCTTCTACTTCTACTCTTCTAAGAATCATTAGGTAACGTATTACCCCACAACAACCCCCATTCCCTTCTCTATCATCCAATCTATCTTTCAAACCTGCTTATATTCTAGGAAACTTGAATGTATGTGCTTTTGTGCCTTATTGTGTGTGTGTATTTTTGAACAAATTTATATAAAACGTTTAAATTCAATTTGGACTCTTGCTTCTCTGTGGAATATTCATTGCCAGAATTCCTTCCCCGTATTATACAGTCTAAAAGATCCCCTCTTGGCCCCTCTTGCTGCCAACGTGAGTGCTCATTCCCCTTTGCTACTTTTAAAACCATATGTGTGCTGTTACACTTTTAGCAGCTGGTGGAGATTCCCTTCAATAAAACCCTTACCCCTGTTAGGCCAGTAACAGTATACCCTTTAATCCTTGCTTGGTTGGTGTTTGCTGCAATACTGTCCTGCTACCATCTGGAGTGATGGCACTGCAGTTCAGTTGGTATCAATGTAGAGCTCCTTTTGCTTAAAAACTAGAGGGAGTAAAGCACCTGGGCATTACTGCCAGAGTCCCTAGTTTAAGAGGCCCTTACATGTTGTTTCTTATTCAGCAACAAAATCTCTGTAGTGGAAGTTGTTACACAATAAGGATTAAATTCAAAATAAATAATTCTGGACCAGTTGAAGCTTCTGGGCCAACCTCAAGAATAGCTCTGTGCAGAGCAAGTTACAGTAGACTATCCTGGAGGTGACTGTTTCACGGATCACCATGGCCTGTTTGGGGTTCCAACAGGAATATTAATGTTTCAGTGATCACAAGGAGTGCCATTGAGCTTCTCATTGGATCCTGTTACCCCACAGGTAGTACTTTTGTCTTATACTGAATCCAGTTATTATCTAAGGTCAAGTCTTTCCTCCATTTCCTTTGAAAGCTCAGCTACTTCTGATGTCAGAAACTGGAAAAACAGCACAGAAAAGAAGAGGTTGCATCCTGTTATTGATACTGAAAGGAAGGCCCCTTTCAGATTGCCATTCTGAACTGGATATTATCCGTTGTTGGCCCAATTCTGAGTTTGGCAATATAGGGAAAGACATTTCATTCAGATTATTTCAATCTAGCTATGATCCATCTATAAAGCACTCTGAAGCACTCTGGCTATTTCAAACAATGCTGTGCTTTCTCCCACACCTTTTTACATCGTGTGTTCTTTTTCAGCTACTTTTTTCCTTCTAAGATTAGTGCTGCAGTGCTATAGCATCATGGCAACCCAACACATTTGAATGCTGGCGATATAGCAATTCATTGCTATGTCACCAGCATTCAGATGCATTGGGTTGCTATGGTGCTATTGTGTGAATCTTAGAGCATTAAAAGAAAGCTAAAAAAGAATTCACTGCAAAAATACATGGGGAAAAAGTGGTCTTTCTTGAAACATTGTGAACATTTTAAACTGCAGCAATTCAAAAGTGCAAAAAAGAAATGAAAATGGGACAAAACCGTTTTCATTTAAAAAATGGCTGAGCCCCAGGATGCCAACAGGACATAAGCAAATATGCCTTAAAAGATCTTTTAAAAAATCTGTTAGCAGCCAGAAGCTAAAATGGCTGTGTTTGAAATGACAAAAACTCTGTTAGTAACTGGCTCCTCAAATGGATTATAAGGACAGTTTGAAAAGGTTCATCGCCTAAGTGGGCCAGATCCTCATGCTATGTTAAAACATTGTGTGCCTTCTCAAGTACACCCTATTCCAGGGATCAGCCAAACAAGAGGGCTGCCCCAGTCACCAAGCCAAAAGAAGGCAAACTCTGATGGACCAGTGGAAAAATAAAGATTTATTGATGGAATACTAAAAAACCTCTACACATTTCACTGTAGCTTCATCAGAGGGTCTGAAACATGATTTGAAAGCAACATTAAAATCATCTGAAAACAGTCAAAATAAAAGATATTAAAATTAAAAGAAACAAAGTATCCCTAATACCTTGGGTATTGAAAGCCTTCGACAATACATTATCCCTAATACCGTTAAACCTGTGAGCATCTTTGAAATGTTGAGAGAAGACAGTGAACACTACGTTAAGATGGCAGTCATTTCTCTTCCAGGTGTTACCAGTAACTAATACCATAACATGTTTTACACACTGGTGAAAAGATACCAGCAATTTTGTTTGGCAAGGCAAGAAACCAAGAATATAATATAAGAATTGACAAGATACAAAAGAGAGAGGAGGTTTAACTCTGCCAAATCTAAAATTGTATTTTGATGCAACTGTATTGGTGTGGATCAGAGAACAGGTGATTTTGAATAGTACTAGACTGTTGGACCTGGAGGGGTTTGATAGAAGATTTGGGTGGCGTGGTTACTTGTGGTACAATAAAGCAAAGATTCATAAAGAATTTACAAATCATTATGTTAGAAGGAGTCTGCTTTGGGTATGGTAGAGATATAAAAGATTTATTGCAAATGTTTTCAAGAAAAGAAGTGAATATGCAGGAGAAATGGCTTGCTTACAGAGAATTGTTGTCATACCAGAATGAGAAATGGGAATTTAAACCACTGGATGAATTAAATGATATAGTTAAAATTGATTTCATTATTATCAATTACTAGAAACATCCAAAGCAGACAACAAAAATACAGGTTTTGCCACACAGATAACAGAATTGGAAAATATTCTATGTATAAATGATAATAAATTGATTACTAAAACATACAAGATATTATTAAAGTGTGATAATGAGGAAGAGGGAGTAAAATCAGTGAGGGTAAAATAGGCTACAATATGGGGAGAAGCATACACATATGGGGAGAAACATACAGAGGGCCACTCCCCACTCACCATAGGCCGCGGGGTCACCTCTTTAAAAGACACGAGGAGGATGGACGTTCCCCACGTCACCAGCGCCCACTGCACAGCTGCCCTTAATTTGCCGCTCTCCCACCTCCTTGTCGCGCGGCAAATTAGGTCCTCTGAAAAGAGCAACATTTTCAAAAACCCCGCAGGTGCCGCAGGGGGGTGGGGAACCTCGGCTGTTTACGCGCAGCTGATTCGCTCTGACGCACAGCTTCTGGCCAATCAGGAAACAGGAACCGCCATGTTGTTTAGGGAGGGTATCCCCGTCAGAAAGTGCTCGGAAATTGAGATGTGTGCACAACAAGACGTGCCAACATTGCTCTTTTTTGCTCTTTTTTGCTCGAGCTCCACTGTTTTGCAGCTTGGCAAAGTGCCGTTGAGCACAGGGTTGTCGGCGGTGTAAACCGAAACCGATATTTACTTTCATTTTTCTGCCCAAGCAATTTGCAACAGGTAGTGACGTCAGCATGTGCAGACGTCTTAAAACAATGCGTTCAGCTTATCCAAACGAACTTTTCGGGTCAGCCAATCAAAATGGAGCCCCGCCTTCGGCTGGCTGCAACTCCCACGTGTAAATGATGCACACGCGTGCCAGCCAATCAGAACGCTCGATTGCCTCTTTGACTCTTGATGTGGAACCCCGCACTATTTCCTGAATGGAAAATTAGTGGGGAACAAATGTCTCCGTTGTCAAAAGCCACGGAGGCTTTTCTACGAGGGGTCGCTGCGGGGTTGCACTCAGACGAGGTAAGTGGGGAGTGGCCCACAATGAGCTAAAATATGGGCAGAAGTGGGAAAGATTATGGAAAAAAAGATTTGAAATGTACACTTGTTATAATAATTGTTTTTATAAGATGATGTATAGATGGTATTTAACACCAAAAAATTGTCTAACATGTACAAGGGAATATCAAACAAATGCTGGAAATGTCAACAATAGGATGGTCCTTTTTCCTATGTGGTGGACATGTAAACAGGCAAAATTGTTTTAGGATATGGTTTTAAAAGAAATGCAAAAGATTTTGAAAATAACAATTGGGAAAAAAAACCTGAGGCATTTCTGTGGGGGTTGATGGTGGAAAGTATTCCTGGTCAATATAGAACACTTTTTATATATATGACAACTGCAGCAAGGATTTTACATGCATACAAACGGAGGGACAAAAACATTCCAACAAAACAAGACTGGATCTTGAAAGTCACAGAGTATGCAGAGATAGCAAGTCTGACGCCTGTTATAAGAGACAAGAATACGGACAATTTTCTGAAAGCAGACTAGCAGACCACTAATTGAAAACATATACAAATAGCAGACTACTAATTGAACTAATACTAATAGCAGACTACTAATTGATCATATACTAATAGCAGACTACTAATTGAAAACATATACAAATAGAGAAACAATGGCAGGATTCAAGACTTAAATGAAAACAGCGTATTAGATTAAGACAACTTTATAAGAAGGAGTAAAAAGAGAAAAATGTAGCTATTAATTATAAGCATGGAGTTAGATTTATGCTTGGATCCTTAGTGAGGTAGCTGGAAGTTACCATATATATGTGTAAGTGTTTATATAGGTGTTTTTTTCCTTTTCTTTTCATTTAGTATTATTATTATAAGGGGGAGGGGACAAAATAGGGATCTTTTCTTTATCTTTCTATGTATGTGCTATTTAGATGTGCAAAATAAATAAAAATTCTCATTAAAAAGATGGCTGTCATAGGGTGGGATCAATCATAATGAGGCTGACATGTTGACTATGTCCCATCTCAAAATATTACAAGGTTCCACAACACATAAAGGGATTCCAACTTAAGCATCTTCCTATCATGGAGGCAGCTGTTTCTGAATGGGTGCTCTGCAGACCCAAATGTGATAACTGCCAGGTTATGCTGAAGTACTTCCTGCTTCACTTAGGTGGAGAAAGGAAAGGGTGATTTCTTTGTTTTTATAAGACACTTTGGGGAAAGAGCAGGTGGGCATCAAAAAGCAATCTGAGGGTGCTTTGGTGCCCATACTGGGATCAACAATTTGATGCATCATTTATATGGATCCAGGTGGATGCCAGTCTTCTTGGATTTGCATCAGTGGGAGAAGCACAACCTAATAATTGCTGCCCCTTCTTACAACTAATATGTAATTACAATGAACATATACACTTCCTCATTTATCACACCACCTCTGTCCTCTTTTTCTATTAATGTCCTTGTACCAAATTTTAGATCGCAAGCAGGGACCTTTTAGTCCATAAAGCACCATACAGATAGATAGTACATTAAAAATAATAATTTGTTTTCAAATTATTTCTATCCAACTTCCAAACCATCCAGTCCTCTTTGACTCAAAAAGGGCTGTACTAGAAAAGAAATCAATTGCAAGCACACAGCAGGCAGAGTGGGAATAGAGACAATGGTCCATTCTGCACAGCTGAAATACAACCTGAGGATGCCTAAAAAAGGGGCCTTGGGAAAGCACTCGGCACAGCCTTTTTCTCACAATGTCCTTAAAAACCCTTATTTCTTTTCAAGATGTCTTTTAAAAAATGCTTCAAAGTGCACCTTTCTCCCCTGAGCCGCCCGCAAGATGTCTCCTGCCTGGCTGTGCAGAATGCAGAACTCAGGAGGCATCTTACGTTTCTTACCCGACTGTTTTGCTCTCTGGTCAGTTTCACCCTCAGTTTGTGCTTGACATTTTGTGTGCCATGGAAGGGATTCTTCCTGCCGCCATTTGCGAGGATGCTTGCTTTGCACAGAAAAACTGTTGTCCATGGAGGGCAGGTCTACCCAAAGCTTTTGAAAGGGAGATAGACAAGTCTTCTGAATGTCTGAGATTCTTCTATTTTTGTCTGCATAGCTACAGAGATAGCTCATTAAAAAAAAAACCTAGAAAAACTATGTATTGCTGGAAATGGCAAGACGAGCTGAGTACAACTATGTATTTTGGGGCTGCAAAGAAATCCAGGATCGGAGCCTGCGAAGCAAACGTCCTGGGGCTACCCTCAGCAAATAGAGGCAGGGAGAATCCCTTCATGAGCAGACAAAATGTTGGGTGTAAGCAGAGGGTGAAATTGACCAGAGACTAAAATGGTCGGGTGGGAAACAACCTCTTTCCCCTCTTATGCCTTTGCTGCACACACTAGGAGACATCTCTTTTTAAGACATCCCCCAAATGTCTTATTTTGGGTGTGCAGAGATAAAAAAAGGCAGTCTTCTCTTTTTAAAAGATGTCCTACAGATGTCTTTTTTTGTGCTGTGAGGAATGGAACAACGAGTAACAACATGGGCCTCCAACATTTTCCCTGCTCATGCCAAATAGAAAAAACCCAATTTATAAATCCAATGAATGAATACTTCCAAATCAAGTCCAACTCTTTAAAAAAAGCTATGTGAAATAATAGTTGATATATATTCATAATCACACATACACAGACCCTACAAAATTATTATATTAACAAGAAAAGGGCCACTGAATCAAATTGGGTCTTTCTAGTTGCATTTGTGTGTGTGTGTGTGTGTGTGTGTGTGTGTGTGTGTGTGTGTTGTGTGATGAAATGTCTTGCCAATTGCAGGTCATATAACAAAATACAAAGGTCCACCTTCATGAGAGGCAAGCACCATCTCACCTACACAAACACATTAACACAGAGACTGTTAGTACAACATTACTCGATGACTTCAATTAAAAAAAGAAAAGAGTGAGAACTAATTTAAAAGGTTTTGTAATTTACCCACCTGCTAAGTATAGCAAGGGGAGTCTTGCCCCAGTGGGCAGCAATTTCACATACCATATGTGTTCCATTACCTAACCACCAACTGTTCTGAATTCCATAATATATTAAACACAACAGGAAAAGATTGTTGTGGTGGTTTAGCCCTCATTTTGAACAGGACTATCTCAAATTCCAGAGGAAGGGCACAGTTCAGAAACAGTGTGACTTCGTTGTGCTTTTTCTCGGACCAGAATGATTTGGCTAATCTTACTGAAATTCTTTCGACACCCCTCGGAAGAATTGCTGCAGATGTGTCTTCTGAAAAGAGTCCTCCAAATTGAGCTCAAATTGCACTCAGGGTGAAATTCAGCAGCAACACAGAAATGTGGCAAACCTCCCTTAAACACAGTTGAATGGCCTGGCAGAATTCCTTTATGCTCTCCTTTCCATTTTTTTTTATGCCACATCCTCACAAAGAATGTTCAAGGAACTCCGCAGTATCCAACAAACCCACTGCAGCCCCAATAGAGAGGAGGAAGACAGCAGATGCTGCAGCAGCATCTGAAAACCAGCTTTTCCCCACCCACCAATCCTCCAGAAGGACTGCAGAAGGCTAGGGGAAGATAACCTAAGGCTGCCTTAAGAACCGAGACCTGGGAAAGGAGTAGCCTCTCTGCCAGCAGTGATTGTTGACCTCCATTAATGAGTTTGCCTAGCAACTCCTTGGAGAGGTTATATCCATCTCTATCAGTACTGCCAAAAGTAGTCTTGTGATTCTGGGATGCTGGACAAAAGTCCAGGATAAAGCCTCTGAATAACTGCCATCCATCGGCAGTCTCCCCCACCCACCAGTCCAGGCAAGGCCCTCACCTTATCCTATGCAAGGTGGACAAGAGGCACTCTGCTGTCAAAAGCTTGCTGCCTGAGCACCAGATGGATCCACCATACTATAAACAAACAGGGAAGGTGCAACAGAAGACCAGAAAAAAAACCCAACCTATCAGCTAGTATCCTAGTACTGGAATAACATAAAACCAAGTGTGAGTTACACAAGCTATAAAAATTGTAGCAAGAAGCACTGAAGTATTGAAGCATCGATTCAACAAATAACTCAGAAAGGGGGGAAACCCCTCATAGCAGCCATGAATCATTTTAAGGGGGTGAGGGCAGACAAACATTGTGGTAAAGGCGGGGGGAACTGAAAAATGTTTTACAAGCATTTTAGGTGAGTTGTGCAGAAAAGGTCTCAGTCCCCTTGCCCATGCTAATTTAGATATCAAGGGATCCTATCAGGACAGACCTCAAACATGATGTGGTTCAGACTCCCTTATAATTTCTCAGGGTTTTGAACATTCCTATTCTTACAGTCCAATCCTAAACAGAGTTACACTATTCTGGGAATTACTCTGCTAAAGGTTGAAATGTGTAATTAGTGGGCTGGCAGCCTTCATGCCTCTCATTCCTTCTCTTATGTTCTTGGGTCAATGTTTCTGCTTTAAATGGTCTCTAATCCTAACACCCATTCTTGGCTCACTGAGTACTCTCTATTCCTGCATCTAGTACTCTAGAACTTGAGCCTTATGGCCTGAGGGTCTAACCTGATAGGAGTGTATATTAGGGTTATCAGTATGAATTTTCAAGATTGACCAGATGGGCCTGGTATAAATAAAATACTCATATATAAATAATAGCATGTAAAAATATATATTTTTCTAATTTTTTTAATTGGTCTTCTGCCCTTGCCAGGACAACAGGACATTGCTCAGTACCTCAGGTGTGTTTGTGTGTCTATTTATTTTAATTTACATCATTTATTCCCTGGCTTTCTCCCAAGTGGAGACCCAAAGTGGCTTACATGATTCTACTGTCCTCCATTTTATCCTCACAGTAATCCTTTGAGGTAGGTTAGGCTAAGTGGGTGTGCCCAACCCAAAGTTGCCTAGCAAGCTGCTGAGGCAGAGTGGATATTCAAACCTGGCTCTCCCAGATCCTAGTTCCATACTCTAACCATTCCGCTACATGAGGTTACAGATCAAGGCCTTATCTGGTTCTCAATTCCATGTGGTCCAAAGCTCCATTAAGTGGCTTTAAGGACTCTATATTGATGCACTTCCAGATTTGAGGACTGCCAGCCACAGACTCAGCATGGACTTGTCAACTCACCCGTTATTGTTTTTTTTCTCCTTTACATTCATTCTTTGTTTAACGCTTGCTGTTCACTAAGAGTAAAAGGACTTGTAACCTGACAACACTAGAAAAGGAAAGTCCCTTCAGCCTCCTGCAAAGTTTAACCATAGGTGGCCCTCTAGCTTGTGCCCTTGAATGAGTCATTGATGTTAAAATATATGAAAAGCTTCAAATGCACTCAAGCTGTTACCTGCAAATAATGAGCAAGACAGCACCATGAATCACAGGAAACCGAGAATGGCACTTCTGACTGTGGAAATATTTGCAAAGCCCTTTTATATTAATTTCCTTTGACTAGTTCCAGCCACAGCTTTAATACAACTGATGGTCCCATGCTTTTATTTTTAGCTAATGGCATGGTTTTATTTCCAAACAGACCCATGGAGTTCCTCTAGAGCAATTATTATCTATCATGTTAATCTGCTGTTAGACTGTTGCAGTTATAAGGAGCTGGATCAAGAAGCACATTCCCAAAGACTTAATCTAATATTTAAGTATGCTTCTTCTTCTTCTTCTTCTTTTGCACATAGGCACAAAGCAATAAGGAACAAAGGAAATGTTGCTTATCATAACCCCTAACTTGAATAATGCCCATTCATAAATATCAGAAATGTTCCACATCTGAACTAAATGATTCCTATATTTAGAAGCAGTTGAAAACCTTCTGATATGCTGTTTGGTTCTAGGACTTCACTTCCTCACTTTGATTTTCTAAACAGAAGAAGAGAAAGAGTTTGGATTTATACCCCACTTTTCTCTTTCGTAAGGAGACTCAAGGAGGTGGGCAGCCCCATCCACACCTGGATGGGATGGCACTCTACTGCCTCCAATGGGGCTTTCCAGTAGCGCAGGGAAGTCGGGAAAGCCCCCAAACTCCCTGCCACTGGAAAGCCCCCATAGGGTTTAAAGGACATATACTACCAAAAAAAGTGGGTATGTCTGAGGGCTGGTGTGCTGTGCAACCAGCCCTAAACCCTGGAAGGGAGCCAACTAACATTGACCCCACCTCAAGGAATACCCCTGCCCCCCATGTTGGAGTCCAAGCAGGATGGCAGCACAGGGCCACCATGGCCCAAATATCCGGGTTTTGTGGTGGGGCTGTGGAACATGCAGCCACCAGTGCACCAACTGCGGGACATGGCCTTCACCAGGGTAAGTGCCTTGGGGAAGGCTGTGCCACTCCCTTAGAGCCCTTTCAGTCCCCCCCCACTTTGGATGGGGCTAATACAAACTCCTTTCCCTTCCTTTCCCCACCACAGACACTATGGCCGTTTCTGCACGGGCCCCCAGGCGCCTCCACGCTGGCAAGAATTCTGCCGGCGTGGAGGCGGAGGCCGTTTGCATGCAAGCATGCGGACGGCCTCTGGAGAGGCCGGCAGATGGCAGGGGTCGGAGGACTGCGTGGGCGGGGCTTCAACAGCCAGCAGGCCAACGACGGGGACAAGGTGAGTCGAACGGGGAAGGGAAACAGCGTGTTCCCGGCGGTGCTGTTCGCACCGCGCCGCCGGGAACACGCTGTTGAGGGAAAAACAACCCTTTAAAGGGTTGTTTTTCAGGGTGGCTTGACACTGCCCTGGGGGAGGGGGAGCGACGCCTGGTCGGCGCTGCTGCTTAGCAGCAGCAACGCCTGTGCGAATGGCTCCCTGGGAATGGCATTTTTACCGTTCCCAGGGCGCCATAAAAAGGCCGTGCGGAAACGGCCTATGTGAGGTAGATGGGGCTGAGAGATGACATTTTTCCTCCTATGGCTTCTTAGAAAACTATTTGAAGGTTTTGTCTGTTGGTTTGGTTTTGTCTGCAAGACCAGTGGCCCTGCCAATAATCCAGAGGCATTTCCTGCTTCTTTGTGTTCTCTCCTGTCCTCTTTTTCCTTAGCTCTGGCTTATGTATCTGAGCCATATTACTGCTTTCAAGATGAGTCCTTGTTGTGGGCCTCTCTCAAGCACATCTTTTTTTAAAAAAAAATCCAAACTTGGAATGTTAGTGAAGGAAAGTATAACAGTAATAATAAGGTAGAAATAGGGACGGTAGAAATAGGGAATGAAAGCAGAAACAAAAAGTGCTGGAATGCCAGGATTATTTTGCCTTTCACAATTTAAGATTCTAAAGGGAGATATTAGCCTTTCCAGGTTGTTCCATGTTCCTTTGCAGCCTTAACAATTTATGACCCTCCAGGCCAAAACTAAGCTACCAGTCATTTGTGGCAGCATATGAGAAGCCAGATAAATGCTCCTGTACCCAATTTTTGCTGCTTGTTTAGGATCATAAAATATGCAGGAAGTCAAGCACATATTTAGGAGACATTACAAGAAGAAGAGAGTGACAGTGGATCCATAGGGTTGAGAAACAATGGATGGGAGGCACACAGACAAGCAAGGGCATGCAGACCTCTATGGGAGATCTCTCACCTGCTGTACTTTCTGCTGGCCGCCAATCAGCTGATTGACAGGATGGAATGCTGGGCAAAATGAGGGGGCATTTATGCTGTACCAATGCTATGATGTCACATCCAGAATAATGCAGAAGTGACATCACTGTATCAGGAGAGACTCTAGCATTCAACCAAAACTTTTATGTTTAAGTCATAGAGTTTGGGATTGATAGTACAGTGAGGCCCCCACATAATGACATCACTTGTGGGATATGCCAGAAGTGACATCATGGCATTTGCGTGATGATGAAAAGGTAAGTCCCCACAGCTGGCAAACTCCCACTGTTTGGCAGCCACAAGCTAGCAACCGATATAAGGAAACATCATAGGGAAAGAAATGAAAAGAACAAAGGAGAAATGGCAGGATTCCCTACCAAGGATGATTACATCGAAGGATCAGACGTTGAGGGAATACTTCCCAGACAGTTTCTTCCTTATCACAATGTCAATGACATTGATGCTTTCATGGGAATCATTTCTTTCTTTCACTTTTGTGTGAAAAGTCACATTGTAACATTTTTAAAAAGCAAAAAACAAAACAGGAGTATGGTAAATCTCAAGGCCCCTGTGCCTACCTCCCATTTCAGTGACCATAGGATTAGACTCTTGCTTGGTAATCACTCTCAGAATTGGTATTTACATTCCCCTTTGTATATGCTGCTGTGCCTGGTAGGAAGAAGGATTATCCCTCACTTTGAATTTTTATACCGGTAGTTTTAAGACTTCAGAAAATCATGTCATGTCCTTCCGTATGAATTATAGGTTACAGGCAAGATCCCAGGCACCACTCGCATTATACTGTAATCATAACTAACAGCACATTACACGACTATGCGTGGGATGAGTCCTTAAGACTCAAGGTCAACCGCTCCTTCACTGGGTCTGCAGGAGTTTGGGAGCGTAGAATCACTTTGGTCTCTCACTCCACTAAATCTTTTAAACCTCAGCACTGTCATTGCTGAGAAATCAAGCCATATTGCATCTCTCAGATACAGCCTCCCTAATGCTTTGGCCAAAGTGTGCTCTTGAAGTGTGGAATCATAAATGTCAGTGTGATCAAAACAATTACTATTAATGTACAAAATTATTTCCCCCCCCCCCCCCCCCCGCTCTGCACACTGGTTTTTCCTTCATCTGAATTCCCTCCCTCTTGCACTAACTTTTTAAAAAATGAAAATTGTGCTTCTCTGTAGACCCATTGATAATGTAGGGTTTTTCACAAGCCAGTTCTGTCTCCCCACTTTCTGATAGGAAGGCACAAAGTGGTTAACATGGTTCTGTAAGTGTTGTGGCTGGCCACGTAGGGTTTCCAACTCAAGGCCAGGTAATTCCTGGAGATTTGGGGATAAAGCATAGGGAGGGGAATGACCACACCAGGATATAATGCCCTAGAATCTACCCTGCAAAGCAGCTATTTTCTCAAGGTTAACTGATCTCTAGAGTCTGGAGACCAGATGTAATTTGGGGAGAACTTAAGGAACCACGTGGAGGTTGGTAACTCTATGGCCACATCTTTTTGAGCCTCACAGTCTGCATTGTAGAAACAGGCAACTGTTCCTTATGTCCTCTGTTTTCATACCTATGCATATTTTGTTAATGACTTTGATTTTGTTTGGTCTGTTGGTTTTAGAGATCCATTTGCATCACAGGAATATTGCAGGGTTTTCACACGGAATAAGCAGTGTCTGTGTGCAGATGCATTTTAAACAAATTGGGATGGATCCAGACAAAACTGGAACTTTCTTCCAGTTATCCCTTCCTGACCTTCCTCACTTCATTCCTCAGTGTCCCCTGTTCCCAGAAACAGCATTTTATGGACATAGGTGGACTGCAATGGGAAAGAAGAGGCAGGAAAGTTTCATTCCTCTGATGAAAATTTTTGTCTGGACCCAGTCCATAACGTCTAGTACTGCTTTTATTGGAACACAAATAAAGCTGGAATACAGTGCAAAAACTCTTCTGTGAGTTCAAATTATACAGAGACAAAGGGGTCTCCTGGTCTAAACAGCAAGATTGAGGCGGTCTGCATTCCCAAGGTGGTTACTAAGTAGACTAGTCTCTGGAGCTAAAAATATTCAAACAGTACTGCCAGGCCTCAGAGCTGGAGGCAGCTAGAAACCCCTTATTTTAACACTGCTCATTCTTCAAGAGAAAAACAGCAGAGGTGCCCAGGTATCCTTCCATGCTAAGAGGTATGGTAGATCATTTTTCTTCATTCACTGGCCTAATTAATTCTACGTTGTATCGGATTTCTTGTTTTAATTCCGAGTTGTCAGACTGTAGTCACTTTTGAAATGATACATTCCACAAGGTTAATTGCATCATGGAAAGACCAATTTTTAGTTACAGGGAGAGTGACTTTTAGCTGATGAAAATGGAAAGCAGAACCTCCTGGCTTCAGCTGAAAGTGCAGGGATGTTCAGGAAGTCTGTACGTCAAAAAAGAGAGAGGATGAAGATGTTTTCTGTCTAATTTTATCTATTAGCAAAACTTCACAGCAGTTCTAGATGGCAGCAGCATCTGAGTGGAAGATCCCAAATGTCCCCAGGAAATGAAAAACAGGACTTCCAGAACCCTGAGATTTTTCAAGGGGAGGTATGTAGAGATAAAACAACACAGACAGAGATCTCTGTCAGCTCCTGGACTGGAAGTTACACTGGCCATTTCAGCGCAACATTTTTAAACATTTTGAGCAGGAAATAAAATATTTCCTCTGAAGAGTTCCACATTGCTTTTTCCCCTTTGGTTCTGAACACATTTTATTTCTAGCCTCAAAATGTTTTCAGTGAATGCCCTTTAAAATCAATTATTTAAGCTGAAATGATTCTTTAAGCTGTGCAGTCCCTTAAGACGTTCCTCATTCCTTTCTGCTGCCCTGGACTTCCTCCTCCTCAGCACCGCTTTGTGAGTTCACCCTCTCCATTTTCCTCTCACCTGTGTCTCCTAGTTTCTGTGAGTTTCTCCTCATATCTGTTATTTTGGGGGGCTAATCCTTGAGGCACCATTATGAATTGCAGCACAAAGCTGTGAAGCCTGAAAGCATAGATTCTTCAATGAATTCCAAAAGGGAGGACATATAATGGCCGCCAGCAGTGGTGTAGAGGGGGAAATGGTGCCCAGGGCAAAATGGCATTTGGGCCCCACCTCCTGTGCCCCTGCAGGGCCCCACCCCCACACCCCCACTTATCCAAAAAGAAGTCAGTGAAAAAGCAGCCTGGCTGGACTGCTGCCCAGCCCTGTAACCTGGCCCTGCCAGGTTGCTCTCGGGTGCAGGGTCTGGCTGGTGGGGTGGTGTTGGACAGGGGCACCCAACAGTTTCTGCCAGGACTGGCAAGGCAGGGTGAGGGGGATTGGAAAGGGGTGTGGGGGTGATTTTCCGCCCCTACATGACCTCAGTCGTGTGCACCTGGGGCGTGGCGGCCCCCTGCCCTGTGGTAGCTAAGCGACTGGCAGCTAGGAATCAGTTTGAGGGAGTCAGTGCATACAAACATCACGCTATAGAGAGGGAAGAAATGTTTTCAAATTATTTCAGGAGATTTGTGCAGAAAGGGCCACTGTGAAGCACCCTACATGTCTCCAGTCATAGGAACTGAAGGGTAGCCCGGAGGCCAAACAAATCATAAAAAATCTTTAGATCTCCTAGGAACCATCCAATGAGGCAGATTGCCAGAAGAGCCCTCAGAACATTTTTTTCTGGGAGTTAGTCCCACTAAGTAGACTTGAACAGCATCCTGAGTATATCCACTTAAAATGGCATTGTGAAGTGCCTGTCATTGCACCTAGTAGTACTTAGTATCTAACTGTCTAGTGAGGGAAACAGGAAGTATTTTTTTCCTGAGGCAAGCTGCTGCACAAAACAAGATGCCGCTGGCCTTTTGACAGGAACTGAATAATTTGATAGGATCAGTGGGAAATAAGAGAGGAATTATTCACATTTGTTTTGCTTACTTATTGATTTATTGAGCTTATAGCCTGTGTGTGAATATTTTTTTATTGTGGAATTCTGACACTTTTTATTTTATTGTGTGGCTAAGTTATATCTTCTGCTGTTCAAGACTAATGCTGCAGTTATGAGGTTGGTAGAAAGTTGCCTCAGAAAGACTGAAGACCGCTTTCCTGAATTTTCCAAATTAGTTGCATTACATTCCCTAGCATGTAATCCAGGTAGAAAAATCATCTAATGAGGAGGAGGCAGATATGGACTGCACTGAGACAGTGGGGAGTTACCTCTTCTCATCTAAACTATTTCCCCCAAGATCCCCCCCACAAGGTGCCCCCTTTTAGGCTGCTTCAAATAGAGAGTGAGAGAGAGAGTGAGAGAGAGAGAGAGAAAGAAAGAAAGAAAGAAAGACAGAAAGAAAGAAAGAAAGACAGAAAGAAAGAAAGAAAGAAAGAAAGAAAGAAAGAAAGAAAGAAAGAAAGAAAGAAAGAAAGAAAGAAAGAAAGAAAGAAAGAAAGAAAGAAAGAAAGACAGACAGACAGACAGACAGACAGACAGACAGACAGACAGACAGACAGACAGACAGACAGACAGACGGAAAGAAAGAAAGAAAGAAAGAAAGAAAGAAAGAAAGAAAGAAAGAAAGAAAGAAAGAAAGAAAGAAAGAAAGAAAGAAAGAAAGAAAGAAAGAAAGAAAGAAAGAAAGAAAGAAAGAAAGGTCCTCATATTGCGTCTGTCTTGTTGCCATTCTCAAGCATTGCCATCAAACATCTATACTGATTGTCCTTTTCCATTCCTCTACATTTTAGTCTTTCCCGCCTTTTATTTCTTTTTTAATATATTATTTTTCCAACTATTCATACAATAAATATATGATAAATAAACAAACAGTTAAGGAAAACCTGTTATTTACAGGCTAGGATATTGCTACATTACATTGTTTGTTCCACATGAAATAAAACTTGAAGCCATATTTTATCAGTATTTTGCATTTCCTTCTCCTTTTGAAGTGTTATGAGTCAAACAAGTATATAATAACCTTTAACCATGTCTATAAATGTTCTTTGTTGGGATCATCTTTAATTTTACTTCTAGTTTCCTCTTGGACCTTTGTCTGTACAGCAACATAGATTACTGATGAAATCTAATACTATTTTGCAACAGAAATGTTGGATGCAGCATTTTAAGTGGGTACATTTCCCCTTTTAAGATTTCTGCATAAGATCAGAATTGGGAAAGGAGAAGGCAGTGCAAAAAAAAAGTACCATAACAACTTCAGGGAAAATTGCATTCCCTTTCCCCTTTTCTAGACTGTACAGACCTTGCCTAAGGCAACTTGTTATTTTCAAAAGCCCCCAACAGCCTACTGTGAAATGTATTTGTTGGTTAAAGGCATAAAATCAATACTTCTCATCACATTGACATGGCACAGTTGTGTAGGTGTGCATGTTGTTAGAGCATCTGGTTCCTTGGTTGGCTCATTAGGTTGCCAATGTGTACAACCTCCAGTCGGTCATATAAGAAAAAGTTCATACCATTCCAGTATAAAATATACCATTGATAATGGGAGACTGGTACTTATGTTGATGCAGTCTTTGATGTGCAAACAGCAACATATGTCCCACAAATTTTCTCTGTAATAAAAATAAACTACTGAATTCCAAAAGTAAATAAGCTCTAAAGTAACTCAGTGGTGGTTTCTGCACAGCACACTAATAATGTGTGTGACATGTTATTGATAAACCCAGTTTCCCCTGTTAGCCTTCACACTGGAGTTTTCACCCCTCCAGGAAGTAATTACAGAGGCTCATTCTGCACATGCAGAATAATGCACTTTCAAACTTCTTTCAGTGCTCTTTAAAGCTGTGCGGAATGGCAAAATCCACTTGCAAACAGTTGTGAAAGTGGTTTGAAAACTCATTATTTTGCATGTGCGGAAGGGGCCAAACAGTTTGGGTTGCTGTGGCACATTTGGGGTCTCCAAAAAGATCACTAGTTTAGCAATTTTTGTAAAATATCGGTTGAGGACCCATTTGGGGGGAAAGCCCTATGCAAAATTCTTCCCCAAAATGGGATAAATACCTCCCTCGGCCCATTATATTTGGGCTGTGTGGATACCACCAGTGATTGAGAAGACAACAAAGTTTACATCAGGCCCAAGAACCATAAGGAAGAAGAAGAGAGGCATGAAATCACTATGAGATTATGGGATTTCTACCCCATCTCGTATTCTTGGTACTAGATACGCTTTCCTTACAGCTACCAATGTACTCACAGGGCAGAGACCTCTGAGATGAGATCACATCTGTGCAATCTGGTTTGCCAAGTGCAGATTGTGATGACCTCTGATTGCATCCATGAGTACAGTATAGCCCCTCCTGAAGAAGTGGAAGTTGAGGATCACTGTGGATCCCCCAAAATAGTCTTGCCAAATCAAAGAAAGAAATGATACCAAAAGAAATCTTCACTCGGGGTTCCCATCAGTCTGACACAGAGGTTTCTTCAGCAACCCTAAAACTCCCATGCCCTTCAGGACTACAGAGGACATAAGTGTCCAGACTACCAAGATTCCTGGGTTCTCCCAACACTTGGAGGAAGATTTGTTGGTGCTAGCCTCCCTCAAGCCTGTTCAGCAGACCAGCCTAGCTGGTCCTTGGCTACCTCTGGATGAACCTCTGGGGGAACAGAGACAGATTTTAAAGACTCTTGACTTACTTTTTCCACCCACATCCCACATTCTTCAGATCTGTTTTTTGTCCACATGACAGCATGTACTCTGGGAAACCCAGCAGTATTCTGGTTCCAACTTCAGCAGAAGTGCCTCTATCATAGGCAAATCAGTGTTCAGTTCTGGTGGTGGGCACTACAACTCCTTTGTACTGTGTGCACCACTTGGCAAAAGGGGTGTCATGTTTCTTGGGCATACTGTACCACAGCTCCAATTCCAATTCTTATGGGAAGTCAACACCAAAACCTATTTGTCTTTAGGATTACACCCTTCATGCCTCAATTCTTCCATTCAAAAGAGTGCTTGAGAGTAGTTCCTGGTTTTTGAGAACCTTGTGAAAGGTCATTAGCCTTATTAAGGTGGGTGCCATGATGTGTTCGAATTCAGTTTTCTTTCATACTACTTTTGATCTTCTTGAGTGCTTCATGAAATGAGAAAAGGATAATAATCTTAAGGCAGTCACCAATCTTGAGACCTTTAACAACAGCTGACTCTGGTTTTAAAAAAAGGTGCCTTCTTTCTTCATTTCCTGCATTCACTTCCTCCAGAAAGCCATGGGGAATAATACCTTGATTTCCTTGAAACACAACTGATCATCTTTGAAATAGAATGACAGTAAATAGAGCCCAGCAGAAGAAGCTTAAGTAGTGCAAAGAACTTTCACCAACCATGCCTTGAATATGCGATAAACAAAGATTGAACCACAAACCGACTGGCTCAAAAGAAAAGAAAAGGGTAATCAATGCTTCTAAACTTTCATATATAGGATCTATAGACCTTTCCCTCAAATATGTTTTAGACTGACATAGTAATTGACTTCATCAGTCTTGAAAATTGTCACTGCAAGTCAGACAGGCTGCCTGCACAGTTCCTGCAGTTAGAAAATAACATTAGCAAATGCTTATTGGTAAATGAAATTTTTAGCTACAATTTATTCCATAGAGGGTATTTTATTTTTATTTTAAACATGCACTCACAAAATGAAATCAGCAGACCAGAAGAAGAGAACATAAAAAGTTTAACTCAAATGAAAAGTTACTTAGTAAGAGGAGATCTACAAAGTCCCTAGGCTCTCACAAGCCACCAGCCAAACATTTCCAAACTAAGAAATAATGGAAACCCTCATGAAAAGTAAGCCTCAACCAGGCTTTGATATTTTTCTCTTTTTTGAAGTTTTTTTTTATGTTTGTGAAATTGATTGCAAAGGTGGTGTAGCACCTAAGAGTGGTGGTCTCTGGAGAACTGGGTTTAATCCCCCACTCCTCCACAAGAGCTCGAATCTGGTTAACTGGGTTTGTTTTCCCTGGTTGTCCACAATAAGCCTGCTGGGTGACCTTGGGCCAGTCACAGTTCTCTGAGAACTCTTTCACACACAAGGCATCTGTGGTGGGAAGAGGAAGGGAAGGAGTTTGTAAGCAATCTTTGAGAAAAATGGGATATAAATCTAAACTCCTCTTCTTCCACCCACCCCCCTCCTCCTTCACTTCTTCTTTGATTAACTTTTAATAACAAGACATAGTATGGAATGCTTAACTTGGGGCTCTTAGCTGCACAGTGTGACTGTTGTGAGATCTCCTCACACTTCTCTGTTCACACACAAAGAGGCATTCACTGCCTGTTTTGCAGCTTGCTTGCTGAAGTCTCAATGGGCCTCTGATTTTCCTGGTTCTCTTAACTTCACCCATCAACTCCCTCTTAAAGGCACAGATCTCATCACACTCAGCAGTTGCAAGAGAAATTGTGGTTATATCAATATACCTGTGATTGTAGTTACATCAATATTGCAGCCCTTTTTCCAAAAATAACTCCCCCCCCCCAAAAAAAAAGAGGCAAAGCAATTCCCTGGACCACACTCGGCTGAAGAAGAGACCATGTCCTAGAACTGATAACTCTGGTTGTTTCCACACAGCGACAGAAATGAACCTCCACCAGCATAAATTATGCCAGTGGAGGCTTGGGCGTGTGAGCATAGCATGTGAGCAGCCCCAACTTTCTACCCAGCCTGAGAGGTGGCTCCGCACAGAGCTGCCTCTTCTTTGGTCCCCTCCACTGCTGCCCCTTCTTTGGTCCCCCTAGAGGGACATGCCTACACTACCCTCCAACCTCCAAGGGTCATAGGGCAGCGTGGGCATGTCCCTCCAGCCCTCCAGAGTGATGCTGGAAGAAGAGGGGAGGGGAGGGGAAAAGCAGTGTCTTCCCGCTGGTGCAGTTCGCACCACGCCGGTTTGAAGACGTCACTTTTTAAAAACCTCGCTCATCGAGCAAGGTTTAAAAGTGGTGCCTTCGCACCACTTGGGGGGAGCCAGGACGGCGCTGCTGCAATGCAGCAGTGCCTCCTGTGCGAACAGCACCCCAGGGACCATTTTGTTCCCATCCCTGGGGTGCTGTTTTTTGGCCGTGCAAAAATGGCCTCTCCCACCCACCCACCCACCCCCCACACACCCTTCCTAGTTTTCAAATGCAATACAAGACAACAATTTTGCAGTGATTCTGTGTTTATATCAATATACTATATAACAAAAATTAAGTAATAACAAATCTGAAAATGGAGAAGGGGAAAGGTGTACATGGGAGTTCATGTGAATAGGAGCGGCAGGTGGTGAGCAGAGGGAAGATTTCTGGGGTAAAGCCGTACTCACTGACAAATCTCCCCCACTCTGGAAGTAAAGAAAATTAGAGTCACGCTTCAAATGATGTCGCTTTATGTAGGGACAATGGAAATTGAAAGTGGGGCTTTGGAATTACATCCATACAAGAAATCTTGGCGCAACAGACATTTGCCCCTGCCCCGCAGCAGATATTTGGTGCATTATGGGTCATAGTCTAAAACCTATAACTTCTTTAGATGTTTGATAACGTTGATGCTTCCAAATTAATTCCCAAATAGGAATTTTCCCTGGCATACACTGTTTCAATCCAAGCTGTTGATGTCATGGTATGAAACTGCAGATATTTTTGACCATTCTTCTTTGATGGTTACCCTACATTTTTAGGATGATGTGCATTACAGATTCATTTGGAGACATAATCATGGAAGTACCATGGAAGTACAAATCTATGATGCAAACATTTCAATTGATAAATGAATCCTATATTTATTACTGGCCAGTTGAGCATGTATTTGTGGCTCAGTCTTCTCAGCCATGATGGGAAAGCTTCAGAGGCAGTGATTAGCCTCTAATATTAATGATAATCCAGGTTAACTTCAAACTGCTGGAATATATAGTTGTTCATTCAGTTCCAGATGTACAAGACTTATGAGTTAAGAAGAAAAGCCCACATCATTTCCTCATGGAACACAAGTCCTTTGGTAATATTTCTTCTGCTTGTCTGGTAGCAAATCTCTCAGTTTCTTATCCAGCTATGTCCTAGAGTATATGCCTACTTCCCTCTATAATTTCCAGCCTGCCTGTACTTTTTTCTATTCCTATTGTACATATTATGTGTACTTATTCCTGGATCACCCTGTTGTACTCTGAAGGGACAATCAAGACACTAATAACATGACTCCTCACACCTTCCACTTAATCAAGGCACTAATAACATGACTCCTTACATAAGAATATGTCAGTCCTACCATGGCAACCTGATTCCACCTGCAGTCATTAAATGATGAATGTATTGATTAATCCATTCCATAACAACAGGAATGCTTCAGAGTAAGAAATATAATAACCATGGTTCATGTTATCCTTACATCAATAGATTGAAAAAAATACATACATCTGCATATTTGCATATATGAAGAAGAAGAAGAAGAAGAAGAAGAAGAAGAAGAAGAAGAAGAAGAAGAAGAAGAAGAAGAAGAAGAAGAAGAAGAAGAAGAAGAAGAAGAAGAAGAAGAAGAAGAAGAAGAAGAAGAAGAAGAAGAAGAAGAAGAAGAAGAGTTGGATTTATATCCCCCCTTTCTCTCCTACAAGGAGACTCAAAGGAACTTACAAACTCCTTTCCCTTCCCCCCTCACAACAAACACCCTGTGAGGTAGGTGGGGCTGAGAGAGCTCAGAAGAACTGTGGCTAGCCCAAGGTTACCCAGCTGGCGTGTGTTGGAGTGCACAGGCTAATCTGAATTCCCCAGATAAGCCTCCACAGCTCAAGCGGCAGAGCTGGGAATCAAACCCGGTACTTCCAGATTGGAGTACACCTGCTCTTAACCACTACACCACAGCTGCTCCTGCTGCTCACATATGTATGTGTGAAAGAGAATTTAACCTCTCATTTTTGTCATCCACTTATTTAAAATCTCCATTTAGCCATGAGGTTAATTGAGTGACTTAGAATCAGTCATTGTCTTTCACCCCAACTGTCCTGCAAGTTATTGGGAGCATAAAGTGTCAGAGGGAGAATGATGACTACTACCCAGAATTCCTTGGACAAACATCCGGATAAAAATGAAATAGATCATCAGATTGGCCCATGAGATTTCTAATGGCCTTATCCCTTGTCCCATTTTACCCAATCCATTTTGTGCACTCTGCATTTTGCAATGAGGTCAGTAATGCTACCTTTCTGTCTTCTGATAACCACACAATTAATGCATGTAATTATTGTTGTTTGACCACAGTGTCTGAACGGAGTCAGAATAATCTACCATTAGTCTTTAATTGCTAAGTGGCTGTATTGTGAAATATGTCCATTAGGAGGAGATTCACTGACCATTTCTGTGATTGTGGTGATGGAAAGTGCCATGAAGGCAAGAGATGTTCAGGAGTGGTTTGTCATTGCCTGCCTCTGCATGGGCTGAGAGAGTTCTGAGAGAAATGTGACTGGTTCAAGGTCACCCAGTAGGATTTATGTGGAGGAGTGGGGAATCAAACCCTGTTCTCCAGATTAGAGTCCCCTGCTCTTAACCATGACACCATGCTGGCTCTCTGTGGCCGTTTCCGCACGGGCATTTAATGGCGGCCTGGAGACGGCAAAAACGCCATCTCCAGGCCACCATTCACACAGGGGGTGCAGCTGCATCGCAGCCGCACCGCCCTCGCGCCGCCTGACCGCCACGAAGCCAGCATTTCCCCAGAGCGCTCGGAAGCACTCTTGTTGGGGAAACGCCGCCTCGAAGCCGCTGCTGAGCGAACGGCAGCGGCTTCGAGATGCCTCCCCCCCCTCCTCACTCCCGGCACTTACCTTGTTCCCGGGCCTCCGGCGCGTCGCCGGAGGCCCGGGGACATGCCCCCCTGCCCTGCGCCGGGTCGGCCGGGCGCCGGTGCTCTGTGACGCCGGCTGCCCGGCTCTTTCTAGGACCATCCGTGCGGACGGTCCTAGCATCGTCGGGTCGGCGTCAAGAACGCCGACCTGGCCGTTTCCGCATTCGTGCAGAAACGGCCTGTTATTGTGATCCCTTTGAATTCAATGGAATAAAGTGACAAGAGTTCTGTGAAACAATCTGTTTACAAAAAATGAGTCTGAATGCTCAGATATTCTCCCTTCCTTCTCTTCCATTCCCATGCTTGATGATATTTAATTTGCCGAGAGGTAGGAATTTAGATGAGGTAGGCTATCTGAAGGGATCCAACAGCTGATGAACATGTGAATAAACTCCACATAAGTCTTCAAGTAAGTTTCAGATCTTCTTGACCCTGTGGAGAAACAGCATCTGCCACCGGGTGGACCATTGATGTAATCTGAGTCCACAGATGCTATCTGTCTACATAAATAATGCTCATGTCACAAGTTTACCTAAACATGCAGCACATCAACTCTGTTTGTTGACTGTAACTTCTCAGACTGCAGGAGCAACCCCAAACCAAACTCAATGTCTCTGCATATAAAGACCGAGCAAATCACAAAAAAGTCTAGAACCCTTTTCTCTTCAATCTTAGTCCCCTGTGTTTATGGTTGTTCTTTATTTGTTGTTGTTTCAAGGGAAGGGGGTCAGGAATCCCATTCTACCTCTCAAAAATCTCTCCTTTCAGGATTCACTTCACTCAGACATTTTTCATTGTAGCTCTACGGTCCCCCAACTGGCAGTCTGACAAAGTCCAGGAACAGTGTTAATTCTGGTGTTAAGTCCTCCACCACTCTCTGGCCTTCCTGTACAAATGTGGTGCTTCGTTTGTTTGACTTGGAAAGGGGCCACTCACGCAGTCTTTAAATGTGCCAGGAACAGAAGTATAAGGCAGCTACAGCTGAAAAGGAACCATCTCTTTAAGAGATGCAGCAGCATTTCACTTCTAGATCCTTCTGAAAGATTAAAACAAAGAAAAGGAAGCAGCAAGCTGGCAACATTCCTGTGCTTCCTAGCCCCGCACTGAACATGGCTCAACCTTTTTATAAGGATCAAACCTTCCTCTACTCCCTCTCTAAAGCCACTATCCCTTCTTTAAGAAAAAAAAATAACAAACTCTCTCAGGTAAGGCTGTGGGAGCTTGTTTTTATCCCTGGAAGAAATTCCACTCCAGAGTTACACAAAAGAAAAGAAGAGAATAACGAAGAGGGATGAAATACTTGTGTTCCTCCCACCCCAGTAATTCAGACATCCAAAGCTATTCTGAGAGAGGCAAAGAATACACCAGTTAGTTCAGAATGCTGTAGAATGAAGTTCAATTCTATAAATGGGGCATTGCTGAGATTCAGATATGTCCAAATCCACAGCTGATGTTAGAACCTGTTAAGGAAAAAAGGGCTGGTGAGTTTGATCTAGAGAGGAAATGGGCTTGAAGCTTAAAATTACATGGCCTTATATTAACTGTTCAAAGGAAATTGAGAGAGAGAGAGAGAGAGAGAGAGAGAGAGAGAGAGATCTTAACCATGTGTTATTTACCTGGTGATGATAGTTATACTTTGACAACATTTCAACTGCCTGTTTCCACATATTAAGCCTCTATTAAAGGGGCAAGACTCCCCCCCCCCTCCATGTTGCTGGGAACCATAATAACAAATGACTTCCTAAATTCTCTGTTGTGTTTCTGAGAAGATCCAGAGTCACATCTCCTATTTGCTGGTGGACTGTTATCTCATTTGATACAAGCTATTTTGCTGGGGTTGAACAAAGAGCCTCTAGATGGGCAGATAGCTTTCAGGTTTTTATGTAGGTACTACAGTATCTGTTTAACCCAACTTGTACATGATACAGATTCAAAGCAATACATATTCTGTGCTTTTTTAAAAAGAAAATCAAAAGTCTACAACAAGGTATCCCAAATTATGTAAGAAGGAAAGCAGAATTCTGCAACTTGTATAAACTACCGGTATTCAAATTGTAAATGTTTCTTGTCTTGCACAATTCAACACCTTCTCCAGCATTACTTATGTGATTTCAAGTATATCTTCACATGCATCAGGGTTAGTAACTTACTTTCAGAAATAAACAAGTCCAGATTCTCAGCTAAATTCTCTGTCCAGTGTGATATTCTGTTTTTTTAAATCAGCATTTCTATAGAGCAGCAGCACAGACACAGCATTCACATGTTGATTGAACCCAAGCAGGCATTGTGCTAAGTAATGTCAACTTAGTTCCGGAGTGTATTGCTATTAATAAGAAGCACTGGAGTTTCCAAAGAGGCTGAGCGGCACCGAACAATTTCCCTGACATTTTTGTAATAAGCAGGAACTTGCATTCCTTTGACGTGGAAAAGAGGTTGTGTCCCTATCAGTGGCTTGCCATGCCTTCTTGCTGCCATCCTCAGAAATTTACCTCGAGGCTACCTCTTTATTAAGTCTGAAATCTCCACTTGCAATTTGTTTTGCAAGGAGCCTCTCTCGTCTAGACCTTGAGGCTCCTGGATTAAAGGTATAGCATGCTATGTAAAGCAATAACTAAAGTTTAAAACACGCACAGTGAAATGCTGAGTTTTATGCTAACAAACTCAGGTGCAAGATGTACACATATGTATATCCTTTCTGACAATATTGTTCTCTTTATGGGTTCCAAATGAAGAAGAAGACCAGGAATTTATATCACTATAGGTGGTTCACACATGCATGTTCTATATGTGATTACGCAATGATCTGAATATGCAAATGGACCTCAGATGTTTCTAACATGATACATAAACTTGTGAGACTCATCAAACATGTGTTTTTCAAGTTTTTCACTTGTTCTGCTGCTAGTTATCAGGCATACAGTAATTGAGGGTGCAAAGATATTCGGTGTTTTAAATGCAAGAAAAACTTGAAGAAAAACTGGAAAGTACCAGCTGGCAAGCAATACAATACACAAAGTGGGGGCCAATGCAGTCAAGAAGCAAAGTTGGAGAACTAACACAGCGATGGAAAGCCCATCGAATTGGATGGGACCTTATAGAATATCTAGTCCAAAACTCTGCTCAATGTAGGAAACTCTGAACTAGAGAGAGTTGTCCAGCCTCTATTTGAAAGCCCGCTGGTAACTGGGTCCACTGGCCACTCACCCTCACTGCAGTTCTTATTAAAAGTGTATGCTCATATGTTTACCCATGAACCACTTGATATTTGAAAATGAAGAGAATCCACATGATGTTCATATGTGTTTAAATAATCCCAAAGATTTCAGGTGAGCCGCCGGGTTGATCTACAGTAGAAGAATAAGATTTTTTCTAATATCATCTTAAAGACCAACAAGACTTCTAGGGTATAAGCTTTTGAGATTGAAAGCTGCCTTCACCAGATACATCTGACAAAGGGACCTTTGATTCTGAAAAGCTTATACTGGAGACATATTTTTGGTCTTTACGATAACACTGGACTTGGATCCCAAAGTCTGTTTAAGAATCACAGAAAAGGCATTGTCTCTGCAGAACAGCCTGCTTAAAACTGCTACCCACTAGGCAATACACTTCAGTTCTGAAACTAAGTAGAAAGTGATCACTTTGTTCTCCTTGGCTGCATGTAATAGAAAAGAAGGCAGCCTCCATGTGACTCTTGGTTTTCTGGTATTGGCATTTTAATAGGACATCCTGAAGTTGCACGTTCTGGTGTGCCTAATGAACATGTGGGCCCTTAAGCACCACCTTGAGCTTCCAAACAGAAAGCTATTAAAATGCTGTTTTGTGAATACTGGGCTCTCAGCAGCCATTATAGCTCAGGTAAGAGTTGCATCTAAAACAGTTGCGTTTCATAACATGATATTTCTTCTTTTGCAACTGTGTTTATTAAACATTCCTAAAAACTATATACAGAGTACCTGAAAGTCCATGCAGTGTTATCTCTCCTCTGATAGGCAAGATACAGGGCTAGCCTCTGCATCTCTCATGGTGTGGCAGCTGTCAATGTCCAAGGCTTGTAGTGTAATCCACTGCCTCTGTACTCCAACCCACATGCCTCCCACATGCCCTTCTCCCACTGGCTCACTCACATGTGAACCCTCCTATATCACCCATGGTCCCAGAAGCACACACACTATTCAGTGTTGCTTAGAGGAAGGGCATGCAGGTAGTGAGGCAGTCAGGGGCAGGGTTCATGGATGGATAGGAGCACATGGACGGATGGGTTGTCACATTGTCAGAAAGGGGAGAGGACTCCATATACACTCTCCCTGGATGGATCCCCCTAAAATCTGAAACTGGCCATGGAAAGATGTGTACGAGCTAAGAGAGATGTGTGGAAACATCATAGAATCATAGAGTTGGAAGAGACCACAAAGGCCATCGAGACCAATACCATGGCATGCCATGCCATGCAATCAAAGCACTTTTGACAGATAGCCATACTACCTCTGTTTAAAAACCTTCACAGAAGGAGACTCCACCATACTCCAAGCAGGGTTTCCTTATAGTCAGGAAGTTCTTCCTAATGTTTATGCGAAAACTCTTCCTGCACTTTGAACCCATTACATTTTGCCTATGGAGAAGCAGAAAACAAGCATGTTCTATCTTCAATATTATATCCCTTCAAATATTTAAGCATGATGATCATATACCCCTTAACCTTTTCTTCTCCAGACTAAGCGTACCTAGCTCCCTAAGCTGCTCCTCATAGGCCATGGAATTCGGAACTTTAACTATTTTGGTCCCCCTCCACTGGACTTGTTCCAGCTTCTCAACATTCTTCTTGTTTTGTGGTGCCCAGAACTGCACACAGTATTCCAGGTGTGGTCTGGTCAATGCAGAATATTACATCCCTCAATCTAGACATTATACTCCGATTGATTCAGCCCAGAATTGCACTGGCTTTCTTGGCTGCTGCATCATACTTCTGACTCATGCTCAGTTTGTGGTCTATTAAGACTCCCAGATCCCTTCCACATGTACTGTTGTCAAGTCAGGTGTCACCCATCCTATATCTCTGTATTTCACTTTTTCTGCTTAAGTGTAGTATCTTCCATTTATCTCTGTTGAAATTCATTTTGTTAGTTTTGGCCCAGCTCTCTAATCTGACCAAGTCATTTTGAATCCTGCTCCTGTCCTCCAGGGTATTAGCTACCCTTCCTAATTTGGTATCATCTGCAAATTTGGTAAACATGCCCTCTATTTCATTATCCAAATCATTGATAAAAATATTGAATAGCACTAGGCCCATGACAGAACCCTGTGGCACCCCACTAGTCACTTCTCTCCAGGATGAAGATGAGCAATTGGTGAGCAGTATCCCCCTACCAAAACAGAAGCATAGCATATAGTATAAAAGCAAAGGTTATAAATCAAAACTTAAAGCACACATTTAATTCGAACCGTTGTTTCTCTGGATTTCTTCTCCTTTATCATCAGGATAAAATACAAAACAAAAGCTTTATCCATCAATCCCTTCCTTTCCCTTGCTCAGTAATTTGGTGACATCACTGTAAGAGTGGAGATCATAATCTGTTGGCCAGGCAACAATTGTGATGACACAGATGAAGTGGGGGGACAGTAATTGCCCAGAACAGGAAATTGTGGCAGGGAGGAGGGATTGTCCGCAGACAGTGAGTATTCCAATGCATTCCCCAGAAAGCACTAATGAAGAGAAACCTGTGGAGAGAGTTGAGATGAAGACACAGAAAGAGTAAATAAAATATGAACAGAGAAAGCTTTGCACATTAACCCTAAATCTACAGCAGAAGGTCTGAAGAGTTTCACTCAAAGCCACTCAAAGACAATCAAAACAATTCAGAACTTCCTGTGACCTCCAGCGTGCAAATGGAGCTCTTGTGGCTACTAGGAAGGTTATAAAATTCGGAGTACATAGGCATTTGATAGAATGGAAAGGTGGGACGCAAATAAGTGTCTCAAATAATTTCATTTCAATGGAGGAATCAGATCACAAATGCTGGACCCAGGCAAGCAGTGGGAGTGACATCATGCCTCTCAAGTAATTATCCAAAACTCTATGTTCACTATGGCCGTTTCCGCACGGCCCATTAACGACGGCCTGGGGGTGCTAAAAATGCCGCCCCCAGGCCGTCGTTCGCACAGGCGCCGCTGCTGCAACGCAGCAGCGGCGACCTGACTGCGCTTCCCTCCCCCCAGGGCAGCGTCAGGCCGCCCTAAACAACAACCCTTTAAAGGGTTGTTGTTGGGTGAAAGCGTCTTCCGGGCGGCGCTGTGCTAACTGGCTGGAAGATGCTGTCTCCCGCCCCGCCCCACTTCACGGTAACCTTGCTGCCGCTTCGTTGGTCAAGACTTCACCCATCGCCTCCGACCTCCAGGGGTCGGAGGGCATGCATGGGCTGCGACACCAGCAGGCGGCGACGGTGACACCGGAGTGGGCTGGGATCGGAAGAGGCTGCTCCATAAGTGGGAGCCGGCCTGCCGCCTGTCGGCCTCCGTCACTCGCTCATGCTAACTCTTACGGGCAAGTAGTTTATCCTGGCCATGCAGAAACGGCCTATGTTCTAAAGAGGCATGACATCTTTTTCTTTTCATTCTCCCACAAGCTGCTGGAATAAATATGGGCAATGGAGTACTAAGTGCTGGAAATGTTGCACCCCTAGTCGGCCTATGACCACCCTAAATCACATTCCTATGTACACTAGAATCTTTGGATGGGCCTGTTTTTTTCCATTAAAACTGGTGAGACAGGAGATCACCTTATACCTACAGCAAATTAGTAGTACTGAGAGAATATGGGTTGGGTCCAGATTAAAGTTTCCATCAGCAGAATGATACTTGCCTGCCTCCCCCTTCTGCCCATTGATCTCAATGAAATGCTGCTCATAGTGGTATGGGAGACCCTAAGGAGTAGCATAAAAGACCTGCCTCAGAAGGGAATCAGTGTAAATAGCCAGTTTAGTCTGCATCCAACTCTTTTTTTAATTGATTTTCTAGGGTTTTACCTACATACAGAAACAATGCTTACTTAAAACAAGGAAGAACAATGATAGGAATCTATACTTAAACCAAGTGTTTGTTTTCAAAAGTGCAAAAAAGTTTGCCAGCAATTATTAAAAAATGGGTTTTGTTGCCTCCCATCCCTTAAACTTATGACTTGTTAATCTCATTCAATACCATGATTTTGAATCCATGTTTTAACACTCATTATTGTAATATTTTTCCAGTTGAATGTTCTGGGTTTTTTGAGCTGCGTGGCCATGGTCTGGACCATGGCCACACAGCATGGCAAACGTTGTATTGCAATGAATTATTAGAGTAAATAATATAACAGAGTTGCAAGTGCATCGTTTTGTAGAAGTTTAATGGGTAACAAATGAAGTTACACTAAATATAAGAACAGCAGACTCTATCTATGCAAGTGCTCAGTCTGTATATCTGTGCAGTCTTACATGTGCCTGTGTGTCTGCCCCTCCTGTTTTTACTGGAAAAAGAAACAGATCTTTTCAGAAGCTCATGTGATTCTAGGCATGTGACTTCAGCAGTTAACTCTTGCTTGACTGAGTGAAGCAAGCACTTGTAATCCTAACAAAAACCCACACCACCCAGTTCATTCCGGCCATGAAAGCCTTTGATAAGACACTTCTCCAGTTGTTTGATATTAGTCTAACTATGTTTATTTGATTATTTTGCTCTATGGCATGCCACATTATTGAGTGTAAGGGTTTGTCCTCCTGTTCCAGAGAGCGGGAAAAGAGACAATTCCTCATATTAGAATCAAAAGGACCTTGTATGTAGTAAAAATTGAATAATAGTGAGTGACATCAAGATACAAGAGGCTTGATGATACTGCCAATTCTGAGACATGCCATCCTATATTATAAGCATCTTGGGAGACGAACAGCAGGAAAGAGTAGAGATTTGACTCCAGATCTTCCACATCCTAGTCTAACTCTGTAGTCAGTAGCTCTCTAGTTTCATCGCAGTGACAAAACATGATTGAACTGCTTCATGGAAATTGTCTGATTGCCCCTCCAGCCTGATGACCCACATTCAAAATCGTTGTTCAAAAAGCATATGAGCCTTTTGAAAAGTGTTTGCTGAGTTTTCTTGTGTTCATCATACATTTCAATACATTCCTCATTTTTGAATACTGGAAACAAAGGCCTTTTGTTTGTAACTGATGCCCAATATAGTGTAGGCGCTTCACTGTTCTACTACACAGCTTACCATTAAAAGTCATTTATGGCTGTCCCCCTACTAGAACATTGGTATCACTGGTGCAGATGACTCTTTATTTAGTACCTGGGGATAAGTTTAGCCATAATATCAGTGATTAATGACACTGGAGAGGAGCTCAAACACAAGAAGCATTTGCATAATATTTGACCTTGTGATCATTTAGCACCAGTCAGGGAACTGAGCACAGCTGTCCATTTGTCCTTACTCACTGGCACAGGATTTTTTTTTTTTTTGCCTTTGGAAAACAGAACAAAACAGGTGAGAGTTTTGTGATCTTTGTCTCACAGACTTCTAGACAGACGAGTTTGCCATTTCCCAGCATGAAGTTATTTACATGGCACAAAATGGAAGTATACTATCTCAATAATATGACAGAGAACTTAATGTCTTTCTGATAAACTCTTTTGGCAGCAATTTAGAAGTCTAGTTCAGGGTCAGATCTATATTTGTTTGATGGGAGGACAAGTGCATTATATATATATATTCTTAATATATATATAGATATACAATCAGTGCATATAATATACATATATAATCAACAACTCTTTAAAACTATAGATTTCAAGGGAAAGTGTTTTTCCCCCATCAAGTCATAGGCCCCTTCCTCACATGCAGAATAATGAACATTCAATCCACTTTCACAACTGTTTGAAAGTGGACTTTGGTATTCTGCACAGTAAAATCCAGCTTCAAAGTACATTGAAAATGGATTGAAAGTGCATTATTCTGCATGTGCGGAAGGGGCCATTGTCAATTCATGGAGACCCCATGGGGTTTTCAAGGCAAGAGACATTCAGAGATGGTTTGCTATTGCATGCCTCTTCATGGTCTGAGAGAGTTTGAAGACAAGTGTGACTGACCCAAGGTCACCAGCAGGCTTCATGGGGAGGAGTGGAATCTAACCCAATTTTCCAGATTAGAGCCGCTTTTAACCACTACACCTAAATCCCATGTCGATTGCATATCAAATCCATGCACACATCAGCAAGTCTACAAATCCTAGAGCTGAAAGGAGAAGACAGAAACCCATGACAAAAATATAAAGGATATAGGGAATTTGGAATCCAAATATCACACAAGATGGTCCTTTGCTTTGACCCAGCAACACCAGTTCTCATCTTCCTAAGTACCTGCCCTTGTCCTATATTCATGTTTCCTTAATTGTTTTGCTAAATCAGTGCAGAGCCTGTTTTGGGTCTATAAAACTTGTGTTCCATGTGTGTCTCGGAGAGAGGAAAAAACACTAATTATGTTCCTCATTTCTGCTTGAACAGTCCCATTTCCTTCCCATACTGTTTTGAACCGGCTCAGTCACGGTACCTGAAGACACAATTGCACTCCAAAGGCTACTATCATGTTCCTACCTTGCACATCCTTCAGATGCCACCCCCCACCTAGCTATAACTTGGTGGCACACATACACATATACATTACTAAGTGCTGATTTATTGATACACACAAAAAGTTCTAACAGGACAGATTCAGGGTAAAGCAATGGAACAAAAATGAATAATTGTGAGATTGATTGGCATAGGGAAGGGGGAAAAAATGTTGAAATGAAGTTCCATAAAATGTTGGAATTGGATTAGGATTCAGTCGAGAGGAAAATTGGGGGAGGTGGAGTTGAAATCATCCCTCATTTCCAACTGTAGCTAGCTAGGTGTCTTTGGAAAACCTGCAAACAGGGCAAGTGTAATGTAGACTCAAATAGGGAAAGCCAGACTAATGGCTCAATCGGAAGGGTCAGTGTGTCTGTGGTTGAATTGCTGTCTGGAGGCAGCACGAGCCTACACTGGTAGATTTGCCCTCCCTGGGGCGTTTGCCCCAGTAGAGGGGCAAATCCACCAGTGGGCAACCACTGTGGCCTGCTGAGATGCTCAGACATGCTGCAGAGCACCAAATTAGCATCCCTATGCTGCTGCCGGCCTTGCCTGCATAGTAGGGGCATTTGGGGGGGGGGGCATGGAAGGTAGGGCTTACATTACTTGGCTTCCACCCCGGGCTTTGCTTCTGGATACACTGGGGTTTGGACCTACACCACCCTTTTGGGTCCATTGAGACCAACGGAGAGCATTTTGGTGGCAGGGAGTTTTTCGTTTATATTTTGTCTTCCTTCGCTGCCAAAAAGCCCTCTGGAAATGGGAGGGCGGTTCCAAAGCAGCACCGGCCTTGGCTGGCGAGGGCACTGGGTTGGGCTGTAATACTGAGAAGGCCCAGGCTAAAATTTCTGCTTAGCCATGAATCTCCGTGAATGCCCAGATCCAGTCGATAAGGCTCACCTGCTTTAAGGCAGTGTCAAAGGGTATCAAGAACAGTATCAAGAATAGTGTCAAGAATTAGTATCAAGAATAGGGGAGAATAGTCATGTACACTGATGAGCAGTCCTTGTTGAATTGGTGGGGTATGAAAAAACAATAGATCACTTTTCCTGTTACAGTTCACCATCCCCTTTTATCCAGACGTATGTAGCTTCTGCACATGGGAGATCAATTTATGAGGGGGTGCTGATAAATTCTATGCCTGACCAAGAAATGAATGTCCTAGAGCCATAAAACTTACAGGCTATTCCACAAAACACTTGTCATATTGTTTCTTCAACCCTTCCCAAAAAAATTCTGATGACCGGTCACTGAAATACTGCTCTGCTGCTACTATTACTTCCAAATCATTCAAAAATTTCCTCCCCTTCAAACACTTTTGGGGGGGTTGGAAACAGCACATAGTCAGATGGGGCAAGATCTGGCATGCACATTGGATGATCTATACACCCCAACCCCAAATTTTTTCAAAACATCAATCATCTTGCCGGTTTTGCGAACAGCTGCATTGCCTGCAAACAGAGAACATCTTTCCGCAGCTGCCCTTGCTGTTTTTTTTTTTCTTTCGATGCCTCTTTTAATTGGCACAGAAAGTTAGAGTAGTATTCTGGATTAACTGAAAGCAGAGTCCTGAATTCATCAGGCAGGCTTGTAGCCAATTAGCAGAGCAGTGTTATTTACTGACCCCAGGAAAAAAAAATCACATTTCTGCAGTTTCGGAAGGCATATCAACACTGGAGGCTTACATCCAGTTTATGTACCAGTTTAACTGCAATGGTGTCCTCCCCTTCCCCGATCCTGGGAATTCTGGTTTGGTGAGAATAATGAGGACTGACTGTCTGGAAGCCCAGCATTCAGCTCTGCACCTGCTACCTTCCAGCTTCATGTGACACTGGGAGGCAGCAGGAATTTTTCGGTTTTGGATTTAATGGACCCATTTGGGGTGGGGGGGAGCCAATATGAGGATTCAGCTGGGGGGGGGAGTTGGTTGGGAGAGGTGGTTTCTCAAAATTTCTGGAAATATTAAACCCCAAACCTGAACAATACTGGGGGGAAATGTGCACCACCCAACTTAGAGGTATCTATTTTCTTTCATTTCCCATTGGCATTCAAATATTTCAGTACCCACCTGGCTGACAGCTTCTCCATATCCAACTGCACATGAATTATAAACCCAACACATTCCCTGGATATGCCTAGTGTCTCAGCAATTGTTTTAGCCAGGATTCGCTGATCTGCCATAATCAGGCCATGAACATAATCAACATTTTCAGGAGTTAAAACTGTTGAAGGCCTCCCAGACTTTGCTGCATGTTTGGTCTCAAAATCTCCATGCTGAATGTTGGCACATCATGTCTTCTGAGCAGAATCTGTTGGACACTTGTTGCTTAATGTCTGCATATACTCATGGACTGCCTTTGGAGTTTGCTTCTGCAGGAATAGGAACTTCATGATGGCCCAAAGTTCAACACTCAAAAATTCCACACTTTTCATTGGCATAGTTCTGTCAATGATCTGAAAAAAGCAAAAAAAAAAAAAACAGCCAGTGCTGCAATCATGCAAATTAACACTTTACAGTGTAAAAAAACACTTAGGCCCCTTCACACGCAAAATAATGTGTTTTCAAACCACTTTCAAAACTGTTTGCAAGTGGATTTTGCTATTCCGCACAGCTTCAAAGAGCACTGAAAGCAGTTTGAAAGTGCATTATTCTGCATGTGCGGAATGAGCCTCAGATTTTGAGAAGGGGATCACAGAGTTTTCAGCATCCCTCATAACTATCATATTATAAACACTGAGAGAACTCTCCTGTATAAATTTACCTATTTTTTAACATCGCCTAGGCTTATCACCATCACCATATCACCTGATAGTGATTCCCATATGTTACTTACACGTTGTATGGGTATACATAAACAACTATATGTTTCTTATATGTTTCTCAAATCTTTGTTGATGAATTGTTAGTGGGCCTGTTTCATTCCTCTGAGCTCTAGTCATTGGGAACGTCAATATTCATAGATTCAAAAACAAAGAAAATGGCAGCCATCTTTCCAAAACTTTAAAAAGCAAGTTTCTGTCCAAACAGTGACAGTGGCCATTTTGTCCCCATCATCATCAGAGAAGTGGAAGCACCAGGCTTTAGGGGTGGGGGAAGAGTTAAGGGTGCCTTGTGCTGTGCAACCAATGAGAGGACTAAGGGTTGAATCCCCACTTGAAATTTGCACGCAGATCCAAACCTGTTCGTTGTGAAACCGTGTCTTCTTCATTGGAGTTTCTCCCTCCCCACTGCAACGAGCACACAGCAGACACACCCAGTTGCAGAACTCTTAGCAATCCCCACTACCAGGCGAGCGCGCTTCGCCAGTCTCCCCTGATTGGCTGGCATGCCTTGATGGGGCGGGACCTTTTCCCACTGCAGAAACGTACATTGTAGGGGCGTGATAAAAAAAACCAGCGTGTAAAAGTTTAACGTTTAACTGTTTAACTGTGCAAACAGTTAATCGTTACCTGACCTGTATAAACCATTAGTGATTCAAAGTTACACGATTGACTGTTTAACGTCTGCGTCCCCTTCTGCTGGCCGATCGCAAAAGTGGAAACGAAACCAAGGAAAGGCTGCATGCGCAGCGCAGCTGATTGGTTGCCCGAATTCCACATCACCCTCCAGGGCAGGAAATGAGTCAGAGTTTCAACCCTCATCCCTCCCCTCGGATCAGCTTTGAACCATGTTAATGGGGTATATGCCACTTGCAACCAGGTCCTGCTGGAACTCAGATTAACGGGGAGAACGAGAAACAGAAACAGAATCTGCCACACAAGCAATGGGGAGGTCGTCCCTCAAACCTGGTTAGTTTGTGTTCTGAAACCTGGCTAAGATGGTAGTGAGGATAGATCAGAAGGCTATTTCCCCTGTTTGGTATGCTTTTCTGCTACAGGGCTCCACCCCTCTCTCCTTACGATTAGCCAGTTACTTCAAGGGCGAGCAGGACTTTTGGGGGGTCCCTGTCTGATTGGCTAGAATAAAGGGCCATTTTTGTCTGCTTCATATTTGTGTTTGGGGAATTGGCTTAACCGATTGGCCTGATTCAGAGGAGTCGATGAGGCCCAAAGTGGGGTTGGCAGGATATGTGCAGCTTGGATGCTCGTTGCTTAATTAGATTGACAAGCACCCAGAGTTATCTGAGGATGTGAAAAAGCACCCAAACCTTCTCCTGATGGCTGCATGGTCTCAGAGGGATGAGGGGGGTAATTCTTTGATGCTATGCATCAACACTTCACCTTTGTACTGTATGGTACAGGGGTAGCAACATGTCTCTGCATTAGTTCAGTGCAGGCAAGGAAAATCAGGCAGAGCTTATGGTCATGTTGAGCTTGAAGCCAAGTGGGTTGTCCAAATGCTCTTAGGGAGCCTACACCATTGGGGAAGTAAGTTTAATTATTTGTGCACTTTGGGTAAAAGTGGAACACTATCCAGTTCAAACTGGATTCTGGAAATCTGAAGTTAAGCAAATGGTATTCCCAGCATGGCAATGAAGTGTGAGGTTCAGAAAGGTAAAATAACACATGAAATCACTGTAGTTTGACAGACTGGGATTACTGTTTTAACCTAACCTGTCTGTTACTGCTTCACTTTCCTTAGAAATCAGTCCAAGTTGCCTTGAGATACTGTAAATTACTGGAAAACATTTACAGCTGCAACTAATATTCAACATGATCATTAGAAAACAGAATCCAAATCTTTTTTTTAAAAAAAAAATTAAACTGGCCTAAATAAGCAATAACATCATCACTTTTTTAAAAAAAGCACATTTTTGAACCTGGATTCCAAAAGAGGGTGATATTTTCTCCTTGGAGAAATTGATTTAAAAAAAATTGGTGAGAAGGAAACTCTCATTCACATGTGCACAAAAATAATAGTGAAGCAGAAATGAAGTGCAGTGATACCCAGTTAGCAAGAGGTGGCCAGAGAATGAATAATCTGATCTATAGGACCAAGACCACAACATCAAATATTTGCCAAAAAGTCTTATCCATCCCCACAGTGCTGCTTTCCATGGAGATCTGAAGAGGTAGCAACATAAGAGAATTCTAGGTATTTGTGGCCATCCATTCCCACTTAAGGGGACTCCTTGTGGGTATGGGCAAGGCTGGGAGTACAACCATCCTTGATCTGTAGTTCTCCCTGCCATACAAATGTAAAACTGTATTACTGGCATAACTGCTGCTGAGGAATGGGGCATCCCATTTCTTCTTGGGAATTGTGAGAGTGACTTCAGCAAGAGCTTAAACTAGGTTAACCTACAACTGAGTCTACCTCCTCTTCTCAGAATTGGCTTGTTAATCATAATAGCTCCTACCTATCAGCCACACCCTTGACTTTATATGAAGTCACTCACTTAGCACATTTTGTGAGGCTTTGGAGCTTTTGGACATAACTGTGGACCAAATTCAGTTTTTTGTGATGATAGGGCAGTGATGACGAACCTATGGCATGGGTGCCAGAGGTGGCACTCGGAGCCCTCTCTGTGGGCACACGCACACAGAATTCGTCAGGGGGGGCCCCGGAAACACACACACACACACACACACACATCTAGGCTGGCTTGGGCCACTGAGCATGACGTGCGCGCACCATGGTGAGCAGGAAGGACTTGGCTGGTGGGCCTGGTGCCTGTGCTCCATGTGGCTGCTGCCCGAGGGGGGGGGGGTCGCAGAGGAGGCAGAGCTGCTAGAGAGGCAGAGAGCGGTGCGCGCGGGACTGAAGGCTAGAGCAGGATGGCCCCTGCTCGAGTGGGGGGGGGAGGAAGAGGGAGCCAACTGTGTTTTTTTTTAAACTAAAACCTCAGCATTCAGGTTAAATTGCCGGGTTGGCACTTTGCGATAAATAAGTGGGGGTTGGGTTGCAATTTGGGCACTCGGTCTCAAAAAGGTTCGCCATTACTGTGATACGGCCACCATTTGTCCCCTTGCTGTATCATATAGCTGATACAAGGGAGTCACTCTTCCTGATTACCAGTAGATCTAGAAGAGATTTCTTTGCCATCATGCTTTATGTTTGCCAGTGCTTCAGCCATGACTATCAGAGCTACACAGTTTCCTTCCTTGAGGATCCTCAAAATCGTGGAACAGGCACTAGAAGTAGTCTTTTGCATGCACAGTTGATGCCAGATTCCTGGCCTGTATTATTCTGTGGTAAAACTTTTATATCCCAAGTCCAGATGTTAGATGCAAAAATGTTCAAAATTCTATGAGTGGATGCCAGTCTTCAGGTGGGACCTGGGGATCTCCTGGAATTACAACTGATCTCCAGACTACAGAGATCAGTTCCCCTGAAGAAAATGAATGCTTCGGATGGTGCACTCTGTGGCATTGTATCCCACTGAGATTCCTATCCTCCGCATGCTCCACCCCCAATCTCCAGGAGTTTCCCAACCTGGAGGTGGCAACCCTACCCCCCAGTTGATGCATCTACATTCATCTCCAACCTTATCATGATTATCAGCTTGGGTTGAATGCATCTTCTGATGTAAATAGAAACATGCTTCCTTATTCAAATCCATCAGTTGTTGGGTATGAGGACATACAAAAATGTCCTTGTTGTGGTTTTTTGTCCTCTCCTTTTTAATGTTTTAAGCCTTTTCATTCTAATCATTTTCATTGCTGTTCCCAAGTGGTTCTGTCTACAGCTTTCTTAAATGTGTGTGCCACTTGGTATATGCCATTTTGATGCCATTTATGTGCTATGGGTGCAAATTTTTAAAGAAAGGCATAGATGTCAGAGGTAACTGGCTTTCGTTAGCAGGGTCAAGAAAAAGAAGGTGGCTGAATTTTTTTTTTTTTGCAAGCACGAAGAACTGATGTCATAGATTGCAATCCTCTAATCGAATGATCTGACCACAAAAGCTGGTAGCATCCCTAATTATGTGTGACTATTCTATCATGGTTACAGCTGGATGGAGGCCTGTCATCTTCAATGCATATCCACGCAAAAAGTCCAGACTGATTGCAATGGCAGCTTGATAGAAATGCCATTACACAACAGCGTAGTTAGCAAAAAGAAGGAAATTGCTCAGAGAACTCTAAGCTCCAGCAGTCAACTTTTTATTCACATGGAGATCAGTGAAACACACAGTTCTTCCTTTAATTTTTTTTAAAAAAAATAAAATTCAAATGTAATCGATGTTGTTCTTACCACCAACCACGATAGCATATGCAATCCTCACCCTCCGGGCCATCCTTTTCCCTCTTATCTTCTCATTGTAGTTGATAACAAACACAGTGTATAATTGGACTCTGATTTTGTGTAAACTCGTTAAGATGTAGCTTCGGGTAAGCCAGTCAGAGTGCTTTTAACTCTTTGCTCTGTTTTTTAGGCCTTTTCTTCCACTCTGAATACAAAAATATCTGGGTCATAACACACCGCAGACAGACAAAATAAGCAGCAGACATTCTGGGGGGCAAAATTAGAATGCTTGCACAGGCCAATATTTTAATGGCAATTGGGAAAATAATCCAAGGTTATATTTACTTCTTGAAGAACAACGTGCCCTATATTGTGTTTTCTTAATTGCCTGGGATGCAAACAGAAAGACAATTACCTGCCCCACCACCACCTATTTGAATTACTGGCTGGAGTGGGCCACGGGGAATATGTGCAGCCAGTTTTGCAACATCTTCTCTGGCTTCTGTGGTTTCTAGGCCCAGTTTAAAGTACTGGCGTTGATCATTAGGGCTCTAAATGTCTGAGTTCAGGATGTATCAAAAGATGCCTTCTCCCAAATAAAACTACATGTTTATGTAAGGTCCTCTGAGGCCCTACTGTGGGTCTCCCACCATTCGAGGTGTAGTGGGTAGTCACGGAGGAAAGGGTCTTCTCAGCTGTGATACCAAATTATGGAGAGAGGATATGGCTCAATAGTGGAGCACAGATTGTGAAGAAATGCCCCCCCTTTGAGGTTCAAAGAGAACATTTTAAATATTTTTTTCTTTTCTCTGAGCAAACTGACAGCCACCCTTTAGAAATGCTAATACAGATAGTGAGAGACAATGGAATGAGTTAAGCCCCATCTCCTTCTCCAAGCAGATATTACAGATTTGGAGGACAAGCAACATAAGGAGGACAATGAAGCCCACAGGAGAGAGCTCAAGAGGGAGGAAAGGCTGCAGGAAGAGAAGCAGAGACATAACCTCAAAATGATGTGCCTGCAGGCTAAGCAAAGCAGGAAAATCAAAGTTACCCCAAAGATTTTGCATCGTACAAGGAGGGGGAAGACCCATTCATATATCTTGCAAATTTTGAGAAAGCAGTTATGCAGCGGGGCTTGTAGAGGCAGAGTCCATGCCATACCTCTGTAACATCCTAACTGGGGAGCTAGCTGCCATGTATCACAGTATGTCTAGGGTGGGTGGGGGGGAGGATAACTTTTAAAGATTTCAAAGCCACAGTGCTTAAAAGGTTCAAACTGGGGGCTGATCACTTGTGAAAGCAGTTTCAGGTCTTATCCCCCCAGCAATGCAAAACTTATTCAGAGTATGTGATAAAAATGAGTGAGATGGGAAGGAGATGGATGGAAGAAGCAAAAGCAACAGACTCTGAGGCTTTATTCCAGTTAATGGTGCTAGACCAGTTCTACTCCAAGCTCCCCAAGGAATTGAAATGTCTGGTAAAGGACAAACAGCCCAAAGATGCTGCTGAGGTTTCAGAAATTGCAGATGACTTGATGCTGAACTGGGAGGGATTGAACTGGAGGACTTCCCAGTTGGGAAGGTGAAGGGAAAGTGTTCCAAGGGGATGGGAAGATGGATTCTCAACCCAAAAGGGAAGAAGCTTCAGCTCATAAGAGGTTAAGAAAGCCCCTGATTTGGCTAATTGGAACTAGCACCAGGTTGGAAAATGCTTTAACTGTGGAGGTACAGATCACTTACAGACTGCCTTTCCACAGTTACAAGCAGAGACCTCCAACTGGTTGCTCCAAAAGCACCAGCCATCCAAAAGGTAAAAGAGGGGTGAGTGGCTATTGTTAACCATGAGTGCCTCTTTGCCACCATGGAGCCTGCAGAGACCTGTGGTGACTAAGTAGAGCCAGTGTGACTGAGAGACCAGTTGAGAAACAGCTCTTCACAACTCTCTCAGCTCGTCAGTCCCGCTTACCTCACAAGGTGTCTGTTGTGGAAAGAGGAAGGGAAAGGTGTTTGTGAGCTGCCTAATTCCATCTGCCAGCACCCCTCACAAAGGTCCACTGTGGATATCACCTGACAGATTCAAGCATGTCTAACAGAGTGTCTGTCCAGGGCATAGGGTAAGCATCTGAGATCCATTAACTGGAGTTACCATGGATTGGACAAAGGATCTTCTGAATGCAAAACATGTGCTTTACCACTGAGTTCAGCACCAATTCCATTTATATGCCTAGGGGAAAAAAGCAGCTGGAGATGGGGGTATATTTTTGTTCTACTGATCTTGGTTAATTTTGCTGGGCTATTAATTCTATTGAATATATGTTGTATTGTAGTTTATTTAATTTTTTAATGCAGTTTTAAATGTTTCACTATGGTTTTATATTTGAGAACTCCCTTGAGGCTCTTTTTAATATAAAGGGTTGGATACAAGCGTTGTAATAAATAAATAGTGAAGGGTCAGGGGTGGGAGTGAAGGTATGCCTTTGGATGATTCCATTTGTCCAGAGTGCCCTTTCCGCACGGGCCAATAAAATGGGGGAAAGGTAGATTACACGAACCTGCCCTTGCCCCAGGCCTTTTGCACAGCTGACTTTCCCGTGGACAGCCAGCCAGGGCATTAGCCGGGGTGCGCGCCTTTGCACGAAGGCACTTTTTAAAAACTTCCCTGCCTTACTTCTTTTTCCCTTCCTCCCCTTCACAGACAGGCAGGACTGACACCCCATTTTCAGTGGTGGTATCCAAAAATTTTAATAACAGGTTCCGATGGTAGTGGGATTTAAACAGTGGCGCCGCCGCACACACGCACCTCCAGGCCCTATTGGGCAGGGAGGTTGCTTTAGTAACCCCTTCTCGGCACTCAGAAAAAATTAGTAACCACTTCTAGAGAAGTGGTGAGAACTGGTTGGATCCCACCTCTGCGTGCTTTCTCTGTGTGGCTTCACAGATGGGAGCTGGGGAAGGGGTTTTTGAGAATTGCATTATGGCAATTCTCTTGTTTTAACACAGCTCACAGCCGTGGCCCTTTGCTTGGCCACGGCTGTCAGCCGCATTAAAATAAAAGAATCGCACATAATGCGATTGTTGTAAAACCCGAGTTGGGGGAAAAAACATGGAGTGGATCCGTGTTAGGATCAGGATCCATGTGAAGTTCCCCCCAACCCTCTGACACCCTAATGATATGGCCCTACTTTTCCCCTGGTTTATCCCAGTTTAATTGACCCATGTGGAAAGAGCCTAAGAGATGTTCTCAGACATTTAATGCATCTCATACATATTTTAGAATTATACCCATTAGCTTTTCAAATTGCATATGTCTTCACCTGAAGCAAACTTGCAACAATTTCCACTGCAGCAATTGATCTAGTCTTAAAATCAGATCACACTTATTTTCACAGACCAGGAATCAGAGACAGGTTGTACTAATCTCATGTCAGCTTGATATTGGGTTGGATCCAAGGGTGTCTTTTATTCATGAAGAAGCTTTGTTCTACTCAAAGAAAAGCTGAACACCAAGTGCTAGAATGTTGCATGAAGAAAATGAAACTAAACCCCAAAGCTGTTCTCACATGTGCACAAGAGCTTCTGCAACCTCTTGCACAAGCTGAAGTGTGAGAATGGTCATACAAGAACCTCTATGAATACTTGCACAAGTTCTTGCACAGATTTTTTTGTAAAAGCTCTCTTTTACAAAGCTCTCCTCTGATGGTTCCTGAAATCCAACACATTGCACAAATAATGTATGGCAAGTTGAAATTAGATGAAAATCCACAGATTACCATTCTGGTAAAAACAGAGCTACCATTTGAGCTTCACTCCTACAATGTTCTTCTGAGGCAAGAGAGTTAACTGAATGCACTGTGAAATGAACTCTCTTTTACAAGTGGACTGTGTTATTATTCCTGTGTTTTATGCATTTGTCGGACCAGCTATCCAGAATCGGTATGCTTCTCTTTGTCTTCACATTTGTATTTTACATATCCAACCTCTTCAAAAGAAGTCACACAAGGCCTTTAATTTTCCCCCTAATGAACATGCCCTTAGAGTACAACATAATCTGAATGTGATAATCTTTCTTTTCTTCCTCTCCCTCCATTACAGATCAAATTGCCTTGAAAACTGCCTGGTGTATGAAGGCAAAACTACAGCCGAAGATGAGAAGAGTGGGAGGAGGAGAAGATAACTGAGAGTATAAATTAGGAAACACTGGTCTGTCTATGAAACACAGGCTAGATGCACAGAGCAGTGCAACTATTTTGTTCTTTACAGAAAGCATCATAAGAGAAAGGATGGAGATAGAACAATGCATGTAAAATAGAAATGGCCCCACAATATATAAGATGATGCTGTTGTGCTGTGCCAGGGGAGTGCTTGTGGCTCAATAAAAGAGCACCTGTTCTACACAGAAAATCCCCAGTTCGATTCCCAGCATCTCATAATAAATGGATCTCAGGGAATTGTTGTTGGGACAAGAAAGAGTGCTTTCTTTCTGATATATTTTAGAGCCACTGCCTGAGAGGGTAGATGACAGAAGGCTAGACGAATTCAATGGTCTGATTTGATATAAGGAAGTTCCATACGATGCCATACTCTATAGTAATCTATCTGGATGAAGGATAGAATATATTTGATCAGTTTCCCCCACCCAAAACAAATGCTACTGCTTAAAACAGCAGAGTCAAGCCAAATTCCCATTTACCTTTCTTTTCAGTAAGTCTTCACAGCGCTGCACATTTTTATATTCCTGGCAACCAATGTTGTGACAAGAGAAAGAGGTGGCAGAACACATAATTCCTGTGTGTATGTGTATAAACTGCCATCAAGTTGTAGCCCACGTAGGATTTTCAAGGCAAGAGACTAACAGAGATGGTTTGCCAGTGCCTTCTTTTGCATAGCAACCCTGGAATTACCAATTTGTTTCCAGTCCCAATACTGTATCCAGGGCCATCCAGGTCAGTGTCAGGGTGGGGAGAGGGAGATTGCTCCTTGTATTCATCTCAGGACCAAAGTAGGTTGAAGCACACAGTATAGAGAGAAGAACAGAATTCAGCACACTGCTCTCAATAGTGTAGCACAACATTATATACATGGGCTTGTACATCTTCAGATCTGCTGAAATCCTGGAGAGTGGCTGCCAGTCCCAATAGACCATTTGCGACCAACATTTTGATAAGCGGGCAGTTCAAGATAGTCTGCACATTCCCTATAGTTTCTTGAATTCGTGCAAGATTGCTTTCTCTTGCAAGAATGTAGCCACCAGTTTGGTCGCCCTGGCAATGGGAAAACCAAAATAGCCAAATTCTCATAAAAATGGAATGCTGCCAGGAATTGTGAACTGGGTATGCATGGCTCGTCAGACTAGTTATAAAGGGGCTAAAGAAAGGAGGACAGGCGAAGGATTATTTTTTCTGGCTCTTCTTGTGTGGTAGGCAGCTTGCTTGCTGGTGGCAGGTGATGTGGGGGACACCTGCTCTGTAAAGTCTACTACCTGAGGCAGCTGCCTCTAGGTGTCTCATAGGCCGTAGTTCACCTCAGTATAAGGCAACTCATATAAACAGTCTTGTGGTTTTATCATGTATTATTATGGTTGCCAACTTCCAAATGAGGCCTGGAAATCCCCCAAAACTATATTTGCAATCCAGGCTACAGCGATCAGTTCCCTTGGATAAAACAGCTGTTTGGAAGAGTGCATTATGTAACATGATACCCCACTGTGGTTCCTCCTTTCCTCAAACCCCGACCTCTCCAGGCTGTACCCACGATGCTCCGGGAAATTCCCAACCTGGAATTGGCAACCCCATGTATGGCCAGCCCCAACACACACATGCACACATGCACACACACACGTGCACGCGCGCGCACACACACACACACACCCTCATTTTCAGTTTCATCTTGCTAATCTCACCACCCCAGAGGGGAGAGCCACACAGGATTATATAAATCCATTCACACCACCGAGATGGAGTGTTGTAACCCCAGAAATGTCTTGCTCATGTCAAATATTCCTCAGATGACTCTCCCCACATTGCTGCGTTTATGAGTAAATTGCTGCAGCCTGATCCAACGGCAACGGAAACTCAGTTGCCATCTTCATAACAGAGAAAGCATTCTGAAGAAGCAGATTTAGCCAGAAACACTGAACAAACTACAGGTGTCTTGTTTCCCCTTAGTGTCTCCTGCCAGCAATTGGAAACTTGGCAACCGTTTCTCCCTGATTAGCTTTTAACTCACACTTGAAGGGTTCAGAACAAAGTGTTTCAAAATGCCTATTTTAAAAATTTCCGTTATCTGTAACTTAGCAAGATCTGCACAGCACTGCTCCTGAAATGTGGCATTCTTTGCACGGAAGGTAATTGGATGAAGCCTTGGATTCAGTCCCTTCACCATTGTTCCCAAATATCACAGATCTTTCTAATTTAATCTACTCCCTTTTGATACACAGAAAGACCTTTCTTCGAGTCCTGGGTGATAATACGGCAAACACAACAGCTTCCTTCCATGCGTGAACCAGCTTCCTTCCGAGCAGATGAGAAACTGCCTTTTGTAAATTGTCTTCCCTCGAGTGATCCAAATGCCTAGCAGTAGGCCAGCGGGGAACTATCAGAAATAAGGGGTGGGACTCCCGGAGCCCGTGCTGCGTGCACAGTAGCTGAAGACCAGAAACCACTTAGCTGTTACATAAGATCAAAAGAGTCAAGCTTCGCCTTCTCTCTGTGAAGGTGAACAAGGGCCCTCAATGAACTTCCATTTCAAAGAAGAAGTAGGTGTTGACACCTTGCTAACACTGCTAGGGTGGCGGTGGAATTCTGGCAGTCCACAGAATATCTGCGGTGCTCTTCTGAGAAGTTTCGGTTTCCCCAGCCCTGAAATGATGACTCTTCTCAGTAATGGTAATCCATCATAATCTTTGGGTTTCTGAAAGCTTTTTTTTTCACCTCCTCTTCACACAAAGTAAAAATAGCAAAAGCACCAAGCGAATGACTTCCTTTTCCCTCTCTTTGTCAGGTGCTCTTTTGATGTAAATTCAAACACGATGGAAATTTGCTGCCGAAATCAGAAGCCAGGGAGCAATAAAGTGCACACAAGCAAAACGGCAAAGCGATCCAGGGAGATGAGAGCAGCAGACACCACAGGCGACAAGAGAAAGCTCAGGATTCATAAATGTATTGCTCCACTCCCAGGCAAAGGCGATCTCAGCAGAGATTAGGGATCATTTTGACTTGCTCAGCCTTGCTGGTTTCAACCTAGAAAACCCAGTTGCAATCTCACTTCTTCTGTGCAAATCCAACCCAGGAAGTCTTGAATCCCCCATAATTTCCTTCTCCTGAGGTTTTCCCCCATAAAATGTACACATTTGTCAGCATTCATGAATCAGCATCGTCTATGATGTACATTGTACAGATACATCATGTACATTTTTTCACCTGGCAAAGATGGTAAAAAACCAGGTGAGTCACATGTGTAATCTGAGCTTCCATTGATAAGGCGGCACCAGGAATCACAAGACTCCTGACAGTCGGGGTAGGAATCAGCTGAATGCCATCAAGAGTTGGCAATTGACACCCCCTTATCTGAGCCTCCCCAACCCATCCACAGGACATCTGTCTTCACTGGCTTTAGCTTCAGATAGCTCTTTTTCAACTTCTCTGCTCTAGCCTTCAGGCAACTGACCAACACACCTGGGGCAGAATCCAGGTGACTGCCCATGGAGGATCAGCAAGCAATATACAAACCTTCCCCCCAAAACCTTTCCCCCCCTATTCAGGCATACTTCTGCTGTCAAAGGTAAGGAGTATTCTGGGAGACAAGCCATGGACAAGGAAATAGTTAAAAGCCTTTCTCCCCCCCTTCCATTTCTTCTGCCACTCCAGTATTTCGGCATCCCCATTACCTGGCAGATATCAGCTTAGGAATTCATGTTTGCCTTTGAATGCACATTTATGCCATGAGAGTGCTAAAACATGGGCATTGTCCAAGTGCCCACTGCGGCAGCTTCTATAATACCTGCTTGACCTGCATATGTCTAAGCATGCGGCTAATTGAAAACAACTCCGCAAGTTCACTTGCCTTCAAATCAAGCTGATCTTAAAAAGGTTTCCCTGAACTTCCTGCCTGAAGAAAATTTCTATGTCATTATTCCACAGTCTTGCTTGTTTATCCATTTCTTGAAGCACCGATTCAGCTTTCGGCACAAAGCGGCTGCCTCTAACTAGTGCCTTTGCTACATGTGTCACTGTTCTCTCCCTGCCCTTTCTATTATACCAACTAATAAACAGAGAATTGGGAGAGGGAGGGGGGGGATCTGCCAAAATGAAAGAAAAGACCACATGCAGCTGTACCCAGAGCTGCCAACCTTAGTCATGAATGCCTTCTGAGTTCTGGCAATGAATTTTTTCTTGGTAACAACAGAGCAGTAGGCATCTTTTAAGAAGCCTTTTGTATTCCTTTAAAAAAATGCTTTAAAAGTTTAGGCTGGTGGCCCAGAACATAATGAACACATGTTTCTAGGTGACAACATAGCGACAAAACGTTAACCAGTTTCTGAACTGCAGACAGACTGCAGAGGGGGAACGGGAGGACATCTGTAATATGCTTGTGAGACTTCCAGCTCAAACTTGCACATATTTGCTCAGAAATAAGCCCAGCTCCATTCCATAGAATTCCCAATCAACAGCCAGGCTAGATGAGGCAGCAGGAGATCTGTAAGCGGCTCTCCTGTGGGGATTTTTAAAGTTAGAAGCAGCTGCAGGAAGAGGGGAAACAAATCAGTGCATATGGTATGTTTTTCCCCAAAGGGAAAATAGTAGATTCAGAGGGGAGAGAGAGAAAAGAGTTTGGATTTATACTCTGCTTTGTTCTCCTGTGAGGAGTCTCTAAGCGGCTGACAAACTCCTTCCCTTCCCCATAGCAGAAAACTTGTGAGGTAGGTGGGGCTGAGAGAATTCCGAAAAACTGTGACTGGCCCAGGGTCCCCCAGCAGGCTTCATGGGTAGAAGCAAGGAAACAAATCCAGTTCACCAGATAAGTGTCTGCCACTCGTGTGGAAGAGTGGGGAATCAAACCTGGTTCTCCAGGTTAGAGTCCATCACTCTTAACCAATACACCATGCTGGAAACCAGGAAAACAGCATGCAAAATAGCTAACATGCTTTCCCAGCACCAGAGTACTGATCTGATAACCACCCCCCACCCCAATTTCACATCTACTTCTTGGTCCTAAGCTTGCGATCACAAAGTTCAATCCTGGTCTCACTGACTCAAAAGTCACCTCCCTGTTCGTTTCAATGAGACTGACTCCCTCTGCAGATTTCAATCTTAATAGTTTATTTTGTTTCTGCATTTCACAAATGGAGATTACAGTTAAATCTTTCTAATGCCATATAAGAGGGCAGTTTGCTTTTGAAATGAAATTGGTCTGAAACGAAAGTAATGGTATTTGCAGGAGAAAGCAGCCTTGGAAAGGCAGTGCTGTGATCTTTTCAAGCAAAGTCTGGATCAAAAGGCACATGGACTGAAGCTCCATTTCTGCGTCACAGTAGCCTGTGGAGTATCCTTCTGGAAGCTGCCAGGTAACAGGAAAATGCCAGCAACAGCATCACCTAACTTGACATGAAGGGAATCCCAGAAGGCAGGAGCCAAAACATTCTTCTTGTTTCATCCCTTATGCAAATCTGACAATCAGCTGGTTTGGTCGTAATGATAGAGAGCTCTGGAATAGTGCTTAGGCATACATCCCTGATTCCCAGTGGATGCCCCAACATCCCAGTGGTGAACGTTACCACATTGCAGATGCCTATCCTTTAGTCCTGATTGGTTCCATAATCTAATTCTCTAGATTCAAAATTGTTTGTCCAGACCAATAATATGTTCTACTCCAACCCTCGGCCTATCAGTGGGGTGGATCTACCCAATCCACCCAACCCACTGATTACATTTAGATATTTATTCAAATATTTATACCCCAACTTTCCTTTGGGCTCAGGTTTGAGGACTTCTTCCAATCTGAAGTTACTTCCACTAACTTAAGTAGCTCTTCCATTGGAGAAAGATCCACTTAAGGTGGAGGGTGGTTCCTTAGGCTGGAGAAAGACCACTCAGAGAATGCAGTAATTTGCCCCAGTGACTGGGAGACCAGCTTTTGACTAGAAGGGAATCTCAGTTAAGGTCTCCAGGGACTCTTTCGAGTGACAGCATCAGGATAAGTTTGTGACACATTGTTCTCCTTTGTTATGTAAAGTTTCTGTTCCATCAGGGCCAGATAAGAAGGCCCCTGAGGTCTTTAAAAAACACATCCAACTCCAGCTCCTTCATGCTAGCCTTTCATGGGAGTATTCTTTATTCACCTTGACATTCCCTTTATTCCTAATAAGCCCCATCTCACAAACAGAATAATAGAACTGGAAATGTTACAGGAGAAGGCAACTAAAATGATTTGGGGTTGACAGTAACATTCCTGTGAAGAAAAGCAAAAGCTTTGGGAGGACTATTTTTAGTTTAAACAGCTAAAATAGAAGTTTATAAAATTATGAACAGGGAAAATACAGAGATTTCTGTTCTGACTCCCATAATGCTGAAGCAGTCAGTGAAACTGCAGGGTTGCCATTAAGTGCTGGTCTGGTTGAATTCCCCCAACTACTACATCCTTTTCCCAGCTGAGGAAGATTCACTTGTGCTTCCTCCAGGACATCATCCTGTTGTGTCAGTGTCCTGAACTGTGTCACATTACTTGCCGTTTCTCCAGATTCCGTTCCTGACCGGTGGCCTCCAGAGATGTGTTCCCCTCACAGGTGTCTTCAAGAACTTGTAAGCAAATTCTTGAATGGTCTTTCAAACACTCTTATTCATCACATTGCAATGCAATTGTCATGTACAGATTGAAGCAGTCACCCTAAGGGTACCAAACAGTGAATAATCAGAGGTCATCATCTTTATGGTCTGCTCCTGGAGCCATCCAGTGGGCCCCCAGAAATAGTGCTGGAATTATTATTATGAGTGCTGTGAATTTCACCAGGAACATGTCCAATGGTTGAACTTACCATGTTTGACTGTGATGATCAGATGCCAGTTGAACTGCTCTCTTCGGTTCACAGAGAATGACTGGAACGCCTGCCAAACAAGTTCATATTGAAACAAACAAACAAACCTGCATATGCACAAAAATGCATCCAATTCAAACTGATCATAGATCAGCAGTCATTAATGTTACTAAGGACTGTTTAGACGACCCCCAAGAAGTAGGATTTAAAAAAAAATCATGACTGATATGATACATGACCGGTTGATATGATTATGACCAACTCAACTATTTGAACAGTTATTTGCCAAGTGGTTCAGCAAGACCCTGGGAAGCAAAACTTAAGCAGGCTGGGTGAGAATGCTCATGTGTGAAAAGCCAGGTGTCCTGTACTGCACTGTTAGGAATAAAGGCCCATTCCGCACAACACAAATAAAAAGTTTTCAGAATGTTTTAAAAAATAATTTTGTGGTGGAATTCTGCAATTTTCTCTGCAAAATGTTTGGAAGTCGTTTTATTTTTGCTCCAGATGAAATTTTTTGAAAAATGCTAATTTAGCGACTTTTTTCCTGAAGTCGCTTTGAAAATGTTTGCTGATTTTTTTGACAAAGAGGAAATGTTTTATTTTTCATGCCTAATTGTCACAGCTCTCACTTTCCATTTATGAGCAGCTCATGCCCACTGGTTCTCATATTGAGTCTCTTCATCGCTTCGAAGATATCTCACTGCAGAAAAGAAAGGAAAAACGACACATATATGGAATCAGCAGTCAAGAATAGAATAGAATAGAATAGAATAGAATAGAATAGAATAGAATAGAATAGAATAGAATAGAATAGAATCTTTATTGGCCAAGTGTGATTGGACACACAAGGAATTTGTCTCCGGTGCATATGCTCTCAGTGTACATAAAAGAAAAATACATTTGTCAAGAATCATAAGGTACAGCACTTAATGATTGTCATATAGGTCTAGTAAGCAATCAGGGAAACAATCAGTAGTAATGAGAACATAAAATGAAAAATCATAAAATAAAATATAATAAACTAAAATGTCAGCACAGGCTATAGTCATACAGTCATAAGTGGGAGGAGATGGGTAATACAAGGAATGATGAAAAAAGTAGTGCAGTAATTATATAATAAATGCATATAATAAATAGTTTAACATTATCGCAGGGAATTCATTTGTTTAACAGGAGTGATGGCATTTGGGAAAAAAGCTGTTCTTATGTCTAGTTGTCTTCGGTGTGCAGTGCTCTGTAGCCACGTTTAGAGGGTTAAGAAGTTGAAACAGTTTATGTCCAGGATGCGAGGGGTCAGTGAAATATTTTCACAGACCCTTTTTTTGACCTGTGCAGTATACAGGTCCTCAATGGAAAGGCAAGGTTAGCGAAAGCAATTGTTTTCTGCAGTTCTGATTATTCTCCTGAAGTCTGTGTCCAATCTTGTTCAGGGTTGCAGAACCAAACCACACACAGTTATAGAGAGTGCAGATGATTGACTCAATGATTCCTCTAGTAGAACTGTATCAAGCAGCTCCTTGGGCAGTTTGAGCTTCCTGAGGAGTTGGTCATGAAAAGGAGAGACATTCTTTGTTATTCTTTTTAGCACAGTGACATTACTGATATTAGGTGACCATTTTAGGTCATGAAGATATGATGGAACCTAGAAATTTAAAGGGTCCTCTACTATTGATACTGTGTTGTCTAGTATTGTGAGAGGAGGTAGGATGGGAGGGTTTCTACCTGAAATCTACCACCATTTTCTACGGTTTTAAGTGTGTTCAGTTCTAGAATTGTTCCGAGTGGCTTTCCCACGAGGCTAGTTGTTCAACCTCCCGTCTGTATCGCGGTTTCATCGTTGATCTCAGATGAGACCAATCACTGTTGTTATCATCTGCAAATTTCAGTATTTTTAACAGATGGATCGATTTGAGAATGCAGAAGTCATTGGTATACAGAGAAGTGGTGAAAGTACACAGCCTTGGGGGGCCCCTGTGCTCATTTTACAGGTGTCTGATGTAATTTTTCCTAGCTTCACCTGCTGTTTCCTATTTATTTATTTATACTTTGGGCTTCTAGACCGCCCCATCCCCGAGGGGCTCTGGGCGGTGTACAGCAGATAATAAATACAATTTTAAAACATCATAAATAGACTAAAACTTATAAAAGCAGCGAAAACTAGCTAAACATTAGCATTTAAATGTAAAATAAATATAGGCATAGGTGCTAGAGTGGTAGCCCGGTGCTAATATTAAATTCTTCTTCACCCCAGGAGGAGCGCAGTGGGTCCTAGATAGATGTTATGAGGCCCAGATGTAGAGGCCAGTGGAGGAGACCAATAGCGGAAGGGGGCCAGCGGAAGGGAGCCAGCGTGGAGGAAGGGGGGGGCACCATCAGCGGACTGGACTCTCCAAGAAGGCAGTGGAACAGCTCCGTCTTGCAGGCCCTGCGGAGGCTCACCAAGGTCCGCAGGGTGAACAGCTGGTGGGAGAAGCGTTCCACCAGGCAGAGGCCAGAGCTGTAAAGGCCCTGGCCCGTGTGGAGAGCCAACCGAAAGCATCATCGAGGGCGGGGACCACCAGATGGAGTGGCCTCTACGAGCAGAAGAGGCCATGTAGAAGAACATATGGGGGGGTGATCTTGCGGTCCTTCGAAGATACGAGGGTCCCAGGCCGCGTAAGGCCTTAAAGGTCAACACCAACACCTTGAAAACTATCTGTTAGGAAGCTTGTGATCCACTTACAAATATGCTCAGGTACTGCTAGCTGATTTAGTTTGGTTAGAAGAATGTCCGGTCTGATAGTATTGAATGCTGAACTAAAGTCAACAAAGAGGACCCTTGCATAGGTCTTTGGCGATTCAAGATGCTGTAGGATATAGTGCAAAGCCATATTAACAGCATCGTCTGTCGATCTGTTTGCTCGGTATGCAAATTGCAAGGGGTCCAACAGTGGATCCGTGATGGTTTTCAAATGGTACATCACTAGCCAAAACGATTCATGTTGTGAAATGCTGGCTAGATGAGCTGCAAGCACAGGAAAGCTCCATGGGAACATTCTGCAAATGGCAGGTGACATCTGACATGGAGAATCCTGAAGCAGCAGCAATGGCAGGTGTGAGCTGCTGACAAACCAAAAGTGAGAGCTGGGGTTCAAGCAGGGGGAAGACAGACAAAACAGCATTTTCCTCTGGAACACTTTTTTTCCCATGCTATGAGGACAAAAAATAGCCAAATTAGTTCTGCAAGACATTGTATTTGTGTTGTGTGGAATGGGCCATAGTGAAGCAATGGGCTGAACAACCATGAATGGGGTTGATAAACAGATGAACATTCTGTTGAAAAACTGGCTCCCCTTTTGCGACTGGTAAACATGATATGAGCCATACTGGATAGAGTCTGGGCAAATATGATATATTTATTTTAAATATGTATACCCTGAACTCCCATCAAAAGTACTTCCAAGAGAACATACTATCATCATTAAAACAGTAGCTAAAATTAAGGCACAACATAAAAATCTTTTAAAATCAGCAACATGGTTAATCTTTAAAAAGAAACAATAAAAAGAGGGCCAGTGACATCTCAACACAATTAAAAAAAAAAAAAGCAGGGCTCCAAGTGAAACCAGCAAATCTAGCCTATTTGGGCATCAATTTCTGGTGCTAAGTAATTTAATTCACACTTGTTAAATATACAACAGTGTCAAGTGAAGAAAAAATGCAGCATTTGGTTAATATTTTTATAAACTTTTAAAAAGACACACTAACTGGGTAGATTTCACAGCTTGAAGGAATCTGACCTTAACTGATCATACAAAAAAGTGCCTCGGGGTGCCATAAACAACGAGAGTTGACGTAATATTGAAATTTGAGTTGAGCTGGGAGGGTTGGGCTATTTGCAAGTTTCTTGACAGCATTGAACCCCCCCCCCCCCGGTCTAATTTGGTGGTTTCTCCAAAGTCAGTTGAAACAGGGCAGAAGTATTTATGCACTGAGAACAAGGGAAACACATCCCAAAGACAGCTATGTTTTTCCAGTCTGCTGTAATTCAAATCATGGTCTCATCCCATTGCCAAGGCCCGTTATGCATGGAGCGTTTTCCTCGGGGCTCTTTGTTCTTCAGTGGGGTCACAGTAGCATCTTCCCACAGTAGCATCTTCTCTGTTTACACCTGAGTAGGTTCCCCAGGGTCTGCTGTGCGGCTTGCAGGCTTCAACATCTAGGCCACTCCCAGGAGTCGCAAGATTGCCAGCTTTGTTTTCAAAATCCTTTAAATTTTCATATTGTTATTGCTGGTTATATCGATATTTCTTTGCTATATTGATATTATAGTGTTATATATATATGTAATATATATATGTAGTATCTGTGTTATATCAATGATTTAATGGCTGGCTGTGTGCTTCACCTGATAGGATCTTTTTCACCACTCTCTCCAGGGCGGAAAATTGCCTGCCAGGCATGCTCTGCTCAGCTCATTCCTTGCTGCTGCTGGTGCCTCACCTCCTCTCTCTCCCTCTGACAGTTCTCTCTTTGTTGCTCCTTGGAAAAGCAGGGGGCAAGGATTTGGGGAGGGGAAAGAGGGGAAGCTCCAAAGCAAGGGGAAAATATCAGGGTTTCCATGCTTTCACTAACCATAAGAACATAAGAACATAAGAACAAGCCAGCTGGATCAGACCAAAGTCCATCTAGTCCAGCTCTCTGCTACTCGCAGTGGCCCACCAGGTGCCTTTGGGAGCTCACATGCAGGAGGTGAATGCAATGGCCTTCTGCGGCTGTTGCTCCCGATCACCTGGTCTGTTAAGGCATTTGCAATCTCAGATCAAGGAGGATCAAGATTGGTAGCCATAAATCAACTTCTCCTCCCGCTAAATCTGTCCAAGCCCCTTTTTGAAGCTATCCAGGTTGGTGGCCATCCTACCACCCTCCTGTGGCAGCATATTCCAGAAGCCACACACCAATCACACGTTGTTATTTGGCAGAAGAAGTGTTTCCTTTTATTAGTCCTAATTCTTCCCCCCCAGCATTTTCAATGAATGCCCCCTGGTTCTAGTATTGTGAGAAAGAGAGAAAAATTTCTCTCTGTTAACATTTTCTACCCATGCATAATTTTGTAGACTTCAATCATTATCCCCTACATTGCCACCTCCTCTCCAAACTAAAGAGTCCCAAGCGGCTGCAGCCTCTCCTCATGGGAAGGTGCTCCAGTCCCTCAATCATCCTTGTTTGCCCTTCTCTGCACTTTTTCTATCTCCCTCAATATTCTTTTTGAGATCGCGGCGTGACCAGAACTGGACACAGTACTCAAAGATGCTTTGGTCAGCACCACTGCTTTATATAAAGGGTATGACAATGCTTTGCAGTTTATTATCCAATTCCTTTTCTAATGATCCCCAGCATAGAGTTTGCCTTTTTTTTACAGCTGCCATGCATTGAGTTGACATTCCCATGGAACTATCAACTAAGAGGCCTAAATCCCTTTCCTGGTCTGTGACTGATAGCGCGCACTGACCCTGTAAGCTACGTCTTAAATGTTAGAGAGTTTGGATTTTTTGCCCACTATGATGTGCATCACTTTTACATTTTGCTACATTGAACTGACATTGCCATTTCTGGGAGCCCACTCACACCTAATTTATCAAGGTCTGCTTGGAGCTCTTTGCAATCCTTTCGCGGTTCTCACCACCCTACATAATTTGGTATCATCCTGCAAACTTGGCCCACCACGCACTACCCACCCTACACCAGGTCATTTATGAATAGGTTAAAGAGCACTGGTCCCAAAACGGATCCTTGGGGGACACCACTCTTGACATCTCTCCATTGTGAGAACTTCCCATTTACACCCACTCTTTGTTTCCTGTGTTTCCTCAACCAGTTTTTTTAATCCACATGGGAGGACTTCCCCTCTTTATTCCTTCACTGCTGAGTTTTCTCAACAGTCTCTGGTGAGGAACTTTGTCAAAAGCCTTTTGGAAATCCAAGTAGACAATGTCCACTGGTTCACCCCTGTCCACATGCCTGTTTACACCCTCAAAGAACTCTAGTAAGTTTGTAAGACAGGATTTGCCTCTGCAAAAGCCATGCTGACTCTTTCTCAGCAGGTCTTGCTTTTCTACATGTTTTATAATTTTATCTTTAATGATAGATTCTACTAATTTACCAGGAACAGATGTCAAACTGACTGGCCTGTAATTTCCCGGGTCCCCCCAAGATCCTTTCTTAAAGATTGGTGTGACAACCCCGGGGCTTCCGGGATCTGTGGTTCTGTGACACAAAATGCATCTGAAAGGAAATATCTGCCCCCTCAAAAAATGCTCCCTCACTACAGGGCAGAGCTGCAATGTATAATTGACCACAGATTCCGGGCAGACAGGATCATAATGGCAAATCCCTCCAATTCACTTTAAACATAACTTAAATCTAAAGGATTTTGTACTCAGATATTCACCCAGATATCCAGAAATAATTCATTGGGCCCAGAATCTGACAAAACCAGTGGTGCCCCAAACATGGTGTACCGAGACTAGTTGATAACGTCATTGATTCACATCACTATTCCAGCAATGCCCAGGCTGCTTTGTGAGGCTTTCTGACCTCTCTCTGGTATACACAAAATGGTAACCTTCTCCAGGATACTGACAGTAAATACTCAGGACTGGATCTGAAAAATGCTATACCTGAAATTCATTTGACTGTGGAAGTGTGACATCTCCACCCAGGTTATTAAGAAAGAGTATCAAAACTGCAGAGGAAGAGGTCCCTGAGACACTATTGCAGAGGGCAGAGTGGCCTGGAATGGTGCTCCTTCCGCATCACTGTGCTGGCTCCAGAGGGGTTTCAGGCAGTTGGGAAGGCCCCAAAACAAAGCAAGCAAGCAAGCAAACAGAAAACCCAGCCACTTGAAAAAAAAATATGTTGCTCAAAATGACTTATGCCAACTTTTGGGTGGCATAAGTTTGCAACCAACGAGAGGGGGATTTTTAAGCTTGAAACCCAGTGGAAGCTGACTAAAGTCATACCTTCAGCCCACCTTCCACTGTGCCGGTGTAATCTTGCACATTGGTGGAACAGCAGGGTTGCAAGTTCCTTCAGGTTCAGGCACCATGGAACTGCATGGCACCCATCTGCCTGCATGTTTGCCCTTTCTGTTTGTGTTTTTTGCCCCTTATGCCAGCGGGGTGGGCACCCATGTCAGCATAAACCTGCACTGCTTCCAAGACTCCATTTGCCGCCTCCCTCTGGACTGGGCTGTCAGATCCCATCCTGGAGACTCAAAGAAACAACTCATAATTGGAATAAAACACATTCTCTTTTCTACCCATATTTCTTTCTCTGTTTGCTGATACTGCACCAGATGCTACACAGATGACCATCTCGGCCTGCCACTATTTTCCATCTGCTTGAAGAACGTCTATGTTAATTTCAGCCATAGATAAATACCAGAAAGACCACTGTGGGGGGAAAAGACAAGATTTTTGCCACTTTAGGAAAGCAAATTAGGCTCAACAATGCAGGTGCATGTGGAAATATGATTCCCTATTACACTATGGTTGTGGTGGTTTTGTAAAGCATGGAGGACCAATGATCAGTCACAATGAGATTTTCTAGGGACTTAATAAGTAAAGTCACAAAGAAACAATACATTTGTTCCTTGCACCAAAGCAAGTAAAGTGGCTGGATTCTACTGCCCGATTGCGGTTAGAAACTTCATTATTATCATTGGACTCCGGACATAATGCCAAAGACAGAATGTGAGTTGTCTGAGCTGTTAAAACCTTTGTCTCTCTCCTAACCTCCATTAGTCCCAACCGCTGCTACTGCTACATCCTCATTTCATTAGAAAATTGCTGAAGAGAACAACTCTAATGAGTGATGCAATTGCTAAACACTGGGAGCAGCAAAGTTTGATTAGATTTATAAAGGGAGCTGATGAGTTGTCCTAAGCATGGCATTAATGTCGCAAGAGGCAAAGTGGTTTCAACGCTTGCCTTTGCTTGCCTCATTGATAATGGAAAGAGGGAAATAATGAACTAGATGTCTTGGACAGTCACGTATGAACCAGACTGAGCAAGGATATAACTGGACTGGGAAAATATCCACCTGTAATTTAGATCATGTAGGAATGGTCAGGCTGTGGAGACTCCAAGTGACCAATCATCATTGGTGTTTTTTAAAAAAATAATAATGGCACCCTTCTGTTGAAGAGGACTGAAATCAAGGTTCTGTGCCTCCTGGTCATGTTAGTTTGTGTATCACTTTTTGGTTTTATGAACATATCAAGATTCATAATCATAATTCATATTTAGCAGAATAATGCAACACAAGCAGAGTCAGCACACTATGAGTGAGATTTTATTTAAAAAAGATTCTGTACTAAATAATGCTAAATAGTGAGGGTATCCATGGGTGGAAAATAACAAATATCTTTTCTAACTACACTTCATTTTAACTATGTAGTGTCTGGTACAAGGGAGATCAGAAGTAAAAAATGACTGTCCAAGGAGAACAACGAACGATTAACCTTTTTCCAAAGCTCCCCTTTTCTGCGTATGTGACACAAAGCACATGTCCATCAATACCCAAAAGTCAAACAAGCATTTTACTAATTATGATAGAGACACCTACATTCTAGAAAGAACTTATAAACTAGATGCCCTATTTGTTACAAGCTAATTTAGCTCATCTAGTTGCAGCAAACAAACAGCAAATTAACTCTTTAATGAGTGAGGGGAAATGGCATTCACAAAATCCAACCTCATAGAAGGAGGAGGAGGAAGAAGAAGAGCAGCAGCAGGAGGAGGGGTTTGGATTTATATCCCACCTTTCCCTTTTGTAAGGAAAAACAAGGTGGTTTACAAGCTTCTTTCCCTTTCTCCCCCCACAACAGACACCTTGTGAGGTAGGTGGGGCAGAGAAAGTTCTGAAGAGCTATGACTAGCCCAAGGTCATCCAGCAGGAATGTAGGAGTGCGGAAACACATCTGATTCACCCAGATAAGCCTCTGCCATTTAGGTGGGGGAGTGGGGAGTCAAACCCCGGTTCTCCAGATTAGAATTCCCCTGCTCTTAACCACTGTCATAGCTCAGGCATTCTGTCTAAGAAGATCTAGTTAACAATGTATGCATATGGGCCCTGGCTACTCTTATTTTCTTGGTTCTCATTCCCAGCTAGGGTAGCTGTAAATTTAATCATGAATGCATTCAGAAGTCAAACATCATGTTTGAAGACATGCACTGACCACTTGGCCAGCTCAGTTCATGCTGAGCAACTGCAAACCCCTGCTGAACCAGTTTGCATCAGATTGCCACAAAAACTGTGCATGCTTAAAGACCAAACTGATTGGTGGCTATTAGCATGGCTGAGAACTACTTAGATGAATACCAAAGGGTAGGGTTTAACTGGCACGACATTTATTTTTTTACTCATTTATATGATTTAAGAATGACCTAACAGCCTATTGAAACAATTACCAGCTCAGCAGAGCATTTATGCAACAAGGATGGCGCATGAGAGCACACCTCTGTGAAAAGCTAGTTGCGCTATACAGCATCGGAATACGGTGAAACAACCTGCTGCACAATCAGGAATTGATTGACAAACTCTTGAACCAGTCATTAAATAAAATCAGGTCCTGTCTGCAACCACACTCTGTCAGCCTAGCCTACTTCACAGGGTTGTTGAGAGGTTAAAACAGTGGAGAGGAGATGTGAATGATGTGAGCCTCTTCAAGATCCTATTGGGGAGAAAGTCAGGATATAAATGACTGAAACAAACCAACCAATCAGCAGACAGGACATGACCCTTAGTGGTGGTTGTTCACGTATCACTAATCTCAGCTAGAAAAGATGGGCAGATGTCACTTACCTCTCTAATTCTGGGATTTTCTTGGAACTTTTGAAAAACACAGCACAGAAATACCCCAGCCACTGAGAACTGAGTCATTAACAACCCAATTCAGAAGGGGGGGAGGACCCATTTCTGGACCTGGTGCAACACTGCGCTGGCATGGCTTCCCATTCCACTAGGACGAGGGGGAAATGAGCAGGTGGAGGGGTGTGGCTTGGGGGTTCTCAAGGACTGGTTGGGAGGTGAAACCAACCTTAGTCAGCTTCCACTACCCACCCAGCTCCCATGTGCCGACAGAGCTGGCATCAGAGATATGCCATGTTTTTTGTGGTGTATCTTTATTATCCCTTTGGTGGATTTTTGGTGGCTGGTTTTTCTTCAGGCTTCCTGCACTGTGGGAAAGCTTTTTGGAGGGGACGGTGTGGCACCAGACCAGTGCTATTCCCGCTTGCCTATCCAATCTAGATTGGGTTGTAAGAATCAAAAAGGAAGATAACCTGATCCTTCTTTTTTCCACTATGAGGCCTGGAAGCATCCCAACTCAACCCCATTGCAAGCCCCCCCTCCCCAGCCTTATTAATTCCCCCTCCCCCAAAAAAACTTAACTCCCAATAACAGTGATAGGAAAAGGTTCTCCAAGCCAACAGGAATTTCTTACTATACCTTGATGGAGTTTCTGAATCAAAGGATACAAAGGATCCTATACTATCATGCTAAGGCACTTACATCTACAGTGATGTGATAGTAAGCCCATCATAATTCAGTGGGATTTAATTCTGTCTTTCAAGAGGTATGGCTATCAAGCCATCTCACTGAGTATTTATTTATTTAAAACATTCATATCCCCATCCAAAGGGATGGGGCGAATCTGCCCATGGGAGTGATGCACTGCCACATATTCTGGCATGCATCCGCCACTGCCCTCCCCGGTGGTCGGCCACAGCACAGGATGCTGTGGCTGCATCCCTGCACCTCCACAACCAGTGCACCAGGGGCAGTCCAGGGTGTAACTGGGGGAGGAGTCAACTGTATTTGGCTCCCTCCTGGCCATTCACCACCCTACACTGGCTTAAGCTGCCAAAAAGGCAGCATGTCTATACAGCCCCATCGAGGCTTCTCGGCAACAGGGCGGCTTTTTCTCTTTGCCAGCCTCCCCAGGTCACCAGGAAGCCTCTCCGGGAGCAGAGCATGGCTGCAGTGCCACAGCTGGCCACCTGGCCATGTGGATGGGGCTGCTAGAGAGCTTCAGAGAACTGTTCAAGGTAGATCACAAAATAAAACAAGATAAGATAATCAAAATGTAATTAAAACTAACCAGCATTAAAATACACCCAATAATATCCAGAAGCATTGCTTGCGTCACTCACTTTCCTAGATCTTCAATACCTGCCACCGTTGTACCAGAAATATCTGCATTTGAGCTTGGAGCCTTTTGCAGCAAAGGGTGTGCTGTATGTCTGAGCCATAGATCCTCAGCTGCCTTCTCCGCTTCCTAATACATACTATCCTCATTCAGAAAGAAAATCACCCTAAATGTAAGATGGTTCCCCTAAAAAAAATGAAATTATACGTAAAACCAAATGACCCTCAATTTAAAGCAACCCCTCCCCCAGATGGGAAAAGTATAACTGTTTTAATTGCACAGTAATCAATATACAATAAGTAATATAGGCAGCAGAAGGAAATGTTATCACTTTTTACACCTCTTGCATTGTAACACTTCACAAATAGTATTGACTCATGCTGTTTCAAATTTTAAAAGGCAAGAGACTAGTTTTTTACCCACCCACCCTGAGCCAAACTTACTAGGCAAAGCCTGTGATAATGACTGACCATCTGGCAGTGCTGCAGTCCTAAACAGAATTATGTCTTAAGCCCAACAAAAGCATTGGGCTTAGAAGGGTGTAATCCTCCTCCTTGAGATGGCACTGTTAAATCTCCACCCGCCCCCCATAATGACTTCTGTAAGGTAGGAATCACACTTCTCCAGGAAAACTGTGTTAGATCACCAATCCATCAATCCCTTCAATCCAGCAAGAGCATTTTTATCCTTCACTATCTGAAATGTCCACAAAATCATGACCACAAATTTTAAAGTGTCCACTAACAGCTATAGCTACTGTGAAAAACCTGGGGGCTTGGGGGGGGGGTCTCTCCTAGGAAGAAAAAGAAGCACTGAACTACTAGGCAACGTCTTATTAAAACACAAGGGAAAAGGGAAAAGCTGAAGTTAAATTTTGAGCCAGAAGTGTGGGTCAGTATCAGCAGAGGAATAAATCTACCTCTGCTATTCCTACTGCTTCTTATTATTCACCAGGCAAAAGACTGCAAATTCCAAAGCCAAAGCGCCCACCCTGTGATGTGCATCAGATTCATACAAGCTGAAAATATACTTGTAAAATTATTGGCATTTTTTAGGTACCGGTAAATTTCGGGTTAGGGTTTGGCCACTGGCCAGATTCAGTTTTTCTACCTTTTTGTTTAGGTTTTAAAAACCTAAACCTGAAAATTTTCAGTTCTCTCCATAATGGCTCCTCAAGTCTACATTGAGGAAAACTCGCAACTGAATGCAGTGTTGGAATGAGCCTAGCACAGCACTGAGATCTCTGTCTCTCCCCCCACCCCCTAACACCATCTCCCAAGTCCCAGAGGACTTGTGTTAAGCAGTGACAGCAAGGAGATCTGAATACTGAACTGAGCTGAGCCTAGTACAGCATCCAGATCTCTCCCCCCACCCCCACCCCACCCCCACCCCCCGCACCAGCTCCAAAAGCAAACAAAGCTGAATCATCTTTGGCTTTTTTCAGTAATTTAAAAAAAACTCAGAAAGGGGGGGGTTAGTTTTTAGTGATTTGGGTTTACTAAATCACCAACCCTAAATAAAGCTGTGCTGTAGTGAATGAAGACTTTACTTTTTCAAGAAAGCAACTGGACTCAAAGTGCCTCCCCACATGCTTGGGAGTTTAGGATCTATGTTTGAACAGAGAATATTTTACTTGGGCCCCAACTACTAGTGCTGCTGCTGCTGCTGCTGCTGCTGCTGCTGCTGCTTCTGCTGCTGCTGGTGGTGGTGGTGGTGGAGGAGGAGGAGGAGGAGGAGGAGGAGAGCAGTAGGAGCTTGAATTTATGCCCCACCTTTCTCTTCTGTAAGGAGAAACAAGGTGGCTTACAAGCTTCTTTCCCTTCCTCCCCCCACAACAGACACCTTGTGAGGTAGGTGGGGCTGAGAGAGTTCTGAAGAACTGTGACTAGCCCAAGTCACCCAGCAGGAATGTAGGAGTGTGTAAACACATCTGGTTCACCAGTTAAGCCTTTGCCACTCAGGTGGAGGAGTGAGGAATCAAACCCGATTCTCAAGATTAGAATCCACCTGCTCTTAAACACTACACCATGCTGGTTAATTATCAGCTTGGGTAAAAGCAATCCAAAAACTGTGCCAGAAAAAAATAAGTGAAGAAGTGTCCTCTCAGATTCATGCATGCACTCACAAAAGCCTCAAGCCCCTGTCCCAGCATGACACATCATGACAAGATAACCCCCTCTTTTTAGGGAACCAAGAAGAGTTTTAGAAAGTCATATTCCCTTTGAATAAATATTGTATATCTTGTTTTTGCTAGCACAGACATAGTTCCTCCTCTCCCTAGCCCTGTTTTAGTTTTTCCTCTCTGTTCTCAGACAGTTTGCAACTATTCTTTAGAATATTAAATTGATGTAAGACTGCAGAGCTGAAAAAAATAAACTGAGCTGACTTATGCATGGGGAACAAATGATCAAATAAGGCTTGTGAATCTAATAATTGAAGGCTTTCATCCTTAAAACCTGCCACCGTGTGAACTGCCTAGGTTTCTGCCCAGCAAAGGGCTGGGCATGATGTTCTCATTCTGCTCACCTTTTGATTTCAGGGAATCAAAGGTGTCCTGTTGAGCAGTGTTCTGTGAATGAGAATAAGGTCCGGAATAAATTGCTCACAAAATCCATGCCAAGCTAAGCCCTTGATGGCTCCCAGCGGCCACATATGCCTTTTATACAAAACTAGGCAATGCTCTGCCGACCTTATGGATCCATCACCCCTTCTCTAAATGGGTCAGCGGAGAACACTCTGGTTTCCCCTTCCCAAATGTAGACTAAACAGGGCATCATCTGTGCCATGCAAATAAACCTTATCACTGCAGTTGTGTTCCCGAGCTGTTGTTGTTTTTGTTGCTTTTCTCTTAGAAAGGCACTTTGACCTGTTAGATTTTTTTTTCTAATGCAGCAGCCAAGCTATTAACTATCTCGGGGACAACCTGAAACAAAACCTGAAATTAAGTAGTAGTAAGACTGACTTGCTTATAAATAACAAGCTCAGAATATGAATTTTCATTGTTTGTAATACACAATAGCCCTGACCTGAATAGCCCAGGCTAGCCTGATCTCATCAGATCTCAGACTCTGGCAATTATTTGGATGGAAGAGTTCAAAGGACTATTGGGGTCTTGGCATAAAGACAGACAGTGACACATCACCTCTGGACATCTCTTCCCTAGAAAACCCCTCCAGGGATCACCGTAAGTCAGATGACAGCAAAAAAAAATGCACAATTGTATTGCAACTTGTGCACTCTTGTGTGACATTCTTTTTCTATTTGTGCCTGAACATGTGTTGTGTGTGGATCATCCACTTCTGTACCCATCTAGCTGGCATTAATCAGACCAAGGAGCATATGTGGGACATGCTCAAAACTTAATTGTTTCTACACTGTCTTAGTCTTGATAACTTGAAGACTCTCTTCTGTTTGATAGCTGACACTGGCCTTTTGCACACATTTGGTTTCTTCAGGTCAAGTATGCATTATTTTTGGGTCAGATTCTCAATTCTGCACGTGCTCCGCCCTCCTTTCAGAACTCACTGCACTGCAGATCAAAGAAGTCCTGTGGTTTCCCAGACCAGAGAAATCATGATTCTTTCCCTGCCTGGTAAGGGAAAGTGAAGCAGAGCAGTATGCATTTTGCTTCCTTTGACTTTTCCACTCCTTCATGCCTTTCCCCACCCACGCAGGTGCAGTTTTGCTGGCATTTCTAAGGGATCAATAAGGCTCCTTTAAAAAAAAACACACACAGAGGCAATAGATCGAAGAAATGGCCATTGATAGAAAAGAAAAGAAGAAACAGCCAGCAAACAACCTTCTGAACCAGGAAGCAGGGAGCAGGCAAAATGATGGTGAGGCTTGGGGAAAACCTCCTCACATGTAAACAAAGAAATACAGTGAGACCTCACTGCGAAGTACACAGCCACACCCAAAACTGTCAGTGCACAAAGGACCATTGATACAATGCAGTTCCATGCAGAGTTTCACCACTCTAAGGCCGTTTCCACATGGGTCAAAAAAGCCAGTAAAACGAGGGTAAAAACAGCATTATGGGCGGGGAGTTCACATGACCACAGCTGCAGAAACAACACTGCAGCGATGCAGCAACGCTCCAGCTGACCCACAGCGATGTATTCGAAAATCGCTCAATGAGCATGCCTTTTCAACAATGGCTCTCCCCAGCCAGCATCGTACAAAGCGCCCGCCACAGACTCGGCCCCCCCACATCATGCTGCAGAGCCTGCCCCCCACAATGGCGGCCCACACTGGCCAATCCTGGCACCAAATGCCCACGACGTCTACCCTGGGGGGAAAAGAATGCTATTTGCAAAGCGCAGTTGTGCAAAGTGCCATGTTTCAGTCGGTGCGCTACATGTCCATGGCGCGCCTCCCCATGTGAACGCTCCGTTGCCGCAGCGTTGCCAATAACATCGACAGCACAATGCTGTAATTGTGCAGAAACAGCCTAAGACTGCTGATTTAAATGAGCTTATTGTGCAAGTAACTCTACAATAATACTGAACTGTTAAGAGCTATGGATTTGCTCCATCTGTGGTCATGGGTTATTATAACAGAAGTACTGAACTGTTGTATAGGTGACATCCTGAAGCTTATCTGTGTCAATTCCTGCCTGCCCTACAATTCTCAAGTGACATTGTGGCAATTCACATGTGCCAGAACATTTTTATAAATCAATATTGAACCATTTTTTTTCAATGATGCATGGAGGAAACACATCATGTGTAATATGAACAACAGAGATTAATCTACTATTGGTGGAAACTTTCTACCAGATAGTGGGCTTAGAAACAATGATACAAGACCAAAACAGATTGCTGTTGAGGTGGCAAACTGCAGGCCAGTGATAGAGTCTAGCTATCAGAAATTCAAAAAGGGGAAAGACCAATGAGTTTGGAAGTCTACAAGGGGAAGAGTATCAACAACCAGAATACCACTGGCCCAGCAGGAATGTTATTGTCTCAGATAGTTGACGGAGCCGATAAATGCAAAGCCAAAATAATATTGTGTGCTTACTGTTTTCATGTAGGGATGATGCTACCAGATTTCACAGCCTGGTTGTTTTGAACTGAAAAGAATTGTTTCTCTCCCATGCAAATCTAATCTGTGGGATCATATTCGTACGTTAAATTTACACATATATGACTAAGGAAGGGGTTGTGTTATTCTGTCTTTTAAATGACATATAATATGCAAAGTATTAAAAGAATGTCAAAATAGCATAAAAGAAACAAAAAAACACATGCTGGGAACATGAGGAACAAAAGTGGGTGCAAAGAAAGAAAGAAAGAAAGAAAGAAAGAAAGAAAGAAAGAAAGAAAGAAAGAAAGAAAGAAAGAAAGAAAGAAAGAAAGAAAGAAAGAAAGAAAGAAAGAAAGAAAGAAAGAAAGAAAGAAAGAAAGAAAGAAACCACCAACCAATCAGGGCATATTTCGACATCCACCATGACCAAGAAACACAACCTATGGCAGAACCATTTAGACAAACACAGCCTTTGTCATGGGTTAAATTTTCAAAAGCTGTGTTCATTTAGGGGGAAAATTGATATTTCATTTCCCAGTGGCAACTCCCACTACCTAGCCACAGTGGTTCCAAAATAAATGAATGTTTTCTACCTCATCACACTATTTCCAATCCTACCTTGCACTGACTATAGCCCTTATGACCTTTACTGACAATACCCCACAGAGGATTTCAAAGCTTCTTTCTGTACACATCCCGTAATGAACAGTTTGCTAATATTTTGTAAGCTGTAGATGCTATTTTTAATTTTCCCAGAAGTCTTTTCTTTAAGAAAAAGTTTCTCCCTGATCCAAAAAACACTGTGCTCATTCTAACAGGCGCTCAGCTTGAGGTACAAGAGTGTTCAGAAACAAAGGGGGGGGGCAGAATAAAGTTCCTCTCAACCTTATTGATGGTCTCAGAGTGCTGGACAGACCAGCAGAAGACTGTTTATCTGTTAAACTACGAATCCAGGGATGCTCTAGAGCAGTGATGGCGAACCTTTTTGAGACCGAGTGCCCAAATTGCAACCCAAAACCCACTTATTTATCGCAAAGTGCCAACACGGCAATTTAACCTGAATGCTGAGGTTTTAGTTTAGAAAAAACGGTTGGCTCCAAGGCATGTGTTACTGAGGAGTAAGCTTGGTGGTAGTCGGGGGCTTTGCTTTGAAGCAACCGTGCAACTCTTCCAACAGGTGAATCACGGCCCTGGGGGATTTACTCAGAAGCAAACCCCATTGCCAGCAACCGAGCTTACTCCCAGGTAAAGGATCGTGCTTTAGTTCTTCGCATGAAAATCAGTGAGATTTAACAGCGCTTAACAGGGTTACCTACACTGCTTCCCCAAAACTAGGTCTTAGGTTTAATGCTAATAATCAAGCCCAGTGGCCCAGGCAAGCCTAGATGTGTGTGGGGGGAGGCACTCTGTTTGCGCGTGCCCACAGAGTGGGCTCTGAGTGCCACCTCTGGCACCCATGCCATATGTTCGCCACCACTGCTCTAGAGCAAACAGCCAGGTTTTTATGCACGGTCATAAACTAGCGATCTTAATTTTGCTTTGCACTTTATCTTTTAATTTTTTTTAATATTTGTAACTTGTGCCATTAAAGGTTATCTATATCTATGAGAAACAAAGACTATGAACTGGTTCTGGTGGGTTTTCTGGGCTGTGTGGCCATGGTCTGATGGATCTTGTTCCTAACGTTTCACCTGCATCTGTGGCTGGCATCTTCAGAGGTGTATCACAGAGAGAAGTCTGTTACACACTGTGTCCAGAGAGAAGGAAATTTCTGGGGTTTGGCTACTCCGCAACAGAAATCAGAAGAGCTTTAAGACCAAGAGAAACCCAGAGGACTGAGGAGAAACAGCCCACCACAGGAAAAAAAAATATTTCTACCATACATCAAAGGAATCACTGATCAAATAGGGAAACTGATGAAAAAACATAACCTACAAACCATCTTCAAACCTACCAGGCAAATACAGCAGATGCTACACTCAGCAAAGAATAAGAGAGACTCCCTCACTTCTGAAGGAGTCTACTGCATACCCTGCAGCTGTGGAAACCACAAAACATAGGAACCACAAAACGTAGCATTCAAACTCGTATTAAGGAGCACGGAAGACACTGTCGGCTTAACCAACCTGAAAAATCTGCAGTTGCAGAACATGTCTCAAACAAAACTGGACATAACATTTTATAACATTTATAACATAACATTTTATTTGAAAACAGTGAAATTCTGGACAATTCAGAAGGATACTTTGTCAGACTGCACAGGGATGCAATTGAAATTCACAAACACTAAGACAATTTCAACAGGAAATAAGAGACTTTGAAATTTAGCAAAGCTTGGCTACCACTACTTAAAAACACCAAAAGCAAACCCCAAGGGCATGCTAAGTTCATGAACAATGGACTCCACCCAAACACAGGATTTGCATTCACCAATACTACTGCTGAGGCAGGGCATGAAAATGTGAATCACTCCCTGGACTGACAAGCCCCACCCGCAATTCAATACTATCAACCACATCTTTGCATAACAAGTTCCAGTCAGACACTTGCTGATTGGTTCCCCACCCTGGGACATGGACAATATTTACCCAAACATTTCCTTCTCGATGGACACAGTGTGTAACAAACTTCCCTCTGTGATACACCTCTGAAGATGCCAGCCACAGATGCAGGCGAAACGTTAGGAACAAGATCCACCAGACCACAGCCCGGAAAACCCACCAGAACCAGTTGAATCCGGATGTGAAACCCTTCAACAAATAAGATGCACCTGAATAACCAGGGGCAGCCATTGCTGCCGTGGTGAGCAACGCAGCAAGATAAGGGGCATGCATGGCCTGGTGGCAAGCTGCAGAACCGGGTGCAATGATTGGCTCCCCCCGAAAAAGGCGGGAGGAGCCTGGGTATATCTAGACGCCTTCCCCGGTCCAGCGCCCTTCCCGGGCGGCGAGAACCAGCAAAGGCGTGGGTCGTGTAATGTTACCCGTCGCGTAAGCGCTCTGGAAGGTGCATCAGCCTTTTCTTTCACCTTTCCTTTCTTAGCTGATTTTTTCCTTCGCTTCCTCTCGGCCTCCTCCGGCTTCCACCGTTTCAAGCCTTTTCTTTCCTTTCACCTCTTCTGGGCCGGGTCTCGCCGCCGCCATGGGGCCGAAAAGGGCCAAGAGCAGGGAGCCTACTGCAGAAGCTGGCGGTGTTCATCGGGCAGAAGCCCAGCGTGCTCGCTGAAGACGGGAATCCGAACCCAGACTGGCCCGGGGACGTCGGACGACAGCCCGGTCTGATGTCGAACGCAGCGAGCGCAGATTTGTCGCGACTCGAGCTTGTCTCCCATCGGCAGGAGGACGGACGGTCGGCATGGCGGGACAGTCTCCCTTAGGAGGGGCCCTCCGCGGTCCCGAGGGGAGTGCAGGCCCCGGCATCTTCCCGGCCCCGAACATGTCGGGCTGAAGTATGGGCACCGGATCCGTTGCGCTTTGTCTCAAGCAACCTGGCGGACACCCTGTTGCATCCTTTCACAAGTCTCGGCGGAGCGGCATGGCGGAAGTCAGACCCCACTCACCCGGGGGTCGGGGCCCCTGAGCCCACCGCGCCGGCGGTGGCATCGGAAAGCTTGGGCGCCGGCGGGGGCCTTCGAGCGGAGCAGCCGGATAGAGCTGCAAAATCTTTAGCCGCCGGTTAAGCGCCCATTATGCCGGGTGGATGCTGTCCGGCTGGCTCCCTCGGGGCGCTGAGGGTAGGAGGAGGAAGCGGCCGCCATGGGCGTTCCGGTTCTCCAGGCGCATCTAAGCTCTTCCGTCGCCGGGTGAGTCTACTGAGGATGATGACGCTAGCGAGGGGCTGGCCTTCGGGGAATTTTGGGTGCGGGGGAAGAGGGTGCCTGCTCTCCCACCCGTGGCTTGCTAAAAGCGCAGAGTATTTCGGGCGACGGCGAAGCGCCATCCTCGCCCAGCTTCAGGGACGCACCGGCGGCTTGACTTCCGGGCCCGGGTCCCACCCTCCCCAGGAAGCTCGGGAAGCGCAGCGCTGGATGGGTATTGCCACGGTGGGACATCTTTAAGTTCCTGCGGCGGGAGGGGAGTTGGGTTTGTCGGGCGGGAAGGCCGCCATAAAACGGAAGGACCCGGCAGCGGCCGAGCGGAATTTTAACAACTGGCTGGGGTGGCTTCACCGAATTCCTGGCCCCCATCGGGGCATGGCGTCTCCAAGTGGGCCTGGCATCTGGCAGCTCACATGGCTCCATAAAAGGCGGGCTCGGGCGCTATTGGGAAAATGCTGCCATCGCCACGACGAGGCTATCCGCAAGAACGCTTCGCGACAAGTGCTCTTTCCGCGACCTCATCCACCACCAAACCTGGATGGTCGTGGTCCAGCCCGCCATGGGAGGGGCTATGGATCCTCCTGTTCTTACAAAACCCGGCATCCTACCCGGGGCGAAGCAAATAAGGGGTTGCCGCAGTCCCACGTTGTGCTTACCAGCTGCAAAAATGTAGATTTGAGCACTCTTTTGCGTTCTTTTGTCCCAAACAGCCACAGCAGGACCAGCTGTCCTTAAGCCGGGCGGATCCTTTCCTCCTTTTCGGCAGGCTCGGTCGCCCGCCAGTGGGCCCTCCCACAAAGATGCCGGTGGCCAGGGCAGTGCTCCCGCCTCCGCGAAACACTGAGATGTCGGCTCAGCTGCAGTCTCGGGCTCCTACAACCGTTCAAGTGGGCCTGCTGTTGGAGCATGCAGCTTTATCCAGACAGGGGGGCTGCGCTACCGCTGGGGGGATGGTTTCTCTTCTGGCTTCCGTGATCCCATACCAACGCCCGGGCGAGGGCTCACTAAGCCAGCAATCTAAAATCTGTCCGCGATCTCCCTGGAGTGGTGGCTGATAAGCTCAACAAATGAAAACCGCAGGCCGGCCGTATTGCCATTCCTTTCAGTCACCCTCCTCTCCCCAACCTCAGGGTCTCCCCAATTGGCGCCGCGCCCCGCAGAAAGCCCCGGGGGAGTTTCGCTTTAATTCAACACCTTCTCCTACCCTCAAAGCGCATCTGCGTGAATCATTTCATTGACCCAGAGGCCAACGGTCCATTACGCCACCCTGGACGAAGCCATCCTCTGCATCAGGCAGGCGGCCCGGGGGCATCCCTAGCAAAGCGTGATCGCAAACCGCCTCTCCGGCTCCTGCTCATTTCCCCCTTGGACTTCGAAAGGGCATCCACTTCGCGGGCAATTGGTATGTGGACAAGGCCATGCCCATGGGCTGCTCCTTTGCCTGCACCGCCTTTGAGACTTTCAGCACTTTCCTTGAATGGGCTTTCAGGCAGCTGGGTGCCCTCCGGGTCTGGTGACCCATTACCTTGATGATTTCTTGTCATCGGCAGGCAGGGCACCCGGGAGCGCGAAAGGGCCCTTCAGGCTGTCCAGGTCCTGGTCGCCGAGCTGGCCGGGGTCCTCTTTGGCTCCCAACAAGACGGGTGAGGGCCCGCCACTGCCCTCACAGCTACCTGCATTCACCTGGACACGGTCCTAGTACGCCGTCACCCTCCCCGCTGACAAAGCTTGTAGCCCTTTCAGCCCCTGCTCCAGTCCGCTTTTCCTACTCTAAAATGCAGGGTGCTTCAACCAGTCCTTTTACTCGGCCACCTCAATTTCGCTTGCAGGGTGGCGGTTCCCGGCAGGGCTTTCTGCTCCCGGCCGGCTTATGTCCTTTGTCGTAATGCAAGTCCCCTGACCATCACATCAGGGTCTCCTGGGGCATGAAAGAAGACCTACAGGTCTGGTTGTCCTTCATCCGAAACTTCAACGGCATCTCTCTGTGGCAATCCGCTTTGCCACCTGGCCTGGAGCCGCAGGTGCACTCCTGATGCCTCTGGGGCTTTTGGTTTCGGTGTGTTCTTCCGGGGTCAGTGGGCGCAGGGCCTTTGGCCCCCAGAGGGGCACGCGCAGGGCATCACCAGGGATCTCCCTTTCTGGAGCTGTTCCCCATCCTGGTGGCGGTGCACATTTGGTACCTACCTCTGGCTTAACAAACGGGTGCCTTTCTGGTGCGACAACCAGGCAGTGGTATGCGTGTGGTAAACAGACAGTCGAGCACAGCGGCCTGCCTGGCCATGCGCTTGGCTCCGCACTTTGGTTCTTACCTGGGCTCTACTCCATAAATATCTCTTTCAAAGCTGCTTTCGCTCCAGTGGTTTGCAGAATGAGATTGCTGGATGCTTTATCTCGCCAGCAGGTGGATCGCTTTCCGCCGCCTGGCCCCCGGGGCGAGCCGCTCCTCGGGCGACAGTGCCGGCGGCCTCTCTGGAGCCTTTGGCAACGAGATCGCCATCACAGGTGTTTTGAACTCGCTGGCACCGCCACGCAGGTGGCAGGCAATAATGCATGGAGCCGCGGCGATTTCCTGAGCCGCCGCGCCCTCTGGGCGCCGGCTCATTCGGGCATGCGTGGACACTGGCCTCCTCCTCGAGTATTTGGTCCGGCTCCATGGGCAGGGGATGCACCTACCAAGCACTTCATGGGGTGCGCACCTGGCGGGCATCGCTTTACCGTGCAAGGTTTCCGGTTTTCCTGACGTCACCAGTTAAGGCTGCTTGTAGTCCTACCGCCTAGTGGCTGGGTGGCGGCGCGGTGGGCAGCACCAGACAGAGGGGATTCCTCAGGCTTTCCAGTCACTCAAGGAAGTGTTGAGGGACGGGTCACTGGGGTACTAGGGCAGGTGCGCGCTTTCGCTATGAGCGCTTTGCTTTTCGCCGCCTTTCCACCTGGCACACCATGCAGCGGGCTTTCAGGCCTGGGGAACTGGTCGCCTTGGCTACCAGGGATCGACCTTCTTCCAGCACTGGCGCTGCAAAGGGAACACCTCGGCCCTGTCGGGGACATGGTCTCACGCCATTAGCCGCCCCCCCCCCCCCCCCCCCCCCCCCCCCCCGGTAGAGAGCGTACCATTCAAAAACCGACTCAAGAGGGCAAGGGGCTTGGGTCACTATGCCGCCCTACCGGCGATGCCACCTGCCCCCTCCCCCCCCTTTATTGAAGTGGCTAATGCACAGGCCTCGGGTGGGTGGCATGCTCTTGGTGCATCGAGGATGGGTCCCCTCACCAGGTTCCAAAATGCTGGCGGTAAGTTCAGGGCATGCTTGGCTCGCCGGGCTACCGGGCCAGCTGGAGTTCGGCCTGCACTCGCCTTTTCAGAATAGGGGCATTAATATAGCCACGGCCGCGAAAGCAGCATGCAGAAGGCAGGGCCCCGGATGATATCCGCAGTTTGGGCAGGTGGCGGTCGGGGGCCTTTCGGGCGTACATTCGCTTCCACACCTGACTTGTTGATTTCCCTCCTCAGTGCCCTCCTCCAGGGGACGCCGCAGACTGTCTATCGGCAGGTGTGGGTCGTGGGGCACAGCCCTCACCGACAGAGTCGGGATTATGGCTGCAAGTCCGGAATGGGTTGGCATCTCGACTCGGGGCGACGTAAGAATTTCCTTGGATGGGGGCAGGGGCACATGCTTTTGGCATGAGCCAGAGAGCTTCCAAGGTCATTGAATACATTTTTCAGCTGGCTGCTAACCGACCTCCCTGGTCATCCACCTTGGGGAGGAAGATCTCCCCGCCAGGTCGGCCTGACTCATGCGCTTTGGCGGTGGCCGCCATCGCCAGGAGGTTTGCCAGGCACCGCCCTAATATGACCTTGGTTTGGTTCCGAGATGGTGCAGCGGGCCCATTGAGCCGAGCGGGTGGATCCCTCTGCAGTGGACAGGGCCTGCAGAAAAGTCAATAAGGCGTCACGCCAAGGTGGTGCTTCGGGGAGCGGTGGCAGAACAATTCGAAATCACCCGGGACGCCATGGACCTCTTTTTTTTCAGCCGGATGGCGTCCGCTTCTGTCCCAATCGGGGCACATGGACTTGTGGCTTCAGTCAGTTCAGCTTTACCCTCTTCGGTCCGGTGGTTAAGATAGAGACAGGCTCAGGCTTTGAGGAGCTTAAGGTGAGCCGCGGGTGGCAGCTGCAAGGCGGGGTGGTTTGCAGCTCTGCGGGCGTCGCGACGGGTTTGGTAACGGTGTCGCATTAATCTGGGGAGATGAACGAAGCCCTTCCGGCTGGGGCTCCCAGGCTTGCTCTATGAGTTTCCGGGGTAATGGCAGGCTACAGGCCGGGCAGGTCGGCCGCTGCCCGACAATCTCTGTGGGAGTGGGTTAAGGTTACCGTTAGGGCGGCCATATTTAGCTGCAGCCCGGTGCCCATTAATTCCCAGCAAGTTAACGGAGGGAAGATCGGCTGGGGCGGCTGCTTTGGGGCTCAGCCGGGTGCCCTGCTCTTCAGCAGGGCGTGGAAGTGTGGAAGCATTCATGAGTATGATCTCTGGGCTTCCCTTCCCGCCAGTTTCCCATCTCTATTGGGATGTGATGTACTAAATTCGCCTGCTTGCCCAGCTCTGATGGCGTTCTTGTTTATATGTTTGTTGTTTAATAAACGGGTTATGCCCATTCCCTCCTTTTCCAGCCTGTCGCCGTTGTGGTGTAATTTATTGAGCCGCAGGGAGTCTCTACCTATCTACAAAGCAAATAAGATGCACCTTGAATAACCAGGGCAGCCATTGCAAGGCGTTATGGTGAGCAAATCTTTGAAGCAGCAAGATAAGGGGTATGCATTGCAAACAATAGCCTTAAGGCTGGAAAGAAAAGAAAGAAATTTTACTAAATTCAGAAAATGGTTAGTATTAGAATATATTTGGGGAACAAGTGACATTGGATATTTTCGATATACTAACCAAAATAAGACGCGGCAAGACAAACAGAATAGAAATTTTGAAAAATATGGATAATATACGTCGGACTGGATGAAAGCAGTTCGAAATACTCCAAGAAAAAAAAAAAAAAAAAAAAATGGGAGAAGAGGCTTACAGCAAGAATGAACTTTACTGCTGCTTGTGTGTGAAAAAACTAAGAAGAAGCAATGGGGGGGTGGGAGGCAAGGGGGAAAAATGTATTGTTTGGAAAATGTGTATGGCGAAAAGAAATTATTATCATAAATTGTAAAATCTTCAAAATGATAATAATAAAAAAAAATTAAAAGATAAGGGGCATGCATGGCCTGCGGCAAGCTGCAGAACCGGTGCATCGATTGGCCCCACCAAAAAAGGCGCTGGAGGAGCTTCAGATATCTAGACGCTTCTTCCCCGTCCGGGCTTCCCGGGCGGCGAACCAGTTAGTTGGCGGCCCACCCACCCTCCCTGTAATTTAGGGTTGGCGGGATTTTCGGGTCCTACCGTCACAGTCCTGGCGGGTTTGCAAACGGTGTCGCGACATCTGGGGAGAGAACGAGCCTTCCAGCTGCCAGCTCCTAGCTTCTGCTCTATGAGGGCCGGGTAAAGGCAGGCTGGCAGGTCGCAGGTCGGCCGCCTGCCCTCGACACCCCAGGGAGGGCTGGCTACCGTTAGGGCTTAGCCATGGGCTTACCGTGCCCGATAATCTCAGCAAGCATCGTGGAGGAAGACAGCGCCTGGGCTCAGCCGTGCCCGCCTTCAGCAGGGGCGGAAAGTGGAAGCATTCATGAGTATGATCTCTGGGCTTCCTTTCCGCCAGTTTCCCATTCATTAATGCATGCACTGGCCACAGCTGTCACCAGCTCTGATGTATATAGTTCTTGTTTATATGTTTGTTGTTTAATAAACGGGCTGCGGCCCATTCCTTTCCAGCCTGTCGTTGTGGTGTACTTATTGAGCGAGGGAGTCTCACCATCTACAGCAATACAAAGACTATGAACATTTTTGAATGGGGGAGAAGGGAGACTGGAAATGGGAGATTAGAACTGGGGACCTTTTTTTGGTTAGCCATTGTTTGTATAGCATGAAGACGTTTGTGATTGGCAGCAAGCAACCCCTTTCAAGATAACAAGGCCATCATACAGATTAATATGCTTTCTGTTAAACCTCTGGATAGAGAAGAACTAGCTGGCAAGCTGCGTCACATACACACCACACATCTGCCATGGATTCCCAGCTGTTTACTGTCTTCATCTATCAAGAAAGCTAAAAGACGGCTAGAAAATGCCTATCTTTTAGAAGCTAAATAAAGCATCATAAGGCATTCAAATGCTGAAGGGCCTTTTGTAAGTTCCCTTTTCACTCCAGGTCAAGCTGGCCTGAGGTGTTGAATCCGTAGTTGTGAGGAGCTTAAGAGAGCTTGTCAGACAAAACTATAGACAGAATGCAAGTGAGGTCAAGGAGCTCAGTGGTAGGCCTTGCTCCCAAACATCACAGCTTCAGTAGACTGTCAGGACAGATCCTTGAACATATTTTATTTATTTCCATCGCACCTTTCTGTTTTTTAAAAAATATTTAAAGTGGCAAACAAATAGGAAATACCAGCATATCTAATTCTCAGTACAGCTCCATCTGTGGATATTTACATCTGAAGATAAATGATGTGAATATTTGTGTTATTTATTTATTTTATTTATTACATTTTTACCCCACCCATCTCCTGACTGACTCAGGCCAGCTTATAAATGAAAACATATAAAAACAATACAAAAATATAAATAGTATAAAAATATAAACACATTGAGCATTGACACCAAGATGGCAGAGGCCCCTTCGGCACACGCAGAATAATGCATTTTCAAACCACTTTCACAACTGTTTGCAAGTGGATTTTGCTATTCCGCACAGCTTCAAAGAGCATTGAAAGCAGTTTGAAGGTGCATTATTCTGCATGTGCGGAAGGAGCCATAGAAAAGGAAAAAACTACATAGTATTTATATGTAACAGATATTTATTTCCTGGATGGGGCGGTTTATAAATCGAAACAATAAATAAATAAATAAATAAATAAATAAATAAATAAATAAATAAATAAATAAATATAGCTGAAGATGCAGGTGTAGATAACAGGTAGCTTGATGGGTGGCAAGGAAGGAAGCAGGGAATAGGTGAAGGTATTGAGGCTGCCAGAAGGAAAAGAGGAAAAATAATGGGAAAGGGGAAAAAAGGGAAAGTGAGGTGTGTCCCCCCCACCACAAATCCTTGTAGATTCCCAACCATGCAACTGAGCCCAGTTCAGCCAGCATGCACAACTGGGCCACAGTTTTCTCGAAGAAAGATTTCCAAGGGAAATTGGAAAGCTAAAGACAAGCAATAGATACAAGTACATTGTTTGGTGGGTGAAAAGGAGAGAAGGAAGCAAGAAAAGCAAGAAAAGGGGAATGAGGCTACGAGGTCTTTCAAGAAAGGTAAAGAGGCAATAGAGGTGAAAATGAGATGCCCTACCACAAGTCCTTGCTATTCCCCCGCTTTTTTTGTAAAATACAGACATCAAATTAATATTATTTAATAGGCAGGCAGCTAGAAGGTGGAGAAGAGCACTACCTGTCTAAAATACCCTCCTTATGGTTGATAAGGTTGCATATGAGCCTTTCCATATCAGTTCCAACTGAATGAGCCTAGGCCAGGAGCAGCACCCAAAATGGTTCTGGTGGGTTTTCCAGGCTGTGTGGCCGTGGTCTAGTGGATCTTGTTCCACCTGCATCTGTGGCTGGCATCTGTGCCTGGCGAAATGTTAGGAACAAGATCCACCAGACCACGGCCACACAGCCTGGAAAACCCACCAGAACCAGCTGAATCTGGCCGTGAAAGCCTTTGACAGCACCCAAAATGTCAACATTCGATTCTGTCAATATTCCATTTTTTTTCTTAATCCAAATCTGTTCAGTGCCAGCATGTTTTCTTGTTTGATAATAGTTCCAGTTTTATTGTTCTATCTAGCTTCTGCTTTTATACTGTTTCAGTATTTATCTACCATCAATTCTAGCCAATTGGTGATCGTATTGAATTGGATGATATCATGATATGACATAAGCAACGGAGGGTAAGGACTGCACTTCCTGGATTAATCACAATGTGATATCATGGGGAGCAAAACAATGACATGATGCAACCAGTCCAAACTGAAAAGTATCCTACTGGCCCCATGCCACAAAACTATCCTTTTCACAACACAAACAGCAGATATTGAAGCACTGGAAAGGCCCTGAAAGAGGCCAATCTATTTTATCAATTGCTCTTCCTATTTTTTCTTTACATGTTATCCCACTGTTGCTGAGTTGAATTGTAGATTTCAGATTAAATCAGAAAGGCAAGGAAACGATAACTCCTGTCATCCAGGAAATTCTGGGCATGCACTAATAACAGCTTCCAGTGGCTGCAATTAGCTGAGAAAACCACCAGCTACCCAGACACAACTACACTTGCTTGTTTCAAACTGTTAACAAATTGCCAGGTAGGGTATTTGATGTGAAAGAAAATGAACATTGAGAGCAGAAGTTGAATTTTTGAGCATTTTATTTTGCAAACATTGAGCATTCCACTGTTTGTATGTAGCTACTAAATCAGCCAGATGTCTGTATTATCTTGTTGAGTATCATGGAAGGTTATATTCCATCCAGTTAAAAATGGGGGTAAATTCTCTGCTTCTATATCAGATTCAAACCAGGAGAGTACCAATTGCCTATCAACTTGCCTAAGCTATATTCTTAGCTTGTGATTGCTTTCCTTCACCACAATATTTTCTGGTCTTCATCAAAATGAATGAACAAACAAACTAAAGTATGCAGCGATACATATGAGCCCTGCTCGGAAGATAATATTTACACCTCTCTCTCTCTCTTTCCATCTCATTTAGTTTTCATTTTCCTTTATAGCTTTGCCATTCTGGTGAATATCTGTATCCTTATTCCTTGTACAGGATGGTATCCCTTCCTCACTCCACACGCAATTAAAATCTCTCCCCTGTATCTGATCCTGCCTATCTTCTCTGTTTCAACAAAAAACGATGGCATAGTGTTAATTATCTGAGAAAGCAGCCAAGGGAACAAATTTATTCCGCTGGGTGGCAGAGTTTTTTTTTTCTCTCTCTCTCTCTCCTTCATTTGCCTTCAGCTTCTGGTTTTAGCTATGTTGCGTATATCTTGGACGGATGCATTTCAAGAATTAAAGAAATCTTCCCAGTTGTTAAAGGAACTAAAGGGCAATCATAAACCTAGGCCGTTTCCGCACGGCGGCGGAAGCGGCTGGGTCGGCACATTTCGCGCCGCCCCGACGACGCTGGGACCGTCCGCATGGACGGTCCCAGAAAGAATTGGGATGACGGTGACGCAGAGCGCCGTCGCCCGGCCGACCCAGCATGTCTCCGGGCCTCCGACACATCGCCGAGGCCTGAGGACACGCCCCTTCGGCCCTGCGCGCCTGCTCCAGCGTCGCAGGGCAGGGGGGCGTGTACCCAGGCTGGGCGGCGCGAGGGCGGCGCGGCTGCGATGCAGCTGCGCCCCCTGTGCGAATGGCGGCCTGGGGATGGCGTTTTTGCCGTCCCCAGGCCGCCATATTCCGCCCGTGCGGAAACGGCCCTAGGAAACTGTCTTATGCTGGATCAATTTAGCAGTATTTTCTTCTCTGGCTGGCCGAAGCTCTCCAAGGTCTCCAGGCAAGAAAAGTATTTCCCAAATCATGTTACCCGATTCCTTGTAATGGGAGATACCAGGAACTGGACCTGAGATCTTTCACATGTCAAGCATCAGGTCTTGCTTGCTATATCACAGCAATGAGGAAAGAACAGCTCAAACTTATGAAATGGCCTTAGGCTGAGTCTAAGCAATTGCTCATCTGATTCAACATTGCCTACTCTGGGCACTTGCCTACTCTGGGCAGAATAATACACTTTCAATCCACTTTCACAATTGTTTGCAAGTGGATTTTGCTATTTCACACAGTAAAATCCAACTGCAAAATGCATTGAAAGTGGATTGAAAGTGCCTTATTCTGCATGTGTGAAAGTGCCCTAAGTCTGTCAGCAGTTCTCTAGGGTCTCAGGCAAAGAAAGATCCTTTCCAACAGCTGCTTTTTCCAGAACCTCTACCTGAAATCTTTTGCATGCCAAACATGTGGTCTATCATTGATCTTTTTTATGGTCCCTTTTATCATCACATTGGACTGCAGTGCGATGCAATTAAGCTTATAAACTATGAGTCCACTTTAAATCTAACCTCAGCAAATCTACTCACCAGGTGAAAAGCACGATCCATGAGCCATTAACTCTCAATCCCCACTGGATTAAACCATTGATCGTACTTATGAAGTCTAAGCAAGGATTCCTGAAATTGTTTCCTGTGAAATGTTTTGATCAGTATGATTGGCAGTGTGAGGATCTGTATTGCAGGGACCAAGGGAGTGGGGATCTGCAATGCCTCCCAGTGAGTTCTTCACCTGTATTTATGTACCATGGAATACCATGTCATTTGCAAAGTGGTTGGATCCCATCAGATTTTCCACTATCAAAAGAAGCAGGTGGGTGCTCTTTCAGTCATCAAAAAGGCTGTGATATAGATTGTGAAAGCCACATAAGATAGTAGTTTTAACAGGGAATCTGGGCAAGGCTGAGTAGGGGGGAAAAAACTCTAGCTGGACCCAATTCATTTACTCATGTGAGCAAATGTCAGCCATTTGCTTATGCAAAAAAAATGTAATGGGCTGTATTTTGAACACCATATGGATACAGTTTCCTGCATGCAGTATTCAAGCAGCAGTTTGATTAACATTTGCTAGAGATCCTTTAGGCTTATCCTGCATTCAACAGGGGGTTGGACTAGATCCGTGGTCCCCAAACTTGTTAGGCTTCTGCTACCTTGGCTCCCAAGCTACATCCCTAATGCCCCCACAACACACACACACATCAATGTACACACACCTTTTCCTTGGTATTGGGTCTACTGCAAATTTTTAAAAATTCTAACACTGTCAACACGCGTGTATTTCACAAATAAAATATGACCTAGTAAAAGTAAACCAATCTATCGAGCTGTTTTAGCAATATGAAAGGGTATGTTTTCATCTCACCTATTATGTCTTCACAGTTTTAATGGGATGAATGTGTTTGGTGCAGGGATATCAGCTTTTCAACTTCAGGCTGCAAGGCACTAAGAAGGAGTCTTAGATTCCCAAATGTTGGTAATTTTCAGCCTGATTCTCTGCTTGGAAAGAAGCTGAGTGATTGCACTGAAGTCCTGCCCTACTAGATATGATGTTGGGAAGGCAGTAAAGTACATCTTGACTTTGTCCCACAGTGAAAGGTACTGGCCAGGAAGGATATTTTGAGAGAACAATGTAAAGAGGGCACAGAAATTGAGTAATAAAGATGTCTTTGCTGGCTCTTTGCCTTGGCTTCTCCCCCATCCTGGGGCGCACAGCAACGAGAGTGCTGCTGCTTTTCCTTTAAAACTCACCAGTCCACCAGGATGGAAGGACAAAACTTTTTTTCCCTGTCAGCTGGCCCAGGAATCCCTGCTCTGCCCTCCTACCACCCCCAATTTCCTTACCACACCCTTGATGTTTCCACACACACACACACCCCACAGGGAGGCAGTACCACCCACTTTAGGAATCCCTTGACTAGATGGTCTATTTGGTTCCTTCCAACTCTATGGCTGTTACTGCACAGGCCAAACTCAATGAACTCAATGAACACCACTCAACGGACATCACTTTGGGGGGAGCCTTCACAGGTGCCACCAACAAATTGATGCGGTGGCACTCTCTCCCCTTCAAAATGACAAATGGCACCGGGTGGAAACCGGCATATTTCTCGTGGCCCTCCTGAATGCCTCCTACCTCCTGCCACCTTCCGTCACTTTGTGGAGGCCAGGGGACACGCCTCCTGGCCTCCAACGCCAGAGCCATTGCTCTGGCCACAGGGGCATGTTCCCTGGCCTCCACAACACAATGGAAGATGGCAGGAGGTAGGAGCCATTCAGGAGGGGCGCAGCCTGTGTGAAGGCTGCACCGCTGGCTGCACAGCCAGTGGGACCATTAATGCAAATGGTCCCAGAGGATGCATAGGCATAAACTGTGCCTATGCACCCTCACTCAGCTGGTCATGCAGAAACAGCCTATGATTCTATTATTGTACAGCCTCTAGGGGTCAAATTGTGCTCTCCTTTTCTTGCTCTCATCAAACAGAAATGAGAATTGTTAAGCAATGCCTGCTTGTTTGATTTTTTCCCCATTACTCTTACCCATGTCTTCATCTGCTCACTTCACTCTGGGTTCTTTAGTTTTCAGTGGCTTTGAAAGAGTCACTTTTCTAGGGACAGCTTCTACAGCATTGTTCAATTTCCCATCTATATGAGCAGGATGCAACTGTGTGGATCCAAGTCGCAAAAATGTGGACAAGGAGTGATTATTTTTTTTCCTGCAAAACAGAAACTAACTTTATCTGCCGAAAATCATGGAGAATTTCTTGCAGTCAAGTCAGTGTTACTGATTTTGATGAACAAGGAGGACCAGAGGGTTTAATGCACTGTTCCTTGAACTGGACCCAAAGAAGGAGAAATTAGCTTATTACAGGGTTCCAAAAAGGAATAATGCAAGACTTTGTAGTCAGCATATACCAGAGAGGATCTCAGTATTAGATACCCCAAATAAAATTAGGAAGTGAGTGAAGGAGAGAAGGTGAGAATGAAAGGATTGTAAACACAAATATTGTGTATAAAATAAAGTAAAAATATAAAGAATCCACATTAACAGTCCTACCCAAAGGGGGGGACCCATTGGCGTAGGTGGCATGGGCCTATGCCAGTGGATTTGTCTTCCCCAGGGCACTTGTCCCACTGGAGGAGTGGATCCATCAACAGATAGCAGCTGCCGCTCACCTAAACAACTAGATGCAGTGGTGTGTGCCACATCTGTGTTCCTGTGCCCCTTCTGCCTATGGTGTCATCATGGTGGCATTCTGGGGGTGTGGCTGTGGCAGAGCCAATGTTAGTTGGCTTTTACCCCTGCTTGCTGCTGGAAACACCAGTGTCCTGCTCCAGGACTTACAACACCTCTTTGGAGCCCTAAGTCCATAGGAGTCCTATGAAGGGTTTTCCATTGGAAGGGCTTGCCTTTTGGGGTGCCACTGGAAAGCCTTCCTGTGTCCTTGTGTGGCTTCGGCACCATGTCCAGCCACCCAGCCATTTGGATGAGGCTGTAACCACCCGAGAACTAATTCTCTAAGCACTCACACACCTATATGCACAAGCACAAAACTGAGAATGGGATGGGGATGAGGGGAAGAGACAAGAATAAAGAGGGAAGGATGTTCAGAACAGTGATGTTACCTCATCCCCTGCTTTTTACCACCACACCATTCTGGCTCTCATGGAAACAGACAGGATGTTTCCCTGGTAGGTTCACACTGATAGGTCATCGAAAGGGATGCCAGGAGCCAAGTGGGAGAGAACTCAGTGGTAGAACTTGGCTTACAAAACATCCCAGATTTGATCCTGACATCTCAAAGAATCTCAGATAGGAAGCAGAAATATTTTTTCTCTCTCTCTTGAGACCTGTAAAGCTGCTGCCAGTCAAAGTAGACAATACTGATCTAGATAGGTCAACGCCTTTATTAAGCTGAGACATGTCTAACTTCTGGTGTTGTCCTCAAAGCTGGTGGGATTGCTTTCCTCCACAAACAGTTATGGTGGAATTGCCTCATCCCATGAGCCTTGTATCGCTATATATATATGTTCAGCCCTGGAAAAGAGATTCTCTGTGCACATCTCACCCTAAAGAGGCTACAAAAAGTTAGACGGCCCCTGAGGCCATATTGCATCATCAATTTTTGTAGCAGAACTCATTGATTTCAGCGGGGTCTTCTGCTTAAAATTTGATGGCACAAAACTGGCCTCAGGTGCCTCATAACTTTTGGAGCCTTATCATGCCTGAGAATGAGAATGAACCTGTGCACATCAACCAGGTCCAAAGATAAAAAGCACATACGTGGCTCCTGTTCAGGGAGAGGGGGGAAGAATAACAGATTTATTACTTTGATGTTTCAGTTTTTTTGGGGAGGGGAAGAGAAGCAGTTTTGCCAAATTATCTCTCAGCTTCAGGAAAAGAAAAAAAAAGCTGCTATGGTATTTCTGCATGCTCTTTAGTTACACGAAGCTCAATTCCCTTTCATCCTGAAAGCATTCTGAGATAACAGAGTGGTATATTACATCTAAAGACTTTGGGTTTATGAAAGGTTGTCATAGGAGAAGCAACCCAAGACTGAAGATTTATGGAAATTGTCAACATTTCCCTATATGCACTGGAATTGAAATAGTTGCTGTTGCACATCAGGCAAATCAGCATCACCAAAACTGAGTTCTATTTCAGAAAACTTGCTGTTTTCTAACTGCAAAGCAGGGGGAAAATGTTACTTGTGATATTAAACCTCCCTTGTTCTAAGCTATATCACTATTTATCTATTGCTCTGTTTTGCTCTCTGGAATTTCTTTACTAGAGATACATAGCTTGGTGTTATCTAACAGCCTTAACCTATAGTTACTTCAGCTGTTATGATCCTAAAGTGATATTCAAGAGACATCGTATGAGTGGTTCAACCAGGCATGGTCATGATAATAACTGCAGCATTTATGAACGAGTCATTACCGATCAAACACAACAAACAGACCCTTCTCATCACCTTATCTGAAATGCAGTGCTTGTCAATGGTGTCATTAAGATCACTCAACTGTAAGTAATAAGGCAAGTTCATATCTACATGTTCCTCATTTGATAGCTCAACAGTGACAGCTGAATTGTGAACTGCATCCCTCAATGAACAATGTGTTTGAGATTATGTCTGTGGTGCTTGGTCTGCAACAGCTCATTCACACATGCAAATCCCTACTTGACATTGCAGTTATCTAGTGAAGAACTTGCGTATGAAGACCAGTTCATGTACTGTTTGCTAATCCGGTCATCTCATTTTGTGCGTGAAAGGAACCAGATTTAAGAATGCTCCCCCAAGTTGGTCAGGCCCTTGAAGTTTCTACCAGGCAGCCAATTACTTAGCAATAAATGCAGAGTTGGTACTTTGCCTTAGTGCTCAAAGTACCACCAGACACATCGAAAAAGGGACAACAGATGGCAACCAGCATCTAAAATGGGGTTTGACCAGCAGCAATAAAAGTCTAGCCTTTGTAGGGGGAAGCATGACATCTTCAGTACTCCATAGCTGGGAAGAACCTAATGAAAGAGCTTCCTTATGTGCCAATTACATCTTTATTTTATTTCATTTTATTTTTAAAAGCTGGAAAACATTCAGTGTCCTTCTGTGTCTTCAAAATTGATCCTTGTGATGCTGCAGATTAGGGCTGGTTGAATTCCTAAAGATCCAGCTTTTTAACAAAGAAAGAATCTCCTAAAGAATCTCCATCAAAAATTTCAAATTTCAAATCAAACCAGTGAATCAGAGAAGGAATAGGAAGGAGTGTCTTCCTGTCCACTATCAGGAACCATTTATTTGAGTTTGTGTTTTCTGTTAGTTATTCCTTTTTGTCCCTACAGGTGCACACGAAAGGTTCATCTGCCTATGCCTGGAACTGTGCAGCTATGTATACTAACACACTGGCTGCTCTTTCAGCATATTGAAAATAAAATGAACTAAGGCATTCAGAAGCTAGACTTTGCATGAAAGGAAGTTTTCAGTCACTAAGAAATAGATGATCAGTTGGAGGAGGAAGAGGAGAACTTTGGATTTATACCCCACCTTTCTCTCCTGTCAGACTCAACTCTTTCCCCTTATCTCCTGTAAGGAAACCAACCCCATTTCCCTTCCTCTCCCCACAACAGACACCTTGTAAAGTAGGTGGGGCTGAGAGAGTTCTCAGAGAACTGTGACTAGCCCAAGGTTACCCAAAGGCTTCATGTGTAAAAGTAGGGAAACAAACCTGGTTCATCAGATAAGATTCTGCCACTCATGTGAAGGAGTAGGATATGACTGACTATAAGATAAGACTATTCCATGTATAACAATGGATTCATCCACATGATATTCCAGGCCCTTTACTTCTGTCAATAGCACAGCTCACCCACCCTCCTGTCCCTCCAGTGGTAGATGTTTCAAAGTGGGAACCAACTGTCAGCAATAAGCCTCCTGAACAATGGCCTTGCCCACTTTTTCAGAACATGGGGGTGCCACATTGAGGAATGGTGTGAAGAAGGACAGGTGTCATGTTCTAGAGACACCTGTGTCTTCCAAGCCCCTGAGTATCACTATCCTGAAGGACAGATTTGCAAAGAGCATACTGAAAAAGTCTCACTCAGAGTGAAGTTTATATTCACATGGCTTCAGATTTAGATCGACGTCTTAACAAAGACTGGTTTACAAAAACAGCAGAGCAGTGCACATCCTTCTAAGGGAAATTACTCTTGGGCATTCACTTGTCACATTCTATGACTGCAAGCTAAAGCTAGATTTTTTTATCACACGTTTCAATGATGCTGATGAAGTTTGCTTGATGAACACATGTTCGTTCTTAAGTGGCGGCACAAGGGGTCCCTTTCTGTTAGCAAAAAGAATGAATGAGAGAAAGGAAAATGTAATTAGCATAACATGCAATTACCATCACATTGTGATGCCACGTTAGTTAGAGCATAAACATGTCAGTAGTTGACATTAAACTGCTCCCTGCATTCTTCTGAAATCACAACTTGATGCTAATGATCAAGCCATTGAAGGAATCTAGGAGTTCCAGTTGCTGATGCAAACCCCCCCCCCCCAAATCTTCACATCATGGCCTCTTTTCTCTTAGGGTTTTGCCATAATTCAGCTCTGTAGCCCACATCTGTGAGGTGTTAGTGGACTCTGAGTGCAGCATTTCTAAGATATGGGTCAAAGAATTTAGACAGCAATTCTGAGCAGGTCTACCCAGAATACTACTTGTCTATTCAAAGGCCCAGAAAAATGATGGCACTATTAGTCTCCCCAAGTTTTAGAGAACTGATATCTGTATAGGGTTAATACAAAGAACCAAAAGGGAAGTGGAGTATAGCGGAAACAGCACAAAAAACCAGCAGAATACATCCTGCTGCTAAATTAATTGCCAATGGGCATAGAAAAAGACATGATATCATGAATGCTCAATTTAATCACAGTAGTACAATCAGGAATGTGACAATCTATATGTATAAAAAGCTAACCGTGAGTTTGATGGGAACAGGTCATCTCCTAAACGGCTGTACCAAATGGCGTGAAATTTTCACATGCCATCCAATATGCCTCCTTCTGTGTTCTTAGCACCTTCCCCCACTGTGGGACCACTCCTGTGCCACGCAAAAACCAAATTTCCACCAAAACACAGCTGTGCATGCCCACCACTCACATTCGAACGCCTCCACCACCCGTCAGGCAAACTCGCCCGTGGCCCGCCACCACCCTCCCCCTCCACCTCACAATGCGCATGCCCAACATCGCATAGCACGCAATCTCCCAATGCACCCGCCCCATCCACTGCCCCTCACTTAACCACCCGACCGCTGCGAGCCACCATCTTTCCACTCCTACCTTCGCTGAGCCATGCGCCTGGGACCGGTCTCTCTCCCCTCAAACCGCCTCCTGCTCTTCCATCCGTGGCCCGCACACAGCCTCCCCCCAACCTCTCACGCTCCACTCACTGTGCAACAGCAACCGCCTCTTCCCCACCGCCTCTTCCTTGCCGAACAGGCCCAGCGCGAAGCTCTCCAACAGTGGCCACCCCAGCAGCTCCCCGGCCCGCTGCTTGCCCACCAGCATGAGCCTCACTGCCCTCCTGCACACTCCACTACCACCTTCAGTGGCACTGACCCATCCATGCCACCGCCGGCCACCTTCCCCACCCTCCCGCCCCCGCGCTTTCCCTGGCCCACCGGGAGGCGCAGCCCACCCAGCCAGTTCTTGCTCTGCACTGCACTGCACAGCGATGCCCCCAAGATCGCTCTCCATCCGGCTACTATCCCTCTGGACCAACACTAATTGCCACCTCCAAGGGAGAAAAGCAGCCCAGGGGTTTCAGGCCCCTGAGGAAGGTAAGATTTAGACAGCTGGGATGTGCTGCCAGATACCCCAACCTTCCCCCCAGCAGCCACACAAACTCATGTACTCTGCAAGATGGAAATGAATTGAGCTTCCAGCAGAGCGGTAGGTCCCACCGGGAGGTTGCCAGCCGCCCTCCCAGCCAGATTTCACAAGCTTAAGGAAGAGCCCCCCCCCCCCCAGATAACACCTCGGGAATCAGGGATGACTTTTACAGGTATTATCCTTTGGGTAGGACTGGCAGGTTCCGTATATTCCACTTGCCAAGCAACTCTTTTCACAATGGTGTGCCAGGGAAGGGGGTCTTTGCCCAGTAGGGGGATATCTGTGGGATGTTCTGCCATAAAGCCCAACTCCCTAAGCATTCATTTTCTCCAGGGAATCTGAACTACTCTGCAGGCTGCATATGAGTTGCGATTCCAGCAGACCTTCACTGTTTTACACTCATACCATGTCACCCCACTGCCCCACAGCAAGTGGTAAGTGGGGTCCTGCAGCAGCAGTGCCAGCGACCTAGGCCCCACATTTTTACCTGTTTGAAAAAAACAGACTGTGTCTCAAATCCTACTCAAGACTGTTCTTGAACTAAGGACACATGCACACATGTTTTTGCATGCAGGCAAACACACAACATGCATGTGAGAACACACATCCCCAGGATGAGATTGTGACAGATAGTGCCAACACAAATCTGTGTAAGGCAGTTTGCGAAATATGATTTGAGACAAGGAAATCTCCTGAAGTTCAAAAAATAATGTGATAGATGCTAATATCATTTAGACTTTGCAAGTAGTGAGTTTTGAATATATGTTCCCACTTTGCAGCGTAAAACAGTGAATACTAAAAACAGGGAATGGGGCAGTGGGGTGTTAATAGTTTGGACCATATTAGGCTCTGTATGCTAATTCTTGGATCTTTTATTAAAGTATGGAATGAACATTAACTATGAAATAAATGTGTGAGACGAACATTAATTGCTGTTACAAGATGCGAGAAAAGGGATGGGGGGAAAATAGGAACGTCCAACAAGATTTAAAAAAAAATCCTTTGCATGAGTTTAATTACAGAAACACTGACACAAGCAATTGGCCTTTAAACAAACAAAATAATCAATCCAAAACTTTACGTTTACAAAATGTCCCTTCAGAAGATGCCCCAATGTCTATGAATCTAAAAACAGGACCTCAAACAGGATGATAAATTAGGAAGCCCTATGCTTACTGTCCAATTTGAATTCTTTTGCATATGTTTACATTGGAAAGTACAGAGGAAAACATAGTGGATAAGATCCAGCCAGCTTTTTCCCTCAAGTTCACCTCATTCGCTTCCTTACCATAGCCATTGTCCCACAGGGCTTTTAAAGAAACAGCACCCATGAACTCTATTATAACCTTTTAGAATGGTCACAGCAGACTTCTTTCTTTTTAACCAGAAAAACTGGTTGGATCCAATTCAGCGAGGAGATGGAATGCCATAGAACATTACAGCATCTAGTTATGTAACTTTATCCATGTTTAATATTGAAGAAAGAAACAGTAGATATATAAATCTTACCCTGACCTGGATCACCAAGTCTAGCCAGTAATTAGTAGAATTAGGATGTTGTGGGTTTTCTGTGTTGTATGGCTGTGTTCCAGTAGTATTTTCTCCTGAAGTTTTGTCTGCATCTGTGGCTGGCATCTTCAGAGAATCATCTTCAGAGAAAATACAACCCAGAAAACCCACAACATCCTAGTGATTCCGGCTGTGAAAGCCTTTGACAATACATTAGTAGAATTTGTTAGTAAGGACTTTGTGCAAGCAATCGATACGCATGTATATAATGCAACACAGTCCAAAAGGTATAGTGATTTCTTTATTTGTATATTGTGAAGCCTTATCACATTTTCTTATCAAATGTGTAGTTTAAATGTGTCTTTGTACATTTTATTTAGAATAGACTTCTTAAAAATGTACTTGGAAGACATTCCTGCCTCCAATGAAGGAGAGACAAAACAAGCAATTCCCAGAAGTTTGCAATGCAGGAGGAGGAAGATGATGATTAACAGTCCAAGCCACTTGGAGGGGGAAGCTTCATGGAGACTAAGGATAATGTGGCAAAGGGGAGTGCTGAACTGCCTCCACAGTGGTTTTGATGGTGTAGGAAGGAGGAACATTCAAAAAAACTTCTGCTGCCCAAGCAACCCCATAGGCCAAACAAGTTTATACCATGCTTTTATGTGGTCTATGTCTGTTACCAGGGTAGGGAGGTGTTCCCATGCTGAAAGGCCAATGAAAGGCAACTAAAGAATGCCCCCAGCCTGCACCTGACTGCGCTGGTGTGCTCTCACACACTGATGGGACTACACGGCTGCAGACTCTTCCAGGTCTGGGTGCCATGGAGCTCCATGGCACCTGCCCACTGGCATCTTTGCCCTCTCTGGTGGTGTAGGTGCCACCTATTCTTGTGGGGTGAATAAATATGCCAGTGTAGACCTGCACCACTCCCAGGACTCATTTCACTCTTTTCTCCTAGACTGGAATGTAAGCAGATTTGATGTTTCCACACAACTGTATTTGTAATCAGTGAAAAAGTATGAACATTTGGATTCCTGTTTGGAGATAGTGTTTACAAATTATAGGTGCACAGTTGGTGTATGTGATGATTTATGAACTGTATTTATATATATATATTAAAAGAAACAAAATAGAATTGTTAGATTTGATTTATTGTATCACAGTGAATACATTTGTGTGTAATTTTGGATTTGGTACAGTATTTTGTCTTCTGATATTGCTAGTAAATCTGTACCAGCCAATCCTCCTTTTTTCTATAGATTTGCTGGTTTGTTTGTAATTTAATTTACAGGCTGCCATTCCATTGACAGCTTACAAGCATGTTCATGCGCAGTTCAGTATTGTAAAATCATAATTAAAATTCCCAATTATTGGTTGAGAATTTTTAGATAGTCAATGATTGGCTGGCTGATGGCTATGTGACTTAAATTGACTATGCTGAGCAGGAACATCCAAACCTACATGTCAGAACCAAAGCCTGACACTTGAAATAGATGATGACATCGACCTGCACAAGGGTGAGAGACGTGGATGCAGGAGAGTTTTCTTTGAACAATTCCAGTGCCACCTCTCAATCCAGGCTACCGTTTTCTACCAGGTGTGCAAGAGCACTTTACTAAAATGGACAAGATACAGATGGTGGGTGAGGGACCAGATTGACTAAAGGAACAGAGATGATGAGTTAAGAAACGATTGTCAAGGAGTCAAAGTGAAGGAACAGGTTTTACGGTTCTTCCAGAAAGCAGCAAGACCAAATGTCATCCTAATTTTCTTGGGTAATAAGTGCCAAAGCCTAAACCTGGCTTCCTTGGTACCCCTTCTCCTGTTTCTTTCTTTCTTTCTTTTTTTGAGGTTGACAGTTTCCCAGCTTATGAGGAATGAGCCATTTTGAAAGCCACAAGAACAGAAATAGAAGTGACCTTTAATGCCACTGTCATCCAGCACTCTGAAGAGCAGTGTGCGGGTCCTGAATTCAACCCACAGTTCTATTGCAGCAGAACACTAATGTTCCCTTAATATCTTTGACAAAAAGGGTGGGGGAAAGAACAGAATGTGGATGCTGCATTTTAGATGAAGTGGAGTTCTGTTAAGGTTGAAATAGGTTTCCCTGTGTACAGTGAGATTCAATTGTCAGTCTGGAAGTCCCTTGTATTTGATTTGCTTTGAGGATTGTGGTGTTTGATAAAATGGGGCACAACCTTCAGGAAAGTCTAGACAGAAAAGACCAGGAGAATGTTGGAGGATAATACAGACGGTTCAGCAAAAGGGTAATGGAAATAGATGTTGAAGCATAATTTGCTGAAGAGCATTCCTTCCACATTATGCTCCCAGAATTGTCCAGAATGTGGAAGGCATCTGAAATAACTTGAGACACAAGCAACATTCTCATCACATGGCTCATAGGAATGGCTAAGTGAAGATGTGCTATTTCTTTTAAAGAGTGGAGGGCCCTCATTTCTTTAGGGAATGTAACTGAAGGCCAGTTCACCCATTGCCAAAGCAGTGTGTCATATGACTTGATCAGCTTGCCTATCATCTGATGACTTGATGTCATCAAGGAAAGACTGAGGCACCAGGCAGCAAGGGATGACTGAGGTACCAGACAAATTGGCCATGCAGCTCCTCCCTAACACTCTCTAATTGCATGCTTGTGTTATTTTCAGTGTTGTAGTGCCAACAAAACACAGCGCCAATGACTATGCTCAGGTGTCAGTAGAGGGCAGGCTGTTCCATTTCAGACATCAATGGGAACAGGGGCGGGGAGAGGGTGCAATGCCCCAGGCATGCGCCTGAGCGGGGGTTTGGCATGGGCGTGGCGGGTCATTCCAGGGTGTTCTGGGGCAGGGACAGGTGGGGGTGTGGCAGGGACGTGGGGCACACGAGTGCCCCTGGTGCAGTTCCCCCTTGCTCCGCCCCTGGTTATTTTGTCCTACATATCACAGCGCCATACTTGCATTAGCCAATTTGCTAAACAATGAAATGCTTTAATTCCTGTTTACTGTGCTTTAAGAAATGTGTTTTAGTTAGTTTTTAAAACATTTAATGAGGTGCTTTTATAATGTTTGTTTTAACTGGGTGTTGTGGGTTTTCTAGGCTGTGTGGCCATGGTCAGAAGTTTTTGCTCCAAAAAAATTTGTCTGCATTTATGGCTGGCATCTTCAGAGGCATGTCAAGGGCAGCTATTCTGAGAGAAAAACAGCTTACTGTGACATGCCCCTGAAAATGTCAGCCATAGATGCAGGAAAATAGGTGGAAAATTTACCAGACTATAGAAACACACTTGGGAAAACACACAAATTCTGGCCTGAAAGCCTTTAACAATACTTGTTTTAATTGCGTGCAGATGGTGTAGCCCCTTCCCCGGCAAATAAACACATCAAACCAAAGCTTGGAAATAGATTGGGCCACAGCCCAATTTATTAATTAGTAAACATCAAACACTTAAGAAGCTGGGCAGACAAACGGATCGCAACATCATGCCGTCCCCAATCTCCATTGGGGCATTGGGCAGGAAGCCGGGACATCAATGCTGGGACATCTATAGCAGGAAACCTGACCTCTCTAGTCAGCATGGGCAATCCCATCTTGGCTCCAAGGATAAAGTGTCTTCAGTTTGCCAAACAGCTTTTTGGACCTGCATACCATTTCTTTTCCTGGCCTTTGCTATGCCTTTTTCTGGCCTGCCTACCATCCCTGTTCACCACCACTCCTCCATGCTGGGTTTGAACTGGTGTAGCTCCATCCTTGAGGACGCCCACTTGCTGATCTACCTGATCAGCAAGCCATGAGACATCAGTTCAGGAAGACTGTCAAGAGCACAGGTGCAAAGCCACTTAGAACATCATATGTTTGAAACTGCAAGTAACCAATGAGACTGTAAGATGTACTCAACTTGAGAGAAAATGGATACTGCAAGTCAGGCAAGCAATTTCCTGGAATGTTTTTTGTAAAAACTGAATTATGGCTAATAGTAATAAACTCAAAGGATCTGGATTTGACCATGCAAAATCTTTTGGGGAAAAATACCATGAGAGCTGGTCATAAGTTCTCATAAAAGGAGTTATTGATATATGGCGGCTTGCCACCATTGGTTAATGATCTGCTTTATCTTTACGTTTCATCTGTAATCAGTGAAATGGTGATTTTCTTTGATGTAGAGAAAGGCTGGCAACTTGTCATGAGATCACCTGGATGGCAGATTATAAGTGAGGCCTCTTTTCTAGCGTTTTGGATGATGGTGCTTGAGTGAGCGGAGCGTTTTTCTTTGCCATTTACTGTCAACAAGACGTATGGCATGTAACAATTACTGTATCCTGAACTTCAAGCAAAGCGAAGCTCTGTCCATTACCTGATGTGTGATGAGTGTTTTTCAAGAACCGAACACTGTGGTGGAGAAACAAGGCTTCCTTGTTGATTGATTTATAGCTCATCTTTGTGCTATTTTCAAAAGTTTTCATTTCAAAGAAATTCATCAATACACATAACAAAAAATAGAGATTTGTGCCTGCCAAGATTTTTGGGCCATGTCTTTATGGGAGTTTTACAATGGGCACAATCACAATAGTTATGGGTGTGATGACAGTTCTATCAGGAATGCTGTTTCTTATGCAGAGGCTTAACAACCAGTCCTATGCCCAAAATTGGCATCTGCACCGATAGATGTCAATCAAATGCATCTGGGCAACATTCTACATGAAGTGATTGTTTTGCATTAAATTGGCCTGAGTGAAAAACAGGTGACATTTAACATTCAGGATGGAAGCGGTGTTCCAGGGAGTGGGAAAATGTATGGTAAATTATTTATCTGTTGACAAACAACCTCCATTAGGAAGAATTACAATGGAAAGGTTTCAGATTGAAATGTAAAAGTTACAAAGCAGCATATAGTGTTTCATCTCACAACAGGGTACCTCTGGAGCCTACAGCAAGTCCACCCCACTGAGTTGTGCACATGAATGGGCTACAAGTGATGTTGACTCCTCCAGCAATGGCTCTCAACTGGAGAGGTTCACCCCCTGCAATCCCAATGTGGCTCAAGGGAATCCCCAACCGTCCACCAGCCTAGCAAGCACCTACTTACCAAACTGCAACAGATTCAGTTTGCCTTCCTTCCCCACAGGGGACATCTGCAGTCCAGAAAACATGAAGCTAAATGAGGGTAAGAGAAAGCAGAATGCAGAAGCCTAAAATAGGCAGAAGAAGGGCCAGGCAGCCAGGCAGTTGCCGCTCTCCCTGCCCAGCCAAATACCATGTGGGCCATCCACCAGCCCTGAGTCAAGTGCCCTCCCCTCCCCTCCCCCCCCCCACAATCCCCAAGTAAGTCTGAGGTCCTGGGCTAGTTGCTGCTATCTCTGATGTCTCCTTTTTTGGAACTGGAATGTAGATTGAATGGTTCTAGTAGGTGGTACATTGTTTTGTTGTCCATATTTTTTGGCATATTCTCATTAAGATTTTGCTGAACTCTGTTTCTGTGGTTTGAAATAGCTCTATTGATAGAGATTCAGATGATTTGTTTTTCCCCAGTTTCTTTGAGTGCAGCTTTCAGTTCACTTTCTAAAATTGCAGGTTTTCAGATTCTTCTTTGAAGGTTATCTGTCTTCTTTTAATCTCTTATTTACAGTTCCTCAGTGCATTGTTCCCATCTTTTCTTTATTTTATTCTGTTCAGTTAATGTATCTTCATGTTGATCTTTCAGCATGCCTAACCATGCTTTAATTTTCCTTTGATTTCATGGATCTTATGGAACAGATATCTTGTTCTTCCTTTTTTGTTGCTCTTTATCTCTTTACACTAGTTACTGTAATAATTCTCTTTGCCTCTGTGGGGTAGTTGCTGAAACACTGCATTTAGACTTCTGGTCTTCAAAATATTCAAAATGCTTTGCATGTTTTCTGAAAAATCCTGCAAGATGTGTCACTGTTATTGTCCACATTGCGCAGGTAGGGGAAGGCTGAGATGTGATGACTTTCTGAAAGTATCCTAGTAAGTTTAAAACCTGAACATTCCATGCACATACATAAGTCCCATCAAGTTGGGCATTCCAGCAATAGGTACATCATGTGATGCTGCTAATGCCAATTGTACTGCTCAGTCCCTGTTCCCCATGCTACTGTCGGAGGTTTACGTGGGTTGATGGAATGAAATCCACACTAATAACTGTATGACATGACAAGTAGATCAGGTGGATGGGGATGAGAAGAACCTGATGGTTCTGATCCTTTATGTGTTTTCCTGAATAATTTATGATTTATAATTAATTCACAAGTAACCACTGGTGGGAATTTAATCCTCAATGATGTTGAGAGGCTGAAGTATGCTTGGTAGAATCATGATTCTCAGAGCAGCCTGCAGCATGAATATTGCACCCACTCTGCCTTTCTGCCAAATCCACTAAGTAATTGTAGGAGACCATGGAACAGGATCTCTTACAGTTTTTCAGGCTTAGAGCCATGCAGAGGTTTCAAGACTTGACTCATCACGGTATGTCAGACAATCATATCATCCCGGTATGTCAGGCATTCAAAATACCTGAGCTGCCTTGAGGTCTTTCCTCATTCTGTTTTATATTGCTGGATATCCAGCAAGTTCATGACTGATCATGAAAAACTCTGGAGAGCACCTAGACCACATCCAAATCAGGCTCTGAGACTGGGTAATCCAGATGTCAGATCTATAGCTAATGTTCTTCAGATGTTCAGTGCAAAGGGAATTAATGAACTTGGTAGGGAGGGAGTATGATCATGGTGATAAATTCTGCCCTAATCTGTGTATGTGTATTGGACCCTATGTATGTTCTACACTCTCACAGAGCTTGGTTCCACTGGAAGATTTCTACAGACAGAAGGGATTTTCATCAGTGGAGAAAATCACCTTGGCCAAGCAATCCTTGACACACTTTGCAGCATTGGTTTGGGATGTAACCAGCTTCAGTTGCTCCACCTGTAAGAGGCATCACCGTGGGAACAGCCTATGGACAGGCTTATTGCAAGACATAATACTTATACCTCCCCATCATGGCAAGCAACCCTGAAAATCATGGCTCTGGTGGAATAAATATGGCACCCCAGGTTGTCCCATTTCTGACCCTCTTTCTTGAGTGAGGGTTAATGAACCTGCCATGGACTTTGATGGTATCACCTTGACTACCAAAGAGTTAGGTGTGGGTAAAAATAGTCTGAGTCCTTGAAATAGAGTTTGCATAGAGTTCTCAATCTTTCAGGTTGCCACCAACCCAGAGGCTGTTTTGACCCAAATCATTGAGCCAGTGTGGGTGATGCCCTCTACCATAGGTAGCTTCACCTGAAAGGTATTACCCTCCTCCACTATATCCAAGAGATTAGCACCTCTGGGAGCCTGGCCTGGTCTACATACTTCTTGTGAGATTTTGCCATGGCTGGTCAATGTTTCATGTTCCACAGAGTCATCACTGCAGATTCATCCTCTAACCCCAAGTCATAAGGAATCGATGCTGCAGACCTTGAGGATACAGGTATTGACTGGCTCCTGTGGGGTGCTTCTTCCTGGGCCAGTTGTGCCCTCTGTTGGTAAAGAGGCCCTGGGGCATCAGCCATGTAGGGTAGAGTGTACTCCCAGTCCACATGTAGAAATTTAGTCCTGAGTCCCAAAGGGTGGAGGTTAGTAGTCAGGTTGATAGTCATGGGCAGTGTAAGTCTCCTAGGGAAGGACTGAAGGGTGCTGATTGCCACACCTCTGGCTCTTGGGGAGGAGGTCACATGCACAGAGGCAGATGGAGAGTTTGGGGCCTTCCTTCCATTCTTGTCTAACATTTCTGTTGTCATGAGGGGGAGTGGAGGTGAGGTGTAAAGATTGATTCCCTTCTCCAACGGGTCATCCTTCTCCTGCTGGAGTCTTTTTGGCCTGGTCATTTGAGGGGATTATTCTGATCCCAGGAGAGCAGGCCTTTTTTGGAAGTCAGCATCATCTTCCAGAGAGCGTGACATGATCATATGCCCAGAATTTGACAAGTGTCTGGTATTCATTCAGGAGGCACTGAAAACTGCCTTCAGTTTTTGGTGGCAGCAGAGGTGGAAGGTTCCACGTCCCTAGATGAACCTTCTGTGGATTCTTCGGGCTGAAGCGCCTTGGTGCAGTGGGCCACTTTGGGCATGGTGGCCTTGTTCTTCTGCACCTTGCTAGAAAACCTGACACATGTCTTGCATGAGGCCGGCAAATGGCCTTCTCCCAGATGGCACCACACACTCTTTGTGGTCATCTGAAGGAGTAAGAGAGAAGCTGCAGGAGTGGCAAGCTTTTGTGGGTGCCATTTTGTCTCTCATGTGGTGGCATCCCAAGTTCTCCAAAGAACTAGCTCCCAAACTGAACAAAAAAAAACAAATAACACAGAACTACTCTAACTGGTAATTGCTAATGAAAAGAAAACCTAAAAACCACTAACTGTAACAAAAATATAGTCTGAAGGTAGAAAATATTGGCTAGGTACAGCTAACTCTCAGAAACACAACCACTCGTTTGCAGCGACAGAGTTCTGAAGTGAAGGAGTAGGCCTCTCATCCCTAGTCACATGATCTGGGTGGGAAAAGCAGATAGCCCAGGATTTGACAAGGGAGGGGAGCACTCACCTAACAGCTACGAGCTTTAAAATGCTAACCAAAAATGCTTCACAGCAAGCCTGCTCAGCGCAGTCCCACGTTGGGATTGCACAGAGACTACAATGATGAACAATCTACTTCTATACAAGCAGCTACTCTGCACAGGTGAAAAGTTGCTTGAGACAAAATTCGACAACCGTTGAAGTGATCTAAACAGAAGTTTGTCGGATGTGTAACCGAGAGAATCAAGCAAGGCAAGTTTGCCAGATAATCATGTTTTGTATCTAAGTTTGCAGCCTGTGGGAAGAGAACCTTCAGGTCAACACAGACAAGAGCGAAAACAGTTGTTCTCCTTTAAGTGACTTCTTGAAGTTATTTTTGGAAAAAAAGTGAACAACTTGGTCAAAAGGATTTTCTTCCCTGAAACACATTTTTTTTCTAATTCTGAGGTGTTATATTCTCTTACTATCGTGCTTATTTGTGTGCTTTTAAGGGACATAATGCTGCTATTTGTCCCAATATGTCATCTGGTTTAAAGCGTTCATATCAGAGATTATAGACTGTCTGCTTTAATTATTTCAGGGATTTTCCACCAGTGCTGAAAAGCAGTTAAGTGGGTAGTATTAAATTTCCTATGCAAAGGTCACTTTTTCTTTCACATGGATGCCCTTTTTTTGTTGAAATATGTACATAAAAATATGAACAAAGGAAATGTGTTACCCAAGTTATTTTTAAAGCAGAACAGGAAATAAGGAGAAAGATCAGTGAGCCGTACTAGCACATATGAAAGAAAACAAGTTTCTAGATTTAAACCCTGGTACATGGACAATTCAGATGGATAAGATGGGTGGTACAGAACAAAGAGACAGCATGGTAAACTCTTTGGTGGAAAGACAGAAACTATAATATGCTAGATGATAAACGGGATGAAACAGGGATGCAATGTAAAGTACACCAAGTAGATACAGGCAGGATGACTGAGGCGTAGTCTGGGTAATAACAACAATGACCATTTCACCCAAAAGCATGCCATAATCTCACTGTCTGTTAAGATGAGGGTTAGCTGGCTTGGATGCTCTTTGAGCAGAACAGCAGGGTACAAATTGCTGACATAAATGAAACAATAAGGCTAGGGAAACTGTCCCCTTGGATTGACAGGTGCTGAAGCACCAAAATTTGGCCTGCTATGCTGGTGGCACCAATGCACAATGGACAGTTTGGTGTAACATGTCCACTCTAGTGAGCTTCTATGGCAATGCAGAGAGTAAGATGGCCACCAGAATCCACAGACTGAAGTTCCTGCTGGCTTATCGTATCCATTTCAATCACAGTTACTCAATGGAACTGAGCATTTCAAACAATCCAAATAACATGGGAGGAGAAAAAACTGTGTAATTCCATTTTTAAACATACTTTCAAACTGGGATGAGGTCCTTACTCAATAGAAACAGAGTGGGTGATTTATGAGGAATGGCCAAGGAAGGAATAGACCTCTTTCTTTCCTCTTCTATCCTTGGACCTTCTTTGGCTGGTACAGCGGACATATTTTTGTGAGCAATTGTGGTAAGAAATAGCCACTGTTGCGCTCTCACTCATTCTCTTGCTGCTATGGGTCCCAAAATGCACAGCCTAATTACACAACACTTGGGACCTTGGTGGACACTTCTAGTGTCATTCTAAACTGGATTATACCCTGAAAAGCTCATTGAAGTCAATGGGCTTACGTACGTGTAGCTCTATATAGGACTGCATAATTAGAGCTATTTACTCTGTTGTAAATGAGTGGCAAATCTCATTGCATGGGGATGTGTGGAGACTCGTTCCAACAAAGACACTGACACATACTTGTTGGAAAAGAAATCGGCCGCAGCCCAAATTTATTAACATATAACAAAACTTTGAAGCTGGGCGAGCATAACAGAGCACATCCTGGCCCCCAGGCAGCAAACCTTCAAATTGGGAGGCCGGTCCCCTCGAAGAGGCCGGTCCCCGCCGACGCAGCCCTTTATAGGCTGCTCAAGGCCCCTGTCACGTGCCGGCACCCGGCCACGTGACAGCCTCAGTCGGCCGGCGGGGAAGGAGGCTTCCACTCGTTCCTCCCCCCTTGCAATGGCGCCTCCAGGCTGAAGCCTGGGGCGCGATTTATATCCAATCTGACAGTCAACATTCATTTGCAAAGTAATTCGAAGCTCAGTAGCAGAGAGGAGAAGAATAAGAAAATAGAAAAGGTTTCCCTTCGTTGCACCTTTGCAGGCTCTCCTTCACTGCCAGTGGGGACACCTGTTTCTTGTACATTCTCATGTATGTTGCCAATCCAATCCCTTCCTAAATCCTGCATCCTCATGAGAATGGATTGCAGAGGAGAATGAGGCTACTAACAACCAGCATGAAGAGTGAGGGTTTTATCTATATTTTCATCTCACTAAACGGCCATATTTCTACAGTACAATGACACTTGTGCTGCCTTCTTTATCACTGTTTTTAGGAGGTCCCCAAGATGGAAGTGGCATTCTTGGGATACATCCTGAGCAAACCAAAACCTCAGTCTTGCATGTATATTTTGGTGCTTCTATGACAGGTCCTTTACCGTTAGAAATAGTGAGCCTTCAAAGGGAAGACGACAAAGTATTGCCTGATCTCTTCAGATCTAGGAAATTTGGTGTTTGGAAGGAAGATCACCAAGGAAGACTCTGCAGAGGAAAGCAATAGCAAACCACCTCTGCTTCTCACTTGCCTTGAAAGCTCCTTGCTGGGGATCACCATCAGTTGGCTACAACTTGACAGCACTTGATTCCAACGGACAGTAAACAAAATATGTGGTCCCTCACATTCAAAGCCAGAAGCTGAAAACACAGATAATCCAGCATTTTGGAGGGGGAAATAACCCCCAAGACTTTTACCGGGTGCCTGTTCAATTCCTCAGCTATCATTCTATGTTATATGCCAGCCAGCTTGCAAGGCTGCAGAATGTAGCTAATCATTTATCAGGAGCCAGCTGGCTTGATGCTGGTAAGATGTTCTTTATTAGATAATTATTAGAAATTATTCACTGGGTCCAGCATGTTGCCCTTTGAGTAAACAGAGCACCCACATTAACATGACAGTGGTCATGATATCAGCTATGAAGAAGATATAAAGCTGGCCTTGATGCTGAAATCAGGCAGGAAGAGAGGAAATGAATATTGCTGCTGAAACTTTAAAGGCTAATGAAATATCTATTTATCTACCTGACTGATTATACGCTGCTGCTCTGCCCCGCACTGAAGGGAGATTCTTTTCGGAGCAGAGCCTCCATTACAGATGCCTTTTCCATTCACTCACACTCAACATGCAGCAATCCCATAATCTCTGCTGTTTGTGAGAGAGGGCAAAAGGGAACCTTTCCCCCTGCTTCCAAGGCCCTTTCCACACGGGCGGAATATGGCGCCCTGGGGATGGTAAAAACGCCGTCCCCAGGGAGCCATTCGCACAGGGGGCGCAGCTGCTTCGCAAAGCCGCCATTTTCCAACCTTGCCTTCCCTCCCCCCATGTCTGGGTGACCTACCTGCCCTGCGGCCCTGCGGGGTGTCGCCGAGGCCTGGGGACAAGCAGGGGGGCATTTCCCCTGGCCTCGGCGACACGCCGGAGGGCCGGAGGGCAGGTAGGTCGACCTGACGACGGTGCAGCTCTGCGCCGTTGTCCCGGGAGGTTCTGGGACCGTTCATCTACGCCGACCCGACCCCTTCCATCGCCGTGCGGAAACTGCCCAAGGGAAGATGAAAGAAATGACTGTGTGTTATTGTTTGATTTGTACTTTTTGGCTCCACCCCACCTCCTCCACTCTACTTCTGCCTTCCCTGGCTCATTCCGGACATGCAGAATAATGCACTTTCAAACTACTTTCAGTGCTCTTTAAAGCTGTGTGGAATAGCAAAATCCACTTGCAAACAGTTGTGAAAGTGGTTTGAAAACGCATTATTTTGCATGTGTGGAAGGGCCCCCTGATGATCAGGAGGGTTTTTAAAAACTTTTTTCAAATTCAAGCATTTGTATCATATTAGATCTATTGAAATAAAGATAGATCTAATACAGGAGTATTGAAATATCCAAGGAGTATCAAAATAACAAGCTTCTCTCTCGCTCTCTCCCCTCCCCCCCCCCCAATAGCAGCAGCAGCAGCAGGAGGTAGTATGTATCTGTGGAGCAGGGATTCAATATCAGTTTTAAAACATGGCCCCCTTCTTCAGAAGAGTGTGGTCCAAGGAATTGCTTTGCCTCTTTCATTGGGGGGGGGGGTGTTAAAGGGGCCATAATATAGATATAATTGCAATAACAGAAATATTGATATAACAGTAATTTAAATAGCTTTAACAAAGCCAGCAATCATGCAACTGTGTGCCCTTATGAGTGAATTGATAGGCAGAGTTAAGAGAACCAGGAAAAGCAGACCCAGGAGACTTCAGCAGGCAAACCCAGAAAATAGGCAGTGAAGTGCTCCCTTGCATGTAAACAGAGAAACGCAAGAAAACCCCTCTACAACCTGCTCAACTAAGAACCCTGCTCAACTAAGAACCCTGAGGTAAGTGTTCCATGCATAATGGACCTCTGTCTATATATCTTCCAAAATAATTGATAAGCTTATCTATTAAAAAACATAATCTAAAATGTATTTCACCCACCAAGGCAGAATCACATGCAAAAACAGATTCTAAATGCACAACCACTGCCAGTACAAATGATTGGTCAGGCCACACTGAACTAACTGAATGCATCTTTCCATGTAGAAGGAGTGTCGCCATCCCCAGCCGTGAGTTATGCTCAATTCACAGACCACGCACGCAATCCTGGATCAGATTAAACGTATGCAGTATACAGGGCCAGACTGTACTTGCTGCTTCTTCGGTCCTGAATCTAGAACTCAAGGCATGTAATTTGACCCTAGCACAGTAAGAAGCAACATTGATTGCTGGGATGGGAAAGAAGGAATTAACTCTTTTCCTTCTCTGGACCACATGCTGCTGAAGAAAGGGACTATGTGATAGATTCCCCCCTACACACACACGCACACACTCACAATCTTTCTCTTTCTGCCCCTGCCACAGCCAGGAAAAAATGTTTTAAAATGCAGTCTTGTTTGAAACAAAGTTGTAAAAAGCCCTCCTGATCATTGGGGAGGGCAGAAGCAGAGTGAGGAAGGTGTGGTGGAGACAAAAAGAGATTCTACTTGTATTGTTCCAATATGAACATTTAGAGAAGGAACCAGCAACGTGGAACGAGGGGGAAGGGGGGAGGCATGAATGGCAGTACAAAGGAGTGGGAGAGGTGGGGTGGAGCCAGAAAAAGCCAGAAAGAGACCCTGCTTGTGTTGTTCCTCTGCAAAGGACAAGGAGAGAGGCTTGTTTTTTTTAAAAAAAAAAACAGAAGCCTGTCTGAAAGAAAGTTCTAAAAATGCCCTCCTGACCATTGCAGGGGACAGAAGTGGGTGAGAGGAGACCAGAAAGAGACTCTGCTTGTGCTGTTCCTACTGATATATCGATGCAAGCATTTAGAGAAGCAGAGGGGCAAGTATGCAAAGCAGTGTGATGGTGTGGTGGGGGATGAGACTAGGCAGGCTGCAAGAGGTGTCGCTTGCCACAGGGAGTATAGAAAGTGAAAATGGGGCTTGAGGAAATACGTCTGTACAAGAAATCTTGTAGCAATGCATATTTGCCCCTATCGCACAGCAGATGCCTTGTGCGTAATTGGCCCATGAGCAATCTTGGCAATAGCTGTAATGGTATGCTAAGAAAAGGCCGTATAGGCAAATGGACAGTAGGTTGCCTCCTGAACCAGAAAATTACTCCAGAATGTTCTTGAAATACTGAACAAACAAATGGTTTTCTTTGATTGATTCCTCTCCACAGTAACCATAGGTAAGTGGATGTTTCCTAGTTCCACCTACCATCAGTATTCCAACCAATCACTACAATAAATATTATTTCTGTTTCAAAAAATAGAACTGTCATCCCTTTTAAATTTCTGTAATGAAGCTGGCATTAAAACATTGTTTCAAATCACCCCTCACCTCCCCCCCCCCCAAAAAAAGTTAGTGTGCCAAGTATATTTACGCTTGGGGAAGAATAGCAACGGGGATTGCATTAAAAAGTATGGGAGGAAAGGGGCAACAACACAGTCAGTGAAAAATACAGAGGAAAAAGATAAAACAGTAGTTTGTTAGCTACCCATAATTATATTTTTGGTTGCCTGTAGAAACAGCTCTCAACATATTAACCAATCGTCCTCATTTTAATTGAATTTTGTATTGCATGCATCTTTTAATCTTTATTGGATAATTAACTGATTGCTTGTTCAGTGGTACCCAAAGAGAATGTCTGGCTTTTAAATTAAAATGCTACAAAGAACATGGGAGCCTCCATTGGCTCCCCCAAAAATGACACACGAGAAAAAGAGGAATCAGCAATAGCCACTGGTATTGGAAAATACGTAATATGAAAAAAGAAAATCACTTTATTCAATTTTGCTGGAGCCAGTGGTTCTTTTATCTTGGGCTCCTAATGGTCGCTGCACATGGTTTTCGTCTGTAAGTGATATACAGGATTTTTGAAGGCTTACAGAAAACAAAGGAATAATGAAATTAAAAATTAAACTCTGAGAAGCACAGAGAGAGGGGAAAAAACAGCACCAAGAAAATAAACAAGAGCTTCATCTTACCCAGAGAGAAGTACCAATAGGCCGTTTTTCATATGTTCTAATTGTACGTTTTGAATGTTTTATCTACCTATTTTCTGCACTCGCCTCCTCATTTGTGTCTTTTATGCTATTTTTGCACCACTCATATACAAGATGCTATTTCATGGTAACAGTAGGAACCAACAATTTTAGTAGTAGAGTTATTTTGGAAACTGAGAAATCATAAATGAAACTCCAAATTTCAAATTGAACCAGAATAGTAATGCAATTCAATGCTCGTCTTTCTTCTAGGATCACAGTAATGGCAGCTTTGCTGGTCATTCAGTCTATCACTCCATTAAATGTGAAGCAGGTGAGTCAAAATAACTTCCCTGTATGATTTGGCACAAGCTAAGTGTTTCAATTAAATCTGGAACTGTGTGAACCTAACTGGCTTGCTAGCACAATACATATAAGAACCGCAAATCTTCTGCATCCAAATGAAGCATACATAGGTTAAAAAAACAGAAACAGATGAAAAGCTTTGTTTGAGGTTGAAGAGTTGGGATTGGAGGTGGATCACCATCTTAAAAATTTGAAGCTTCAAGTTTAATATTTGTCATCAACATCAGCTTAATGCAGCACTTCCTAGATGCTGGGCAATCAGTGCTACAGAACAACTTTAACCTGCTGAAACCAAAAGCCAAATTCAATTTCCATTAAGATTCATACAGGCTTAAAATGGTCTTGATTTTTTTTTAAAGAAACCTCTATTGTATTTGGTGTTATCTGACTGATTTATAAAACCTGTGCTTCTTCCTGAGTGACAAGCCAAGGGAAATTTCCTTCCACTCTCCCTTCCCAGTAGTACATGTTTAGTAGGTTTACACCTCGAGGAATTTAATTTCCCCTCCACGCTGTCATCTGTGTTTTGCATAATCATTTGATATACACTGTATTATTTACCTTACTTTACACTTTCAAAGCTTCAGCTTGATTTCCCACTGCTGGATTCACAGCGACCTCACTGTTGAAAACATAATGATGGAATGCTTGATTGTGTTTCTTTCCCTCTCCCCTACATTTCTCAAGAAGAGCTCAGAACTCTGAACACTTGGAGGCTGGAATGGTGTGGCTTTTGCTGTCAAATGGGGAGAGAGTACATGCTTCAGTTCCACTCTAGAATTTAATTCAGCGGCCTGGAACAGTACAGCTCTGACCCCAAGAAGCAGACAGTATGCCAAGGGTCATTGTGGGGTACATTAATGGCTGTGCCATCAGTAGGAAATGGAAAAGAGGGAGGAAGCAAATATGTTTCTCTTTTATGCTGTAGGCCAACCCTCCCTCCCTTCGTAAGTAAAGATGCTGACAAGCTGTATGTCCCGCAGGCAGATTAGCAGCTGTCTGAGCTGTACTTACTTGGCATCCAGATGTTTGCAACTGTGAGTTACCTCCCTGGAAGCTTCCTCATCAGATTTCCCTTGCAGCATTTGCAAGATAGGAGGGAGGGATGGTGGCAGCCCTTTCCCTCCCAGTGGGCTTTTAGATTACTGTTGTTCTCCACAATTTGGATGACAGCAAAGCTTCAGTTGAAAACAGCAGTTGAAAACAGCAAAGCTTCAAGCTTGGCTTGATAAATACAGAATGCTCATTTGCTGCTATAATAAAAGGGCCCAGTTTTAAATAAGAAAACCTGCATCTTTTGGCTTGATCGTACCGTTTAAGGGTGGATGTTGCTTCTTCAGAAAAGAATGACAAAACCGCACAAGCTCTTATATGTGCAGGTGAATATCATTCCCCACTGGGCCACAGAAAATCTTAGGTAAACAGGGCAGCTGTTTCACCAAGCACAGCAAGACACAAATCAACAGGAAGAAAAGAATGCTTGATGCATCAGAAACTGCTGGGAAAATTAAGACAGCAACATGCAATTACCTCGAGTGGAATTGTCTATGCAATGCAATCATCACCTTGACTATCATCAAAACTACTGCAGGAACTTCCAAGATAAAATGGAATTCTCTGCTCATTGATGACAGAAGACTGACAGTTATGGAGATAAGGAAGAGTGCACAGTCTAAATGGCTTCAAAAATCCAGTCCAGGACAGTAACCCATAAACTGAGATTCCCTGAATGTCTCTTTTTTCAACTGGTTCTTTTCCTAGTCACCATTCATTGTTCCTTGCACATCTTGACCTTTCAGAAGCTGCCAGTACTAAAATCAAGAGCCCATGTCTCAGTGCTGCTGATAACTGAATGAGAAGTCACTGGATAGTTTGCTGACCAGAATGTTCCCCTGGACAGTGAAATGTCTCTTTGTTCTGGAGTCGGCCACTGGCTGCCCCTGAACTTGAAGGGCTGTAAATATTTCCAGGTAACACTGGGAGTTTTCTTGGCCAAAACAATAGTAAGCAGCTCAAGCAGTTACCCCAGTACCATACAATCCTGTGGCCATACAAATATGAGTGCAGGAAAATGTCATATCAGCAAGAGCAAGGAAATGTACCTGTCCCACAGAGGAAATCAAGTCAAATCCTGTCTCATGAAGAAGTAATCAGCAAATGTGCAACTCTTCTGCCTACAAATTGTCTTCTGACTCCATGAGATCACCCTAAATCCAAGCTTGTGAGCCATTTGGCAAATATTTCAGCACATTTAGCAATTTTTGAAAATAATCAGATGAGACAATCAAGCAGCTTTCTTGTATTAATCAGCAAAGTTAGGGACATCTCCTGTCACAATCAGCATATCCCCTAGAGCAGCTCATAATAAAGTGATTTCTATGCCTCTACCAACTTCATAGGACTTTGACAGGGCATGAATGTACAAGATAAAAAACCAACGTTTGGACTGGCCATGTAGGGACAGCTTCTTCCCCAAAACTGTCCTCCACAACTTTACAACATCAGAGATTCAACTCAAAACAGGCAGAGGATGTATCCAATTTCTCCTTCCCCATCATCTTCTCTTCCCACAATCCTTCTCAGCCTCCATGCCAGATTTGCTTTCCAATCATTCTTGTACCATTCCCACCACCCCTTTGCCAAGCTGTCCTTAGCTCTCAGTTCTCTCCCTCTGCTGTGGGATTATCCAGCAGCCTGCATTACTCTTCCTAAAGCATACCCCCATGGATAGATTTGCTAATCCCTCTAGCCACTAGTGAGGGGTGAAGAGGAGAGTTGCCAGCTCCAGATTGGGAAACTCCTGGAGATATGGGGATGAAGCCTAGGAAGACAAGGATCTCTGTGGCATACAGTGCCAAAGAGTCCATCCTCTAAAGCTGTTATTTTATCCAGGGATATTTATCTCTGAAATCTGGAGGTGAACTATAATTCCACAAGTTGTGGTGGGTTTTCCAGGCTGTGTGGCCGTGGTCTGGTGGATCTTGTTCCTAATGTTTCGCCTGCATCTTCAGAGGTGTATCACAGAGGGAAGTCTGTTACACACTGTGTCCTAACAGACTTCCCTCTGTGATACACCTCTGAAGATGCCAGTCACAGATGCAGATGAAATGTTAGGAACAAGATCCACCAGACCATGGCCACACGGCCTGGAAAACCCACCACAACCAGTTGAATCCGGCCGTGAAAGCCTTCAACAATATAATTCCACAGATCCCCAGGTCCCACCTGGAGACTGGCACCCAGATCACCTTTCCCTTCTCTCTGGTCCTGAATTCAGCAGCATGCCTCAAACAGCCTTCTTTGCTGAATCCAACCTCCCCATTTTGGATTTCTCCCAATGTCTCTTCTCTCAAAATGCATACTCTGCAACCTTGAAGGGTGCATCTGCTTTTCTTATGCTGACACTTATCAAGCAGTCCCATGAATACACAAAGACATTTAATATTTTTTTCCAGGTTACTACAAAGTATAAAGTTGGGCTAGTCTTAAATGAATCATTTTGTTGCTCATAACCTGAATCCATTTCTTGTCTGAATCTAGTTGGAAGTATTTTTTCCCTCTACCATTAAACTGTCTTCTGTAGTCAATAAAAATCCCTGTATTGAAATGTCTCCCTTAATTTCCTTCAATATGACTTCCAAAGGCTCTAGTGTATAAACAGACTTAAAAGATCCCCCAACCTGAGTCAAAAGATGCATGTGTGAAAGCCACACATGCCCCCTCCCCCCCCCCCGCAATTTCCTGGGAAATACTATTGGGTTAGGATTAGAACCTAGACATGTCACCCTGTACCTATTTGCCAGTTTGGTTGCTTTCTTTTTTTTAAGCAAGTCTCCAGAAAAAAAGAAGGCAAAATGTAAAACTGTCCTCTGCCTATTTAACACAGTGAAAACAAGCCTGTTCCTCCATCCCTAGCCAATGAAGGAATTCACAAATGTGATTGACAGATAAGGGAAGCAAGCAAGAATGAACGCTTTGCTTCCCTATTGCCATAAACAGCTCTTTCAGAAACAGACTTTTCTCTGTGATATACCTCTAAAGATGCCAGCCACAGATGCATCTTTAGAGAAACGTTAGGAACAAAATCCACCAGACCACGGCCACACAGCCCAGAAAACCCACCAGAACCAGCTCCTTCAGAGTTTGCCTTAGTTGAAGGTCTACAGCAGCAATTGGTAGATCCATCTGTGTTGTCTGCTTGTTAGGATTTCATTATTTTCTAAAAATGAACAGTTTTAAGGAAAAGTATCCCATCCCTTTTGTGAACTGCTAAATTATCCCTCTAAAAACCAATAATGAAATAAAAATATAATCTCTTTAAAAATATAAGCAAATAGTGTTTATCAATTCCTTCTCCAGTTCATCGGTAAGATGGAGAGAAACAGAAAAAATAAAGTGATTTTTTTTCCACATCTGTTATTTGTCTTTGGAAACTGTACTGATTGGAGAGAATCTGTCATATCTAAGAATCTCAGTCAAAGCAACTGCTTTGCATTTGTTTTCTTTCTACACAAAATTTGAGGGTGTTATTTTAGCCAGCATTCAAGAACTTTGAGTTCCAGACTACCTTTGTGCAACTTTATTGTACATCAGGAGGAGACCTTGAAATAAACAAGTCACTGTCTCCCATAGGTGTGCTTTTAAGCTGGCTCGGCTGAAGGCATTCTCATCAAGGGAACTGAGAGGGCATTTTTACAAAACTCCGTTCTTTGATGGCCTATGGGAGTGCATGTCTGGGGAAATAGAGACTTTACATCATCTAATGCTCTTCTGTATGAAGTGGATTAGACCAAGAGTAATCTGGATTGCCCCAGTTCTGTCTTCCCGCTGAGCCCTGGTGGTATCCTTTCTCCTAGCAGACTCTTAACCCTGAGATAACTTATTCAGTTGTGAAATGTTTGGCAACCATGATTGCCTTGAAAGGCTATTAGCTGTCTTGTTTGTTTCCCCTTTGGACTACACTGTTAATTCTGGTTTAGCTGTAATTATCAGTCATTATTAGACCTATTCAAACTGTAATATGAATTATTATTGTTTAGGTGCTTCAGATCTTTGGTCGTAAAAGCTTAATAAATGATGATGATGACAAGCCACAATCAAGAGCCAAACTGAACAAGAGCTAGAAAATAAAAATCTTATTACAGAGGCCGTTTCCACACGGCCATGCTGGGGGTCGGGTCGGCGTACACGATGCCGACCCAACCCCCCCGGGACTGTTCGCACAACCCTCCAAAGCAGCCATTTCCTCGAGAGGAACTGATCTCTGTAGTAGTGATTCCAAGAGATCTCAGAGGCTGGCAGCCATTAACGCATGCTAAAGTGAGAAGAGTGTTAATTAAGTCTAGGGTTTGAAGACTTTAGAAAGAAATAAACAGAACCTTCTACAGAACAACATCTTCTTGTGCTTTAATTGAACTGATGGAGTACCAGACTCAGAGATCAGAAAGCACAGATCTTACTATGACTCCCTGTTTCCCTGATAAAGGTTGTTGTCCCAGCAAATCTTCATATGAGCAAAGGTAAAAGGAAGCTTTCTATGATCCTTTCCCAACTTTTTTTTTGTGTTGATTAATTGAAGAAAGTTCAAATGAACCAATAATGCAAACAATGTATGTAATATGCAAACCATAAACCAAGAATTTCAGTGGCTTGAACATGACCCTTAATGGGTTTGCAGAGCCTAACAGTTCAGCCTAGCCTGATCTTGCCAGAGCTTGGAAGCAGAGCAACATTGGCCTTTGTTAGTTCTTGGATGGTGAAACCACCAAGGGAGACTGGGGTTGCAGTGTAGAGGAAGACATTGGCAAACCACCTCTGCTCATCTCTTGCCTTGAAAACTCAATGGTCCTGGGGTCACTGAGAGTCAGTTGCAACTTGACAGGGCTTTACTATTATTGTTGTTGTTGTTACTGTTCTTGTTGTATGAGAACTAGCATGCCGTAGTGGTTACGAGTGGTGGACTCTAATCTGGAGAACTGGATTTGTCTCCCCATTCCTCCACATGAAACCTGCTGGGTGACCTTGGGCTAGCCACGGTTTTCATAGAACTTTCTCAGTCCCACCCACCTCACAAGATGTCTGTTGTAGGGAGAGGAAGGACATCAGTTTGCAAATCACTTTTAGATGTTTTATGGTTGAGAAAAGCAGGGTGTAACCCAAACTCTACTTCTTCTATATGGATTCAAATCCCACCTCAGTCATAAAACACATCGGGCCAGTCACTTAACCCACTTCACATAATTGTTATGAGACTATAATCGAGCAGTGGAGAGATGACTTCCTTGGAGGAAAGGTCAGAATACAATGTACTGATTAACATTGTGATACATTGTGTCTGGTTCCTGACTGTCGTTCTGTAGCTGCCAGTAGTCAAACTGAATCCTCTTAAAACTTTCACACAAATACTCTACAGTTCAAAAACATCATCCCAAGCAGTGTAAGCAGAGCTTAAGACTGAGCTGAGATACATTGTTTAAGATACTTCATCTGTTTAACCTTTGCCATATAAAATTTTGTGGTATTCAGTTCAGTAAAAAAGAAAATGGTAGAGGCTTTGTCAAAAAGGTTCAGAAATAGACTGTAAAGTAACCAGACACTAAGCTTTATTGAGAGGTCTTATGTCAGATGGTGCGGGAAAGTGCCATTGCATCTTGGCCAACTTATGATGACCCCATAGGGTTTTCAGGGCAAGAGACATTCATAGGTGATTTGTCCCTGCCTGCCTCTACACAGCATCCCCTGGACTTTCTTTGTAGTCCCTCATCCAAATACTAACCAGGGCCAATCCTTCTTAACTTCTGAGATCTGATAACATCAGGTTAACCTGAGCCATCCAGATCTTGACTTACATCAGATGCTTCATTAGAAATAGAAAAAAATATATAACTGTGCCACTGGATAAAAACTATATCAAATCCTGACCAACACTTCTACATTTTTAGGCATTTAAAATATTTTTTTTTAACTGGATGGACAGTGTTGTTAATGAAGTACAGAAGCTGGATATTTGTCCCATTCCAGTTTCCCCCTACACATACCCAACCACTAAACTCATAGCTAAAATTTCACTTTTTCTTGTCTCTTACTGTTGTGTACTAAGAGTTTTGCAAACATTCTGACAGAAGTGTCAAGATGGAGATTTTGGGAAATGTTGTAGATCCCAAGACATCTTCATGGGATCCAACCACTCATGATGATTTTGATCTTCAGGTGGTCCTGCAAGAATGTATTCCTGTTTGCCATGAATCATGCATAAGGATACCCTGAAAAAGCAGCAACAATGAATAAACAACCAACAGCTACATGGTCTGAACTGCTGCAATGGAGACCTAGGTGATTTCCTCACTGGCGATTAATCCTGGTATAGTCACCTGAAATATCCATTTTCTCTTGAGATCTCCTCACAGCCAAACCATAGAACACAGATCAATTTCTGGTGCTCCCCCCCCCCCATTTATCATGGGATTTTCCTAGATCTGCTTGTATATGCATCTTTTTTTGGGGGGGAACACTCCAATGGGAGCCAATAGGAGATGGGGGCTACACATTTGAGGGTCCATAACTTTGGCCCCCATGAACCAAACTTCACCAAACCTGGGTGGTATCATCAGGAGTGTCTCCTAAAGATACTCAGTCATTTTGGTGCTGCTAGCTTAACAATTGCACCCTTGACAGCAGGCATCCCCACAAGGGGCAGGACTAGACATCTTCAGTAGAAACATGCTGCAGTGAGGATGTTGGAACCTGGATGAAAAGGTGACGATTCTTTTGAAACTTTGTTGCATCTAGATTAAATTTTCAGTGGGAATTCGGCCCTAGTCCATCTTTCCCCCATCTTCACAATGAAAATCCATCCCATAGCCTCATCTAAATCCCATAAAAACTCCTTCTCTTTCCTCTCCTCTGGTATACGATCACTCCAGCTCATTCTGGGCCAGTCATGCCAGGTTCTTGAAGGCTTTGCTGTCACTCTGCCCCTTCTCTCTTTTTTTTAACCATTGTTTATTTGGTCAGCCTGACTCTGCCTGTTCTTGCTTGCTCCTCCCTTTCTGCTGCCCCAGTCTATACCAATTTTGCTGCTTTATTTCTTCTCTGTTATAAAGCAGGCAAGAAGTTCAATCCAAGAAAGGAGCATGGGACTTCAAGTGCCAGAGTACACAAGAATTTATGATGCACAAATTTAAACCCATCTCCTTTTAAAGTGTCTTTTCAGCCTGCCCCAAATTTTTTTTGCTGCATGTCACAGTGATCCATTACTAGATCAGCAGTTCTCAAAAGTGTCTTTAGCTGAAGATAAGGTCACAGTGCAGTCAAGTCTCATATAAATGAGTAACCAGTGTCTTGGTAGTCATATAAAATGTTGCTGTATTGAATCCCTGATATAGAGAGCACACATTTATAGAAACTCCATATTCCAGGTTACAGCAGCTTTGCTTTGCTTTTTTAAATTAAGAAATACAAAGAACTACAAAGTGTTATTGGCTTTCAAATGAGATATTGCAAGTTGTGGCATATTAACACTTTTTTTTCATGATGTTCACTGGATTGAAAGCATCAAGCAGGCTGGACTCTCAGACACATAATGAAACAAACAATATAACATGTCTGCAGAACTAATTCCATAGCACATTAGCCAGCAAAGTAAACAAGGATGATTCAAATTCATGAGCTTGTCAAGCCATGCAACTCTAGACATTGGATCTTTGGCCATTTGTCATGTCTCTTTACAGCACTGAATCACAAAAGGAAGGACACTAAATTCATAGCAGACAAATGATAACCAGGAATATTACAATGCATTAATTCTCTCAGGATGACAAATTCAGAGAGACTGAGCGAAGATGGGGATGGATATGAGATTGTGGCCATAGGCCCACCCCTGATCTATGCACACTGAATACAATTTGTGAACAGATACTTGTGAACTGTATCTGTGTAGGCTTTGTGTGTATGATCTGGGTCCTTGGAAAAGCAGTACTAAGAGTGCAGCACATATTTTGTTTTTATAGTGGTTTTTTTACAATGCTTTCTTTTGACCAGTAGATGCCTTTGTGGCCCTGATTGGGCAGATTTTTCTTGACAAATCTTGTAAATCAATAATTGCACTGTTGCCAACTCTGGATTGGGAAGTTCCTAGAGGTTTGAGGGTAGAACCAGGGGATGTCAGAGTTTGGGTAAGGGACCTCAGAAGGGTATAATGCCATGAAGTCCACACTCCAAAGAAGCCATTTCCTCCAAAAGAACTGATCTCTGTAGTCTGGGGATCAGCTGTAATTGCAGGAGAATAACAGAATGTCTGTAATTCCAGGAGAATAATGGGAAAGGGCTGCCAAGCCATTGGATTCTTCTGTCAATCAGAGATGATGGATCATATGGCAGTATAACAGTAAAGAGTCTTCCCCCTTCTCCATTTCCAGGATACAGCACATTTCACACCTTCACTAGAACATTTAATTTTAAAGATAGAAGCTACTTTGAAAACCCTCCATCTTTTACAGAGTCCTGGAAAACTAACACTTTTACTGTGCTATTATCGCAACCTTAAATAATGTATCATTACTGACTTCTACACCCCCCCCCCCCGAAAAAAGTTATTTTGAGTGAGACCTCATACCTATCAAAGGGAATGCACAATCAGATATATTTCTTAAGAAAAAAAATGAAGGCTCCTTTGAAAGTGTTGAGAGAGTTCGCAAATATTTCTATAAATATTTCATACATGTCTAAAGTGGCATTGCAAGAACCCACATTATGAATGTTTGCATTATAGTTATTTTTGCAATTTTAATGGTCATTTTTTTAATGCTCCCTCTTGCCCAATGGACTCATAAGGTGTAACTGTGCTTAGGATGCATTGGAGAAAATGTCCGTGTCCTGGCTTTCACAGAATTCAGATTTCCAAGAGCATGGAGTCAATTTTCTCCATGGTGGTATGCCAACTCTAGAATATATTTACATCAGCAGTACCCCTGGCCATTTCCCTCTTTGTATTTCAGCAACTGGCCAAAACCTTGCCACTCAAGAACCCATTTTATGTGTGCTGAAACCCTTAATTGCTTGATTTAATTTTATACTCACAGTTTCAGGATTTATTTGTTTACACCTGAACATGGAGTCCTGAAACACCCTAATGACCAACAGTTTTACTATAGCAAACACTTTTGTGGCTTCGTCAGATGCATGAAGCAAAATCATAGCACACAGAAAGATAGCGGACAGACCCACAGGGGAGAGGTCTGAATTTTCAGGATAAAGAACATACGATGCAAAAAAATTAATTCTATGAAAAATCTCCAAATGTGCAAGAACAGGTCAATAACCATTCACAACAATAACCATTCACAACAATTGTTGTGAACGTGATTAGGTTATGCAATGTACTGACATAGGTGTCTTGCCTGCTTAAACTGGTTAATCCAGTGAAATATACTGATGCATTCTGACTCAGAAATTTCACACTGTACTTTACCTTTGTTGTTCCTTTGCTGACCAATAGGGATGCGAAGGTTTCAAAATGGATTTGTGAGTTCTATTCGTGGAGGCTTTACACATTTTGTATGTTGTACATTGCTTCATGTTCAGCTTTGCACACTGGAACAATTAAAATGCTAAATGCCTAAATAGATTGAAGGGGAACCATCAACTCTGTTTCCAATTTTACTTTAGGTGAAATTTTGTAGCCACTGTGTTGCTTATAAATATGGATATTGCCTTGAAGATGCAAAGTTTGTATTCAGACATCACACTAAGCTGCTACTTGCCATAGCACAGAAAAGTATTGCTTGTATTCCTTGCACTTGTCTCCTTGCACAAAATACAATCAAGGATTCCTAGCCTGAAATAAACCGTGGTTTCTTGTTACATATAAATACAAGCACATGGGTAGACCAGAATTGGTTTTTATGGTCCACAAATGGTGGTTCGAAACTACAGTTTAATCCTCGTGTCTAATATTGGTTTATGGTGAATTCGCAAGATCCAGTTAATGCATACATTACTAGGAACCAGAGTTAGTTCCTGACCAGGAATCTTTGGTTCTTTGCAAAAGGAGAGGGGCACAGAAGGGATGATCAAGGAGAGCATATGCACACAAGAAAGAAGTCATGTTCTAGTTTGTAAATCCGAATGCAGTCAAGGTATTCTTTTTCTGCCTGTTGCGCTCCCAACCAAGAGTTCTGCAAAAAAAAAAAATACTGGCATTCTCACTCTCTGTCTTTATTGTTCTGTTTTCCTAGCCAACCAGTTGGCAAAAGATTCCTGAGTACACAGAGTATAAGCTTACTCCAGTTGCCTACACATCCTTTGCTTGCACATTTTGCAGAAACATCTGTGTTTGTTCACTTTCTAAATGATCAGCAGTAGTCCCCTGGGTGATCTAGATGTTGTAAAGCAGAAGAAAGAGCAAACATGAAAATCTTCAACAGAAACTGAACTGGCTCGAAATGGCCGTCATTCAAACAAACACACAGCAGAACCTATCTTGCTGCTTTAGGCCTGTGGCTTCTCACAGAGGATTCCTACGTTTCCAGAGGGCAGCTGGTTCCTATTAATATGAGCAAAGCAGCGGTTTCTCAAGGCAAGAGAAATCAGCCACAAATTGGACTGTTGTGCTCTTTGTCAAAACAAACAAAAAAACCCTTACTGAAATCCACATCTACAGATAGAATATCTTTCTGTGTGTTTTCAGTGCTTCCAGAGGTCATTTTGGTCTTAAATTGTACAAGCCATAGGTTTAAAGACCAGTTACAGATTGTGCAAGGGGAAAAAGAAACATAAAGCCAGTGTAATGTCAGCAACAATGGAAGTAGGCAGGTCTGTGTAAATTAACTCCATTTTGGCCCCTCCTCCCATGCAGATTTTGATTGGGTGGTATCACAGCAAACAGGTGGTTGAATTTACCCCCCTTGTTTTAGTACAAAATCCACAGCCCAATTCAGAGTAGGTGGGGACAGCACCACTCCAGCATTGCCCCTCCCTCTCCAAAGTATTTCCCTGCAGTGCAGGAATCCCAAAAAAGAAAAGAAAAACAATTATGCCAGCTCTGTCGGTGTACAAGGGCTGGGCAGGCAGTGGAATTCGACTAAGGACGGCTCTACCCCTTGGCCCACCCCTAGCTTTTGACTGTCAAAAGCTTATACTCTTAAAAAAATTGGCCTCTAAGGTACTACTGGACTCAAGTCTTGTTCTCCTATTGCACACCAGCATGGCTACCCTCCTGAAACTACAGGCAGGAAGTTACTAAAAGGAATCACTTACTACAAACTATATATGATTTTGATGAATGATCAGAAGACTTGGAAACCAATAAACATATCACATTGAGTAGAAAAAGACTGTTCTTATTCAACAGAGATGGCAGGAAAACTCATGTTTTCTCAAGTATGCTGCAGGGCAGGGATAGGGGTCGAACATCTCCTTCCTCTCTGTTCAGATCTTCCTTCGTCATCCCCGGTTGCTGTTCCAAGCAGAGCTCCTTGCCTTTGTCATTCAGGAAGGTCAACAAGGTAGCTTGCCTTCCAAAAGAAAGCAAGAAATCTTGTAATATATCTCTCCAGTGCCACTCCTATTGTTATCTGTTCCCTCTGAGCACAGATTGTAAATCTGAACTCAAACCAAGTCTCCAATATGGAATAAATAGATTTTAATTAAAAATAATCCTCCCAAACAGCCTCTTGCCTGCTTTCTGCTCCTCGTGATTCCATTTTCCTCCCTAGCTCAAAATATCCTCTTCCACTTTCCATTCAACATATTTTACATATATATAAAAAAGGTTGCAAATAAACCTGGGTAAATCTGGAGCTCCTTCACAATGATGTCTTCCTCTGTTATTTCCCATGCACAGCCTTTGTTAACTCACAATGTCCTTGACAGCTTTCAGAGCACACTCACGTGTTACATATCCCCCCCACCCCGATTCATTGATTTATGACTTTATACAATCCATTTTGGTAACAAACTGTGCTGGCTCACACTTGTATGGGTTTTGCTAAAATTGTCACCCACTCTTGAAATTGCACTTGGAAAGGAAAACAAATGCCATGAAGAAATGGAGAAAATGTTTCATCATCTGACACTGTGATCACACAGATAAGTGTAACTGTAATGACACATAAGGCCTTTTGCCATGTGGCTCCAGCCAGATCCCATGCATGGCGAATGGAATAAATCCATTCTGTGATGCTGTCTGTCTGATAATCCTCACATAAAAGGTTACTGTCAGACATATGCTATCTCTAAGACTACAATGCTGCTGATGCTAATGTTGCAGTAACAGATGGCCTAAAATATCTGACTAGAGTCTTACAGGGTGGTAAAAATAAAATAAATATTGGGAATTTTTCTGCTGTTTAGCAATACCCCCAGATATGCCATTTCAGGCATGCTGCATCATCCAGCCCACTTAATTGGTCATCTCAGGTTATATCACCAAGTCCTGCTTCTTTCCAAGCATCATTAGGTAAAGGTCAAAACAGTTACAACATAAAAAAAACCCTGTCCCACCAGTATTTAAATCTAATCTCCTGCCAACTTATCCACAACATCTCCAGAGACTTACATAATAGTATAAGAGCACACCATTGTTCTATATTTCTTTTTTTTTTAGAAATATTCCTGTAGGGGTGCAAGGAAAAGATTAAAAATCTAATAAACTGGCTATAGCCATTCAATTGTGATTGTGAATTTAAGTAAGGGTGCTCAACAAACAAAGAATTCCAAGCTGATATTCTTTGACCAATAGGAACCATGGGGAGAACTATGCTAACACATCACTGCCAACCTGGAGACGACCTGAAGCCGCTTCTACATGACAGACCGGATGTAATGGTGGAAAGCGCAATCAAGCTGCAGTCAATTTATGGCAATTTTATAGGGTTTTTGAGGCAAGAAACAAATAGAGGTAGTTGCAACCAGCAAGGGGCAAAAAGATGTCCTGAAAACAAAAGGAGGCCTAAGCCAGTGTTGCCAGCAATACTGCAATGTCACTTCCAGTGTGCACCAGAAGTGACATCGTTACATTACCAGTGACATGGGATTACTCTGGCATCTGGGCAAAAACTCTATGGTAGAAATTATTTTTTTTCTCTGAGTTTTGCTCAACTACCAAAGCGTCCCCACATTTCTGATGGTGATGAGGCTTTGCCACATTGCAATGCCAGCTTAGGCCTCATTTTGCTCCTGGTGAGCCCTCCCATGGACTAGCGGATTGGTGAGGATGGGAGGCTCCCCAAGTGGGAATTCCCTGCCCCTGGCAGGGACCTGGCAATTCTCAGCTTGTTGTTGCCTGCCTCTGTGTAGCAACCCTAGATTTCCTTGGTGATCTCCCATGCAAGAACTGAAGGGATCCGTCTTGCTTGCCTTCAGAGATAGCCTAAACCAGGGGTCTGCAACCTGCAACTCTCCAGATGGGCATGGACTCCAGATGTGCATGGACTACATGAACATCTGGAGAGCCACAGGTTGCAGACCCCTGGCCTAAACCATTCAGGTCGGAACAGGCCAGATGGATTGATAGCCAATTATGGAACTTTCTTTTTTCTGTCAAATTTAGGATTATGAACTCTGGCTAGGGACATTCCTAGAAATTTAGAGGTGATTCCTTAAGGGGGTAGAACTGACAGAAGGGAGAGACGTCAGGGGAGATAGGATGCTGTAGAGGCTGCCCTTTGAAGCTACTGGTTCCTCTAGGAAACTATTCTTTGTCCTCTGGAGAATAGTTGTAATTCCGGGAAAATTCCAGGCCCCATCTTGCAGTAAGTTAACTGAGTCAAAATGTAAAGTGCACGTACGTAGGAGCTGCAGAAAAGAGCACCCCACAAGACTCAGAACCTGAGGCTGCTATTACCTTTTTTTTAAAAAAAAATCCCTATAATATCTTGTAAATGAGGGAGAAAAGGAGATTGGGGAAATTAAAGAAGGACTGTGGCTCTATTTCATCAGGAAAAAGTAAACAGCTGTAAAAACGCCTCTAATGATTCAGCTTGTCATTTTTATCTGCTTCTTTTCAGACACATAGCTGGAACTGGGATGTGTTATCAAAAAATTAAATCAAAAATTAAAACATCAGGGAGTCTAAATGTCTGGTTTCAGGGACACAACAGTCAATATCATCTGTCTTTTCAATTTTCTGGAAGAGCTGGGTTTTTATTGTAACGTTTAGGAGTTTCAGTATAAAGTTACATACAACAAAAATTATCTCTCTTTTTTGCCTTGATCTTTTGAAAATTCTATCCTAATCAAAGCGCCTTTAACCAAATTAACAATAACTTTGCTTAGGAGTTGGAGAGCTGTACTTTGGAGAGGAATATTTGTTCTCCTGTGAACATGTCCCACTGAGATCTTTAGATGAGCAAATTTCTTATGCTTCCCTCCCCCTCAGAGGTGAGGTGGGCTACAGTAAGGAGTTATCTCCATTGTAGAATACTCTTCTCCTAGCAGTTAATCTGGTGACAGACTAGGGTTTCCAGATCCCTATTGGGGCAGTGGATCCTCTACTATGTGCCCCCCTCCTCCCAGAACTGTCCAGCTATCTGACAGGGGTCTTACCAGGTTTAGAATGAGGCCTAGATCTTGGTGTCACTGGCACAATGACATCCCTTCCAGAAGTTAGGCATTTGCAAGCCATTTTGCAGATAAGGTCCTGTCCCTCCACCAGGCCCTTCCAGCCATGTTTGATACAATAAGGGAACTGGAGGCCCCTTGACCATCTTCTGGTCCTTCTTTGGACCCCTTCAGCCTGCTTGGCCCAGCTGATGTGGAAAGGTCGCTGGCCGCTGTAAGATCTACCACTTGTTCTTTTGATCTCTGCCCTTCCTGGTTGGTGAAAGCCAGCAGTTAGGTGCTTCTGGGCCACCTGCTCCCTCGAGCAAGGAGTTTTTCCAGGTTGGCTTAAAGAGGCAGTGGTTTATTCACTCCTGAAAATACCTCAATTAGATCCTTTGGATCTAGTAAATTACCACCCTATTTCAAATCTTTAGTTTCTGGGTAAGGTAATTGAGCAAGCAATAGCAGATCAGCTCCAGAAGTTCCTGGATGATGCAAGAGTGCTGGATCCCTTCCAGTCTGGCACTGCTGCTGTTGTTAGATCTCAATATGGTAGATCATGACCTTTTGGTCCTCCGCCTTGCTGAGGTTGGTTTTTAACATCACCATGCTCCCCTTGGCAGGTTTGGTCTGGGGTTTTGGGGTGCGGTGTCACCAATATGTGGATGACACCCAGCTTGTGTTCACGATGATGGGGCATTTGACCTTGGTTCTGGGAGCTCTCCAGTTGTTCAGAGGCTGTGGCTGGCTGGTTGAGAGTGAGCCAGTTGAAGCTAAATCTGGCAAAGACTGAGGCTCTGTGGGTAGGTCGGGGAGAGAGACCGGCTGACTTTTGCCTGTCTACACTGGCTGGTGAGGCCTTGCATTTGGCTTCATCCATCAAGAGCCTGGGAGTGACTTTGGACTCAGCATTATTGTTTGAGACCCAGATTACTAGAACTGTCCAAGTGGCTTTCTGCCATGTGCAGCAGGCATGACAACTGACTCTATGTCTCTCCCGTTCTGACCTGGCCACAGTACTCCATTCAATGATCACCTACAGTTTAAATTGTTGTAACTCGCTCTATGCTGGCCTACCCTTGTCTGTGCACCAGAAACTTAAGCTTGTTAAGCTCACTGCAGCCAGGCTCCTTGCTGAAGCATCAAGTAGGGACCGATTACATCAGTCCTATACCAACTTCACTGGCTGCCGATCGAGTACTGCATCATATTCAAGGTGTTGATGTTAACCTTTAAGGTTGTGAGTGGTCTTGGATCTGCATACCTGAGGGACCACGTCTCCCTGTATTGCCCTGAAAGGTCCCTCTGCTCGTCTGTTGGAGGTTCCTGGTCCATGGGATATCCAGCTGGCCACTACAAGGGCCAGGGCTTTTATAGCCCTGGCCCCTACCTGGTGGAATAAACTCACGAGTGAGATCAGGGCACTGTGGGACCTGAATTGTTTCCACAGATGGAGCCTGTAAGGTGGAGCTTTTCTGCCAGGCATTTCCATCTGGCCAGCTGGCATGACCGGATTGTAACTCTCATCGGCCTTCTGTGGGCACAGCGGGGAGGGGGGGAAGTCACCATCTGAGCTCATTTTATTGGTTTTATGTATTTGAATTGTTTTTGTGACTGTTTTATTGTTCGCTGTCCTGAGCCCTGTTGGGGAGAGCAGGACGTAAATAGAAAAAATAAGTGACACATTACATCAGCAATGTCAAGGGAAACTTTCTAGTATTTAGGTAAAACAGACCATAGAGTTTTTGCCCAAATACCAGAGTGTCAATCAATGTTGTCAACATGATGACATCATTTCTGGAAGCGGTGTCATTGTGTTGGTGAAGTCGAGGTTTCGGCTCATTTTAAGCCTGATTACACTTTATTCACCCACCACTTCCTGGACAGTTGCCTGGCAACATTATGCCAAACTTGTATAGCAGCCTGAGAATATGCATAAACAAATTATCCTTCTGTATATTAAATCGGGCCATTGCTCCATCAAGATCAGTGAAGTCTGCCCAGACTGGCATCAGCTCTCCAAGTCTCAGAAGCTCAGAACCTCAAAGACTCAGAGGCCCTTTCCGCACACGCAAAATAATGCATTTTCAAACCACTTTCATAACTGTTTGCAAGTGGATTTTGCTATTTCTGTACAGCTTCAAAGAGCACTGAAAGCAGTTTGAAAGTGCATTATTCTGCATGTGCGGAATGAGCCAGAACCTCAGTCTCTTACATCAGCTACTGTTTGGTTCTTTTAAATATCTGGAACTGTACATGGAACCTTTTGCATGCCAAGCAAATAATCTGCCTCTGTGTAATGGCTATTACTGAAGAACCCTTTTCTTTTTAACCAGGCTTGATTATTTTTAGCAGTCTTGCATCCTTGAGTGCTTTAATTAATCACCCTGATTAGGTAGTGCTTTTTTTGCACTTATTTCTATTTTTTATATATTTTTTATAATTGACCTAGGGTCTTCTCACATGGAAGATTTCCCATGGTTCAAGTGTCAACCGCAGCAGTTTTTCACCAAGCTTCTGTTGTCCCTCTGTAGGTTTTGTCATTTGCTGGTGCTTTCCCACATGGGACAAAAGGTGGTATAATTTGACCACAGAGAAATAACAAAAGTATAGGAAGTCATCAAATGGAAACTGGGGATGTGAGGCTGTTTGGAGAAAATCATCTACAGGTCACTCAACTGTGGGAAAACCTGCAGGGGGGAAAACTTTTGTGTGTTAATGAGAGTTTGTTATGTTGCAAGTATTGTTTTACTAGCATTTTTATTTTGGTTTGTGAGTGCAGTCTAAGACAGAGAGATAATTAAGGACTTAGTTTACAAGTCAGGAATCCTGGGCCTTCAACCAGAAATCTCATTGCTGGATATTAATTTACTTTGCTACTGGAATGCCAGGTCAAGCAGCCAAGACAGATAGTGTAAGAAAAGCACTGAGAAGCCTCTGGATTTGTCCAGAGGTCTAGCATAACAGTGGAGATACTGGACAGCTGAACAGTTCTGCTTGCTTCATCTCAGACTCAAGTGAACAACCTACCGCTCTTCAGACAAAGCAACTGACCCCAGAGATCCTGGATTGAAGAATTTACACTCTGTGTCTAGATTTGGTTACCACCATCCATGGTCCTGACACTTCATTGCAATTGTCAAGTCACAGCTGACTTATGGCGACCCCTGGTGGAATTTTCAAGGCAAGAGACTTCAGAGGTGATTAGTCATTGCCTGCCTCCGTATCACCTCGAGTATTTCTTGGAGGTCTGAACGCAGGAAAAAATTGCAACAAAAATCAAAACCCTTCTTGCTACAACACCCTTGAACAAATATACTTCGACATAAGATTAGATAATAATCACAAACACCCACCCAAGAAGTTGCTAAGGTCAAGGCTGAAAGTATGCGATTGGTCACATATTACATAGCACATATTACATCAAAGAAATTTGTAATTTTAATAGACCCCATTTTACAATGTCAATAATTCATTTAATTATAACCCACCCCCTTCAAATTAATATTACCATCTGATACCTGAGCAAACCAGACAGAGGATACAAAGCTTATTTAGCCAGAATGAGATGCCAAAATGCAAAATATTTCATTTCCTTAGATATACTGGAATTTTACTCAAAGTAGTGCATGTACCCCTAATGCAATTTGTGCTTGTTTTTACATTCCTACACATGTTTCCATTGAAATATACACCTTTTTCATTAAATGCATATCACTGTCATAACATGATATAAACATGAAATATAACATTAAAATGGCATAACTGAAACAGAGCTAGATAAAAATTGGATATTTACCAAACAAAAGAGGCAGAATAATAATGGTGGCCTTCCTGACCATATGTAGGAATAAAAGGAAATGAAAAAAATGCATAACCGTATAACCCTAATTCACTTCAGATGCTGTCACAGCAGGCTCAGAACAGAAGGAGGTGGAAGAACGGACTTCAGTGAGGAGCAGTCTTAGATGAGTAGCTGTGTTGGTCTGCAATAAAAGAATAAGATTTCAGTCCAGCTGCACCTTAAAAACCAACATAATTGTCAGGGTATCTTAGGAAGTGACAAGTAGTCACATATTGAGATGTGTTGTCGGGCTATCTTTCTGCCCATGGCTGGGGAGCGGAGCAAGACCCCCATAAGAATGCATTAGTAAAAGTCTGCTTCTGACAAAAAATGGGGTGGGAAAGAGGGTATACATGAGAAATGGGAGATAGAAAGAGGAGAAAGGAGAAGAATGGGATGCAACACTGTGAAAATACCAGGAGTATGGCAGCAGGCAAACTCAAGAGCTTTTACAACCTCAAGGCCAACCCATAAATACTGCTGACCTGGAAACAGCAGGAGTGAAAGGGTGCAGAGATTGGTGCAATGCTGAGGGAATTCTTCCCATTAGGGTTACAAACTCTGGGTGGAGAATACCTGGAGATTTTGGGGGGTGGAGCCTGGGGTAAGCACAGTTTGAGAAGGGGAATGATTTCAACAAGAAATAATGCCATAAAGTCCATCCTCCAAAGCAACCATTTCCTCCAAGGGAACAAACCTCTCTCTATTGCCTGGAGATCAACTGTAATAGCAGGAGATCTCCAAGCTTTAATTGGAAGTTGGCAACCCTACTTCCCATTCTTGTCCTGAAGTAAGGGTGCCCTTGCAGTCACTCCAGGAATTCTAAAAAAAAAAAAAAAAACTCCACCAAGTGGAGCTGGGGCTAAGCTTTGGCATACCAAGGGAAGGGAAAAGCTCCCATTGAAAAAAGCAAGACTATTCTGTCTATCAGGCAATAGGCCCATGAACTCTATTAAAGAAGAGCTATTCCACCATGAATCATTTTAACTCATCTGTTACGTAAAGTGACATTTCTGTGGTAGCAGCAGGATGGAACCCCCAGGAGAGAGCTTCTCCCAAGACAAGGAGCCATGCAGTTTACAAAGGTAAACAGCTGACACAGGCTTTCCTCTTGCTTCACTGGTAACTGGAAAATGAGCAAATTATTGCATCCAAGCAGGGCAGAGTTTGTCTTGTTCCTTCCCACTCGTACCCACCCCCACCTTGGTTGAGCAGATAGCATTACCCAATCCAAAGACACAGGGAAGACTATAGCATTACCTTTTTGAAAATGCTTCCGTATCCTCCAGTCTTTTTCTGCACTAGTTTTAATATAATCAATCTGTACTCAGACCCAAACCACCAGCCACAACATTTCCCAGATAATCTTCAACATCCTAACAATAGCTTGAAGCATGCACTGTAAACCTCAATTGAAACATAGGGAAGGATGGCAAGAACATATGTTGCTCAGCACAGATAATGATCCAGATAGAATTTCCAGCTTAAATGTACATTTATCACCTATTGTGATGCTCTAAATGCACGAAGATTTCCACCTCCCCCCCCTTCCTGTTATCTGCTTTATATAATGGAGTTTTTATTACAATATGAAGTGGCGATCTATCTAGCTACATCTCTCCTGGAATTTGTAAAGCAGAAAGTAATAGAAAATACATTTACCTTCAAATGTCCTAAAACACGTTAAAATACACATAAATATATTCGGGATGATTTCTTTGGGGACAGTGCCAAGCAGCACCAGGAAAGGGATTCAGAGTCCATCAAGAGATGGACATCATTTGCATTTAAATGCATATGGAGGGGAAGGAAAAATAAGTTCTGATTGCGCCACAGATAATATCCTCTAAAGTTAAGCATGCAAAAGTAAAGGAAGGAATTGATATGATAATATTCCACCTTTTATTGTGGTCAGATTTTTTTAAAAAAATTATGTATTTAGTTGCTGTAAGTCAGAATAATACTAATATATGTATAATACTGTGTTTCCCCGAATATAAGACAGTGTCTTACATTAATTTTTGCTCCCAAAGATGCGCTATGTCTTATTTTCAGGGGATGTCTTATTTTTCTGTGTTCTGTTCGTCAGGCATGCTTCCAAACAAAAACTTTGCTACGTCTTACTTTTGGGGGATGCCTTATATTTCACACTTCAGCAAAACCTCTACTACGTCTTATTTTCCGGGGATGTCTTATATTCAGGGAAACAAAGTAGTACCCTGATCCAGATGGCTCAGGCTTGCCCAATCTTATCATATCTTGGAAGCTACGCAGGATAGGCCCTGGTTAGTATTTGGATGGGAGACCCCCAAGGAAACCTATGCAGAGGAAGGCAATGACAAACACCTCTGAACATCTCTTGTCCTGAAACCCCTGCAGGAAGAGTCACCATAAGTCAACTCCAACTTGAAGGCATTTCCCATATATATTGGTGTATATGGATATTATATGTATTGGTATTTATGGAAAGGCAACTCCTTTCTTTTCTTGCCAATTTTTAGTTGCATTGATTTCTTCCCCCGTTAGTTACACACAAGTGGTGTGTATTTTTTTCTCAGATAGACACTGCAGTGTTGCTTTGAGGCAAATGTGCCCTAACAGGCTGGTAGGAATGTGCCTGAGCCTCACACAAACATGAATATATTTCTGAATGATTTGAGTTTTCTCATCTCTGCTTTTTCCACCTGAAAAATCCCTATTCTAATTTCCTTCTCTGTTGTGCACATCAAGTCTAGGATTCTTCTATTTTCCACCCTTCTTTCATTCCTTGAACCAAATTTTCCTCCCAAATGGATGTATTTTAATGTTATTTGTGCATTTATCAATCGGTATTATACAAATGTTATAGACAGATGTAGCATGAACCTAATGCATAAAAATGTGCACATTGTTATATGAACCAAACAACATACAAACACACTACAAAAAAATCCAAGAAACCCAACATGGAAAGCAGAGAGCAGGAACTGCTGACAGAACTATAAGTAACTATAAAAAGAAATGAAATAATGAGCACTGGCCACCTCTTAAAAGATTCCCCCACAGACACTGGGCATGGACTTTTAAACTTCCTGTTGAACTGGGAGACAAGACAACAATGGTCCTTCCTGCCCATTCCTCATTCAACCTTTGATCCATCCCTTCACTGTAGCACATCTGGAGACCTGATGTGGTATAGAGGTTAAGAGCGGTGGGCTCTAATTTGTAGAACCATGTTTGATTTCCCTCTCCTCCACATGAGCACTGGACTCTTATCTGGTGAACTGGATATTTTCCCCTGCTCCTACAGCCTGCTGGGTGACCTTGGGCTAGTCAAAGTTCTTCAGAACTCTCTCAGTCCCACCTCCCTCACAAGGTGTCTGTTGTGAGGAGAGGAAGGGGAAGACATTTGTTAGTCAACTTGAGTTTCCTTGCAGGACAGAAAGGGTGGGTATAAATCCATTTTTTTCTGATCACCATGAAATATCTTCTTTTATGATTGCACATCAAACAGGCAGATTTAGGGGAGGTGTCTGGAGAGGGCAGAATCTGGTGAGGCAGCTTAGTGGGAGTCCAATGTCATTCCAGGGCTTCCATTTCTTCTCCAAGGCTGCTAGTTCCTCCAGGGAAACTAATCTCTGTACACTGAAGATCAGTTGTATTTCCAGATCTCCAGACCCCACCTTGAGGTTGGTAACCCTACGTCTTGAGGAAGGAAAATGCCTGGATCTTCCACAGATAAATGTGCATTCATTTTTATGCTTCAATACATTACCCAATGTGCATATCTTCCCTCTTTGGACATGCTGTATAAGAATGAGAAGAAAAGGCATGAGCAATTCAGCTCTCTTTTTGAGATTCAATGTGGTATACTGGTTAAGAGCATCAGCCTAGTATTTGGGAGATCCAGGTTCAAATTCCCACTCATGTCATGGAGGCTTGCTGGGTGATCTTGGACAAGTCACACACACTCAGCCTAACCTACCTCACAGGGTGATTGTGAGGACAAACTGAAGCATAGAAGAATTATGTAAGCTGCTTTGGGTCCCCACTGTGAGGAAAGATAAGGTACAAATGAATGAAATAAATCTTTTTTTTCCTTTTGGTATAGAGTGGCTCTTACTGACTTTCCAGTGGAAGCAAATATATGAGATTTTGGCTGACTCATCGTCAAAGCACAAGCTGTCAGTCCACATCCCAAATCTGATCATTGATACTAGTTGAATAATGAATGTGATCAAAATGGGGAAAATGGGGAAAAAATGCATATTCTTGTTGGAAAGATTTTTCCCACTAGCAAGACGTTGCCTTTTCCCATCAAAGGGCTGTAAAACTGTTTATCATGCTCAATAGTTCCTTCCATAGTTCAAAGAAATGTTTCAGATATTTTCTATGCTGGATGCTGTCACAATAAAAAAATTGATTCCATGTCTTTGTGGGGCGGGAGGGGCTATTTCTTCTTGTTTATTGTGGTTGGATTTTTTTTACTATTTCCTGGAGTTTCCTTCTAAAAAAGAATAGCCCTTAGAATCCACAATTGCTTGCACATAAATTCTTTTGCAGGTATTATATGAAGTGAAAGGCTGAGAGACTCTGGTGTGCTGACATTTAGATTCCTCTAATGGTGTTCCCTATCAAAGAGCATCGGAATGCTATTTTAGGTTCAAGCTTCAAATAACAACATCAACAAAAATTTCATTGACATTTGATTGCCTATCAGATTTTTTTTTCATTTCAGACATATTCCCAATTTATTACATACTGAGAAATATATTCTTGATTCCCCGCTCAAGAAAAAGGCCTTGTGTGATAATATTTCATGACAGCTGAATGTCAGTTCAATTGGCTTTTAATGTTAGGATATTAAATAGATAGCTATCAACTGTAGATAAGATCTACCTTTAAAATCAAAGAGTTACATCAGATATAGATATTTAGTGTTATTTCAAATACATACATACCTACACATTTGTTGGGCTCCCCCTGCTCAGTCTCTCCCGCTCATCTCTCTGACATTTTGGTGTGAGCCCTGTGACCTTCCTAGGCTTTAGAAATAGAAGCAGAGGGAGTTGTCTCACCATGTTTCTCTATTCCACAAGGACCAGCTCAAACAGCCTTGAATTAGGCCTGCTGCTCCTCCCCAGCCATCCACAGTAGTCTCCCTTTTAATCTCAAGGGTCTCCGCTCCGCCCTCACAGGTACTCAATCTCAGGCTGGGATTCCTAACCAGTGTCTTGGACAATCCCTGGCCAAAGAAGCCAATGATTTTCAGTACCTCTTCCCTTTGCCCCTTCATAAGAACTGGCCTGCTGGATCAGACCAGAGTCCATCTAGTCCAGCACTCTGCTACTCACAGTGGCCCACCAGGTGCCTTAGGGAGCTCACATGCAGGAGGTGACTTCCTTCTCTGACTCCTACTTTCTTGCAACCAAGGATAGCCACTGGTTCTCTGGACCCTTCCTATCTTGCAGGGAATCTGTCTTTCTCTAGCAAACTCATCCTGGCTAGACTGCCCCCACTGGAACCTGTCTTTGGGGCCTTATCAAACCGGGGTCCATCACACCAGCTCCAGACTTACTGAATGCCTTTTGGTGAGGCTGCTTTGTTCTCTGCCCCACTGTGGTCACCAAGAAGACACACAGGAGAGGCAGGCTCGGTTTGGAGCTATTTCCAGGCTATATATGGTTGTGAAAAACAGAGTCATCATCTGTTAAAGCTATTCCCAGGCTCTCAACTTTGTAGCTATATGTGCTCACTATCACTAGTGATGTAAAATTCTCTTTGGTTCAATTTAGAATCCACTCATTATTCACAAGAGAGCATTCCAAAGAAAAAGCTCACATTTTCTGAGATTTTTCTCTTGTCCTATAATGTAACCAAATCAATGCTGATGGTGCCATGTGTATTGGTGCCTAATTGTATTGTCCCTGGGAACTGTAGTTTCTGGCAACGGCCCTGAAAATCAAAACATTCATATTCTAAAAATGACCTAATGTTGAACATGTAGAACGGTATTAGCTGTAAGGTACAAGTTGGTTTCCCTTAGAAACGTGGTTCAGCGATGCATAACAGAAAGGGTAACAAAGCCAGTTCATTGAGTCTCTTACTTGTACAGCATATATGAAGCTTACATTGAGTTTACGTAATGAGATCCAAATATTTTCACTCTTGACTTGAAATGTGTCTGCCTTACTGCTGAGAATGTCTGACACATTTAGGCTTTTAATAGATTGCTACGATGGAAGTGACAAGCTGGTTGTGGTATGTTCCCCCCCCCCCCTTTGATTATTGTTTTCAGTTTGTTAAAAAAAGCATTTCAAAAGGTCATAGTTTTAAAGAGGAAAATTATCAGTTTGCAACTGAGCACTGATCCAAGAAATGCTAATTAATTGAAACAACTTGGTGTTACAGGAGAAGATGACAAGCAAATAGTGAATGTTTCTCAAGACAGACAGACAGACAGACAGGTCAAGAATTAAGTGAGGGAAAGTCTACTCACCTTTTCCAGTGTCCTTTTTACCCTTTCAGGAAAACAAAGGCTGATTTCTCATGGTCAAAATGCCCCATGGTAGATCCGGGAGGGTACCTGCCATGGCACTTTTTACCCTGATTCTAACTCCCCACTGCTCCCATGTTCTTCCCAGGATTCCCGGCAGGACCTGTGCATTATGCCCCAGCTGTTTCTTCACAAGGCCAGTGCTTTTCCATTTGGACTGCAAGCTCTTCCACAATGTCTTCCACGCATGTGCTGACAACCTCCGTTTCCCACGTTCTCACTTTCACTATTTTAGTTTGGAATGACTCTGAACCCAAAACAGGCACTGAGAATTGGCACCCTCACCACCCCCCCTTCTAAAATCCTTGCGGGGTGCAAGAGAATCGCTGTCCTCCACCCACCTCCTACTTGAAATCCTTGAACTAGAAGTACCGAGGAGTAAATTCTGTACCTTCTGCTTGCAAAGCATATCCTCCATCACTGAGTCATGGTGAGTCCTGAATAGTTCATTGCCAACCATTGTTGTCGGTTTTCTTTTTAAACGGCCCCCAAATGTGTCCATTGTATTCAATTGGACATCACACCAAGGATTGTTCCAAGGCATTCTAAACTTAAAGCTAAAATCATGAAGACTCTCAAATAAAAGAGGAGGAAGAAAAATTAAAAGCAGGGGTTTTTGAACCTAGTACTTTGTTTCCTATGTTTCTGGTTTTATTGATTGGAAGAAATCAATAGGTGACCTTGCTAATGAAAACGCTATTCAGTTACACATCTCAGTTCAATAGTCAGACTGAAAGGGCACATTCTTAGATCCTTTCATCAATGTTTGTATAGTCATCTCTTGCTGGTTTATCTGCTGTTTAGCACTGAGGCTGCAGGAAAATTAATTTCGCCATAGCTTGGAGATGTGTTAAGCTTTGATATCTGTGTTCTTTTGTGATTCATTTCTTCAAGGGGCATTCCAGATAAATTGTGCGCACGCACGCGCACGCACGCACACACACACACACACAAATAAAATCCCTTTTATTTAATCTGTGTATCTTTATTAAAATGCTTACGTTCCACCTTTCAGTCCAAAAAAAGAACCCTCAAAAAGTTGACCAAAATGCAATCAATTTAAAATGCAAATATAAAATGAACAGTGTTCAACCGTCTAAAAGCAATTAAACTTAAAAAATAATAATAACATATAACATGCTGGACAATACAGCTAAATAAAACAGCAAATGCCCCCCCCAAAAAAATTAAAACAAGAATTCAGATGGAATAAATCAGATTTTATTAATAACCCCTGCTAAACAAAACTGCCGTTAGCATTTAGAAAGTGTTGTATTGCAATTAATTAGCAGAGTAAACACTATAGCAGAGTTGTGAGTTGTCTTGTAGAACTTTAATGGACAACCAATGAAGTTATACTAAATACGGGAACAGCAAACTCTGTCTATGCAAGTGCTCAGTCTATGCAGTCTGTGTCTGTGGGTATGCCTCTCCTCTTTTGCTGGAAGAAACAGGTGGTTTCTGCATAGAATCCTAATAACATTTGTAACACATTTTAATTAACCCGATTACCCTTGTTTGCCTTTGCACTGGAGATTCCACCACTCCAGGAAGCGACTGCAAACAGTCCAGGTTGCTGTGGCTCCTTTGGTTTCTTCAAAAAGATTGTTCGTTTAGTTATTTTTGTAAAACCTGAGCTGAAAAAAAAATATAACGGGCTGAATTCATTTTAGGGAAGAGCCCTGTGCAAAGTTCTTCCCCAAAGCAGGACAAATAGCTTCCTCGGCCCATTATATTTGGGCTGTGCGGAAACCACCAGAGAGATCTTTCCAAACGTTCATATGATTCCAGGCATGTAACTTCAGTATTCTATCTATATACTCAAAAGTTAAGTCTTGCTCAACTGAATGAAGCAAGCAGGCACTTGTAAAATCCTAACAGAAATGCTATCAAAAATTATATCAGATGAGCTCATGGGAAGACATCATCATGGAGAAAATCATATTATGTGTCACCACACACAAACTTCTGAAAATAATGAAAATGTCTCCAGTTCATTTCTGAATATGGGCAGGTTCATACTGGAGAGTAGCATGGAACAGGCTAGTACAGTGGAACCTCGGTTTTCATCGATAATCCATCTGGGAAACCTCAGCAAAATCCGAAAACGACTAAAATTGAGGCAAACACTAGAAAGCAATGGAACTGCATGGGTCACCATTTGTTGTTGCAAAACTAGCGCGCTCTCACCTACAAAATCCAATTAAAACCAAAGCAAATAACAAACACCGAGACAAAATTTTCGGGGAAGGAATCAATGAAAACCGACGACTATGAAAATCGAGGTTCCACTGTACTGGCTATCACTATAAGCCTTCAAAAGTGTTAGTAGGCTTAACAATAAGAAATGTTTAGGCCTACTTTGGCCTTTGATCTTTGAAGGAATTACTTATATTTCCTTGCAATAATTAGGGATGGGTGAATACCATCAATGCTACCTTGGAACACATTTTACTTTCTAGAAACAATTTTCAGATGTCTGGTGCTCTACAATTATCCAGTTTCTTATCCTAGGAACCTATTTGTTCTTTCAGGGCTTCTGCATAAAACATTTTTAATAGGGCTTTCCTTCACAAGTAGGTCCTTCCCATTATATTACACTTGCAGACTCATCAGGCAATGTGGGAAAAGGAAACATACGAATCCATGATGTTCATGAGAACTGCAGCTATGGTTCGACATGACTTTGGGTACTTCTTTACGAACTGGAACATCAAGGATCAGAAAGTCTGCTGAGGTCAGTAAGGCTTAAATTAAGTTCTTATCATTAACTGGATAGAGATTGCTTTCCCCAGTACATTCCCCAAAGAACTTTGCTTTCAGCAAATAACAACTTACTGGTGGTCTCTGGCCTGAAACTTGATCAGCTATCCTCAACCAGGGCTGTAGCCTTTTGGCTTTGACCCCAACTGGTGGAGTGCTCTGTTTAGCATGACCAGACTCCTGGAAGACCTATTACAGTTTTGCAGGACCTGTAAGATGTAGCTATTCATCAGGCCTATGGTTGAAGGCTACAATGGTATCCAGTGGACTCCCTTTTCTTCCATTTTGGTGTAGTACAGTGGGTTGTATTGATGTTGTTATCCCTTAGATTTTTGAATGGTGCTGAGATATGTTGATAGGCATATTATTGGTTCTACTTTATTTTATTGTATTGGTGCCTGTAGTATTGTATTGGTACCTGTTGAGTCCTTCCAGGAAAGGGCAGTCTATAAAACTAATAAACAAACCAACAAATAAAATTGTACAGTCAAAAAAAGCATGAAACACTCCATTACAGTCTCGGTTTCTTATATGAATATATGCATGCTATAAACGTCGATGCAAGCCCAATTGCCAGGCAAATATACCTTGTTCAGACTCTCATGTGAACCAAATTCCTAATTAGTTCATCTTAACGTTCTCTAGCAAAGTTCATCATACGCATAGTAGTGCACCTTTGCATCTACACAGTAGACACTTGTGCATTGCAACTTGCAGCTTCTTTTGCACAGTTTAAGAACCTAGGACAGCTGTCTCCAGGGAAATCTCCCTTATCTTTATGTTGTAAACCTTTGGGCATGTATAGAAGATTCCCAATCTTCCAAACAAAATATAAATGGAATGAAGGAAAACCTTACAGTGTATGTATATGTGAATGCATGTGCTCACATTTCAGTCCTCCTTATCAACATCAAACTCCTTCATAATTTATAGGGTTGCCATCCTCCAGGTGGGATTTAGACATCTCCCAGAATTACAACTGATCTCCAGATGACACAGATCAGTACCCCTGTAGAAAATGGCTGATTTGGAGGGTGAATTCTCTGGCATGAAACTCACTGAGCTCCCTTCCCTCCTAGAACCCTCTACCTCCAAAATGTCTAAAAATTTCCCATCCTGGAGTTGGCAACCCTACATAGGCAGCCATTCTGCACTTCTGCTAATGGAGTATTGGAGAAGCAGGTCAGGTTGTTGCAGCCAGTTTATCCTCATCATTCATGTAAACTTGTGAGTCCACACCAGCAAGTCAAGGTTATAAATCTGCTTTATTTGAAGGTGGACTGAACTACTCATTTGCATGGTCTGGCTTTTGGACTTACCGGTATCAACTCTGGCTACAAACTTGGCCAGTGCTTCCATGGTCCTTAGTTATTATTGCCTCCATAGCCATATGTATAGCAAAGTGTCAGGCTTCATACCTTTCCCTGATGTGCTGTTAGATTCCTATGAGTTTCAAAAGATCCCTCCAGCTACAAAGCATGCAACCATAAGGTGGCCAGTACCAGATAACCCCATCAGACCAGATGTCTTAGGGTGCTTCCTGATTAGCCCTACCTATCCTGAGCAACCTATCTTATACCTGCCAAGTAGTTGTGGCCTAACTAATTTTCAATCCAGACATATTTATTTAAAGGAAAGCCCTGTCCACAGAGACAGCATGTAAAAAAGTGGCTATTGGTTAGCCGATCTGGCAAAAAACCAACAACCAGTCCTGCTCTGTCCTAAATATGGCAACTAGCGAGTTCCACACTACCCATAGGAAGCATAGGTGAGTTGGTCATAGTGAAAATGCTGTAGACACGAGGATGCAGCTAAAGAAAGCAGTCCACCACTGTCTCCTGATTGGCTGTCCAGATTTGTTGTGAGCCAGTTTCCTCTCATGCCTCATTTGAAGTTAATAGGGCCAAGGTATAATGTGCTGTGGAATGTCTCTTTGGGGGCTAATTCAGAAAATAAAAATTGGGCTTCCTCATAACTAAGGGTAAACCTGGGTTTTGCCATGTTTTTGTTTGATGGTTTGTTTTGCAGTCAAGACATATCCAACTTATGGTGACCCATGGTGGCAAGACACATTCAGAGCCTCCTTTGCAACCCTGGTCCCGCATCCAAATACTTGCCAGGGTCGACCCTGCTTAGCTTCTGAGATCTGAAGAGTCCAGGCTAGTCCAGACTATCTGTGTCAGGGGTTTACCATGTTACATAACAGGATCATAAACATCTCCAGTATTTGAGAAGGGAGGAAGATCCTTTACAATTTGAATCCCCCCTGTGTACACCTGACAGTCTCAACTTCCCATATATTTTACAGTTAAAAGTCTTCCTGTGCTGTATCTTACAGCAAAGTGGACCATGTGAGCTTTGGAAAGCCGGCAGGACTGACTAAACTGATTTCCTTGGTGACCTTTTCGACTGTCAGCTCAAAACAATTTAGTCTATTTTAAGTCATTTGAGAGTACTGTAAACATTATCCGTGGGGTTCAGGAAGGACTGTCTAAACCCTGACCTTTGAAGCTGGCAGGGGTGGGGGGAAATATTCCACTTTAAGCCATTTTAGAGCAAGATGATAAAGGTCTGTTGAAACAGAGGAATGTATTTTCTAAGAAGCAAAAAAGGAAAGCACAAACAAAGTCATTTTGTTTCATGCACGTATCCATATCTTAAAAACAAACACCACGCTACATTGCCACCACATGTGGCAAAGGCCCTTGCCGCACAGACACTTTAAAATGTTTCGAGGCAGGAAATACAATGCTTCCTCCAAGGAGTTCCAGATCATTTTCACCCTAAAGCGTTTTATTTACAGCCTCAGAATGTTTTAAAACAAGGCTGTGGCTAAACATGTGACAAGGTTTTAGGTGACTTCTATGGAAAAAACCAAAGTCTCCTACTCCTCATTGCAAACTGTTGCAAGGAGAAGGTAATTTGCATCAGGGAAGGAGTGGTGAACCCTTCTGCCAAGTGCTCTCTCCCTTCAGTTAATCACCTACCAGCTTTTCACCATGTGAACTTCCAGACAGGTTTGCAAGGTAGAACTCTATTCCTCTTCATCTTGTTCCCAGGGGATATTGCCCCCTCTGAAGTCATATGGCAGAGGAGAGTTGAACCTGACCAGTTTTAATGCTGGTGGAAAAGGAAAAAAGGATCACCTGTGACCACCCAAAAAGACAATGTTGGAGGCAGAGGTTATGGGACCTGCATATTTAAAAGTCAAGTGGAACAGGAGCTATAGTTAGGAGAGGGTTTGCTGAGACTGAGTAAAAAAAATGGCTGGAACCAATGCATATGTAAAATATGTAAGAGATAGTTGCTGACTACTACTGCTAGTAGAAATATTGTGAATCTCCAATTGGTCTGTGAGTCATTAAACATTCTGCTGGTATGTGGGCACTTCTGCCTCCCCACCCCGCCCCGCTCCGGCCAGCCATGCACTCAAGCTCTTGCTGCCCCATCCATTCTCCCTGCAACAGCACAGCAAGGGGAAAGGACACACAGAGTGAGAGACAGGTCAGGACAGGGGAAGACCCTCTCCACCAGCAAGCAGCCTCTCTGGCCATGAGCCACACAAGATGCGACAAAGAGACCCACATGTGGCTAATGAGCTACAGTTTGGCTACCCCTGTTCTAGATTCTAATCTGGCAATCTAGCCACTGCACCACATTGCCTTAGTTGGTCTCATCTGGGTATTTCAAAGCATGGAAACCTCCTTCCCACAAACCAACCAACAAGCAAATAAAAATCCAAAATCCATCCAGAGCCATGGCCTATAACATGGAGTGTCTGTACTTGCAAGCAAAGGGATTGATTTAATCTACTTAATTATGTTATTTGACCAGCCACTGCAGAACCCACCCATAGGGAATTTAAGTGCACACTGGTGCCCAGCAATCCTATGGTGATTAATAGTGGGAATATCACAGGCAATGGAAATCTGCAACCCTCATAAAGGCAATCTCAAGGGACTGTTCAGCTTGTGGAATGGCTGGCGTATTCACTTGTGAACTAGCATGTTAAGGATTTTATATGCAGATTAGCTATATTCTTGAGGTAACAAAACCTACATTGTATATCCTACGAGTAGCGCAAGACAGCCGCCTGCATTTGATATCAGTCTTTGAAGGGCCATTGAAGTTTTTTTCTTTTCTTTTCCGTCCCCCCACCAACGGTTCTTTTTGATATTAGGCTTTGTCTCAAGGAACCGGCATCACCATAATGATTTTCGCCCAACAAAATTCCCTAGAGACCATATTAGTGGTGAAACAAAATAAGACCTACAACTGTTATCAAAACAAGCTATCATGTAGCATTCAGGAAGCCGTCCAAGCACTTTGCGTTCCATCCCCTCAGTTGCGGAAATAATGAAACCTGAAACTGTGTTCATATTTCAGAGGTTAAAACTGGGGCTTCTTTGGGCCTGAAAAACAGATCCTGCTGGTATGATCGAATGATATTTAGCAGCATCCCCTGACAAAGGGCATTGCAGAACAAAAGCGGAGAGATCACAGGTTACTCTTGACAGCTTGGCTGTGATTTTTTTTTCACCTTAGTTAAAAAATGGAATGTTGGCAAAAAAATCAAAGAAAATGAAATTTTAATTATGTCATCCCAAGGGGAGGGAGGAAAATAAACCACAGATATGTGCAGACAGTTTGTGTTAACAATGAAATGGTGCTCTCTCTCTCTCTCTCTCTCTCTCTCTGTGTGGGGGGGGGGGGTGTCAGGCCAGAAGTCTATGGGTATATTTTGCTGGGTCATTGATTTTTTAGTCCTTTTCAATCAAATGGGGGTACCAGTGATTTTCTTGTATTGGGGGTATGAACAAGGGATTTCCCAAAAAGGCTTGTGTCAGTCAAGAGAAACTGGTACCTGCCTCCAAGCTTACAGGTTAAACATTTATTTGTTTACTTAGCAAATGTATATCCTGTCTCTCCAGAGACCCTGCTCTGAGCTAGCTTACAGCTAAGATAATACAAAAAAGACAAGATACAAACAGGAAGGGGTAGAGGGGAAGAAAGGCAAGGAAGATCACATTGACTGTGCCAGAATGAAGTCAGAACATATAACATCTGTGGCCCAGTTGATCTATTATTTCTAGTATTCTAGCTTGAACGTGGTGGTGCAGCTACCCAGTAGCTGCAAGTCCTCTGTCCCATCCACAGGCCCAGGTTTCCTTCCAATCACTTCTGCAGTCCCTTTCCACGTGGGCCAATAAAAGCAGCCTCTTTGCATGGCTGCCTGTCCCATGGACAGAAAGTATGTTGGCCAGCATGTCCGCCTTCGCACAAAGGCACATCATTTTTGTTCTTCCCTGCTGGCTTCCCCCTGACCCCCTGGACTATGATACAACCCATTTCCCCTGTGTGGCTCCACAAATGGGAACTGGGGAAGGGGTTTTCAAGAATCATGCCATGTGCAATTCTCTTGTTTTAATGTGGCTCACAGCCATAGCTGTTCACTCGGCTGGGGCTGCAAACCACGTTAAAACAAAAGAATCACACATAACACGATTCTTGAAAAACCCTGGTCTGGGGGAAAAGATGGAGCAGATCCATGTTGGATCAGGATCCATGCGAAGCCCCCCCACCCCCTCACACACACACACACAACCTGGGTTTTTTACCGGTGTTATCCCGGTTTAATTGGCCCATGCGGAAAGGGCCAAAGAGATGCAGGAAGAAACACTGTGGTGGCTCATTAAAAGGGCATCTCCTTGAGATGGTCTTTCTGGAAGAGAAAGGCCACAACTTCCCAACAGATATCTGGCTGCTAGAATAATTTAGAGTGCCTTTCTGCAGAATCTGAGCAACAGTTGCCAGTGATACAAAGTGCTGTAAATGTTTTTCCAGATATCAACCATCTCATCACAGCTTTAATGTGTTTCGTGGAACTTACATGTTGTGATTCATAGGTGAACTCACCTTGAATCATAACTTTATATCAAACTGCAAGTAGCATCTTACAACACTTGAAAGAAGTTCAGTTTTTAATCAGATGTTCTAAATTGGATCACAAAGCCTTTGCACATGAGTGTTCTGCAATTAAGAACTATGGATCATGTGTAGGGAAGGTTTTGAAATACCTAGGCAACTTTGTGGTGCCATGTTTACATCATGCATTGTGATGCACTGCCAGCATTTGGGTGATTAATTATTTATTTATTTATTTATTTATTTATTTATTTATTTATTTATTTATTTATTTATTTATTATGGGATTTATAAGCCGCCTCACCCCCGAAGGGCTCGAGGCGGCTCACAGAATAGCTGCACATTCAACAACAATCAACAAAACATATCAAATACAGGAGTGCAGCTTAATTCATTAAAACTTAAAACTATAAAACTTAATAGCAGTTTCAATTACATACCAGTTAAGATATCAAGCGCCCGATCTACAGGCCAACGGAGGGAGGGGATAGGTCGGCCCAAGATGGAAACCAGGGCCCGGCCAGATGGAAAACGGCAGCTTCAGTGGGGGGATTAAAACATCGATCCTGATCCAACTCAGGGTGGACTAAAAGGAAGTACTTATTTACTCAACAAGTAAATTAAATATGGATTTCACTGCCAGGGAATATAGTTGTGGTGATGTTATAAGGGTGATGTTATAAGGGTGAGGGCAGGACAAATTAATAGAAAACAGGACTTCTGCAACTAGGGGCAGAAAAATCTCAGGGTACCAGAGAAACAGAGATATACGGCCTATAGGGACATGGGGTTACCCATATCCCCAGGCACATGGTTTTTGATTATGTGGAGGGGGGCTGGGCCTCCCCATATGACAAAATGGCATGTGCCCCAGCCACTCGCCACTGAGTCCCACCCCTGCAAGAAGGCAGGGGGCAGGGCTCGGGGCTCAGCAGTGGATGGTCACAGCGCCCACTTGGGCCGCCTGCCACTGCTGAGCCCCACCCCTGTCCTCCATGCAGGCTGGCTTTTGTCCTCCCCAGGCCCTGGAGATGGCAGGAGATGGCCTGCAGAGAGATGGGCAGGCAGGGAGATGGGGGCAGGCAGGCACCTGGAGGAGGTTTGCCCCCAGGCACCATTTCCTCTCGATATGCTTCTGCAGAGAAGACAGGCCTTTACCTCCATACCCTGAGGACTCAGCTGGGGACACTTTGCAGCAGGAGAATCCTGTTTTAAAAAGAACTGTGGAGAAAACCCACTGTGAAGCAAACTTCTGTGAGGGAAGCACTGCATGCATAAATGCTAAGATCCTGCCCAGGTAAGCCAGAGGGAGAAACTCTCTGGTGAGGTCTGTTGGCTAGAACCCTGTCCCCAGCTAACCCAGGACAAGCTTGACTGGTCAGGGGTATGACAGGAAGTCAAGGAGGATTGGAAAGGTGCAGAAACCCAGGTGTGTGCAGAGGTCTCCCCAGCCGATATCCTGCCATGCTGTCAGCCCCAGCAAAGCCACCCAATGTTGTCTCATTCATCATCCCACTGGAACACAAAACAAGCCTCAGGTGGGTCTGGAGTCTGCTGGCTTACTAATGCCCAAATCACATTGAAAATGCTTACATCATTTTCTGTATCATCTGTGTAATTAATGTTAACATCATTTTAAGTTAATTCACACAAATGAGTATCATAATCAGGGTTTTCAGGTTAACACACACAAAAAAGTCAAAAATTATCCCTACTTGTTTTAAATTATGCTTCCCCTACCATTCACTATGGAGCATCTACGACTTTGTCTTCGATCCAGAAAGTTCCAAGCATGTGCCAGCAAGAGCTACAGAGTGGCTGCCTACTGGGGTGAAGAATGCTGCCTACTGCACAGACTCAAAAGCAGTACATTCACTTGAAATACAGTGCATTTAAAACTGCACACCGATCAGAACTTGGGCAACATGGGGAGAAAAAAAGAGATCTTACAAGCAGGGGAAATTCAGTTTCTCTGTGCATTATTAGCATGGTAAGTGTGTTTAAGGACTGTCTCCTAAGGGGGGAAAAAGAAGATATCAAGCAAATTCCATTTCAGCATTCACATATATATTTTCCAGATGGCATCCTTTACCAATATTTTGCATTATGGAGATTTTCATGGGGAGCAAGGTATTTTAAACTTGGCAGTTTAAAAGAACATATGGGATTTGTCAGTTTAGTTCTAAAATGTCTTTAAACTTCAAATGTTAAAAATCAAAATGATGGAGCTGATTTTTGAAAGTCATTGCATGTTGAGTGCATACAAACTTTTATTTCACCCACGCATGCCAGCACATGCAGTAACTCAGAGTGTCGTTAAAGCCTCTTTGCTTGATAACTTGCTTAAATACCTTATAATCTTATGGAATGGATCTTCCGTGTTTCTGTCAGGTCTCCCACATTATCAAGTACCATATAAATAGGTCCCAACCCTGTATACTGTCTGTTAGACCTGTTAAAACTGATTATTAGATTAATACAATGCACCATACACGGGGCTGCCCTTATAGTGTATCCAGAAACTACAAGTAGTATAGAGTGCTGTAGCGAGAATGACAGTTGGGACCATATATCACTCAAGTGCTGTTCCATCTACACTGTCTTCCATTTTACTTCTGGGTCCAATTCAAGGTTCTAATATTGGCCTTAAAAACCAAGTATGACGAGGACCAGCATACCTTAAGGACTGCTAACTCCCATGTGAGCCTTCCTGATTATTACAGTAATCTTTAAGGGATTGTTTTAGAAGTCTCCATCATCTGAGTCTAGATGGGTGACCACCTGAAAAAGGACCTTCTTGGTCATGCCATCAAAATGGTAAGATTCCCTCCCTAAGGTTATTCAGCTATCCTCCTCTATCATTACATTCTGACTTTTATTTTATTTGACACACCCTTACTAGTCCTCCATCTTGTTTATTATTTTAATTGTTGTTATATTTTATATCTGTGTCATCTGTCCGTCCGTCCGTCCGTCCGTCCATCCATCCCTATCCTCTTAAGTATTGTCCATCAGCTGAAATCTATGGATCCTTTGGTAGTGTATGAATTTTACAGTGGGGTCATGAGGATAAGGAGCACTTAAAAGAAAATGTGGGGTGCACGTCATGACACATTGAACTTTTCTATGAAATATGGCTGCCATAACCATCAATTCAGCAAAAATGTTCAGCTTTCCAGAGCAAGAGCAAGAAATATTTATCTGATTTAGTTCAGTGGTGTTATGTAGCCAAATATGATTGGTTATATAGCATCACGACAGTATCATGCTGGCCACCTGGTTCCCGATAGAATGGATCTTAGAGCAACAAAGCAGATCCCTCTTTTTGCATTTTAAAAATGATCACCAAATCAGTTGCCAATTGGGGCAGCCGCCAGGACTGAAATTGTGAAGTAGTGAAAATGATTCAAAAAATAAATATCTCAAGCAGATATTGGCTGTTCCCTTTTCTTTTTCCTCCTCCCTCTGTCCTTCACACTTGAAGCATAATTGAGGATTCTTAGTGGAATGCACACTCCATTCTCTGTGCAATATGAATGCAACTGAATTGGATATTGTTTTCTCTACCCGAAGAAGGATTCTAAACCAGGATTAAAACAGAGGTTAAACCAGGATTAAACCAGAAGGGAAAACAAACTCCTATTCAGATGGACATCTGCATTCGTACATTACAAAGAACTGGTGTTTGAACCAAATCAAGAATCCTTAATTGTACTCCTTGTGAGCAGTAAAAAGGGAGGAGCCTGGAAAATGAACACACAGGCATGAGAAACCCTTGAGGGCAAATAAGCCACTTTATGGCTCAGCACATAAAGTTTGCTCACAACATTTTATTTAGTTCTAAGGGGTACCCTTTGTGAAGGCAGGATCCACACATCACAGTTAGTTGGAGGGTAGATGCTTGCACTATTTCTCTTAGAAATGGGTTCATTGAAACAAGCCCCCAAGGGAGGAATAAAGATTAGTGTAGCAACAGACCTCCAAACTAGCATCCAGCTTTTAGACAGCCCCATTGTTTCTCCATTCAATAAACTGTGCAGCACAACGTATTGCTTCTCTATATTTTTTTCTCATTTCCCAACAGAAGTGCAAAGGTCCTTCTATCACAGTCACAGAAACAAGGGAGGATTGGTCTCCTGAGTAAGACAGGTAGGTGATTCTTCTTAATTACTAGAGCCAACAGATAGCCTTCCATGAAGAAGAAATCTCTTTAGCACAGACGTCTTGTGTATCTCAACAGAGGCAATGAAAATATAATTCTGCTGTGTTGTAGAGGCATTCACATATTTGAAAAGAGTGTTGTGTTTTACCCATCTTAATATTATGAGATAGTTCTACTGCCAGTTTAGGAAAATCACCTACACACAAGGATGCATAAATATTTTATTTAAAAAATTATATTCATTTTTGTACCCATTAATTATGAGCATTTCCATCCTGCCCATTTCCTTTGCTAGTTTTACCATTTTTGATTTCTTTTGTGCCATTTTTATGACACTTCATGGCTGGTGTATGTTATGTGACTTTTTAATCTATTGATGCACAAAAACAGACATCAATGTTAACATCCATTTGGTATTGAACTGCATTACTCTGGCTGGAATTTAAAAAATGTCCATCATTTTGTTCTCAGCTACTGTATAAAAAGCATCAAATCAAACTACAGTGTTCATGAAATTCAGTTCCATTGATACTCACATTATTATATATATTCCACATATGAGAAATCTACATGTCTGCTTCCTCATAGGGACACATGGTGACAAACATTTATTTGATCCCATTGCTGGGCATGGATTGATTGTGGTTTGACTCTCAACATGGAACAATTTTCAAATTTAGTTTAGCAGATAGTTCAAAATATCAAATGCTAATGTTAAAAGTACCGCCCAACACAATACTTATTAAAACTGAGGTGTGAAATGCTATTGTATATCCCAATCTTGTCAAATCTCAGAAGCTAAGCTAGGTTGGTACCCGAAAGGGAGACCTCCAAGGAAGACTCTGAAGGGAAAGGCAATAGCAAATCACCTCTACTTAATCACTTGCCTTAAACACTCCACCAAGGGTTGCTATAAATCAACTGCGACATGATGGCACTTCACATGGACACACACAAAGTAAACAAATGGTATGATTCAACAAAGCCAAATCCTAAAATATAATTCAGTAAGAACTGAACACATGACACACTTCTAGCCAATCGCCACATGTTCCATTCTTACTGAATTACATCTGGGACAAGAGAGGTGGAGAAAGAGCAAGCAAGATCGCCTCCTTCCCTCCCTCTCCTTTCTGAGCCCTTTCAAACTGAGACAGGAGAGGCAGGAGATGATCAACACCCCCCGCCCCAGTCTGAGCCATTTTGGGCTGGGACAGGAGAAGCAGGGGGACAGTGGGTGCAATCTTGCATGTCGGGCTTCTCAGCCCAGCTTGCTAGATCACTCCCTTCCCTGCCTTTCTTGTCCCTTCTTTGGAATCAGCTTCAGAGTCCATGTGTCCCAGAGAGTCCATGTGTCCCAGCTTCAGAGTCCATGTGTCCCAGCTTTCTTCTCAGGGCTCCCCCACAACTTCGAGGGGTGGTGCCCAGGGTGAGCCCCAGGGGCAATTTTAGCTAGATATGCCCCTGACTCTACCGATTAAAACAATATATACTTGTAATTATATTTTCTATTTTTTAAATTAGTTTGGAGGAGCCGTATTTGAAGATACACAGACACAAATACAAGAATCTCAACTTTTTGGAAGACCTGTCTCCCTCCCATTGAGAAGCACTGGGTTGACCTGCCCTCCACGGACTGATGTGCTAAGGTTCTTGTATTTGTGTCTGTGTAGCTATGGAGATAGCTCATCGGAAATTTTTTTTAAAAGAAAAACTATATATTACTGGAATCAGCAAGATCAGCTGAGTACAACGGTGTACTTTTGGAGCTGAAAAGTCACCCAGGATCGGAGCCTGCAGAGCAAACGTTCTGTGGCGACCTTCAGTAAATGGCAGCAGGAAGAATCCCTTCAGCTGCACACAAAATGTTGGACACAAACTGATCAGAGAGCAAAACGGTCAGGCAAGAAAAATAAGATGCCTTCTGAGCTCTGCATTCTGCACACCCCGGGCAGAAGATGTCTTGCAGGTGGCTTAGGGGGAAAAGGTACACTTGGAAGAGTTCTCCAAAAAAGACACCATGAGCTAAAATAAGGAATCCCGAGGATGTCTTAGGAAGATAGCTGTGTGCAGTTCCTTCCTAGGATGCCTTTTTAGCATTCCCCAGGATGCCTAATTTAGGTTGTGCAGAACTGACTCCTTTGAGCCTTATTTCTTTTCAAAATGAGAGAGTTTGAAGCAATGGAGAAGTCCTTCTCACAATAAAATATTCTGCATGAGGTTCTGTTGCACTGAAGTGTACGCACAACCTGCTAGAGCAGAAGGAGTCTGAGGCAATGATGAAAAAATGCAGACTTTGCAAATGCCAAATTGGCAGCCCCCATTTGGAATTTCATTGGTATGAGGAGATCATTATACAGCTACATTTGATTAATATGAATTTTAATGGGCAGCTGCCGTACTATTCTATGCTGGTGGAATGCCAAAGAAATGTCTGGGATAAGGTTTCTAGAAGGTTTCTTCGGCACTTAGAGGCTCAATTCTAATAGCTTCCCATGTTAAGCTGTTAGTTTTAGCAAAAAAACAGCATTGCTTTCTGCACAATTTATAGAAGATTGTATTGTTTTTACTTGTGCTGTTTAAAAAGACTTGGGTTCAGGTCAAAACACAGAATTCAGAATGTTCTTTAATGAAGGACAAGGCACTATGTACTTATCTTCCTCTAAAAATGGCTGAGAAAATAAAAAATAGTAGACCCTAAGGCCAATAGAAACAGTATGTCCCCCAAAGATTATTGTGGGGCACCATATCAAAAGGGATAATGGTAAATAAACTCTAATATAAATGCTGTAGCAGGGATAGACTTAGCCAATACACAACAAAGACAGCTGCCCTGGTCTGACCTACCTGAGAGGCTCCAATCAACCATTGTCCTGCTCTCTGACATGGGGCAGTGGGGTGGGAGGAGGAGAAGAAATAGATCAGACTCCTGCCATTTTCATTTGCATCCATCTCGTCTGGGGGCCAGGTCCCCACTCCCAGCAACATTTTCAGCAATGATTTAGGTTTGATTTTTTTTTTTTTTTAAAAAAAGAGGGAACTGTGTGAGGTCGAAATCCTGAACAGAGGATGAGTCCGAGTGAATGGCTGCTTAACTCACCCCATCCAGATGTTTAATTTCAATTTAAGATCTCCTGAGATCATTTTCTGCCCATGCCTGGAAAATATGAAACCTCCTATCTTTCCCCTGCAGTTCAAAAAGCTATTTGGGAAGGAGATTTTTGCACAAGACTGTTAAGAAGCTTTCTGTCTACATGTTTTGTATCCAGGATTCTAACATCCCATAGCTGATTTTCATTACAAAATTTGTGGTAGCTCCCAAACAGGAGTGTCTAACTTTTCATTGTTTTCTCAGGTACTTTCTGAAGTCAGTATGTGGCAATCCTCACATACACCCAATTTGGTTGAATGTGGATATAAACTCCTCCGTGACTTTTGCTGGGGACTTGCGCATAAATTTTATCTTCAGTAGACCCTGAGGTGATAGCTAGCCTTTTCAAAATGTTTGTCTGAAACAAACTGCTATCTCTGGCCATTTGCCAACCACACCTTTTTACAGTGCCTCCTGTTCTCCTGGGTATCCACTGAATCTTACTGAGGTTTCTTTAGCTAACGCTGTTGGTTTCAGCCTTAATCTTTTTAGACGTTAGCTTTTTCCCCTGTCTGCTGATTGCCTGTGGCGAGTTCCTGTAGTCAGGTATACAATTCGGAAGCAAGTGAAAATTAAATAACGCATTGGGTATTACTGAAACAGAAATGACAGGCAGAGCTTGACAGACTACAACAGTCTTTTTTATGTAACCAGAAGAAGTACTGGGTTAGCAAATGTAAACATAATGATCAGTCGTTATTTCAGTAGGTCTTAGGGAGCTAACACATTAGATGCTTCATTAAGTCGCCCCCTTTTTGGAACCAAACGCAGATGATTTTTTTAAAAAAATGACTGGTATCTAAAAAAAGAAGTGATCTCCCCACCAACCTTACTGATACTGCTGCAACCAGAAAAATCTGTGGAGACTTCCATCATGGGTAAATGATGTCATCAGCACATACTACTAAACTAGAGATCTTGGTTCACTGAAAATATGAGAAGTCTTGGGAGTCTGTGAGCTGTTTCAAAGCACCCATGGAAGGCCAGAATCTACAGTCCATGCTGTCAGCTGCTTACAACCTGGCTCAAATAAGCATCATGCTCATTTTGAGAAAATGTTCTTTTGATCAGTCGCAGTCCGACCATCACTAAGATGACAACAGTCGTTGAAAAACAATGTCTAAACAGAGTGGTTTAATTAGATACAAGTTTGGAACATGCTCTACTTGGGTTCTCTTTTCTTGTTCAATGTCAGGGAACAAAAAGCATCATTCACACTTCACTGGTGATATTTTAGACTTAACATTAAATTAAAAGTATGAAGGCTGCCGAATTAGACTGGAGTCTTTAAATAATACATGCCTCCTTTTGGCTCCTATGGTTTAAAATCTACATACCTCCTCCTTTGGCTTCTTCTTGCACCTGTTTAATACAATAAACTTCACTTGCCTTGTACCTTATTGTTTATAAACCTTTAAAACTGGCAGCTATTTGGGAGGAAAGTTTTTTTAATCAGTTTTTTCCCCTTTTATTAAGTCCATTCAAAAAAGGTAACTTTTGGGGAAAACAAAACAAAACAAAACGATTTATGGCAGGTGCCCACCACATCCTGGAGCTCTTTGTTTAATAAATATGTAAATCAATCAATTTATTGCTCTCCTCAGGCAGAGAAGTTGTATGAATTTATGAGTATCACTCCAAAATGTATGGAAGATATCACAAGGTCTACCAAGGGGCAAGCTGGGGTAGCAAAAAAAAAAAGCATTTACAGGAACAGCACTTGGAATCTGCAGATAATAAAATAAGGATGAATGCAGACCAATGACCATTTGTCATCCTCTTGGGTTCAGTTCTCAACTCCTGAAGTAGTGTTACACTTGGAAGTCAATGCCGTGATTTCATTTTTAAAAATATTATTTTAATAGTTCATGGTTACATATCGGGTTTTTTTCCCCTTTTCTTTTGTTTAAATGATGCCTACATGTTGCACTGGACATTTCTTGGAGAAGTTGTTTATTCTTAGTACAAATACATGAAACAAGCAAGCTTTGCAGTGCTGTTCTGGTAGGGGGTGTCACGGGGCACACAGAAGGCCAGATGGGTAATGCCTGCCCCACTGCAAACAGAGTGGTGGGTGATAATGCCGAACATGCCCCGAAACAAAGGCTCTCTGGCCAATTCTGTTTGAAGTTGCTAGAGCCTCACGGTGCATAATCAGCCCAGGTCTCAGCCACTCATGCCAGGTCCACCCTATGCAGTGCAAAGCAGTGTCTTGGTCTTATTGATGAACCTGGCATTGGACAACATCAGCGTGGAAGAAGGGTTTTCAAATCCAGCCCTTCCACTATTGTCTCTCGGAATGGGACAAACGTTAGAAGGGGTCTGATCATAGCTATATCTGGGGCCCCTTCTCTTCATATGCCTTCTCATACTGCTATATCTTGCATACCCCATCACCACCAGAATTCTGGATCAATTCCTCTAAACCATAGAGTTTGGGGTAAATGCTAGTGTGGTGATCATGCATGATGATATCTCTTCAGGGTCATGCTGGAAGTGAAATGACTCTGTCACCAGCAACGTGGCTGTGTCACCAGAGAACTCCCTCTCCACACAAGCTGATAAGTCTCTCCCACCAACTGCCAGCCTCAAGCTGACAACTTTGATTGCCAACTTCTTGCTGATAGTGGTGCACCCTCTCTCATGTTGTTCAGACGGCCAGTAGGAGATCTTATGGCAGTAAACTTACTCTGAGGCCTCCAGCATCTGAAACACAGTGACATCATTTCTGATGTGCACTGGAAGTGACATCATTGTGTCTCCAATGACTGTGGGGACACTCTGGTATTTGGTCATAACTGTGGTAAAAACAGCTTCTACCATAGAGTTTTGCCAGACACCAGAGTGTCCCTGTGATTGTTGGTAATGTAATGGTATCACTTCCTGTGTGTGCTGGAAATGACATCACTACACCTTGGATGCCAGAGTCTTTGGAGTACGTTTGGAGCCTACTAAATTCTCCACACTTCACTGTTTACCAGGACATCCTTGGTAACCCTACTGACAACCTTATTTCCCCAACGTGACAAATCATTCCCTGGTGCTGTTTCAGGTCTGACAAAAAGGCATAGAAGTAGGGATAATAACCTCCTTCCATGCACACTAAAAATGGCATCCCCACATTTTGGACACCAGAGTCTTTGGAGTAAGTTTGGTGCCCTGAGTTCCCACCCCCTCCCTGAGGCCTCACCTCACCAGTTTTCAGAACATCCCTGACAATGCTACTGACAATCCTATTTCTCCAGTATGGCAAATTATTCCCTGGTGCTGTTTCAGGACAATAAAAAGGCTTAGGGAAAGGCATAATCCAACCCCTTCCATGCATGCCCCAGTCCCAATCGAAATTGGCCTCCTACATGCCTAAGAACTGAGTTCCTGATACAGAATTCTCAGACCTTATCTGCTGACTGGATGCAGGGATGGACCTAGGGAAACTGTAATGTGTAACTAGGCCCTCAGCCCTGTGGTCACCAACTTCCTGAGACCTGATCATCAGTTAAAGCCTGTATGTTGTGACCACATATATATGCAGTGGTGGGATTCAAATAATTTAACAACCGGTTCCGGTGGTGGGATTCAAATACCGGTAATTTAACAACTGGTTGTTTACTAGCACCATTTTAACAACTGGTTCTGCCGAAGTGGTGCAAACCTGCTGAATCCCACCACTGCATATATGTATATAGTCACAGAATCTAAGGCATATTCCACATGGGTCAAAAACAGCGGTGTGAAAATGGTGTAAAAGGGTGTAAAAGGGTGTAAAAGGGTTTACACTGTTTTTACACCATTTTCAAACCGCTGTTTTTGGCCCATACAGAATCCACCTAAGAGTCTCAGGTTCAAATCCGTGCTTCACCATGAAGTTCACCAAATTATCTTGGACCAGTCGTACTCTCTTGCCTTAAACTATTTCATGAGATTAACATGAAGGCAAAATGGAGGAGTAGAAACTCATGCATACCATTGTAAGCAAGTGAGAGTAATGCACTATGGGTAGGTAATGCACTATGTGTAGGGTAAAATGCACTATGTGGGTTGGTAATCATGAAAACCTCTCCTTGAGTCTTTCTGAGGCCCTTTCCGCACGGGCCATAAATGGCGGCTTGGGGATGGCAAAATCGCTGTCCCCAGGCCGCCGTTCACACAGGGGGCTCAGCCATGTTGCGAGCCACGCCGCCGGAAGCCAAGCTCATCCCGACGCTTGCGCTTTCCTGGTAGCCGTGCTAATACACTTGTTGAGGAAACGCCGGCTGGAAGTCGCTGCCGTGCGAACAGCAGCGGCTTCCCGGCGCTTCCCCCCCCACTCCCTCCCTGTACTTACCTTGTCCCCGGCCCTCCGGCACGTGGCCAGGGGGGCGTGTCCCCAGGCCTCGGTGACGTGCCGGAGGGCCAGGGACACGCCGTCGGCCGGGCGCTCCATGGCGCCGGCTGCCTGGTTCTTTCTAGGACCATCCATGCGGACAGTCCTAGCGTCGTGGGGTCGGTGTCAGAAATGGCGACCCAAGCCCTTCCGCCTCCGTGTGGAAGCTGCCTGATATTGCTGTCTGACTTTCTGATCCACGTAGATTAGCTTCTCAGAACATGAAACAATCATGTTCCTTGCAGCTTTTTTACAGGCAGACCCTATTAACAAAACATTTTTGGAAAAGGTAACGGTAATAATAAAATGAGTAGAAATACAGAGGGGAAAAATAAGTGTCAGATATACCCTTTTCCTCAGTTAAAGTCATGTTTTTGATTCCGTACAATATAAAGGGCTCAGGACTTGCTTAGAAGAGATGAGTTATTGAAGTATTTAAAAAGACACAAGTTCAATATCAAAGAAAACTTGTCGGTGGGAAGGGCTCCTAATAGGACTAGGGAGTAAAAAGGCTCCATTTTCTTTTCCCTTACAATACTACTCAAAGAACTTAGAAAAATGTCACTCGGATTAAGGTGACAAAAATGTGCTTGAAAAGACAAAGGAATGCTACGAAAGTAGAAGGGCTCTACAATTGACAATGGCATAGATAAGTGGTTTATGTAGTTCAATAGAAAAAAGTGCAGGGATGATGAATAACAGGGGCATTGTGCGCTGAGTGATTTGCTACTACAAAAAAGAATATACACTGAAGAGGCAATAGAGTCTTACCACTTAATACGGTGATCATCACCGCCCAAATTAATATTCTGTGCTCAGATCTTAAGATGATGTTGAGAGTTCCATGGTGTCAACACAAGTAATTTATTATTTCTCCTCTCCTTCCTGCATGGGAGAATATAATTTTAAACTTAACAACAATATGTAATATTGTGGCCTTTCACATTATCACAAGGAACACTTCAACACTCATACAAAGCACTGGTCCATCTGTTTCTACTCAGATTGGCAGGGGTGCTCCAAGTTTGGAGGCAACACTGCTACTTGATCGTTTTTTAGATGCTGATGCCGAAGACTGAATTTGGGGGCTTCAGCATACAAAACATGTGCTGTAGCACTGAACCTCAGCCCCATTCATGATATTTTTTCTTGCTAACATTTGAAACTATGTGAGTGGAGTCAGTATTTTTTCTTGCTAACATTTGAAACTATGTGAGTGGAGTCAGTCATGCTGGTCCTTACTATTCAGTCTAAGAGATTCATATATTGTTCAAGTTGCCTATTTGTTCACAGACTCTCTCTCTCTCTCTCTCTCTCTCTCTCTCTCTCTCTCTCTCTCTCTCTCTCTCTCTCTGTGTGTGTGTGTGTGTGTGTGTGTGTGTGTGTGTGTGTGTGTGAGAGAGAGATTTTTCTGTTGCTTTGATATATGGACCATATTGGTGGTGGCTTGGACACACAATTCCAAAGTAGTGGGCAAGTTTTGCCCACAGCACAGTCTTGTCCTAAAGTGCAACATGTATCCTCTCCTCCATGTATGTGAATGACAATCCTTCACTTATTTTCAGAGAAATATTTGGGGCCACTATTGAAATAGAGGCCAAATGTACCCTTTAGCTATGCGGTTTCTAGAATATATTATTTTCCAATGGAACCGGCATGATATAATGGTCAGAACTCTGGATTAGAGTGTAGGAGTCCCAGGTTCAAATACTCACTCTGCCATGCAAGTCTGATGAGTGACCTTGAGCCAGTCATTCCCTCTTGACTTAAAGGAGAGGAAGAGTTTGGATTTATACCCCACTTTTTCAACCATAAGAAGTCTCAAAGTGGCTTATAAACTCCTTCCCTCCCTGCCCCCATAACAGACACTTTGTGAGGTAGGTGGAACTGAAGGAATTCTCAAAGAACTGTGACCAGCCCAAGGTCCTCGGCAGGCTTCATGTGGAAGAGTGAGGTGAAACCTTTCCCCCTTTGTCCACTAGCACCCTAAGGAAAAACTCCTTTCCCTCCAAAATTCTGTGTGTCACTTTCAGGGCTCACCGAGCAGTCCCTAATTTTGTAATACTGCTGTAGCATATATATGGGTTTCCCACCTTTATAAGAATGGACAATCTTCAACTCAGTATGTACAAAGGGCTATAAAATGTTTAGAGAACAAAACTCTTTTTTCTTTGCTGTCAGACTTTAAAAATTAAAGCACCAGAGGCTTCAGTTCTTTTAAAAGATAAACAAATAAAAAGAAGCATTTATTTATGAGAATAACAAAGATTTGACTATATTTATATGCTGTTTTTTTACACATCAAGGTTTCTCCCAGATAGCTTAAAAAGACATAACAATAAAACACATGGGGAGGAGGGGAATGGTTATATAACCAACAAAACATCATATTACCATCTACAGATTAGAAACCATATAACAGTCCAATGAAAATATTTCCACAAAAACTTTTATCTCAGTTGCCAGTTGACTTCGCTAAATGTCTGCTAGAAAAGAAACATACTAACCCTGTCAAATGACCTCAGCATCTAGCTAGGTTGAAATCAGCAGGTCATTTATCTGCATATTCTTTCTTGGGGTTTTTTCTTGGGTGATATTTTACTGCAAGAATGTGACGGACTCTTAGGAATTAGCTTTTATCGAGATAAATGAAAGCTCTCCAAGATGGTGACAACTGGTATTTGCCATATCAGAAAATCTCTCACCAATGCAGTAAATAAATACCAGTTATCATTACATGGGGCTGACCATTTCCTAAGAAATGCTTTCCATGAAATAAAAAGTAATATCATCAAGATTATATCACATGTAACATGAAAAAAGCTTAACTCTAGACAATGGCCCTTTATGTACTACCTACCCTGTGGCTGTTCGCTTTGTAGTATTCACCACCATTTTTTGTTTACAGCTGGGACTCTCCTTCTGCAAAGTGTCCCAAACTGAGCCAATCCCCCATTTCGTCCACCCTCTGCTTCCTGGTTCTCTCTGTGTACATAGTTTAGCATTCATTTGCTAGACCATTGTTGTATGTCATTTTCAGGGCCTATCATTCCAATGATAGACCTTCAGCATACAAATAAAAACAAACAAACGTTGTCTTGTTCTTCCTTGCTCTCAAGTTGGCAGGTAGTTTGCAAAGCAGGTGAGTTCCAAAAGCTCTTCGATTCATCTCTGCTGGCTTGGGGTGGTTGTGTCTGGACTTCAGGAAGAAATTCTTTTATTTTGGGCAGAGCACCAGAGCCAAGAAGTCACTGGGATTAGCAGAGGAGATCTTTGACTCACATTCACTCCCTGCCTCACCACTTACTCCCTCCTCACATTTTTTTTAATATTTGCAATTACAGTTCGCTGATTCTCTTTCTGTTGGTGGTCAGAAGAACCAGGGAAACTAGTGTTGAATGGACAGGGGGTGGGGGGTGGGGTGGAGAGAAGCAGGAAAACCGGAAGAAAGCAAAACACATGCTGTTTCCCTTCACTCTCCCTGCACAGGAACAGGAAAAGTCATGATTTCCAAAGTTTAAGAAACTACAGAGATTCCCTGATCTGAGGCGCAGTGAAGTTAGGAGATAATTGAGTGCATAATTGAGAATCCAACCTGAAGGGAATGAATGTTCAATGTGAAGGAAACCACAAGTGCATAAATGGCTAATATTAATGAGTATGGCTGCTTACTCCAGTACGGGCAATTCCCAAAGATTTTGAGGTGGAGCCTGGGAAGGACAGGAATCTCAGTGGAGTACAATGCCATGTTCTGATCTCTGCATTGCGGAGATAAGTTGTAATTCCAGTAGATTTCCAGGGCCCACATGAAGAGTGGCATTCCTAATCAATGAACAGCAGATATTAGATTTTTCTCCTTCTAACAGTCCAGCTAGCTGCAAGTGCAACTTCTTATAATGGTGACATATATAAGGCACTATTTGGAATACAGCATGACAGAAATAAGTGCTAAAAACAATGATTTCCAAAAAATGAAAACTCTAAAATTAGATGTTAGTTCTCTTACTGCTTAATCAGTGACATGGAATTGAGAAAGAGTAAAAACTCTAATTAAAAATCACTAACTCACATTTCAGCCAATCTAATCCTTTTCATTTGTCAACCTTTGAAACAACTGCTATCCGCCAGAAATGACACCTAAGCCTGCTAGCAGATTGTAATTACCGTTTTAATTTCTTGAGTTACAAAATTGCAAGTATTTCAGATTTTAATTAAAACTCAGGAGGAAAAGCAATAAGTGTACAGTAAAGCTCTCGATCAAAAATGCATATCTTACTTTGTGGGTGACTGCTTGTCTTTTTAGTAAGTTTATTTTGAGTTATAAATAATACAGAGCTCCCAGCTTTGTTGAATCAGTTCTGTTGAAGATGAGATATATGAGTTGTAACTACAAATAAAATATTACAAAACCATGAAAAATATATCATGTGGTTGATGAGAAGCTTGGGAAGTCTATTTTTGTGCATGGGGGGAAAGGCGTTCAAAGTCATGTTGGTTCAAAGAATGCAGCATGAAATGTCCTCATTTGCCTCAAGAAAGTCACAAAGGAACAGCTGGCATATTCAGGGTAGATTCACATGACCAGTAAGCACATGATAACTGTTTAATTTCCATACTTCATGGCAGCATTGTTATATAGCACGAAGTGCATGTGGAATCATAGTTGACCAGTGTTATATTGCTGTTCCAACAAACAATCAGAATTTGCAAAGCCTACTTCAGGGAGACTTCAAAGAGGAGATACAGAACAAAGTGCAATTTCACCCAAGCCAGATCTTGAAGAAAATGTAACAGTTTTGTCTGCTGAAAAAGGAAAGCCAAAAAGATCAAGCTTGTAACACTTTTCCCACATTTGTCATCAGATTCCCCTTGGAATATGATTTTTCAGGAAAGCCAAAATATCAAGGGGGTTTACACATGTAAAAAGATTTCAAGCGGGTTTACATATCGCTGACACAAATGGTTCCATCAGACAGTATTGGTTGCTGTCATGGACGAACTCCGGCTCCGCTTAGATAGAGGTGGTTTGGCGCTGCTGGTGTTGTTAGACCTCACTGCAGCATTCAACGTACTAGATCACAATGTTTTGTCCACCACCTTGCCAACATCAGGGTTCGGGGGTCAACCTTATACTGGCTAACACTAACCCCTCTGAGACTGGGGACAGCAGGTAACATTGGGGGGAGGGAGAACTCCCAGCGTCGCCCCATGGAATGTGGGGTGCCATGGGGCGATCCTCTCCCAATGCTTTTTAACATCTTCATGTACCCCCTGGCAAGTTTGGTCTGGAGTTTGGGGCTGCGGTGTCACCAATATGCAGATGACACCCAGCTCATGTTCACGATCGAGGGCAGCCTGTCTTCAGCCCCTGGAGCTCACCAGCATTGTTTGGAGGCCATCACTGGTTGTTTGGAGGCCATCGCTGGTTGAGAGTAGCTTGGCTGAAGTTAAGTCCTATGAAAACAGAGGTGCTATGGCTGGGCCATGGGGAGTGACTGATGGACTTTTGCCTGCCTACGCTGGATGGTGAGGCATTGCACTTGGCCTCGTCCGTCAAAAGCCTGGGTAGCATTTCACTATCTGCAGCAGGCACAGCAACTGGCCCCTTACCTTTCCCATACGGACTTAGCCACAGTCATCCATGCAACAGTCACCTCCAGGTTTGACTATTGTAACTCACTGTACATTGGCCTGTCTTTGACTGTGATCCAGAAGCTTCAACTCATCCAACATATGGCAGCCAGACTCCTTATAGGAACATCTAGCCAGAACCAGATCACTCCAGTCCTGTACCACCTTAATTGGCTGCTCATCAAGTGCCAGGTTATGTTCAAGATGCTAGTTCTAACCTTTAAGGCTATAAGCGACCTTGAGCCTGCATACCCGAGGGACCGCATCTCCCCATATTGCCCTGTTAGGACCCTCCGATCCTCGGAGAAGTACCTATTAGAGGTCCCTGACCCAAAACACGTCTGGCTGGCCTCTACTAGGACCAGGACCTTTACGGTCCTGCCCCCACCCCCCTCTGGTGGAACAGTCTCCCTAGAGAGACCAGGGCCCTGTGGAATTTTTCGAGTTTCTGCAGGGCCTGCAAAATGGACTTGTTCCACCAGGCATTTGGCCAGCCAGGCTGAAGAATGTTCCATCATCCTGGCCTCAAGTGGGTTCAGGGAGGGGGGCTTTTTATCACCATCTGTATCCTGTTGGGTTTTACTGGTTTTACATTTAACATTGTTATAGTATAGGTTTTAATGTTATTATTCTATTTTATATTAATGTTGTATGCCATCCTGAGCCCTTCAGGGGAGGGTGACTAATAAATTTAAAGAATAAAAAAGAGAGGTTTGCTATGATCTTTTTGATGATGGCAAAACAGTAATTGGATTATAGATGGAGAACTGCAGTTTATGATGTACAGTGGACTTTAAGAAGTGTGTTCCAGTTATAGATATTATTGTGAACTTACTGCTATTATGGATAATGTTTTGTATTCTTTTGCGAGCTGCTAGAGGAAAGGTAGCATACCAAATAATTCAAATCAATAAATAAAGCCAAGAAGATCAGCTGCAAAGACAAGGTGCTACTTCTACAGAACTGAGGTGGTTTACTCCAGATAGTAACATAGGATTAAAACTATCACTCTGAAAAAGTCTGTGCTAACAAACCATCCTGCCTTTTCTAATTAAACTGTAACTATTACAACCTGTTTTTGCATTCTGTTTAAATAACAATCCACAATCCACAATAGATTCTGTTTCTCTTTACCTTCCCATTTGCTTGAGCACACTTACATTAAGAGTTGAAAAATAGCAGTTGTTCTTCTAACAGGTGCTGTAACACCTGCAACTCCTGTTGCTTTACATTTATTGCACTTTACCGCAAGCAATACAAACCACTGCCATTTTGTAAATATTTGTCAGAGATCTTCTTTTTGAAAATATGGAAAATCTTTCCATCTGCAAGAAACCTTTACAATTGCTTGGTAGCAGAGGGAAGTGATAGATGAGATCAGCCAATGAAACGTAGTCATATTAGCCAAGTTCTACCTATTCTGTCATGAATGCATATGTGTAATTATGCAGATGGCTTTGGCCATTTACCCATCTTTTTGTTTTGTTTTTTAGGGTTTTTTTGCACTTTGCATATATTCTACATGATTGCACAAAAAAAATGGTCTCAGGCCTTAATGAAGGTCTAAGTACAAAGACTGTCTGTCTGAGTGAACATTTTTTGATATGAAAAAAGGAATTGCAAGAGGCTCCAAATGTTTCCAAAGAAAACTTCCCTCTAAGAAAACCCCCAGGTTTTTTTTTGCACTGTTTCACGTAGTTTTGTTACTCTTATGGCATCAATTAGCTGTATCATTTCTGTTGCTGCTGCAGCAAATACAGTCGACAACATAGCAGGTCCCCCAACACATTCCATGCCTCAGCTCCCCAAATTTGGGGGGACTTTTTAAAAAATGACAAATTTCTGGAGGACTATAACATTCTAATGATGTAGCCTCTGCATTCCCAACTTCACATTTTGCCAAATTTCTATCTAGCCCATTTCCTCACAGAGATATAAAGAGATATATCTCTGCAATGAAAAGGGCAAGATACTTCTTTTAAAACAAATACAACAAAAAGAAAAGCTGGCAATTCAGAGAAACTAGTAGATATTTCATCAGAATGTTAAAACACTATAGCAATATATCATTTGCTTTTTTTACAAAAAAGCCTGAAGAAGCCTTCTGATAGTAGGAGAAATGACAACTATGGCAGGTGATGAGGGGGGAAAATGGCACCAATGTACACGGGAGCTGCACAAATGTGTACCTTTCCATCAACATGGCATGCAAACATACTTTGTAGTCATTCTGAAAGAATATGCCAACCAAGTTTGGAAGAGATGGCACCAAAGTAAAAGAAAACATGGAAAGTGTGTGACTGGATGAAACTATTGTATGAATGCACACACAAAAAACATCCATTTTGAATGCCAAAACACAGCAAAACATCTGTGTGCTTTGGTGCCACTTTTTTTAAGGTTTTGTTTTCTTCAGCTAGCCATATGATCTACATCATCAGGATTCCTTTAGCCAACATGGCACCATCATGACACACATACCTAATCAGATCTGTCTCTGTGATAACACTACAAGAACCAGTCTTAAGTCTATAAAGTTGGGCTCATGAAAATCAGGCAGAAAAGAAACTGACTCTACTATCTGCTGCCAACTGTAAAAAAATGCAGTCCTAAAAAGACACACATTGATATGAGTTGATATTTACTACTTAGATGTCTTTGTCTGCTGTCCATGGCTGCCTAAAAACTTAGCTAAACACAGTCAGTGTTTGTATTTGCTTTACAGATTGCTCTGCCTGTACAGGTTCACAAAGCAGAGAAAGATATCATCCCAATCTGTTTATTTAAAGGATGCTTCCAACAGGTGCAAAGAGGGGATGAACTGTTATGAACTGTATCCTTGACATATAAGTCAGTTTAGTAACCTGACTGTAATTCTGGGGGCTATGTTCCAATAAATGAGAAGACTGAATTAAGTTTAGTATTGTTACCTATTATAAAGCACAAGCAGGTCTGGTAGCATAGTGCAAGGAACAGATTTCTCTAAAATGATTAAGGTGATCTGATCAGGAGCTTACCTCACATGTAAGTGAGGGCATCTGATCAGGTTAAATTCACCCAGTGATTATGTTCATGTCAAAGTTTTCAGCCTGTCCACATATAACTGAATATCCAAAGAATGGTCTCAAATCTGACAACAAAATTCAATGGTAGTGTCTAATTTGGCCTGGCTTTATAAGCTGTGTGCCTCGAAGATCCCTTGAGAAACAGCAGAATATAAATGACATGCTGAAAAAACTATTAATTGCCCCTCTTTGCATTCTTATACTTCTGGATGTTGTGGGTTTCCTTAAAGGAAACCTCCACAACAATTTTTCATTTTGCTTCCAGCCTTAATAGTTTGTTCTTTCTGTCACACATTGACTATACTATCAGCCTAGATACCAACAACAGCCTGAGGTCTTTGTAATACTGGTGCAATCCTAATTTATGCTACACACTCAACTGGAAAAAAACAACAACCACCACATAAAATTACACAAAGGTTTATCCTTAACATAAACCACGGGAATTAGTCTCAAAGCCTGTTTATCTGTCTGAATATGAAATGGGTGGCTTCCGATTTCTCTCCTTCCCAAGGGCGTTGTTAGATTTTAATTAACATTTGTTGTTAAGAAATTCTTGAATTAAGAGTGCAATGTAAGTGTGATTATTATTATGGGCTAATTATAACAGCCACTGTCATAATACCAATATTTAATTGCCTACAAATTATTCAAATCGGAATTTACTAAAGCAAGGCTGCCTGTGTTGGTGCCAATTACAGAACAGCTCTGGCTCTGGCTCGGCTTCATTCACAAGGAAGGCCAAGCACGGTCAGCAGACCCAGGCGGCTGATGCTTCTGGCTTGAGCCTCAAGGTCTGATATTTCTCGGGCTGTATCTCACTTGGGGAAGGTGTTTACTAAGCTGGTATAGTAATAGTAGTATAGCAGTTGTGGGATTCAGCAGGTTCGCACCACTTTGGCAGAACCAATTGTTAAAATGTTGCTTGTAAACAACCAGTTGTTTGCCTATTTTAAAAGCCTAATAAAGGTGGTGGTGGTGGTGGTGGTGGTGGTTGAACAACCAGTTGTTAAATTATTTGAATCCCACCACCGGAACCGGTTGTTAAATTATTTGAATCCCACCACTGTAGTATAGTATATTTAAGTTATATACCGCCCTCCCCCGAAAGGCTTGAGGCAGTGCACAACAGCATAATAACAATAGATAAACATAACATTGTAGAACAACCATCAATAATCGCATCAATAACATAGGGTCAATAAACATAGCATCATAAACATAACATCATAAATCATAACATAGCATCATGACTCATAACATTGTTCAACAACCATCAATAGACACATCAATAAACTGAGGATCATAACATCATAAACATAACATCATAAATGTAGCAACATAGACATAGTATTATAATACCAATACAGTAATAATAGAACATATAAAAATCATAAGTACCCTCATGATCTATCCTCATGATCTTTCCTAACCATAGTGAGGCAGTTACTGACATTACCAGCATTGAAGGTCCAACCATTGGAGGATTATTAGAGAAGATCACTAGCTCCAGCTTGGGAAATTCTTGGAGATTTTGGGGAGTGGAGCCTGAGGAGGGTGAGATTTAGGGAGGGGAGGGGTTCCAATGTAATGCCACATGTAATGCCAAAGAGGCCATTTTCTCCAGATGAACTGAATTCTGTTCCCTAGAGATCAATTGTAATAATAGGCGATCTCCAGCTACTGGCAATCCACCAATAGAAGTGAATCAAAACTATGTAAGAACATTTCATTTAATTCAACACTTTTCCATCTCACAATGGCCGTTTCAAGATGATAAGTTAAAAGCGGCTGACCTGGGAGGCGATAAAAACGCGCTGCCTCCCCCAGGCTTCGCCATTCGCATTGCAGGCTAGCGGGCTGCTTGCTTGAAACGTTAGCAGCGCTCGCACCTGGCTGCCCCTTCCTCTCCCACCTCAGGTGATGGCCAGGCGTTAGGCCGCCTTCTAAAGCTCAACAACCCTTTAAAGCGGTTGTTTTGAGGGAACTAGCTGCCTTCCCAGCAGCATCGGGTCGCGAATACCAGGCACTGCCGGGAATGCACGCTAGTTTCTCTTCCCTTTCCCACTCACCTTGTCCCCGTTGTCCTCAGCCTGCTGGTTTCTCCGAAGCCCCTCCCTCACTGTCCCTCCAACCCTGGAGGTCGGAGGGCAGCCTGAGCAGGGCTTCGGAGTGCCAGCAGGCCAACCCGTGACGGGGAACACAAAGGTGAGTGGGAAAGGGAAGGGGGCAGAGGCGACTTCCATGCTTGGGAACCGCATACAATTCGTCTTGTCCGCCCGGCCGGGTTTTCTCCTGAGGTCAAGCACGCGACGCGCCCTAGCGTGCTAACGGCGACTCACGCTACCCACGCACGGGCAAAAATTTCTTGCCGGCGATGGGGGGGTACCTTGAAGGGCCGTCGCGAAAAGCGGGCCAATGTGTTTTCATTGAATCTCTTCTACTAGTTTCACTAGTCCAAATCTTTTTAACTCTCAAATGGTACCAGTAGTGTTCTAGGTTAACTTTGCTGTGGTTTTCAAGCTCTCTGCCTCTACATTCTTCTGATGTAAATAGCATTAGTCCTTTTTTTTTATGGGTGACTGAATGTGGCAGCGTAATTTTGCCTGCACATTGCAAATGGAACTCTTCTTACAGGGCAGATTTTAAATCAATGAGGCTGGGCAAATAGAACTTTGATGCAGAAAACTATAGCAACCTCTGACAGGTCAATTGTTAGAAGCGGAATGAAAGCTGATCAGGTATTCCCTTCCACATTTCTTCCTTGTCTTTGTAGCTGCGTGATTCTTGAATCATTCAGATGTTTGAATTGTTGCCTCGAGAAACTTAAGAAGTTAGATGTTGCTGTACTGTCAGCTTGAGGACAATGGACTTTTGTTGCTCCATTGTGAAAAAAATGCAATTCTGACAATGAGGTACACTTTTCATATTTGAAATGATCAAATTCAAATGAGAATGTGAATGAAGATTATTTTCAGTCTGCTATTGAAATGCTTCTCAGATCTTCCCCCAACCCCCATCCATTGCATTGTGGGTCCTAACTTTCAGAAGTGATGTGGTTGGTTACCGCAAACCTATTTTTTTCCTGTTTAAGGATGAGAACATGTTTTATACTTTCATTATTTTTATAGTTGATTATATTTTTGAAATTTGCAAAGGTACATTCCTAGATCAGACCAGTGGTCCATCTAGTCCATAATCCTGTTTCACACCAGTTGTCATATGGACCAGCAAACAGAATAATGAGGCCCTGACATTGCCTCCTAGCACAAATATTCAGATGTTTAGTGCTTCTAAATACGGACATTTCCTTTAGTCAAGCCAACTAAGATCCACTGATGGACCTCTATGCTACGAATCTCCTTTTAAAATCACCTATGATAGTGTCCAGCATGATATAGTGGTTAAATGCAGTGGACTCTAATCTGGAGAACTGGGTTTCCCTGCTCCTATACATGAAGCCTGCTGGGCTAGTCACAGTTCTTCAGAACATTGTCAGTCCCACCTACCTCCCAAGGTGTCTGTTGTGGGGAGAGGAAGAGAAGGAATTTGCAAGCCTCCTTGAGTCTCCTTACCAGAGAGAAAGGCAAGGTATAAATCCAAACTCTTCTCTTTTTCCACTACTACATCCACTGGAAGTATATTTTACAATTTAATGTCCTGAATCTGAATGCTAGCAAAAGGGAATAGGGAGGAAAAGCTATTTATAATGGCTTTCTCAAGGTCATGCATTTTTTTATATAACCCTCTGTCTTGCCTAATTTTATCAGCTTCTATTTTTGTCTGTAGTTTTGTTTCTCTGATTTTCACTATCGGTTTGGTTAATTCATCTACCATTCATTAATTCCTCACATTTCTATCATACCCTGCTTGGAAAGGAGGGATCACAGGGTGGTGTTTTTGAATTGGCACATCAGTCATTTTTACCCAGGAAGTAGATTAGACTAAGGCTCTTTCCCCACTTTCCTTAAGCCCCGCGCTACTCTCCTCAAATAGCGCAGGGTCCAGCTCCCTTCCCCACTTCAGGGGCTGCGAGAACGCAGCTGCCCCGACGCTGCCTCTCTCCCGCCCCCTTGACGCGGGGAATTCCTGGCGCCTTTTGAAATGGCGCCTTTTGATGACCCCGCACAGAGCGCGGGGTCGTGGGGAAGCCGGGGCGCGTGCCAGGAATTGCCTCGGGCAAAGGTGAGTGGGGAAAGGGCTTAAGATGGAACGATTGACCCAAAGTCTTTCTCTGAGCTTTATGTCCCAAGTTGGAATTTGAACTTGTCCATGTTTCATGTGTGACTGTTCATCTTATATTGTGTATATGTGTGGCGCAGATTTTGTGTGGTATGTACAGTTACAGCTTAATTCATTTTTAAATAATAAGCATAATGTATAAACCTGATTTACATACATGAAAATTCCATTGAAATTTATATATGTTTTATGAGAAAATCCGATGCGAGGAAACAGAAAAGAGAAACCAGGATTTGCATTAAAGGAACAAGGCATGGGGATTGTTATATCAAAACGACAAACATCAGAAATTTGAAATTATTATCCCTAGTTATGTTGTGGTGCTTCAATTATGGAATGTCTTCCCTGCTGCTATTGACCTGGTATGAAGTCTGTTGAGTGTGAGGGGCCAGGTGAAAATGTCTTTAATTCCAACTTCGTTATGTATTGTTGATGGTTGATTCTGTATTATCTTCCTTGATAATTTTGGTGCAAGATGTAATATTAATCCAATTGTTCTGCTGCTGCTCTGAAATGGATCGGTTGCTTGTTTTACTTAAAACTTTTTTTTTGCTGTGACTTTTCCTTGCTGACTGATGCTGTTGATTTTATTGTGTTGGGGTTTTTTATTACTATTTTTTCCTGTTTCAATTGTTCTTAGTGTTCAAGTAAGCTTTTGGCTAAGAGTACAGGATAAGAATGTTTTAAATAAATAAATATCACTACAGAAAAGGACAGAATACTGTTAATTTGTAAACTATTTGGTAATGTGACTGTGTGAGTCCCCAAAAGCCACTCCACTCTATCTGAGCAGGTGTCCTGCGGTTGCTATTACAGGAGCAAGCAAGATCAGGGTGATAACAGCTGTAAAATGCAGGTTAGGGCTCAACAAGAATTTAAAGGCCACTGGCTGAACAACAGGAGAGTTGTACACTGGAACTGCAGAACTAGGCAGCTGAGAGAGGGCCAGAGCAAGGGAGAACTGTGCCCGGGGCACAGAAGCACCCTGCGCTCCCGCCATGCCCCTGTCTGCCCTGGAATGCCCCTGCCACACATTGGAATGCCTCCGCCATGACCCTGCACTGGCGCATGCCCAGTGTGTCGCACCCCCCCATCCCCTTGGTGCTACGCCCCTGAGCTGAGATGTTGCATAACAGCCTCAAAGTAGTAACTTTGTTTTTTGGTTTTTTTAATGTTAGCACTGGAAACCACACCTACCTTGGTACCTCAGTGGAGGCCCTGAACCAGGAAGCACTTAAAACAGTGTCTTGCCACCTGAACCTGTACTGGGGGAAAGGAGGCATCATGTAGTTCATGTCTAATATTTATAGGGGCCTTCCCACCACAGCATGCCTGCTGATCCACATCATGAGGGATAAATCCACAGTGGCTCCTTCCCATGCTTATGTCATCCCTGCCAAAAGTGGAATAATTTGGAGGTAGGAAGTACTTACAATGTAGGGTTTAATGACTTTGTAACATTACATTTCTGACATCTGTGCAGCACATGTAGAATCACACTCATGGACCTTCCTGTGTCATCCACTCTGCATAACCCTGACGGTCCCTTTTCCCCTATAAAAAGCTTCCTTGCCCAGCAGCCAGTGCTCAATATCTGTGAACACCTCTCGGTCTGTGATATTGTACCACCATGTGTTGTTCTTCTGCCAAAGCTAAGTGCGGGTCACTCAGTTCTGTTCATCGGACCATTCTGCTCCACGATCAGGTGACTATAATCCTTACTTCCCCAATTCCCTCATCCATTCCAGACCTATATCCTCACAACTGTTTATATCCTAGGACTGCACGTGTGTTCTGCTGGTTTGATTATTGTGTGCTTGTGTACTCCCATTATCCCTTAATAAAATTGTTAAACTTTATTTGCTGTCCTGCAGGATTTCTGGCAAAAGCTGACTTCTGTAAAACATAGGAAAACAAGATCTCAGGCTTGCCCAGCCTCTTGCTAAGCCTAGAGTCTGTTCTCACTAATTCCCCATTCTAAAAGGGAGAGACTCCCACCACCTTGGGTAACATCCCCAAACCCTAGCCTCTTCAGGCTCCACCTCCAAAATCTCCAGTTATTCCCAACCCATAACTAGCAACCCTACTTGGAATCCTATCAAGTGTCTCTAGACCAAACATCAGATAGATCTAGTTAGATACAATTCCAATTATCAGGAACGTCTGTGCTTAATCAAATCATGATTTGATATGCACATATCTTTGTATCATCTTTATTATTTTATAGGAATCTTTTTTTAAAAAAAAGCCTGGAATATGCAACCACTGTAGATTTAAAAATCTTCCTTTGGTTTTTATCCGTTGTCTGATTATTTAGAAAAGTTAATTAAAATCTTTTACTGATGACCTAAACTGTGGACAGAGAAAGGCATAATTCTTTGCTCAGACACTGAATCTAGGGAAATCCATTCAGGTATATTCAAGCTGACATCAAATCTAGCATTCCATGTGCAGATTCCTTTCAGATCTACAGGCTGTTGAAATACCTCAGCTGTTTTGCCTACGAATTTCTTGTTGTGACTGCCCCACAGTGGTTCAACCAAATATGAATAGAAGGTTGTTTTGTCATTCTGTCCCCCCTCCTTTCCCCATTTTATGTTTTCTGGTTCATCGGCAGCTGTGTGAGAAATAGAAAAAAAACTTTTCCATCTATCCAACCTGCAAGTTAATGATCTAAAAGTATAGACAAACATAGCTATAATCCCACTTGCTTTTTGAGTCCTAATTAAAGGCACAATACATTTGCCTTTTCAGTGGGCATGCTAGATTATCTACTTCTAAACAGGATTTTAGAAAGCATGAATTTGAGTGGTGCATGAATAAACTGGAAGCCAGCCTGATCAGACAGTCTGTCAAATCCCTGTAACATGCACATATCCCATATGCATTTCATGAGTGGTACCTTCACAGCAAACGTTCATGCTCATTCCTTTTTTCTAACCCATCCATACAAACAGTGCTGACTGTTCCTTCTGTACATAACAGAAAATGTATATATGAACAATCTGTTAACCAAGCTTGAAGCAAGCATAGTTTTTAAAGGGAAATTGAACAAATTAATGGAAAAGAAGAACAGAAGAGTTTGGATTCATACCCACCTTCCTTCCCTGTGAGGAGTTTCAAAGCAGATTATGAACTCCTTATCTTCTTCTTCCCACAACAGACCCTTGGTGAAGTAGATGGGGCTAAGAAAGTTCAGAGAGAAGTGCGACTAGCCCAAGGTCACCTAGCAGGATTGAAGTGTCTATCACACTGGCTTGCCTTTACAAGTTCCTGAGGGGAACAACAAGGAGATACATTGGCCAAGGTGCACCTGCTTGTCAGTCTTCTGGCCACTCTGAGGCCCTTTCCACACGGGCCAGTAAAAGCAGGGGAAAGGCAGGTTACATGAACCTGCCCTCACCCCAGCCCCTTTGCATGGCTGGCTGTCCTGTGGACAGCCAGTGTGTTGGCCGGGGTGCATGCCTTTTTTTCTCCAATGCCTGCCTTTTTTTCTTCCCTACTTGCCTGCTTTGCAGGCAAGCAGGACCGACTCCCCGAGCCATGATACAGCCCGTTTCCCCTGAGTGGTTCCACAGATGGGAGCCAGGGAAGGGTTTTTCAAGAATCTCAATATGTGCAATTTTCTTGTTTCAACGCACCTCACAGCTGCAGCCATTCGCTCGGCCGCAGCTGTGAGGCACGTTAAAACAAAAGAATCACACATATCACAATTCTCAGAAAGCCCGGGTTGGGGGGGGGGGATGAAAGTCGGATCCGAGGTAGGATTGGGATCCGTGTGAAGACCCCCTCCCAACCTGGATTTTTTTTTTACCAGTGTTATCCTGGTTTAATTGGGCCATGCGGGAAGGGCCTGAGAAACACCATGCTGAACTGGATGGAACATTGATCTTATCCAGTATGGCTAATTTATCGGAAATGCTCTACTCAGGATTTATTTCCCCATCCTCAAGAATTTCTGTCAATCTTATCTAGAGCCATTTAGGGACTCTCAAAATTAACACTGATGTTTGACCTGGCCACAGTTCTCATAGTTCTACAAACAGAGTTTAAGTAAAATTGGGGGGCTGAGAAGGAAGGAAAGTTGAGGAGACAGGGAGAACATGAGAAGAAAAGTACACAAGAAGAGCACAGCAGGATCAGACCAGTGGTCCATCTAATCAAACATCTGGTTTCACAGGGCCAACAAATAGGGAATAGATCCCAAGGCCTTCGCCTGAGGTTTCCTCCTAGCACTGGAGGTTTGTGGCCTCATCATCAACGTTTTTTGAAATATAGATCACTTTGAAAACATCAAATTCCCTTATCCTGGGAAAGCTGAAGTTTAAAAAAGTCACTTTTGTTCTTTGATGAGACCCTTTCTTCCCGCTGAATATAGACAATTTTGTAGTTGTAGCTGAAGAAGCATCTCAAAAGGCAATGAATATTTTTATTCTGTTTTTTTTCTATTGAAATATTTATATTTGACTTTTCCACAATCCATAATGACTCAAAATGACTTTCAAAACATTGAGGACCAAGCACTAGACACGAGGACAAATAAAATATGACCCTGAATACACAAAACAGGCGTCTCAATATTAATTCATCCCCAAATGGCCAGTGACAATAGGCTCAGCTACCATGTGCCCTGTTAAACAGAACAGATTTGCAATATCTCTGAAACCAGGCCATTATAGGAGCCCTCCTAACCTCCTCAGGGAGGCTGTTTCAGAAGGCTGGCGCTACTGCCAAAGAGACAGTATTTGAACTGTATCAAACCCAATAAATTCATGAAAGACCACAGTCCTTAGAGAGTTCTGAAAACATCTAAGTTGCTGCAAAAGTTCATAGTACCAGAGATGGTCCTTTAACTTTAACTGAATCCCTGGTCATATGGAGGGAAGCCATTTATTCCCAAGGGCTGAGAGGGAGAATGAACATTGGAAATAGAAAGGGGGGGGGGAATCAAATCTCCTTTCCTTCTGACCTTGATTTGCTGCACACAATTTAGTGATTCTTGTGTCATGGCTGTTATTCACTCAGATTAAAAGACCAGTGCACTTACTATTACATCTTTCATTCACCTCATCCTTGTGAGTCCAGTCTGTCAGCCCAGTGATGATCTGTGATGTTTCTGCACATGGGAGATTAGATAGACCTCACATGAGCTCTGGACAATTTTTTCCTCAGTAGCTCAAGGAAATGTGAACAATTCACTTTTTAACTTGCATGGCTCATGAAAAGAATGATTATAAGAGACCTATTGAAAAGCTAACTAATTTCAATGCACAGACATCAACTTCACCCCAAGAGGCTGGACCTAGAAAGACAGGAACCCACAAGGATAATCAGGCACAATAGCTCCAAGACTTCTCTCCTTACTACTGGGCCACACTGGTTATCAGATTATGGAGTGTCTACATTGGATTAACTTCCCTTTGTATTCCAAAGTCACTAGAGGTGCATCCATTAGTTAGACCCCTAAATACCTATGCATGTATACTAAAGAAGATTCCTATGTGAAACTCAGATTAGGAAGACTCCTAGGAACTTAGGCCCTTTCCGCACGGGCCAAATGAAGTGTCACAGGGATGGCAAAAATGCCATCCCTGGGAGAGAGTTCACATGGTCGGCGTTGCTGCATCGCAGCAGTGCTGTCCTGCCTTTCCCCGGGGCGGCGTGAAGCCATCCCTGAAAACCTCGCTCATTGAGCGAGGTTTTCAAAAAACTGTGTCTTCCCGGCGGCACAGTGTGAACTGCACCGCAGGAAAGCCACCCCTTTCCCGGCACTGCCACTCACCTGCCTCTCCAGCATCACTGTGGAGGACTGCAGGGACCTGCCCACGCTGTCCTCCGACCTCCAGGGGTTGGAGGGTAGCGTGTGCGGGTCCCTGCAGCCCTCCAGAATGATGCTGGAGAGGCAAATGAGTGGGGGAGGGTGACCGAGAGGTGGCTCCTCTCTGGCTAGGGAGGGAGCCAGGACTGCTCATGCGAGCAGGACCCACACCTCCACCGGCATAAATTATGCCGGTGGAGAAGAGCTGCCACCGCCGTGCAGAAAGGGCATTAGATTAGGTCTCAATCGGGCCCCAGGACCTTTCAGCTTGTGCTGGAATAAGAAAGGCAAAGATGATGTGGTGTCTGTTTGCAGATCAACACTGGGTTTCAATCTCTAATCTGGCTTTAGGCATTCCATGATGGCCTCAGGACATAACATCTGTGATCAAATGTGTCGGAGTTCACAAGCTTATTTAGTTCACCAAATAAGCCTCCACAGCTTAAGTGGCAGAGCGGGGAATTAAACCTAGTTCTCCAGATTAGAGTTCACCTGGTCTTAACCACTACATCATGTTGGCTCTCTTGGGAGCCATTCCAGCTTCTGCCACAGCTGCCCCCATCTCTTCCTATCAGTACATGTGACAGCTCTTTACAGATGAACTTCTTGGTAATATCTACTCAGATGGGTGGAATTATTTCTCCTCTCCCACAGCCACCACTAGTTGGGAGAAGGAGACACTTTCATCACTGGAGAAATGGACTGCATAGAACCTTGTCTAGTCTGGACAACTTGATAGGTGTGGACAGACCTGATCCAGACTGAATTGATATTGCTCCATTCTCTACCTGTAGCTTCGAAGGATACATCTACCTATGACTGCACCTGTTGCCTCTAGTCCTCAAAACCTTACTGGACTTCTCAGAGAAGCGAGCTCTGTCTCCATTAAACTAGTTTCTTGACTCCGGCCCTTGGATTTTCATTGGATTCCTTGAGCAGACCAGCATCGTCTTCTGACCTCATGACTGTCCCGTGTACACAAGGGTCAGTGTTGAGGGATTTTGACCTACTTCCAAGCCAAGACATTTTTAAAAGCTCCAGAAGCTGAAAATTAACAACTATGTTTCTTTTAAAAGTAAATCACAGAGGAGAAGCTGGGGGAAGGGAAAGGACAGAACCTCAGAAGAGAAGAGATGGAGATCAATAGTAAGAGACGAGGGAAGAATACATTGAACAAACCAGGAGCATTCCAGCAATTTTCTTGTGAAACATGGAGTGATGTGGACAAGGCCATAAGTGCACCACGAGGATTCCGAGTGACATAATAAACTGCTTAGGTGCTATTCTGTAGTTTATTACAATGTCAGAAAAATCCCTTAATAGGAGACTCCTTGTAATTCGTGGCAACCTACAATCTTCTCTCATTCTCTTGGTCATAGATGAGGGACTTGGGAGTCTTCAAGTTACCTTTTGTAGACAGAACTGAAAGATCACTGAGACTGTGATGTCACCCTTGGCCCTAGTAGGACTCCATCCAATAGCCCATTGGTTTTCCTGAATCTGGTAAGGCCATAAAAGCTTGGGTTTGGGGCTGGGCATGGAACTGATCTGCTGAAAAATCTAGCCCTCTTTTTTTGTTGTTTCCTGAATCAAAGAATCAAACCACTAGCAAAAATCAATATAAAAGAATGACATGGGGAATATTCACTTATTCCTTCCGCGGCTCCAGAACCTGTTCCTTTCTGTCCCCTACCTTGCATACTTTTTCATGAGCCTCCAGAGCAGAATCCTAAAAGGAACATAAAATTCCAGCCTAGACAGGTCTACTCAGAAGTACATCTCATGCAATTCAGTGGTGCTTACCCCTAGGAAATTATTCTTGGATTGCAGCCATAGCAACCACCATGACTACACTCTCAATGCATGTGTGTTCTTTAGTCCAGATCAAGAATTTCTGGCTTTCAGGCTGCTCTTTTCAGTGCTGATTTTCAGACTCTCATTCCAGATCAGTATGCCTTCCCACAGTCATCACGGAAAGTGGATATATACCAGAACACTCAATGGGACTTTTGAACTCTGTAATGTATCCAAAATGGGGTATGTAATAGCCTGAGATAATGGGTCCTTAGACCGAAAGAATGTTTTCCAAGGTTATTTATCTACCCAGATTTATCAGCAATAAAATGTCACACTCCTGGACTGCTTTGTTTCAAACTTGTTTGATTTTGAAACAGCATCCACTTACAGCGGCCCCATATGTAAGCTTATATGTGCATGAAACACAAACCAAAGGCATTCCATTTACTCTGCCCTTTTTAAAGACGTTTTTTTCTGTGTGTGAGTAAAAGAGTTTTAAATTATAAACTGATGAATTGTCATGAAATTTTAATTTTCAACTCAAAACACAGACTTTTAAATCTCTTCAATAACCCCCTACAATAACAATCTCTTTAATAACCCCCTACAGTAATAGTCTTTAATTGTGTTTTTAAAGTGTGTTTGAAGCCAAGAGGGGACAAAATTTGTTGCCTGCTTCATTTCAGTTCAAAAGTTAGTTTCTTTTATGGATTCCCAACAACTGAGACAAAACTGTGGGCATTTTTTCTCGATCAGAATCACAATAGTTGATAATAAAATTTACTGATGCCTTGTTTTGCCCTGTTCTGCATATGTGTGTGTGTGTGTGTGTGTGTGTGTAAGTTTGTGTGTGTGTGTGTGTGTGTGTGTAAGTTTGTGTGTGTGTGTGTGTGTGTAAGTTTGTGTGTGTGTGCATGCATGCATGCGCATGAGTGTGTAAATATATATGCCCCCATTTTATTCCAGTTTGAAATAGGTTAAGCTGGCAGAGAGGGACTGGTCCAAGATCACCCAGTGGGCTTTGTGGTTTCAAACCCTAATGTTCCCACCCAAAACTGGACGCTGTGGTGCTAGTAGACATAAAATAAAATGGCATATAACTACTTTCAGAGTGCCATATAAATGATGTAAAATATATAAATAACATTAAAATAATGAACTACAACAGAAATGAGATTCAGAAATTACTGAAGAAAATAGGTGAGGCACAAAATCTCACTTCAAAGATTTGCTACAACTAAATCATATTTGTACCTCTCTAATTTGGAGCCTCGATATATTGCCACTTTGGAACCTTGGGCTAGCCACAGTTCTCTCTGAACTCTCACAACCCCACCTGCCTCACAAGGGACCCATTGTGGGGAGGGGAAGGGAAGACAATTGTAAACTGCCTTGAGACTCTTTAAAGGTAGAGAAAAGCAGGGGATAAAAATCAACTCTTCTTCCCCAGAATGGGATGTCTGCAGAGTTTAGGATCTGCTGTTCAACTGCCTTTGGCTATTAGTGGCTCAGTAGTAATTAAGGGCTGGATAGAATAATCCCTTCTGCCTAGAACATTTGGGAGGAAACAGTCTTTCCTGGATTATTTCTTTTTTGGAAAGTATAGTGCCGTTCATGGACTCATATTGCCTGCAACTCCCCCTAGTGAGGCCACTATGAAAATTGCAGCCATTACTACGAAGTGTCTGAGCCACTTGAATCCCTCTTCTTCATTATCCCTATCTATTAAAATCTCCATAGGCAAAATGCCATTTTTAACAATGCTAGGCAACTGTGAAATACATCATATTCATCTAGGCAATAGGATCAAAAATAGCAAAATGCAACTTTGGGGAAGGGATGAGAAGAGTTTGCAACAGGAGAAATTCCAATTACTGTGATTATTTTCTTTTGACTGCCATTTGATGGAAAGTCAACAATCTCAAGGAAATACATTTGCTTAAAGTTCACAAGCAACTACTCATTTTGAGTAGCCAGAGTTCCTTCAAGGAGTGTGATTTCATTCTACGTGCAAAACACTTTGAAGAAATAAGAACTAAGGGGCAAACTACTGGGACTGGAATATCAGACATTTTTTTCCTGAGAAAGCTACTACGGGAGAGGAAAATAAGAGGTGGGGGAATTAATTCTTCCCCCTGTGCTAGTTCCCTGATCCAAAATGCCCTCGCCCCATGCTGCTTTAAGCAGTCACGGAGGTGAAAGAAGACAGACACAGTATGGATACCTGTTTTTGTTCTTCACCAGGGCATAAAGCAGCTTTTTGGGGGGAAGATTTCCAGATGAGGAACTGACAGAGTAGAGTTAATCTTCCCTTCCATAGCCCTGATGCATAATATCTCCCCTCATACATCATGGCTGCTATTTAAAAACAGTGAAAATTGCTGAAAGTCCATACCCTAGCCATGGCAAATTTGCTTCTCTCTAATTCTGACATTTCACCAGACATAGTTGACACAGTTTCAAACTTAACTACAAAATCATGAGGACTAGAAGTAGTGTTTTTTAAGCAGCCCAATCCAGCTGGGGGAGGGGGGAAGAATGGCCATAGAAGGTGGCATAAGTGGCATTTGCATGGGTCAAGACAGCAAACAGTGTGGCAGGTGGGCATCATGGAATTGTGCAGCATCCAGTCTGCATCCAGCTGCCACTTTCAGAGGTGGCCAAGGCAACTGGGGGCATTTCAGGGGCATTCCCAGAGGCTGAATCAATGTTAGTCAGCTCCCACTGAGTTTTGACCCAGGAACACCAGCGGTGGGGAAGTCAGACTTATGCACCCCTTGAGGGGGGGGGGCATAACTCCATTTTCCTCTATGGAGGGGTTTCGAGTTCCAGAAAGGTTTTTTTTCTTCTGCTTGTGAGGTAGGCACAGTGACATAGAAGCCGTACTGCCCACAGCCACCTCCTGGATCAAGATTGCGTTGTAACAGTATAATCCTAAACAGATCTGCACCAAAACATGTGAAGCTCTGATTTGCATTCTGATGTGGCACAGGAAAAGAAGGGTATTCAGCCTATCCAGTGTCATTTTTCTGATTTGAAAAAAAAACCCAGCAGGGGGAACTATATGTCTCAATGGGACATCTGAATTTGTAGCCTATGCTTACAGCACCCCACCTCAAACCAGGTAAATAGCACATTCTTTCAGGTCAGGAAAATTATGGCTAGGGAAGGATGAAGTTTCGTTTTTCCCCATGCCATGATCTTCATCTGAATCAGGGTCCTATGTACTTAAAATGAGCACCCAGTAGCATGATACGCTGCTGATAGTATGAAAGTTGAGTTGGACAACTCAGACCCAACCTGCAAAAACTGTGTGATCTAGTTGTCCCTTTAATTTGGCTTGTGCTGTAATATGCACAAATTACTGAATTCTGCACTAGATATTAAACACTGTGGCTGATTCAGCATGGGCCAAAAACAGTGGTGTGAAAATGGTATGAAAATGGTGTAAACCCCTTTGCACCATTTTAAACCATTTTACACCATTTCACACCGCTGTTTTTGGCCCATGTGGAATCCGCCTGTGTTTCTACGGAGCAGTTGAATAGAGACAATACAACATGCCTCTCCCTTTCCCTGCTTGTGATAACTATATAACTTTGGGTTTCCATGTGGAAAACCAATCTCAACTATATAATCATATGTAGTCAACTTATGTACTCAACTTATACAATCATGGGGAGGTACAAAGACCTAATGCAAGATATCTTTACCAGCTAAAGAGCAGATCTTATACATATATTATTGGGGGCCTTTCATAACTCAATTTTTGATTATGTAAAGATATTCTGAACGCTCCCTTGACAGATGTTTGTTGGTCTAACATATTACTAAAACACACACACACACTTCTGGTGAGAGAAATATAGCAGTTGCCAGTGCTTTGCACTTGAAAACAAGGGGGAAATATGTGGCTGTTTTTAACAAGGAAACCAAACAAAAATTAACAGTGAGTTGATTCACTATCTTGGGGATGCATTTGGTTTGCAAAGTGATATTTTCTACACCACTTAAAACATTCTGTGGGTTGGTATCTGCAAATGTTTCTTTGAAATATTAAAAGGGTGCTATTTTGTTGAAAAATCACCCAACGGACAAATTCAGTCACGTTGCGAACTGAAAAGATTATCCTGAGTTGACGAAATAGATTTTCTTGCACATTAATTTCATGACCGAACCTTGATATGGTAAACCATTATGGCCCTAGAAGGTCAATAAAGTACAAACCAGAGATGATGGATAAAGGGGGAAGAAGAAGATTCCTTTGCCTTTTTATAAACAAGTCCCAGAACTATGATAATACACAAGTATAGGAAATAAGAGGGAACAAGTCCCAGAACTATGATAATACACAAGTATAGGAAATACAAGGGAACAAAATAAGGAACAGTCAATGGTTATTGAGCTCAAATGCAAAAGTATTGGAACTTCAATGGGGTAGTAAAGGTATATCATTTTTGGTGAATGGTACTGTAAACTGCAGTGATTCCCAGTAGCTTCAGAAGACACATTCCCTCACCAATAACCAAAAAACCTTCTGAGTACTTAAAGACCTGCACACAATAAAATCCAGTCTCATCCCTGGAAACCTTCAGTCTCTGGAATGATGGTCTCCCTTGGAGTAGTGCTTTGTCTTACCTCATACTGAGGCCACTGTGTACAAAGAAGGAGTTCCATCCCAACTGAACCAATACAAGTTTCCACATCACCTGTGTCCTGACAGGTTCTGGCTCTCCTTCTGGACTTGTTGCTTCCTTTTGTCCAAGTTTGGCCTGTTCCTGGCTTGTTACTTCCGAGTTCAGGGCAGCTTAGGGGGTGGGGGTGGGGTGAAGAAGGAGTCGTTTGGGGATTTATTGTACATTGTTTCTTTTTTATTTGGAATATGTGAACTGCCTTGAGCCATGGAAAAAGGCAGGGTATAAATATTTACATACATAAATATAATCTGGTCTGTTCCTTCACTGAATCACAACTACCACCACAGGCTCAGCCTGAAGTTGTTTTGTTTTGCCTATGACACTTCCAGTTCACAGTAACTCACTTCCATAGGTGCACACTGGATGATGGTTAAGCCCTGGAGTAGCTGTGGTGGGCTCTTGATCCCAGGCACATACATTTGGAACACAACTGCACAGCACAAATAAGACATCTGGATGACATTTTAAAAAAGAGGTGACCTTTTCTCCTTCTTTTGTCCAGACAGAACAAATAAAACATCTTGGGGGTGTCTTACCAAAAAAAAAACAACTTCTAATTTTTTGCTTGGACAGCACAGGTGTCAGAAAAGAAAAAAAGGCTTTTCCCCACCCGATAGTTAAGCTTTCTGGTCTGTTTCCTCCTCAGCTTGCGCCTGACGTTTTGTATGCTGTTGAAGGGAGTCTCCCTGTCTCCATTTGCTGAAGGTTACCCCAAGACATTTTCTGCCCTGACATTTGTTCCAATCCTGAGCGCATTTTCAGCTCCAACAGTTTATTAGCTGCTCAGAGGACAGGTCTACCTCCAATTGAAAAGCATTGGGACCACAGAGGGCAGGTCTACCCAATGTTTCGCAATGGGCAATAGACCAGTCCTTCATGGTCCCAGTGCTTTTCAGTGGGAAGTGGGTAAATCCTCAGAGCAGCTAAGCATCTCAAAGTGTGTCTGTGTTTCCTCACAGACACCTCATCAATTAAGGAAAAAAAAAAGGTAAACTATATCTTGCCAGAACTAGCAGGGCGAACTGAGTACAACTATATACTTTTGGGGCTGAAAAGCCACCCAGAATTGAAGCCTGCAAAGCAAACATCCTGGTACAACCTTCAGCAAATGGAGGCAGGGAGACTCCCCTCAACAGCACACAAGCTGAGGAGGAAACTGACCAGAGAGTTTAACAGTTGGGCAGGAAAAAATAAGATGCCTCCTAAACTCTGCACAGCCAGGCAGCAGATGTTTTGCAGATGACTTGAGACAAAAAAGGTCCACCTTTTAGCATCTTCAAAATAAGACAGCGTGAGCTGAAATAAGACATCCTGAGAATGTCTCGTGGGGCCGGGGGGGGGGGGGGGGGGCTGAATGGAGTTCCTCACCAAGACACTTTTTTTTGTTGCAGCCTCAGGATGTCTTCTTATTTGTGCTGTGCAGAATGGGCCTAGGTTTCCCCACAATCAGGTGGATGTACACTCTTATCTTTCCAATGAAGGCTGGAAACTGAATCACAGTTGAGGTTTGATAAATGTTTTGCTCTTGCCAGAACAGAAATTCATCCAGGTTTTCTAGAATTACCAACCCCAAGGACTTCAGAAAATGGTGATTTTCAAAGCCAATCACACCCCTACCAACTGGCTTCTGGGATCTCACTGATGTCCATCTAGGGCCCTTTCCACACGGGCCAATAACAGCGCCCTAGGGACGGCAAAAACGCCGTCCCTTTAGGAGTTGTTCTCGCGATGGGGCATGCAGCGCTGCATCACAGCAGCGCCGCCCTCGCCTCCCCCCCCCCCAGCGGCGCGAAGCCGCTGTTTCCCAACCTCGCTCCCCAAGCGAGGTTTTCTGGAAACAGCAGCTGGAAGGCTACGCCTTATCCCCCTTCCCTAAATGGACTCTATCCTTCCTTGGCAACCTTCCGGCATCATCGCTAAGGCCCAGGCCTGGGGACACGCCCCCCTGCCCTGCGACTCCAAAGCTGTCGCGCAGGGCAAGGGGGCGTATCCCCTGGCCTGGGCGATGCACCGGAAGATCGCAGGGAAGGTATGTCATTCAGGCGATGGCGCAGCGCTGTGCCGTCTTCCTTGCCCCTTCCGAGACCATTCATGCGAACGGGTCAGGGGTGCATCGGCGTTGTGCATACGCCTCGACGCGACCCTCGAAAGCGGGCTACAAGCAGTGAAAATGGCTTCCTTCCAGGGGCTAGGTCACCATTCTCTTCTCAGCAGCTGCCTCTTAGACTCCTGTTGCACCTACAAACAGGGCATGTTTGCTTCTCCAAGAATGTAGTATCAAAAGGTATACTGCCTTTACACATGGGGGTCCCATTTAGCGATCATAGCTAATGCCTGTCAAGTGAATGAATTTGTATATTTCTTTTAAAGCCATCAGTATACTCTTTAGCAGTCAGTTCCATACACTAAATACAAGACAAGCTGTATTACACCATTAGCACTTTTGCTCTGCCTCAACAGCTTTGAAAGGCAGTAGGTCTCCCCCATACCTGACAATGCCAGAGGTTAAACATGCAAAGCACATGCTCAGCCACTGAGCCACAGCCCCTCCCCCTCTGCAATGTGCCATATTCTCTTTTGTCACTCTCGAATTGCTGCCACTCATCCAATCTCCCCATTCACTCAGCACTATTCATAATTTTATAAAACTTCCCTCAAGTCCCCTCTTAGTCATCTTGTTTTTTCCCTGTTCGCTTATATTTGCTCCTGCAGATGAGCATGCATAAGAAGGCAAAAGATCACCATTATAAACAGCTGCCTTTTTGCTTAGGGGGGAAAAATTGGAGCACTTCAACAACCTTTTGTCAATGGGCTTCTTCAAATCAGTGTCTCATTAGGATGCCGCATCAAACTAATCGAGGATTCTGGGCACATCCGCTGGCTGGAGAGTCTGCCTTCTCCCTCGCTTCCTCCACTGCATTTTGACAAAGCAGCTAAGATTACTCTACTTGGCTGAGATGGTATGGATGACTTCCTGGCTTTCACCATCTCCATTGTGCCTGTCAAGAAATCCCTTTGCTATTCGGATCTTGCTTCTTTCATAAAGAAGGGCAGAGTCACATTATTCATCCTCCATATCTGGAGGAGGCACAAAAGTTCTCGAGTCATAATAACAGAGTCGCCAGTTGCCAGTGATGTTGTCTGTGTAGAAAGACAGAAATACAGCAAGCCTCCCATCCACACCTTGCTGTTTCATTTCTGCCTCTGGAGATAGACTACTAAAGGCTATTGTACCACCAAGCTCTTTGTTGAGCATGGGAGGTATGTGTGTGTTTTAACGAAACAGGATGCAGTCACTGTGTCTTTGACATGTCCTTCAGCATGACTAAAAGCTATTCCCAACTGAATATAAGCCGAATAATTATTTGTCTGCTTTAACTAACAGGCATGTACAGCTGGCACCCTCAACACTACAATTTCAAGCACTGGCAAATAAGATCAGAGAACTGTAACTCTTGGATTGTACGCTGGGGAACATTATAGTGGTACAAGAAATTTGTTGGCATGCAATATGAAATAAAATTCGATAATTAAAGAGTTGAGCTCGAAGCACATATATACATAGCAGAGGCTGCAAACAGCATCCCTGCATGTTTTACTGTGTGCCAATCAGCCTCTGAGGGGAGTAGGTCACTGGCTGCATTCTTGTATCAGACTGCATTATGCAGCAGAATTATCTACCTACAAAGGAAGCTGCCTATTGTGTCTCTGCATGAGTCATTATTATGGGAATTTCTCCTTTAAAAGCATTCCCAGTTACTCTCACAGGAGATTCATGCAGAAACCCAGGATGATGGTTCTTCTGAGGACATTGTCTCCAATATTAAAAGTAAAACACTTGTAGATATAAGAGAGAAGAGCATTTCCAATTTTCATTTTTTTTAAAAAAAGGAAGCCTGTCTTAACTGTCAGAAGTTTGAAAGATAATACCTGGAAGTTAGCCTAGAGATGTAACTGGTTACTTGTTAGACTATTTTAATTGCTGTTTATGCCATTTCAAGTCAAATATTTTTGTTACAGTTTGTGGATAATGCTGCTTTTGTGTCCGGTTTTGCTCTGGTGCCACCACCGTGCCCCACCCCCCACTTAATCATGTTGCTGGGCCTTTGCCTACTGGCCCAGTTACCCCTGGAGCGAGGCAGGCACGGCCTCTACTCCTATGGAGAATGGGGCACAACAACAGCCCACAGCTTGCCAAATCACAGAGACCCGGCACAGGCTGCTGCTGCCCCCCCCACCTCCAATGGAACAAAGGCCGCACCTGCCTCTCTCTAGGGGGCCACAGGCCTGCCACCCCCGCCCCCTGGGAGCAAGGCAGGCGTGGCTTCTTCTCCAATGGAGGTGGGGGGCAACAGCAGCTGGCGCCGGGGCCTAGCAACTTGGCAAGCTGCAGGCGGCCGCTGCCCCCACAGCTCCATCAGAGCGGAGGCCGTGCCTGCCTCATAAGAACATAAGAACATAAGAAAAACCAGGGATGCCATTTCCCCAGTCAGGGTGGGAATCTTCCAGCTTGAGTTCCCATTGCTCACAACCACTCGAAGCAGCAACAAGGGCAAACAGAAAAAAAGGCAGTATTATGGGTATGAAGATGTCACTTCTGGGACCTGGAAGTGAAAGCAAGTAGCTCTAGGAATCGCTCTAGGAATCGCTGGAAACTCTTTAGGTTTACCTGACTACTTCCTTGCTGCTTGTTGCCAGGTTGTTTGACTGGTCAACCTGAGTAAAAAGAGTAGGCCCTTTAGTTACGAATGAATTTCCTACATAAATAATAACCAGAATTGTGGAGAATCCTCCATGATGTCCAAACTTTGGAACCTGTGTGACCAGCTGAGTGTGAAATCAAGATTTTATTTTGCTGAGATCCCAGATCTTTTTTGTTGTTGTGACTGGGGTGTTTTATCCAGTAGAATTATGAGTCCAAGAATGTGACTCATTAAGAGCCCCATCCAAAGAGGGGCAAATCAGCTCGTGGGAGTGGAGGGGTGGCCACACCAGTGGATTTGTCCTCTCCAGGGCATTTACCCGAGTGTCATATGACTGCTGCCCCCCTCCCTGGCAGTGGGACGTGATGCGGGATGCTGCAGCAGCATCCCTACACATCCAGCCATCAGCAGCAGCTACAAGTTGACACTTATGCAACCCTTTTGGTGGCTTAAGTGTATTGCACACTATGGCAGATTCTTGGTGGCAGGGAGGCCGTCACGCTTGTTCAGCCTCCAGTGCTGCTGGGTAACCCCTTTGGGAGTGGCAGGACAATGCAGCTGTGGCGTCATGGCCGACCCCCTGAAGCTGTGGATGGGGCTTGAATGTGTGAATCAATCTTTACAAAGCTAACTTTATTCATTGCTTTTCGTGATGAAATATCTTTTAGAAATAATTAAATACCCTTCCTCGAAATTTTTTTTTTAAAAAAAATTATTGTTCAATAAATAATGCACTCTTTAGGATAGATAAACATTGTGATGTTTGAATTCTTAATATTGTGGATCCAGTTGTGAGTCTAGATTTCTTTTCTGGGGGGAACTGCTTGCAAAATCTAATGGCCTATTATGTCCCAGTGATTCTATCTAATTCATTGAGAAAGGCAGGACGGGGGCTGTTATTTATCCAACCCGTGCATTCCAGCGGTGACCAACTGTTGGTTACCCCCAGTTGTTGAAAATGTATTCTGTTCTAGTCCCTGCAGAGGGAAAAAAAGTAATCAAGGAAATGAAAGACATTCTATGGATAACATTTTAAATGAATCTCTCTGTAATTGCTAGGTAGTGACATAATCTTAAACTAAAATAGCAGGTAACAGAATCCTTTCCGATTGAAAATACCTTTTAAAGAAAGAATGAAAAGCATAGGATACCTACAACAAGCTGTGCCTTGTTAGCATGCATTAGTCTGAAATTTATAGCTTCCTTGTAAAAGCTAATTTAATGTTACAATAAAGGTATTGTTTGTTCTAGCATTTTTGCATGTCTAGACTTCTCTTGGGGTCTATTTCTTTCTTTCTTTTTTCTTACCTAAGCTGTGCTGAAAAGCATAACAGAGAGACAATATATTTCCAAGTTCTCTTGGATTGCCATTATTTTACAAGTCATTAACCCCCAAAGACCTTTAAAGATGCAGAGAGCAGCACTGCATGGAACATGCAAAGTTTAAAAAGTTAATTTCAATGCACAATTTGAGTGGCCTTTCATTTCCCCCCATCAAGTGCCTTCAAGCAAGGATTGACGGGGGGGAAAAAGCACCTCTTGCTCTGGGCTGCTTTCTGCCTTGGTTGTTTGACTTTAAAGGCACATGACCTGTTTCTCAGGCCAGTTTTCAATGTTGTCAATTGATTCTCTTGTTTGGTTTGACTGCTGTCTTCAAACTGAGATATAAATGGTGCTGGAACATTGTACCACTAACTAAGCTTGGTTCTTTTGATTTGCAAGGCAAACCCACCTGACAGATTCTGTACCTTTGATCCAGCGATCTAATTCAGCAATATGAGCACTGGGGCACATGGAGAGCTTATCCTCCCACAGAATTCAAGGGGAGACGATGAATTGCTCCTTCCTCTGAAATTAATGTTTTCATCCATGCAAACAAGAGAACCATGTGTGTACACAATGGCACATGGTTTTCTAGATAACAGACATGTGGCCTTTCTCAAAAAGCACATGTCCTTTATGAAAAATAGTCTAAATGATTTATATGACATTGTCATGAATATTATTGTTATGCGACAACTTTATGATAATTGCATTATGTTCTTACATTAGATTTTGTGGATTTTTGCAGTACAATTTTATTTTCTCCTGATTGTGCTATTTTCTCAGTATTGTGAGGTAACTGAGAAGAGTTCTCTTTCTCGAAAAGTAAGTTTTCTAATTGTTCAAAGGGAATAGGATTGTTATGCCTATCCTATGTTACTTTTCAAAAAAATGCAACCTGTGACTTGGGAGTAGGTTGCATTGAGCACATTCTTACATCTGTGTAGAAATGAAGAGAATTGAACTATTAATGTTCCATATCTAATATTCTAAATCCTCTGGATCTAGTGAAGAATTGTAAAAAAAATCCAGTAAAAATATAAATATGAGATTTCACAAGGAAAATTTATGTTAGGGACTTAGTGCTTTCCTTCATAAATGATTTCCTTTGTAAATTCTGTGAGTTGAACCCATGATAATTTCTGTTGATGGCAGAATGGAATTTTCTCACTTCTGTTGTCCTGCTGTAGCCCAAAACATTCCTCCAAATGTTGTTCTTGGGGGACTAGCGACCCTAAAGACCAAGCTACACATTACATAGTATGTGTCCATCACAGAAATTCACAGCCATATTGGAGAGGAGAGTGCCCAGTGGGAACTCCATTTAAAAGCACCATTGAGTACCAGTTTGACTTGGAACTGTGGCTCTGTGGGAGGGACATTCTTACCTTCCCCTGTTACATTTTCCTAAGAGAAACAGAGTTGGGGGCAAAATTTTCCTCATGAGGGGGTCCAGAAGCAAACATTCAGTACACATTGAGATCCTTGGATTGTGCAGATTAGACCACCTGATATCATTTTGGCTTAGGAAAATCATGCAGGTGGAAATCAGAAGTCCCATGCCATGGTCTCAAGATGAATTGGACACACATGGCACTTATAAATGAGGTACCCACCAAAAACTTATAGCTCCAATATGGCTGCAAATCCCCATGGTGGACTCAGATACTTCACAATATATAGTCTTGCCATAAAGAACAGCATTAGAGGTGAAATGGAAGTCAACAGCAGAAAAGGACAAACTAATGAAAATGCTTCACTTTCGATCTTGGGATTTGCCGCTGGATCCAACCTATGTAAGAAAGTTTGACAAAAGAGAACATTTCTGTCTATGTGCAAGCATGCAAAGGTCTCTTAGATATCCCCTGTTGGCAAGAAAAACCTTATATTGGTGAAACAGATTAGAGCTGCTACTAAACTTCTCCCAAAGTGGAATCACTTTGAAACAAATACGGGACTTCTTGTTCAGTCAGGGACAGCAAGTTAAGGGAAAGCAAGTGTGGCGAAACGGGCTTGCTTTTGGCTGGCAGGCCCTATTTCGCACTCTGCACACCCCCAGGAGTTACCGACTTTTCCTGGGGAGGGCTAACTTTCTCTTTGGGTATGCTGCCACCACCTGATCATTTGAGGACTGCCTGCTGGGGAAGATCAGGATTTCCCAGCTTCCTTTCCAACTGCACGAGGCCCCTGCCTCAGTTTCCCCTTGGTTCCCCTCTCCTGGGTTCCACAGGGATTTCACTGGAGATTCCTGGAGGAAAAGCTGCTCAGCCTCTCGCTCTCTCCTGTTTAAATAGCTGCGGTCCAAGACAGTGGGGCATACGTGCGGGTACAGAGAACTCTTTCTCTCCACAGCTAAGGTTTTAAAAAAAAGTATTTATTAAAAAAAGAAAATGATTACCATATGTTTTAGCACACAACCAGATTTAGCAAGGGCTACAAAATAAAAGGAGATAAAAAACGCAAACTCTCTTTTCCTATCACTACAATACATACCCTGGCTAAAGGTGGTAGAACCAGCGAGGGTAGGTCCTTAAAGTTTAAAAATGTTGCCATTGGGTAAAGAGCCTTCTACATTACCTTGGCTGGAGCACATGGTCCAGGAAAATGGGATGCCGCCTTCCCAGTTCAGGCAAGAGCTCTGGGTTCTCCAGAGAGACCTTGAGCCAAGAGACTCCTGGGCACTCTCTCTTCCCTCAATTTATCAGGATCCCAGACCCCAACCTCCTTTGACTAGAAATCAGGCCAATTGGGTCAAGATATCATTTCCCTAGGTCAGGTAGCATTTCCTGATGTATCTCTTGGGATTTCTTAGTCCCTCCCAAATCTCTGGTGTACCTGGCTTTTCTGGAGAAGGAGAGAGGATGAAAGAAAAGGGAAACAGAAGGGGGGGGAAGGGAGCCATTTCTCCACATCTCCCTCCCTAAGATTCACAAGCTGGAGTAGCACCCTATTACAGAAGGGCGCCAGTGCTTAATCCAAGCAACGCCATTTGCAGCTAGATACACATTAGGATACATGGGCTACAGATATTCGGCTTCATGAGAAACCATGTCCTTCCTGGATATGGAAACTAAGCCACCAATACTGTTACGGCCCAGGCAACAAGTCTCGAATCTTTCATGTTGAATTCCTGAATCCTCCATGACCACCTCCTCCTGCAGCTTAGTGTTTGAGTTCCTTCCTCTTCATGGTCTGCAGTCATTGGGAGTGGGATGAATGGTCTGTCAAGAGGGTAAATTCTCAGCCTCCCCACAAGTAAGGTCTCAGTTTCATGTCCAGTGCCCATACAATTGCCAAACATCTCTTTTTGCACTGAAGACAAGTTTTTTCTCCTGCAAGGGATCAGTTTCAAAAAAACATCTCTCAAACCTGTGCAACACTGGACAGGATTATTTCCTTGTCTATAACCGCACACTTGCAGGCCACACCAGCAACTCCCACTCCTGAGCAGGTTCCCAGAGAAGTGGGCCAAAACATCCACTACAGGTGTCATCTGGTTCCTCGCCCTCCTCTCTCTCCTCTAGTCACATTCAACACCATCCTCCTCCCGGCAGGATATGAGGCTTCAGCATATTAACATGTACAACCTTGGTCTTTTTTTCCCAGGACTCCTTTCCAATGCCACTGCATGCAAGTAACATCATCCAGCCTATCCACAATCACATATGTCCTTCCCATGTCAGCTTCAGCTTGTCTGAGTGATAAGAGGCAGAAAACCATCACTTTGTCCTCTAACTCAAAAGTAATGAGGACCTTGTGCTGTCTTATCATACCTAACTGCTCTGTGTGGCTTGGGCCTTGGCTAGGTTTCTCCTGGAACAACACTCATCATCATCTTTTAAGCCGTTTCTCTGAATGACAGTGGGACATAATCAACCACTGGACTCCTTTGGTTCTTCTAGGAATCTTTCTCCTCTCCTCCCACCTTTCCTCTTTAATAGTGATCTTAGCTGCCCCTCTGACCCTTCTTTCCAAACATAGAGTCTGGGTAAAGGGGGAGAAACCAGTAGACTCTTAGTGGAACCTCCCTGTAGGCAAACAACAACTGTGGCAACTTCCTCAACTCCCAGTCCTGGGGTGAGAATCAACATATGTCCTCAGCATCCCTTTCATAGGGTCCCACTTGAATCTCCTCTCTGTGAGTCCATTCAACTGAATAGTGGTAAGCTGTAGTCTCCTAAGATGTTTCACCCCACAACACTTCCACAGACATTCCATCAACTCCGACAGGAAATTGCAGCCTCCCCTGGGTCTGTCAAGATCTCTGTAGGGAACCCTAACTGACAGAAGCGACCTTAACTAGAGCTTCCTCACACTGCTGGGGCATCCGTGGATGCCAGTGGTACTGCCCCTCAGGGTACCCAGAAGCTGCATGGTCCACCTCAAAGTTAGAATGAACTCCTCTTTCCCCTCTCTGTAGGTTTTGGGAAAAGGCCCAACTATGTCAATAATGCTCTACTCCTCCTGGAAATGCCTCTCCCATGATAGGGAGGTACTGGTAACGGTGCTCTTTGCCTTTGCACTCCCACTCTTGCCCACTCTCTGACAGATTGGACAGGAGTTACAATATGCCTCCCTCACATCCCAGCCAACTTAGGGCCAGTAGAAGTTCCAAACAGAAGCCTCTGTCTAAATCTCTTGTTGATACCTAGGATGCCCTGCACATGTGGATGTCATGTGCCAACTCCATAAGTCTCCTCCTATACTTCCTGGCATCACTACCAGGCTGCCTGATGTGGCATCCCCCTGCCAAGCTACCTTGTCTCCGCCCTGTGGCAAACCAAAGTCTATAGTACAACCTTCCCTAAGCTTCCCAGACAACTTGCCTCAGACAGGGACTCAGAGAATTCCACCACCTCTTTGGATCTATAGCCACTTGGCATGGAGGTGTGTTCCAGACTAGGATCACACTGAACCCTCTTTCAGAAAACCCCTTCTGGTGCGTGCACCCAAACATTCGGCCTATCTGCTCCTCTGAGCCAAAGCTAGCCCCAGCCCCTCTAGTTCTGCCTCTTTTGAAAACCCCTCTCAGCTTCCCTGCTGCACCTGGGGAGCTGCCCCCCTCTACCGTGTTACCTCTGTCTTGTTTCCACCACCAGAGCAAGACAGATACTCTTCTTGCCAGAAAGATCCACAGCCTTCCAGCTGTGTCGCTCGGGAGAACTGCCCCTCCTCACTGCTTTGTGCACACCCCACCCCTCAGTTTCTGAGATGGGTTTGCTCCTCCCCTTCCTTGGGTTATCTGGGCTCCCCTTCCCCTGTAGTACTCTGGGGCCCCCAAACCCTCCCCCCCTAGCAGGTAGGAGTCCCTGGTCTCCCTCAGAGAGACCCCTTTCCCCCCCCCACCCACCTCCAGGGTCTGGCACAAGTGGGTTACCACATTTACTGAGTACTGGCCTCCTCCCAGAAGGTCCCGCCAATCAACACAGGGTAGGGCTGGTCCTTTCATAACTCCCATTTCCAGAGGAGGCTCCACCAACCTCTCCCATCTCCACAGGCATCCTGTGCTACAGGACACAGCTCAGGCTCCTCACCAATCCCCCCCTGGATTTGAAATGATGTGTTGGGCAGAATATCAGACTCTGGACACCAGATCAGTTCTCGCACTAGGGTAAACAGAGGAGGAACCTGTGGTGTCAGCATTATTGGTCCCATGAACCAGCTGGCTGTCCCTCAGCCGCAGACTGGCTCCACACATAGTCACCCCCAGGCTTCTGCAGGGTTCCATTGTGGTAAAGAGGCACTCTCATGGTTCACCACAGCCACCCGCCTTCCTTACCTTTTGGGCTGGTTGGTGCTTTTGGAGGCGGTTTGGAGGTTCTACTTGCAACCTCAGTGGGCACGCCACCAGAAATGGTCGGTGCTCCTCACCAGATAAAGCATTTCCTAACCTGAGGTCACTGTTCCACCATTAGCCGTCAATCTGGGGCTTCTTTTAATCTCCTCTGCCGGAGCAGCAAGCAGCCCCCTTTCCCCGGCTTTGGTTGAGACTCCTGCTCTTCCCACCCCTCTGGAACTCCTTTCTCCTTCCCTTTCCCAACTGGGAAGTCCTCCAGTCCAAGAACCCTCCCCTGTTCAGCACCAACTCATCCCCAATTTCTGAGGCCTCAGTAGCATTTTTTTTGGGCCTCCTTTGTCCCTTTACTCAGACATTTCAGCTCCTTGAGGAGTTTGGAATAGAGTTGGTCTAGCACCAGTAACTGGAATAATGATTCAAAAGTCTCCCTGCTTTGGCTCTCTTCCCACCCATCTCCTCCCATCTCATCTCACTTCTATTTTCACCACACATATTCTGAATAATGCTTTGCATTGCTGGGGATAAGACCCGAAATTGCTTTTGGAAGTGGGTTTCAGCCCCCCAGTTTGAACCTTTTAAGCACAGTAGCTTTGAAATCTTTTTAAAAGCTACTTCCCCCATCCGCCCTTTTGGCATGCTATGCGATAGGATGGCAGCCAGCCCCCAGCAAGAATGCTACAGAGGTAGTGACATGCACTTTCGGGCCTCCTGCACCCCCCCACTGCTGCATAGCTGCTCTTTTCAAAATTTCCAGTAAGATATATGGAGGGGTCCTCCCCCCTCCCTGTGGCATTGTGCAAAGTCTTTGGGGGGTAAATACATTTATTTTCCCTGCTGTTGCTTTCTTTCCTGCAGACGCTAGCTGATCTCGGAGGTCATGCTTCCTCTCTGTTCCTCGCTGCATCTTTCTCCCTTTCTCTCCAGCATCTTTTCCCTCCCACTCAGCCTCTCCCAAGTGGCTTCTCTGTCTTCCTATCTCTTGCACCTTTTATGCTGTTCCTCCTGGATTCTCAGCCTCTGAGTTCTATCTCTTTCTTCTGCCTGAGTAGCCCTCAACTTTTCCAGTTCTTAACTCCTGGATCCGGGACTGCATCAGCTTGGGCTGGGGCTTGTTTACGGTGGTGAGAGCTGAAGCTGCCCCTGCTGCCATCAACTTGGTATTTCTTAGCAGGAGAGCCTTCATCTCATCTACAGACTTTGTTCTCACAGGATATATTCTGCTGCTTTAGGCATTCCCTCCTGAAGCTGTTGCTTCGGTCATTTTTTTTAGAATTCTCTACATGCCTCCTCTTAGCTCCATCCTAGCTAAACCACAGTTCTTGACCTCCTACTCCAGTTGGACCTCGAAAACAAAAACAAACTTCCATTGCTCTCTCTCTCTGTGTGTGTGTAAGCAGTTGCTCTAATCTCCAAGTTCCCTGTTTGCTTTTTAAATCACCAGTTCTCTGTTTGTTCTCATCCCACTGGCTGCCACCAAATTCAGCTATGAACGTGGCTTGCTTTTTTGGCTGGCAGGGGTCCTATTTCGTTCTCCTCTGCACACCCCCCCCAGTGAGCCAACTGACTTTCTCCTGGGGAGGGCTTAACTTCTCTCTTTTGGGTATGCTGCCACCACACTGGATCATTTGAGGACTGCCTGCTGGGGAAGATCAGGGATTTCCCAGCTTCCTTTCCAACTGCATCGAGGCTCCCCCTGCCTCAGTTTCCCCCTTGGTTCCTCTCCTGGGTTCCACAGCTAGGTAGCACTGAGATCCTGGAGGAAAAGCTGCTCAGCCTCCCTCCACCTCCTCCTGAAATAGCGTGTGCAAGACAGTGGGGCAGCATGGGTACAGAGAACTTTCTCCTCCACAGCTATAGTTTTAAAAAAAGTATTTACAGCATGAGAAAATGATTACCATATGTTTTTAGCACACACCAGATTTAGCAAGGGTTACAAAATAAAAAAGGAGATAAAACGCAACTCTCTTTCTTTTCCTATCACTCAATACATACCCTGGCTAAAGGTGGTAGAACGCAGGGTAGGTCCTTAAAGTTTAAAATGTTGCCATTGGCAAAGAGCTCACACATTGAGCCTTATTGGAGCACATGGTCTGGTAGAAAATGGATGCCAGCCTTCCCAGTTCACAGGCAAGAGCTCTGCTCCTCCAGAGAGAGACCTGAGCCAAGCAGACCTCGCCCCTCTCTTTCCCCCCTCAATTTATCAGATCCCAGACCCCACCCTCCTTTGACCAGGTCAGGCTGGGTCAAGATATCATTTCCCCCTAGGTCAGGTAGCATTTCCTGATGTATCTCTGGGATTTCTTAGTCCTCCAAATCTCTGGTACCTGGTTGGAGAAGGAGAGGATGAAAGAAAAAGGAAACAGAAGGGGGGGGGAAGGAGCCATTTCTCCACAGCAAGTTCACCTAAATTAAAGGAAACTGGGACATATTTGCTTAGCCAAGCTATCAAAAATGTTGATGGATGCTTTGTTAGGGATGCTTCCAAGAGTCTTGCCATTGGAATTACTTCCTGGATTCTGGAGTTTCTGAATGAAATTATCTTGTTTCTGGACTATAGGTGTTTTAACAAACCATTGTTCTTTTCATGTCTCTGGGCTTTGTTGAGACAGATGCAATGCATTCTATCCTACAGTTTTCAATAGGTACCTCTTTCAGTTCCATTCAATAAGGTGGGGAGGCAAAGATAACTTAGGGAGTGGTGTGGCCTTGTGCTGGTGCATTTGCCATCCCCAGGGCACTTATCCCAGCAGAGATGGCAAATGCGCTGATGGCTGCCCATTCCTCAGCCCCATGCTGCGAAACCTGGAAGTCTCACTTGTGGTAAGGCTGTGCTGCTATCCTGATCAGACACCTGGATGGGGGGTGGGGGCAGGCCTGGATGTTCCTGGGGTGGAGCTGACATTAATCATCTCCTTCCTGGGATTCACAGTGGGTGAGCTGAACCCTGGCCCTCAGACTTATGCCACCCTTTTGGTGCCATAAGTCCTGTAAGCCCTATGGGGCTTTCCAACAGTGAGAGGTTTTCAGAGCTGTTTCTTGAATCTTGTGCCACTGGAAAGCCCTCTTGGAGATGGGTGGTGGTGGTACCACACTGGTGTTGCATCTCGCTGCTTCCAGCTTTAAACAGGGCTGCACTTGAATGTATGCATATGTGACCAGAATGGGAGAACTCTGCCCCGCTCTGGTTAAAAGGACTAGTGAAATATTTCAGGATGGTTTAATATATCTCTAAGTCTAAGGCATCATTAAGATGCTAAAAGAATACATACCTTTGCTAGTCTGGCAAAGGGATGTCTTGTTTCTGCACAGCTGCAATTCAAATCAAGGATGTGCAAGAAAGGTGGGTTTTAACTCTTCTAGTCTTACTGGATTTCAGTAGTCAAAACTGGCTTTTCACACAATTGTTTACATTTGATAGGGGGAGGAAAGGTGTTCAAAGGATATAGCTTTTCTCTCTCTTCAAAACTGCTAGTAAAAGAGAAAAGCCTAATTCTAATTAGCAAAAAGAAAGAAGGCCCTTAAGGGTTAACTCCCCTCTTCCCTTTCTGCATGGCCCTAATGTAAATTGTGGCTGCACAGCCTCACAATGTAGTCTTTACTGAGATATCCATGACCTTTGCCCTGCCTATTTTGGCCCTAAATCAGATGCAAGTCATCTTCCGTTTGCTTCTTTCTCATTGTAATATGTTTTACTAGTGCCCATGCCCTCCAATTGTAGAAAAGCCATTTAGGAATTTTAAAATAATGAAATCATTTGATCAGGGTGCTTTTTGTCACCAACGTAAGAATATGTCAGAACTTATTGAAAGTATAATGTTCCTTTGTTTCTGGTCAGCATAATGCATTTGTTAAGTGGGTGCTGGGGGAAAAAAAGAGTTGTGATTTCTTTGCCGATTTCCTTTATTTTATTTTCTAGAGCTTCATTACTGTAAAGGAAGTGAAAGGTAATTACATTGTCATCAGCTAGCAAGCTCATTTACTTCACAAAACAATGTTTACATTCATGTCCCCCCTTTCCTCAAATATAATTAAAATCCAGCTCTTCGTCATTTCCGAGATGAGTTCTGCAAAGTCTTTGTGAAAATATAGGCAGTGCCATTAGCTCATAAGGGCAGCATCTTTTTGCCAAGTAGTAAGGATTTTTAACCACACATCTTCACCCAATTAGACATCTGGAGAAGTAAGAGATTGGTATCCTTCTCACTATTTGAAATAAGATTGTCTGGTTCTCCTGGGCAACCAGTGGGGAAAGTTATGTCATCACATCATCAATGTTGAGGCCTAGACCTCATGTTAAGCCTGGGAAGACCTCCACCGGCCAGCTGGATGATGCCAGGGCGATGGGGCTCAAAGCACTGGGATGAGGTGGTCTGAAGTAGGGCATCCCTAGTGGAGGTCTGACAACTCTAATTTGGAAGGATGTTACAAGGGTACCTCTGGGCTACCAAAAGAACAGAAGAGATGTGCGGAATCAGACCAAGTGTCCATCTAGTCCAGCATCTTGTTGCCCACAGTGGTCAAACACATGATGCAAAAGGTCTTGAAGGGAAAACATCCAAGCCTGTTCCAATTATCTCTCCTCTCCATCAGCCTCTCCACATGAAGGTCCCATTAGGCCATACTTGTTGATGGCCACCTTTGAGCCACTGAAGTATCTGCCCTGCAGGAATTTTGTGTACTCCCATTTGAAAGCAATCTAAAGATAATGACCATAATTATATACTGTAGCAGTAAGTTTCACAAGCTAATTTGGAACTGTGTGTAATAGACAAGCCCTGAACCTACCCATCTATTTTGCTGGGTGCCCTCATGCTCTCAATATTTACTAATCATCTATCCACAACATCTGATATAATTCTCCTAACCATTTGGAAATGATAGAATGTTGTTACAGATGTGAGCCAGGCAAGGAAACATTGGCAGTGAGTAATCAGCAATGGAATACTACTACATCTGCCCATAAAATGGCATCTACAGTGATGTTCAAGGAATGATGTTTGAGGAATCATCTTTATCATAAATGTTAGAGGAAATTCTAGAGTGTCATGTGGAAACAGCATCACATCATCACCAAATGCCACCCTCTTTAGGCACTGTCCTTAAAAACTTCCAGCATTTGCTGAGGCAATGCTGACTGCCCTATTGGAATATTATGCTGGCAAGGGGATGATCTTCCCTATTCAACTTTGCATGGATGTATCATCTCATATAAACTGTGGGCAATCCAGGTAAAGCAGACATGTGAGCTTCAGCTTACTCAGCATGCCATCATAATACCCACAGGGATGTGAGCAGCTGTTTTGCATGGGTTGCAAAGTAGCAGAAGTGAGATGTTGAGCTTATGCAAAGTAGAACAAAAAAGCTCTTTGCCAGTAGCGTACCATGGCGGAGGACAGAGAGGGCCACAGGGTGTCACATGGGGGGCTGCCCCTTCCACATCACTTGCTGCTTCACTCGCTTGCCGCCCACTGCTGGCCGCCATGCTCGCCAATCCATGTACCCTCGCACCACTCTCCCTTGACTCAGGAGGCTTTGACTGCCCAGCAGAGCAGCTCATCCATCACTTCTTCCGTCCACTGCCACTCACCACTGCTTCTGCCCACTGCCACCCACTGTTCGTCACTGCTTCTGCCCTCCCATTCACTCATCACCAGGGCAACCAGCAGGTGGCATCAGGCAGAAGCAGTGGCAAGTGGTGGATGGAAGAAATGGCAGGCGAGCTGCTCCACTGGGTACAGTCAAAGCCTCCTGAATTAAGGGAGCGTGGTGGAGGGGGAGCAGGCTGGTGGGCAGAGAAAGCTGAGGGTAGGATGGGGAGGAGAATCAAGTCATATCTGGATCAGATGGCTGCAGCCTCCGGTTGGGCTGGGTTTCGCTGATAAAGCATTCGCCCATAGCGTATGCTTCATGAAATGGCCACCGCCCCACCAAACCCTGGTAGTCCTTAGAGCTCTCCCATCCAAACAATAGGCAAGACTAACCCTGCTATGTTTCTGAGATCTGAGAAGATCAGGCTAGCTGGAACAGTGGTGTAGCGCCAAGAGGATGGGGGGTGCTCAACGCACCAGGCACGCATTGGTGCAGGGGCATGGTGTTCCAGGGGCATTCCAGGGTGGGGTGTGGTAGAGGCCCCGGGCACAGTTCCCCCTTGCTCCAGCCCTGAGCTGAAGCTATCAGGTCAAAGATGTCCTTTCTAACCCAAGCTTAATTTTATACACCTCTGTCTTCTCCCCCTCTTACGGATATTCTGTCTATATGGTGCATGTAAATTATGTCTCCATGCCATTGCACACGATGCAATCACATTTACAAAATCTACAGCAATAAGAGAGAGAACAAACCAAAACCAACCAAATAGAGAAAGAAACAAAATAGGCAACGTTTGCTCACTTCCGATCTATATACCATCGATTTATTTTTTCATGAAAAGAGGGAAGGGTAAGACTAAGCACAAAAACACATTTGGAAATCCCAAGATGCAATCTTGAGGCTGATGTAAATTGATTGTAAATGTATCCTCAAAATAATATTAGTAAGTGGGAAATAGGCCTGCTTATAGTAAGTGATGGGATATCTGAACCAGAATGCGTTTCACTGATTTTGTGCAGCACTGAGACTGTAATCCACCCCTCGCTACATGATGAATGAGTAGAAGGGAGGGGGAGTTAATATTGAAAGGAATACTGCTGTTCTTCGAAGGCCTGAGTATGCTTCCTTCATTTTCCTACTTTAAAAAGAATTTTAAATTCCTCTCCTCTGTCAGATAGCAAAGTTCAGACAAGAGAATTCTAAAGTATTCTATTAATTACTTTCTTTCGCAAGCTCTATATACTACAAGCAGATCACAAATCCCGACAAACAACCCCAGATACTCAAACTGTTAAAATAAACACTATCCATTAACTAGAAGCTACAAATCTTTTCTGCAACTGTAATCCCAGAATAGAAAAATGGATGTTTGTAGACGGGATCCGTCTTCTGATACTGAACAGAGCGGCAAGAAAGCACTTAGGAAGCCCCATTCTTTGTCACTCTTGCTTGCAAGTAAATCTTACTGAACTAAGATGTACTTCTGGGTAAACAAGCATAAGACTTGGGCTGTTAGTTTGATGTACTGATGATAGGGCAACTATGTTGGAGGAAACGGTGTGTGGATTGTGACTGCAGCATCATTATGGGCAGAATCCCAAGAACAGTGAGCAGACTTGCTAGCTATTACAGAAGTGTTGGATTACCACTAGAGTTCCCAATCTTCACATGTGACCTAGAGATCTCCCAAAATTACAAATGCTCTTCGGACTACAGAAATCAGTTACCTTGGAGATAATGGCTGCTTTGGGGGGTGGACTCTATAGCATTGTTTTCATTCATTCATTCAATCATTTGTTCATTCATTCAACTTTTACCCTACCCTCCCCTCCCCAAATTCTACCTGCATCAGGCTCCATCTTGAAATCTACAGGAATTTACCAACCAAGAGTTGACAACCTTAATTACTGCCAGGGAGATGCTGGTTCAAATCTCCAGTCAGACATAAAGGTTACTGGATAATGCTGGGCCAATCACCATCATTTTGACTGTCCTACTGCATTGAGCTGTTGGGAAAGTAACATGGAGACAGGCTAATTATGTATGCTACACTGAGAAATTTGGGGAAAGGCAGAATAAAATTGATATAAGGAGATATACATCTGTTTCTGACATGGTACTCTTTCTCCTTGTAGCAACTCATTTTCCCCCAAAGATGCCAACAAGTGTGGACAAAGCTACCAGGTCCCTTTTACATAGACAGGCAGCCTAAACTTGGGAGGGGGCAGCAGAGTGGCAGCTGGGGACAGAGTGGCAGTTCTGCCATCCTGCCTCCCAAGAGGCAATTGGTGGCATAGGTGCCAGGGGAGAAGGAGAAAATCCTTCCTCCTCTGGGGTAGTCCATAGTTCAAAAGTATGTATATCACCCTATTTGGCTGGCTTAAGTCTGCACTGGAGGGTTTTTTCCCTTAGCTGAAAATCCTTTGTGAACTAACTAAAGTTGTCTCTACCTCCAGGAGCACCCCTGGAATCCTTCCATCCATGCCAGTGCAGGCATTTGAGGCAATGGCTAGCCACCACAAGTGCCAGCTTTTGGGTTTGGCCACTGCAGCAGCTGGCCACTGAGATAAGTCCAGTTAGCATGGCACTGGTGGCATGGGAGCCAGCCCAACCCTTCCACCACTTCCAGTGTGGCCTCCTTTGGATTGCATCATTAGTGGGATGTTATTTATTTGCCCTCATGCCATGAAAAGCGTCAACTGCTCATTTCCATACATCCAACCACTGTTACAAAAGCAGAATATTTTGGCCATCCTGCTCCTGTTCCGCATTCTGCTCACACCAGAGATTTCTCCTTACTGCTTGTTCCTGGTTCAAAGCGCAGACCTTGTGGCTTCTGCTCCAAAGTGGGGTGCCCCAGGATACAAGCACATGAAGACACTGGGCCCAAGATCATTCACTTGCTAACAGTTGCTAACAGATCCTCAAATAGAGAAGCTTCAAAGGGAGATTAAAAACTGAGATACCTGAATTTATGTACATTCACAAGTTTAGAGCAATGGACACATCAGGATAAATGAATTCTTATCCCACCGCAGATGATACAGTTCTACCCCCAAGGTGCAAGGGGCAATGAGACTTTGCATACTGACCCTTTCTCCTCAACCCCTCCAACCTTCTGACTGTGATATAACAACTCAGATTTCTGTTTCAAATTGTATCTGACTAAATGAGCTTTGAATCTTTACAACTTAAGGTAAGGTACTGTGTGCAAGCACTGAATCATTACTGACCCATGGGGTGACATCACATTTCAGCTTTACTAGGAAGACTGTTTACAGGGTAGTTGGCCATTACCTTCCCATGTCATCTATACTTTACACCCAGAAAGCTGGGTACTAACTTTACCGACCTTGGAAGGATGGAAGACTGAATCAACCTTGAGCCTCTTGCCTGAACCCAACTTCTGTTGGGATCGAACTCAGGTCAGGAGCAGAGATTGACTGCAATAGTATAGCTTACCACTCAGTCCCATGGGAGTCTCTTTAAAGCTTAGAACCTTTAAAAGGTGGTTGGTCTCTGAGGTTCTATTGGGGGATGTCTTTGTGGGAGCACATTTGTCCAGTGCTCCTCCAGCTGCATTGGCTTCCAGTGGAGTACTGAGTCAGGTTCAAGGTTGTGGTGTTAACCTTTAAAACCCTGTGTGGTCTGGGACCGTTGTACTTGCAGGAGCACATCTCCAGATATACCCCTGAAAGAGCTCTTTGCTCCATGGAGAACAATTTATTGATGATCCCTGGTCCAAAAGATATCCACCTTTCCTTGGTGGAATGCTTTGTCGACTTATCACAGTTATGCAGGATCTGACTGTAAGACAGAGTTATTGTGCCAAGCTTTTTGGTGAGGGCACCAACAGCACTCCAACAGATCTTGCATCACTCTCTGGTCCTCTTGATTTTGAAAATGGTTAAGCTGCCATTGGCTTTCTTAAACATTCTTATTGTATAAGAAACTGTGTGGATTTTATGGTTGATATCCTTGTAAACCATCCCTGAGTCCACCAGGAGAAGGGCAGCCTGTACATCAAACTGTAAACAAACAAACAAATGTTCAAGGATTGGGGAGTTAGATCCAACTACTCCAATGTAGGGTGCCCCTAGCACCAACATGCATGAAATGGTACACTGGCTGAATACAGCTTCTGGCACCTAAAGCTTCTTTTAGAATCATCTACAGCCATTCATTTTCTCGGTATCCTAGGCTCAGCCTCTCAATCATAATTATTTTTAAATCATTTATTGTTCTGTGCTAAACTGTCTGCATCTTGGATGCAACTAAAATTTTGAACAAAGCCATATAAAACATATAAAATCAATTCACCCAATTCTGCTGTTTCCTGTGGTATCTGTGCTTGATCATATTCATAACTGTTTTTCTCCTTGGACAGTGCTTGGTCTAATGCTTGTTCTTAAAGTAGTAGTAGCTTTTGGGGGGTTGTTGACAAGATGTGCCAAAGCCACCTTGGGCTGAGACATATCCTTGCACTGAATACCCTGGGAGTGCAAGGACTTATCTTGAAAGGCCCAAGGAGCATCAGGCTAGTGAGAAGAGTGTGGAGGAAGAATTAGGTCTAAACCCTTACGTTTAAGGGTTAAAGAATATCTTTACCTGTTCTCAGCCACTGGTAGCCATAATGCCAAGGAAGTTCATAGTACAGTTAATTGTGAGCTCTGTATTTCTAAATCCTAGAAAAATGGAACTGCACACTTGTTTCAGATGCTTTTTTATGAACTGCCTATGGAAATTTGAGTCATCTTGGGGGGTGGGGGGAGGGAACATTTAGTCTCATGACTGATGCACAGCAACAATTAATTGAGAAATGGATGTCTCTTACAGCTTCTGCAACCTCTTGTGTTCTATGAGCTCTGTAGTTGCTTCAGTACATCATACACATGCCAGCAGTGGTAATTCTTCTCACAATTGTGGAAGCAAACAAAAATGTTGTCCTGCCAACAACTTTGTATGTGGAGAAGGGAAGACATCATTGTTTTTTATGCGTAGTTGTTTATGTGTTGTGCTGTTGAGGTGGGGAGAAGGGAGGGATATGTTCTTTTTTGGGGGGTGGTCCTTTTGACTTTATGAGCAAGTAAACAAAATGTCAGGATATTTCTTCCATAGATGTTTGAATAAAATAAAAGATAGTAACAGATGAAAAGCTGGAAACTGGGTTTGCAACAGACAGTGTTCTACACGAAGATCTGTCTCTTTAATGTCAGCTTGTTTTGCAGCAATTATCAGGTGATGTTATTTAACCTGATGCCATAAAAATCTTCAATCACCTGTTTCCATCAATCAAAGTCCTAATGTAAGGACAGGATTTTCCCCACCACCACCCCTTCCTAGTTGGTAACCTTAAGTAACAAATGTGAAAGGACAGTAGCTGGAGGCTAGATAGAAAGACTGAAAAGGGTTGGAGGATGAATGGAAGGCTTCCACAGGGTGTAAGGAATAACTCTATTGTCATCTTTCGGACTAAAGAACTTTGCAGGAATATTGTGAAGATAAATGGGAAGTCTGTACAGTGCCCTGAAATCTTCAGAAGAAGGTGATGTTTCTACATGAGGTAAGGAGTAAAAGTATATTGTACTCATAGAATTATTAGACTATGTGTGCTTAACAGCAGGTTATGCTATTTGTTTTCAAAGAATGTTTGGATTGGGTCTGGATAGTTTGAGAGGGGCAGAAGAGATGTTTTAGAGTCTAGGTCTCTGCAGAAAATGAAAAACTAAATGGGATGGCTGAGTACAGAGTGGGTAGGGACAGGGAAATGTAGGCAAGAGATAGGACTGTATCACTTCTGTCCCCCCGCACCCACAACTGGGGACCTGTATGTATTTCAAAGCTGAAGGAATGGCCAAAAATGTTAATGGAGGTTGTTTCGCCCAGCTTTCCATCACAAGGGGAAGTTAACATTGCACGTTTCTGTTGCACTTTTCAAGCAGTGCTGTTGTTTGGGAAGCAGACTCTATGGCTGTCCTTTGAACAACAGTTCTGTGCCTGTGGAGGAAAAAACCCTGCTGATTTTTGTATTGAAAAACTCCATTAAAGGTATAGGTGCACATAGGCCACATTTAGTGGGAAATCTACAGCATTAGTGAAAGTTGCATGCCTTGCCATTAGGACTTATGCATACTGAAAGATATGATAGGAAGGTAAAAATGTTGGTGGCAAACTGAACAGCATCACCATACATGGCAGACAGTGGATCCCAGTTCTGAATGTTTCATAGAATGAAAAAGCGAGCCAGCCTTCACACAGATAGGACACTATCTTCTGTCCCTTTTCTTTGCCTGTCATGTTGATTTTGTTGTTACTACACCATTTTCAACAAAAAGAACTAAGTAGAAGTGTAATTTCATCCGCTACATGGTGGACGGTCTTTGTTTCAGAGTTCTCCGCTTGAGTTCTAGTGCCTACCTAACAGAAATGGGTAGGCACTAGGACCCAAGCAGAGCAAACAAAGATGGTCCAGTATGTGGTGGATGAAGTTACAACTCTACTTTGGATGAAGTTACAATTTTACTTATCTCTTTTTTGTCGAAAAGGAGGTGTGTGTTACATTTCAAGACAGAATGTTCCACCTGCAGTACGATGTATTGCAGTCTTTTCTACTCTTTCAGCATCCTGCTGCCTCATTCTTCCATATGCAGGATTAATGGGTGTTTGTGAGTGTTTGGGTCTCCACCTGGCCTGAAAAACATCAAACAAATGAACACCTGTCTTTTTAATTGAGGCTTAATGTGTGTGGAAATGGACAGTTGAAACTTTTTCATGGCATGAAAACAAATATCCCATTTGGCATCTATTAAAGGGACAGGACACTTATCCAGGCCAGTTGGCAATCTTACTGAACACCCCATTGGGCAAGGGAAGGAGTAGGAATTCCAAAAGGCAAAGCAGAAAAGATTTGGAGTGCTGAAATGGAGATATTACAGGGTGATAAAACAGCAACATTGATGGTTTTTTGTTTGTTGGAAAAATTGTCCAGACCATCTTCCTCTAGAGAAACAGATTCTTTTTTTCTTTGTGTTGACCATGTATCTGTTAGTAGTAGGCAATGGCAAACCACCTCAGAATGTCTCTTGCTTTGAAAACGTTTGGGGGTTGCCATAAATCAGCTGAGACTTGATGGCCTTTCCCACCACTGAAGACGTTGAATGATTTCCTAAAAGGCTGTGATGCCTCACTTCCAGTGTTTGTGGTGATGGGAAGAAGAGTTTGGATTTATATCCTGCTTTTCTCAACTGTAAGGAGTTGTAAAGCAGCTTATAAACTTTTTCCTTTTCTCACAACAGACACCTTGTGAGATAGGTGAGGCTGAGAGAGTTCTGAAAGAACTATGACTAGTCCAAGGCCACTCAGTAGTTCCAAAGAAGTCGGGTGGAGAACCGGGGCATCAAACCAGGTTCTCCAGATCTTCATCTACTGCTTTTAGTCCCTGTACTACACTGACGTAGGCCAGATCATTATACCTGTGAAGGAGGACAACAGGTCTACCCTTCCCAACCTCATGCAAAAACAGCCATCTTAGTGGCTTTTCTTTCACACCTGTGGCTCAACAATGAGCTACAATAATGTTATATTTTAAGTCTATTTTTCCCCCTGTTAAAAATGCACATTGCCATTTTTTCTTTATCAAAAACCACCAGAAAGAGTTGGAGAAGCAGTGTGTAAATTCAGACTTTTGTGTCGAGGCCACCGGCAGAGTTTTCAGGAAACTAAGTCCCCACCAATCTGGACCCAATACCAATGACTCTTATTTCACTCAGATGTTGATAACATTAATGCCAGCTCTGCAGTAAGCTAGAGTGTACCCAGAAGTGGGATCCAACCAGTTCTCATCACTTCTTTAGAAGTGGTTACTAATTTTTTCTGAGCACCGAGAAGGGGTTACTAAAGCAACCTCCCTGCCCAATAAGGACTGGAGGTGCGTGTGTGCAGCGGCGCCACTGTTTGAATCCCACCACCATTGGAATCTGATATTAAATTTTTTGGATCCCACCACTGAGTGGATCCCCCCCTCCAATAGAGTTTTCACCCTTCTATTGAAGTCAATGGGCTATTGCACGGCAAATGACTTTGAAATAGAACAGGGTGCCGTTTCAGCCTGCAATCTTAATCACATTTACCATAAAGTAAGCCCCCTTGAACGTAGTGGGATTTACTTCAGAGTAGACACGCTTAGGGGTGCTCTGCAAGCCTGCCAGATGCAATCTGTAGGGCTGACACGGAAGTAAGGTTGCCAGCTGATCAGGGACAAGGTGCCTGCTTCTTGCTTTTCTGCCACCCACAGGTGCGACGCGGAAACCAGCCGGTGGAGCATTCCAGGGCAGGGAGCTGAACGAGATCACCTGCTTAACTGTTGTCACTCAAACAGCCTTAAGGGAACAGTGACAGTCGCTGGTTGGAAAGTTGGCAACCCTCCTTCTGTGTCAAGATGCCTTGGCTCACGAAAAACCCTCCAGCGCCTTTCAGCGTTTGCCATCCTCTTCCCAGCGTGGAGTCAGCGGTTAAGCAGGTGAATCGGGTTGGATTCCCTGCTCCTCCGTATGAGAAGCAGAGTTTTATCCGGTGATGAAACAGGTCTGTTTGCCCACTCTTCCATAGAAAGGCTGATGGGTGACCTTGGACCAGTCCCAGTTCTCTCGGAACTCTCTCAGCCCCACCTCCCTCCCAGGGTATCTGTTGTGGAGAGAGGAGGGGGAACGGAGTTTGCATGCTGCCTTGAGAGCCCTTAACAGGAGAGAAAAGCAGGATGCACATACAAACGCTTTTTCCGCAGGAGGAGAACTCTGCATACGCCCAGAGGCTTCGCCAGCTCCATCTCCGGCTCAGTAATGCGGGATCTCCAGCCAGGGCCCAGCTTTGCCTGCAGTCTCCTTCCTTAATCCGACGTTATGATTATTTCCCAACGAGCAATCCCGTACTGACGCTTTCCCCCGCAGCTCAAAGCAACGGCGGCGGCTTGCCGAGCTCTTTAAGGCGGGGGGTGGGGGGGTGTCTCACCCCCTCCCTCCTCTCTCCATCCCCTCCTCCTCTTTTCCCCACCGCCTCTCTCATTTGCATTTTCTCTTTTCTCCCCGCCCCTTTTGCAGTGATGTCAGCCCCGGCGAGGACTTGCTGCCAGTGTCGGCGGAAAACGGAGTTCAGACGGCGGCGGGAGCGCGGGACGGAGGCGGCCGCGGCGTGGAGTGGTGGCGGCGGCAGCAGCAGCAGCAGCAGCAGCAGCCCCGGGCGGGCGCGTGCGCGGATCATCAGGCAGCTGAGGGGGCAGAGTCGCCGGCTGAGCCCCCAAAGGGACTCTCCTCTCCTGAGGGAGGACTGGTCTCGCCTCTGCCAGAAGCTCCGTAGGGGGGGGGCCGATCCTGCAAAGAAGAACTTAGACTGGTGGGCACTTGATCACTGCAACCCCCCCGCCACACACAAGGAGGGGTTCTTCTCTTTGCTCCCCCCTCCCCAAGCTTTCCCCTTACTCCAAGTTGCCAGTCTTCTGCAGCAAGTTGGAAGCAACCAGCCGGCAGCTGCTGCCCGGGCTTGGCACCTTCCGTAAAGCACTCCGTTGGGAAGGGGGAGGATTTCGCTGGCTTGCTTCCCCCCTCCTCCCCAAGCTGACCAAGCACCCGACCTCTCCTCTCCCCCCGACTCCTTTCCCCACTAGCCGCCAAGCCCAGGCACACTTGAAGAATTCCCTCAAGTTAGGATCTCCTTCCTCGAAGATGCTCCGTGGGAAAGCGCTTGGCTTCTGATGCTCTCGCCAGCCTCGGGTTCCTCTTGCTTTTAGCCTGTCGCCTTCTCGCTCTCTCTTCTTCTGCTGCTTCAGCCCCTTTCCCCTCATTCAATATTTTTGACCAGACCAAGGATTTTTGTTTTATTTCCCCATGGGGCGCTTGGGGTCGGACTTGAAGACAGCGGGGAAGCATGGCTGAGGAGCTGCCCTAGCCGGAGATTCTCTCCCACGAAGGAATTCAAGGTAAGGCTTGCAGAGTAGGGTGGAGAGAGGGGCTGGGGAGGGTTGGCGAGGAGATTGGGGCTTCTTTTCCCTTCCTTAACCCCCACCCGACACCCCCTCCCTTGGCAATGCCAGCCAGCCATCGGCGGAGATGCCTCCGGAGAATCACTGGGTGGGCAAGGGAACCTCAAGTCTCCTCTGTTGCAGAGTGTGGCTGGCAGGGATGTCTGCAGCTGAGGGTTTTTATTTTATTTTATTGCAACCTTCTAGGTATGGGTGGTACACCAGTGGTTGGGAAGCACCCTGTCGCTTTTGGCAGGAAAGCAGGGAATCTGTCAGCGGGGGCTGCGGAGTGTTTTTGGGTCCTCCAGAGAGCCAGCCTCCTTGCTTTTGCAAAGCCACCCCATCACTCCAGTGGAAGCAGTTCAGGTTAGGGTGTCAGACAGGGTGGTGGGTGGTGGGAAGGCTGGGGCTGGGGGGTGGTGGGTGGGAAACCATATGGAGTATTTTATTGATGCAATTGTAATCTTGTAATGGAGACAGCATTAGATAGGGATTGCATTAAAAACCTGCTGGTGTGCAGGGAGGGAACTAAAAGCTGGCCGCTCTGGCTCTGCTCGGTTGTAAATGAAGTTCCCTGATTGAAGGATTCCCTTCAACTCCGATGATGGGCTTAAAGTTGCTGCGCATTTGGCTTATTGGAATGAGATGCAAAGCAGATCAGACAGGGAGGGAATAGATATATAAATATATATATGGGAAAAAACTCCTCCTGAAATACACACACACACATATATATAAATAAATAAATAGTTCTCATTTCCTTGAGCTTTGGAATTGGGAGGAAGGGTAATCCAGGCACTGCAGGGATTGAGCTGATATCTTTGTATGTGGACACACTGGTCAGGAAAGGGGAAAAAGGGGGTGGGGTTTACCTAGGTGGAGGAAGCATAAACCTGGCTTTTACCCTCATTTTTTTGGAAGTGCTAGAAGAGAAAGAGGAAAGGGAACAAGGTTGGCTTCTAGCATCTCTCTTTTGTAGGTAGGAACTGATCGTGGCTGGAGCTCGAGCTCGGCAACCTGCTGGCTGGTGCAGAGGAAAATGTGTAGATTGGCAGCAGAGCTGGTGGGTCTTCTCCCTCCCTTGTAAGCTTAGCATAATAATAACTTTAAAGAAGTTGTAATGTGTTGGAATGGGGGGGGGGAGATATTAACTTCTGCAGGAATGGGGGGCAGGGAGGGGGCGTGGACCCTGTTAAGACAGCATCTCTTGCAGACAGCTTGCACACTGGTGTTTGAGTAGGTCCCATGATGGAACCCTTGCCTCTTAGGTATGCAACAGACTTGCATCCCAGCCTAGACCAAACCATGAACTGTGGTCATGCTGCTGAAACAGGGGCCACCTCTGATAGATGGTGCTTACGTAGGAACCAATGGCTCAGTGCATGTAGCTGAATTTTGCTGTAAGGGCAAATATTGAACTCCCCTGCCTCCGTGAGGGTAAAATGGAAAGGTTCCGAAAAAGGAAAAACTTGCTCCAAACACACCAACTCGTTTCACATTATGACAAGATGAAAGGATGGATAGAACCTCGAAAGTTAGGAAGGCTAGCAAGTAGGAAAATATTCTTTTGATCACTAACACCTTAGGGGAAGACCCCCCTCCCCCCCAATATGAAGGCAATAGTATAAGAGAGTTTTTTAATGTAAATTTTTTTGGAGTAATCCTGACAATTTCCACACTAGCCAATAAACTAAGGGTCTAATGTTTAAGTTTGCAAGTTAGGCAAGATTCTTCATCGATCAGAGAGTGTAAGCTTGCAAATTATACTGAACTCTTCACTGGGGAAGACTTGAGCAGTAGAAAAATCTCTCCTATATCACTGCCAACAGAGCCATGTAGTTCTGCTCACCAGTGGGGACTGAGTTTAAATGCAGAGACTGCAGTGAATAAATTGAAAGAAAGCTTTACCAGCTTGTCAAAAGCAGTTAGTTTTCACATCTGAAACGTGCACGGGAGCTTGAGTTATGCCTTCATACTCCAATGCTTTCCAAACGGTAAATTTTGCATAAGATCAAGGCAACCGGGAGGAAGGCATGGGTTTATGTGAAGCAGGATGTTAGATAGACATAAGCGGGGGGGGGGGGGGGAAATCTACCAGTATTATATCTAGGGAGAATGTGAAACAAGTCCTGTTCTGTGCGCACGCACGTGTGTGTGTTAATTGCAACGGATGGGCTCAGAATATTAATGATTTAAATCATAGGGTTGCAAGGGTTCGCTTGATAGGCAAAAAAAAAACCTGAGTTCTTGTGAAGAGCATGCTAAACAGGAGAGAAGGTAGATATGAATCAGATCTGGATCAGAAAATAAAACTGAACATTATTTAAGTAAATGAATTGCTTTTTTTTTTTTAAAAAGAAAACAATGTTGGATCATCATCTTTCTTTTATGGGGATGAAGTCAGGTACCAGAGTGCCACTGTTCCTGCAGGAGGTGTGAATGTACTCTTATTTTTTGCCAAAAAAAAAAAAAAACACTTGTTAAGGCGTATGTCTCTTTTTATCCTCATTGCTTATTCAGATCTTGGTTTGCATTTTAATCCCCCTCTCTCTCCCCTCCCCCTCCCTTGCCAAGAGGTCTTGTTGCTTCATGGCTGCCTAGTTCTTCCTGGCAAGTGGCTGCTGCTTCCAAAAGTGAGCAGGAGGGTGCCTCGCTTATAATTAAAGGATAATTTATATTCAGCATAGAACTGTCTGCTCAGTACAGTTGGTTTTATACATCACGGCCTCTGCAAAATGGGTATGATCAAAGATCTGGACCTGTAGTCCTGTTAAGCATTTGTATTCTACGTGGGCCTAAGCAAGGTTCTGCCAATCCCTCTTGCTCTGCTGTAGTTAAGAACACATCAGTCTCCTTCCATTCCCACACCCATTTGTTTATAATCTAGCCCTACCAATTGGGCTCTGAGATTTAACCAGAATTAACTGATGGGTGTCGGAATGCAGCCTGTGCTATATGTGTGCATTCCTGTTTTGTAGGGTCTGTTTTTGATTGGAGGGGGGGCTTGGAAAGGCCACAGGTTAAGGACTTAGGGGTGAGAACGGGGGGGGGGGGGGTAATAGGACCTTTTTGAAGCTTCAGTTCTCTGTATGCTCTATGTATTCGCTTGATCCTAGAGCTGACAAGGCTTGCTGTCACTCGACATGTGCGTGTTGATGCTTTTCTGGGAGAAACAGAGCCATGCTACTTCAATGAAAGAATTAATGGGAGATGGGGACTTCCTCTGGGTTAGTTTGGGTTCACTCCTGGGATTTTGGTGGCATCACTTTTGAATCCTGCCTTTGATACTAAATTTGGGTATCCAAACAGAATTCAGGTGTTTCAGGACAAAGTAACCTCATTTGTGGACAGCGGCAACAAACTTAAGATTGAGAATACTTGGTTGTTGGTGCGCAATGTCATGGTCTCACAATGATGCCGCTAAGGGAGCCCAGCAAATAGTGGAGCTGCTCAATTGGTGGTTGAATGTCTGGATCCCCTTCTAGGAAGCATTCTGCTTGTAGACCTTGCTGTCCACGAGCTGTCCCTGGGGAGCCCTGTGCCTTTTGTTCTCTTAACCTTGCCACACAGTTTGCTAAGCATGTTTACTCTGAGCTCCATCCCCTTGGATTGAATGGGCTCCATATGGAGTGTGTTTTAGGAATGTTGCCTTTTATGGGAAGGGGGGAAAAGTGGAGAGTGACTTATCTCTTCACAGTGACCCTGCAAGGTCCTGTACCGCATCAAGCGAGCTATAAAGAAATGCAAAATGTGGAGAAACCATCTATTTCCTTCTTTGTATGCCTGTATGATCATAGTGGCACCCTGGGGCTTTATGGTGCAACTCTCTATGCATCTGTTTATACAGAAGACTTGCAATAAGCACACTATGGTAGGGATATACTAGTTCTTGGCATGAGGAGTGAGGATTCGGAGCATGGCTCCTTGTCGGTTTTACATAGTTCTTCCCTGAAGTTAAAGGTATGGTGAGAGTATTCCTCAGTAGATGCTTTCTTGCCTCCTTGCCTCCTGTGAGCTGTCTAGAGGTGATCTTGGTAGGTGACAGAGGTAAAGAAGTGTGACCTTTTGTGAGTAACACAAAATTGGTAAAGAACAGTGCTATGTGTGAAGAATATGAACTGCTAGCCATCTGGGATGCTATTTCGCAGGATGTTGTACATAGCCAACGAGAAATGCAGAGGAGGAGTCCATAGCTTTCATTCTTGAAAACCTTTGTCCTTGATGGAACATGCACCCTTGAGAAGAAGGTGATTCTTCGTGTTCAGATTTAGACAAGCAACTTTAAAGTTCTAGTACACGGATCCCAAACTTGTTTGTTTGGAAGTAAGCGCCAAATAAGTATGTTTGGTAACCGTTGTTGGTGTGCTGGTATTCCCATCATGAAGTAAACGGGATGCAAAGCCTCAAGTTGACTGCAGTCTTTCGTACATCTGTATGTGAACAAGTTGGCAGTGACGTCACTGATATTTACCATTTAGCAGCCATGGGGAGGACTGCAGGTATTTTGCTTCCTACAGTGGCAAAGAGCAAGCAACTGAATCTTGCTTCGGCTCTTCTTGAAGGCTCCTATGCTTGGCAGAATGAATGCCTAGACACAAAGGATGAAATATGGAACAGACAAATGTAAATTGGAAAGGTGCATTCCATTATCCCATTGGACTCTTGAAGGAGACTGCTTTTCATTATTCCGAATAGTTTGAAAGTCAGTCGCTTTCAATTATTGTCCGTGAGTTAGGTAGAGTGACTTGACAGAAATTGTATAACTTGCTATTACCTTCTTGCTCTTGTAAAATCCCTGTTAGCAGATTTTAAACCACTTGTAACTCTGTCTGGCATGTTGTGGAATGAATTAAAATGGTCCCAGCAGACTGTCAATTTATTATCTCCAGAGATTTTTTTTCTTTAAAATACACTTTTAATCCCTCCCGTCTGCCATTTTCTTTTTCTGGTTTGATCAAAGAATTTTCTGTAGCAACCCTCCCACATCTCTTTGCAAATGCAGATAAGAAGCAGATATGCAAGAGTAATTTATGTTCTGATGGAGAAACAGCATTCTGACAACAAACAGGAATGTCACCCAAAGGCAGAAGGAGACTGTTGCTAAAGTCATCTTTAAAGCCCATGTAATGTAAAGACTGTTGAAATTATTTCAGCTTCGTTTCTGGTGTAAAAAGGAGTGGCTCTAAATCCAGACATGCTTCCCATTATTAACTGGATGCAGAATTCTAAGTTTCTGGAAAGTTTGACACGGACCTTGATGGACATCTGAATACACTGAGATGTATTGGACCTCCATGAACAGCAACTGTGCTTACAGTTTCTGTTCTTTTCGGGGTGGGGTGGGGGGTGGAAATCCCTAGCAGTTTCTCGAGATGTCTCGCCTGAGGATGAACCTCCACATTTGCTTCAAGCGACAAGCCTTAATTGTGTCTTTGCTGTCTGGGAATAGCAAGCTTCGGTGCATTTATTCCGAGAAGGATGTTACTAAGTTGATACTGCAGACGTTGCTGGAGTGAGCCAGGGCTGCACAATTTAGCTGCATGGAGGCTTTGCTGAAGACAGAAAAAAACCAACCATATGTATAATTAAGTCCTAGTTTTACACTCTGCTGGCTTATTTGGAAATCTTTTTTATGCAGTGTGGACTATTGTCGATGAAATTTAATTTGGATTAAAATACATGGCAGGTTGAATAGCAGAAAACCTGCTGTGGCTCTTGCAGCGCAAAGGCGAATGAGCAAAACGCTGATGGTTGCGCAAAATGCACAGCTGAGAGTGTAGTCCTAGCATGGGGATGCTCAGGGAGTGAATGAGAAGGGTTCAGATTATCTCTGTCATTGGCTCACTCCAACTCTCTCAGATGCATTGCTGCTTGCTATGTGCTGACAGGTGTCATGGCACATAATGGCAGCATAAGAGGCAGTGTGGTATAATGGTTAGAGTACTGGACTAGGGTCTGGGAGACCAGGGCTGGAATCCCTACTCTGCCATGCAAGAGCACTGGATGACCTTGAGCTGGCTGGTCTTTCAATCTAGCCCTCCTCAGAAAGTTGTGTGCATAAAACAGTGGGAGTCAGTGTTGTAAGCTACTTGGGGTTCCCATTAAGGAAAAAATGTAAACTCAATAAATGAGGCCATCAGAGAGATGATGTGGGGGCAAGGACATTGGAATTATCTAAAAAGACTTGTTAGAAAATTCCTCATCTAGAACACCAGATGGCCTTCCATTCTAGTTCTTCCCCTTTCTCAAGGGAGCATGGCCTGCCTTGCGGAATTGTTGTAAGGAACTGAATCCAAAAATAACATGTGTGTCACTCTGATTTCCTTGGAGGAGAAAGGGTAAATCATAAAGTAGTAGAATTCCTGCAGCTTAGCCACTTGAAGATTTGCTGCTGTGGTGTATCAGGGTAATCCGGCTAGAGTGGGTATACAAGTTGGTAGAAAAACAAAGGTTGATTTTTGTGTAGGGGAGATGAAATTAGAATGACCCCCCCCCAATTTTCTATCCCATGAGCTTCATTTTAAAATCTTTTTTTTCTCAAAAAACCAGCTTCTCCAGCACCTGAACACCTTACTGCATCTATAACTTTATTGAATGCTTCGTATTTCCAATCCGGCATCTGGCAATTTCAGACAAATGAATCAATTGGAGTGCATCATCCAAGTTTGTGTTACATAGTGGTTTGCAATGTTGAGAAGTGTAAAGACGTTTTCAGATATTACAGTCAAACAGACCTGAAGCCTATCCTCTGTGCTTAACAATGTGTGCAACCTGTGATCTCCCAATAGGCTTAGTCACCATGTAGTGTCAGCAGGGCCAACATACACATTTAATATACTTGTACTGTCTGAACCCTGAATTTTTTAGAAGTTGTGTTCATGTGGACTGAGAGTAGACATTATGTAATTGCATACCCACTGAGCTTCCTCCCTTCCCATACCTCTGTCCTCCCCAAGCTCTTCCTCCATCTCCAGAATTTCCCAAACCAGATTTGTCCACCCAACCTCACATGTAGGGCATCTCTAGGGCAGTTGTGGTGCTTTGGTGTGACATCATACATCCCTTGGGACAAGGGACACTTGTAACGTTCTCCCTTTGTAATGTTTTTCTTCAGTTTACAGAGTTCTTAATTACTTCATCTTGCTTCCTGCCCTTTCTATGGGGGGGTCCAGTGTTTTTTTGTACAGAGCACTGTGCATATGTAGTTTCTCAGCTCATTTGCATTTCTCCACCACATGACCAATGATTTTTCGTCATCAAATGCACATCAATAAAACACTGCAGAAAAGCAGTCTTGATGTGATTATATGTATACCAGCATCAAGAATGTTTAGTAGTTTGCTGAGATGCACATGTGTTGCTATGTTCTGGAAAAGCTCTGTACAAAAAGACTCTTAATGCAAATATGAATATGATCACAAGATGAATGGCAAAACTTTTGCTGCAACTATTCATACTATCTAGGGCCCTTTCTGCACAACCAAGCTAAAATGTTTTGAGGCAGGAAATAAAACATTTTCTCCAAAGAGTCCCACATCATTCCCTCCCCCCCCAAGTTTTATTTCCAGTCTTAAAAACGCCTTAAATGAATCCTCTATTTTAGCAGTTCTCTTGTTGAAATGTTTTCAAAATGTTTTGACTTGCTAAGTGTATCTCTTTTAAAATGTTTCCCATGCTTCTCTGCAGTCCCCAGATTTCCTTCTTGGTGCCATTTTCTGTGCTCACTTCATTGGCTCACCTATTTTCATTTTTAAGAAGAGGAAGAGGAGACTCAAAGGGGTTTACAATCTCCTTTCCCTTCCCCGCACCCACAACAAACACCCTGTGAGGTGGGTGAGGCTGAGAGAGCTCTGAAAAGCTGTGACTAGCTCAAGGTCATATAACAATAATGATTAGGACTAGTGTACTAGATATCAATTATAAATGTGAAAATCCGGTTCTCCAGATTAGAGTGCACCTGCTCTTAATCACTTCGCCACTGCTGCTCCCTCCAAAATATTTTTTAAAATATTTTGGAGGGTCAAATCTTCAAAGCCTCATGTACACAGCCTAGGACAGTGATGGTGAACCTTTTCGAGACCGAGTGCCCAAACTGCAACCCAAAACCCACTTATTTATTGCAAAGTGCCAACATGGCAATTTAACCTGAATACTGAGGTTTTAGTTTAGAAAAAAAGGTTGGCTCCAAGGTGCACATCACTCAGGAGTAAGCTTGGTGGAAGTTGGTGGCTTTGCATTGAAGCAACTGTGCAACTCTTCCAACGGGTGAATCCTGACCCTAGGAGGGTTTACTCTGAAGCAAGCCCCATTGCCAGCAACCGAGGTAAAGGATCATGCTTTCTTCTTCCCATGAAAACCAATAGGGTTTAACAGCGCTTAACAGGGTTACCTACACTGCTTCCCGAAAACTAGGTCTTAGGTTTAATGCTAGTAATCTCCCTGAAATAATTACACTATTATCACATGATGACCTCTGGGCACGTGTGCCCACAGAGAGGGCTCTGAGTGCCACCTCTGGCACCCGTGCCATAGGTTCGCCACCACTGGCCTAGGAGAATTGCAGCACAGGGCTTTGAAGCAATGTAGCATTGAAGCCACAGGGGAAAAAAAATCTGGAACGATCACAAAATGGTGGCTAGGAATCGTTTCGGGGAAAGGAGGGAGTGTGTGTGGACAAATGGGGAGGAGATTGAAATGTTTTGTAAATATTTTGCAAATGTTTTCAATGAGTTGTTCGGAAATGGCCTAGGATTACCAACTTGATCTTGGGAAATTCCTAAAGATTTGAGGACAGTGCCTGGAAAAAGAAGAATTTGGGGAGGGCAAGGAGCTCAGCAGGGCTATGAGTCCATAGACCTGGATCTCTTAAGCTGCCATTTTTTTCCGTGGGAGCCAATTTGTGTACACTGGAGATAAGTTATAATTCTGGAAGAACTTCAGGACCCTCCTGGAGGTTAGTCTTCCTAACACAATAGTACAGTAAACCTTTATTAGGCATAAATAAGGAGGAACGGCAAAGCTCTGCAAGGGAGCAATGTGCATGTGCACATTGTTGATGGGGGAGAATGTGCAACTTCGTTGCAAGTTTACCCAAGCTATGTACACAATTCTGTACACAATTTGGGATGGAAATCCATTCATCATGTGGCTGCATATATCAAGTTTGATCAAGATGTGCACGTGCTCATCACTAGAATATGATTTAGTCTTGCTGATGCAATCTTTCAGTTGTATCAGTATTTTTTGTACTGTTCCTTTGGTGTGGACCTATATTGATAAAGGTAGAGCAAAAAAAAAACTATTATGCCTAATAAAGGTTAAAGTGTAGTGTAAGTGTAGTGTAAAAAAAACCCCCTCACAGTCTAACTTCAGAATTCAGTTTAGGCATTTCCCCCAGTTTATCTGGTTAGTTTTCTCTAATAGAATATAGCACAGGGTGAAATAAAGGAACAGAACAGGGGGAAATCCAGTCATCCATGTTGCTTTTGATTAGTAAGCATTCTGGTCTCGGTTTGCTAGGATTCTGCCTAGAGAACTCTCCTGTCGAATGGATCAGCAACATGAAGGATGATGCAGTAAGCAGCGTTTTTGTTTTGGCCCACAGCAGTTGGGAATGGAGTTGCAAGGAGGAGGAGAGGCATCTACCGAGCCGGTAGAGCTAGAGGGCCTTTTGCTCTTCATCTCTCCCTCTCCTCCTCCTTGCATTTGCAACATGGAAAAGAGTAAGACAAGTGTGTGTGGGGGGGGGGGGGGGGGGAGAGGAGAGCACTTCTCCTCCTCTTACAATGGAACTAGCCTAATTTTAATCTATTGAAATACTTTAAAATGGCTGGACATATAAGCAATGCCAACGATGGAGGACAGGAAGGGGGAAGGAATGTAAGTGGAACTTTTTTGCGTGTAGTAAAATGTCATCACCGAGTTACAGTTCCGGCTTGAAATGCCAATTTATTACGCTGCAGTGTGTTGAAATGGTTTGGGACTTCCATTCTGCTCATTGTAACTTGACGCAAGAGTTTTCCACTCTCTCTGCATCCACCAGAAGGGGAGAGATGCACTCCTGACAAGCTGGAGACGTGAAGACCAAAAGAGAAGGAGCAGTGCATTAAATGGAGTAATTGCTTTTACTGTGTCAGTCGCTTAAGTGACTCCTAGAATATGTATCTGGGCAGCTGGTTTTAAGCGAGGTTGCTTTATACGAGAGCACAGCAGTAGCACCAACATAATGAAACGTTTCCCTACAAGACTGCAGGAATTTCTCTCCCTTTACAATCCATTTCTCTTCTGTTTGGCAATTCTTACCACTTTGGCTGTGGCTTCTCAATTTCTGAATTCTCCTTCTTGGCTAACAGAAATTGCTTCTGTTTTTGGTGGCTGCTGTTCCTAAATGCCTGGAATACAAATGTACTTAATTAACAGGATGAATCATTTTTTAAAAAAACAAACACTTTAGCTGCGAAGTTGTCAATAGTGCTCTTTACTGCTGCGAGCAGAGGGGGTGGGTAAAAGGATGAGGAACGAGCTGTAAAGATGAATCAGCAGAGTGGTTCAAATTGGTCACTGTTGTGTAAAGGCATCGCAAGCATAGCCCAGTAATGTTCTGGGTGAATCTCCAGTTAGCATTGATCAAGCCGTTCTTGGCTGATGCCCAGCTGCACGAAGCTACTATGGGGTGGTGACCATGTTATTTTTTTTTTCTGGCAAAAGAGACTTTCTGAGAAACAGAGCTGCTTACTAGACTGGGAAAAAACATATTTAGAAGGGTTGCATCTAGCCAGGTTTTCTGTTGGTGATCAGGAGACAAGAGGGTCCCCTTTGACCACCAAAAAGTGCTATGCTGGGGATCATGAGCGATGCATGGACAAAAGCCATGTGATAGTAAAGTGGGAAATTTGAGTTTGCTGGACCAAACCTAGTGATTGTAAGCTTCTTGCTGTTTCTCTGCTCCGCCTCTTCTTACACTGTTCATTTTCGTACCTGACTTGGCTTCTGAATCATAGATAGAATGGGCCATGGCAGATATGAACAGGTACATCCAGTGGTGGGATTCAGCAGGTTCACACCACTTCGGCAGAACATATTGTTAAAACTGTGCTTGTAAACAACCAGTTGTTAAATTATTTGAATCCCACCACCGGAACCAGTTGTTAAATTGAATCCCACCACTGGGTACATTCCTAAAGCTTTACTAATTAAAAGCTCAATGGATAGCAGTTTTGAGGGAGATCTCATCCTGAGACTTTTTAGAGCCCTTGCCAGTTAGAATAGGTAGTACTGGGCATGGAAGATGAATGGTTTGAGTAGACATAGAGCCACCGTGGTGTAGTGGTTAAGAGCAGATGAACTGTAATCTAGAGAACCAGGGTTGATTCCCCACTCCTTCACCTCAGTGGCAGACTCTTATCTGGAGAGCTGTATTCTTTCCCTGTAATAGCTCTCTACGCATGAAGCCTGCTTCAAGGTGATCGCGGTATAGTTCAGGAATTCAGGGAATCCATGCGGCTCTCCAGATACCGAGGAACTACAATTCCCATCAGCCCCTACCAGCATGCGCTTCCAATTGGCCATGCTGACAGAGCAAGCTGATAGGGAATTGTAGTTCCTGAACATCTGGAGAGCCGCGAATCCCTACCCTGGTCAGTCTGATCTAGTATCTCAACGCTATCTGGAAAACTCTCTCAGCCTGTCCAACACCTCACGCCTTCAAATGCCAGTATTCACTTCGGGAGCGGAAGGGGAAGAGAATTTTGTAAAAAAGCTCCTTTAGAGACTCCTTACGGGGTGTTATAAATTAAAACCCCTCTCATCATATGCCCTTCGAGAAAGGCAGTGACTGGGGCCAGTTGCTTTGCAGCAAAGCCATTTCAAACCTCTCTGGCAGTTCTACTGTTAAAGAGCTTGAGCAGCGCAGGTGCGAAAACACCGGGCCCGCTTCCAATAACGGAGGCGGAAGTGGCTGGAATTCGCATGCGATTTTGTGTCCGCACTCGACAACACTGGGACCGCTCTGGCATGTAGATCGGTCCCAGAAAGAGGTCAGAATAACTTGGCCGCCAAGAGCCACGCTCGTCGAGCTAATACTGACCGGGCACTCCGGTGATTCCCCGGCATCGGCACGCTGAGGCCTCCGGAGTGACACGCCTTCTGGCCTTTCCCGCAGCCTGCTCCAGCATCGCAGGGAGGCGCGGTCCTCCCAGGCTTTCGACGGCGCATCGCCGGAGTCCCGGGGACAAGGTGGCGCAGGAGGGAGTGGGAGCTTATGCTTTAGCCACTGCCGTTTCGCATCGGTAGCGTTTCAAGCCAGCGTTGCCGCTGGAAAGTGCACTTAACTTGTGCGCACTCCGGAAACGCGCAGCTTGGTGCTCGGTCGAGGCGGCGGGCGCTGGCTTTCGACGATGCAGCGTAACACCTGCAGCTGTGAATGGCGGACCTGGGACGGCGCTTTGCCAGCCTCCCAGGTCCGCCATATTCACTGCGGTGGAAACGGCCTCCCCTTTCACCGCCTAAAAGCTTGCAGGAACCAGCTACGCCTACTCACTTGGTTTTACCAGTGGTTTGACCTATAACTCCTTAGCAGTCCTTTTATGCGTCTCCACGATGTGACATTCCTATCTTTGAACTCTTGATTTATTTATTGATGGATTGGCTGCCCTTCTTGTCAGTGAACTCAAGTCACATAAACGATATACAAATCAGCCACATCAAGGTGGCTGGCAGCAGTCACATAAACAATATACAAAGCAACCATTCTCAACAAAGAACATCAGCATTATCATTTTATGGTGCCCTAACTAGTGGTGGAGATCATCAGGGAGGAATGCAAACACAAACCCCTCAAAACCTGCTTTTTAATTAATTAATTCCAACCCTGCCTTGTCTGTGTGTGATAAGCCACTGGTGAAGCATGAATTCTGATCCTAAGCAAGCTGAAATGCTGATCTTGTGATTCAGACACATCTTGAACAAAGCTGATTATGCCTATTTGGGGTGGGGTGGGGAAGCGTTATCCCCATCGTGAAATGGGGGTGACTGTCGATATTCTGTCAGTGTGAGAGCAACAGTTTTTGTTTGTTTCTGATGAGGCTGCAAGATCAGGGGAGCTATACCTCTGTCATAGGTTCAGATAGCGCTTATTGATGCGAGTCTCGTCTCGTATAGAGATGCAGTAAGTTTGGAAACAGTTGTAAAATGATTTCCCTGCTTATTGCCTCGCTCAAACAGCCAGTGTTTCTGGGTAATTATATACACCCATTTCTAATTCTGCAGCTGTAGTGTACCAACCGTGGCTTGTTCTGGACAGTAAAACTGCACCCTGCAGTGAAAGTTGCAGCACTGTTGTGGTTGTGGCATTCACCTGCCACTTTCCCCTTATAAGGCTCCCCTCGCTAAATCACCACACTTCCCCAACTCTTCCTTCCATTTGTCACATTGGCATCGAAGTGCTGACCTGATAAGAATCTTGTTGAGCCCTCCTGCATCCTGGCGTTACACCTTTCCTCCCCGGCAGGTGGCTCATGGCTGGGCTCCCTGAGCTGTTAAAGGAAGGAGAAAGCTCTGTTGAAAAGCCAAAGAGGGGGAGGTGAGCAGAAAAGCTTAACATTGCTATTTTAAAAAAAGGCTCTTTGCTGCAGTAATCTGATTCCCCCATTGGCTGCGTGCGGAGCTTTCATACCCATACTCTGTAGTTCCATTTCTCCTTCGCATCAGAGCAAAGCAGGTTTTCCTTTGCCCTGGCTTAAAAAAAGGAAAGTTCTGGGAGTCCCATGAGTCATGTTTAGAAAGAGCATGATGTGGTGTGTAAGGCATGCTGTGTTCTACCTGAGGAGAAAAAAAAAATCCCTGTGTAGAAACAGTCACAGATGCCAAGACCTTTGAAGAGCAGTGGATGTAATCCCTAATATACTGAACAGTATTTCAGCTTCTTGGGGGTTCAGAACTGGATCATATGTTTAGTTATTCATTTAAGGATTGGCAAACATGGCTTTACTTGTTATAAGTTTTCATATTGGGTTAAGGACACCTTGTCATTTTCTCAGCATTCTTAAGTATTTGGTCAAACAGTGTGTGTGTGAGAGCAGAGGATCTTGTCTCATTTCCTCCGCATCGAGCATTCAGGGAGATTAAAGTGAAAGATTCTCATTTCTCCTAGAAACAAGTTATGTTCTGGGCCACCACAGTTGCAAAGCGTATTCATGATTTCAAGCTGTTTCCCTAACTGCAGTCATGTTTTGTTTTTGTTAGCAATTTTTTTTTGATGAAAAGATCAGTGCCCTGGTTTCCTAATGATACTGGATTCCCTTAGGGCAAAACTGTCTGTGGAATTTTCCAACCCCTGTGCTTTAAAATTATATGTGTATATTTGTGCACCTAGCAGTGAGGGAGAAGGACAGTAAGGGTGGTTTTAACAGGAATGCAAGTCTTTTTATATTAACGGTGGCTTTGGTTTTGCAGTACTGCTGTGTAGGAAATACCTCTAAATCCTGGAACTTACAAATGTCTTGAATGAAGCTGGTTTTTGGTTGCTTCCCTCTAACCCCCCCCCCCCCTTTGTGTTGTCCTCAGCACTTGGAAGAAAATATAGTAGGTCTCAATTAGTTATGGTGTGACAGAAATTCATAACTTAGCTCAGATTTTTAAACTGTATATAACTTATTTTTTTAATCTATCCCCTCCTTCAAAGTACTTAGTTCTTTCTGAATCCACTTTATCCCTGCCAGACTGCTGTTAGGTTGAAAGAAAGTTACTGGTCCCAAGTCACTCTGACTTTAATGGCAAGTAGAAGAGGTGAGTGGGATTGGGTGTATAAAATGACTAAACTGAGGCTGTTGTACTTTGGTCACATTATGAGAAGACAAGAATCACTGGAAAAGACAATAATGCTGGGAAAAGTTGAAGGCAGCAGGAAAAGAGGACGACCCAACATGTATGTGTTGGCTCAACTAAGGAAGCTACAGCCCTCAGTTTACAAGACCTGAGCAAGGCTACTAATGACAGAACATTCTGGAGGTCACAAATTCATTGGGTCTCCATTGGTCATAACCAACTTTGTGGTATTTAATACACACACAAAAAGCATATGCTGGAGAAGGGAGACAGTAGCTTGCATCTGATTCCACTGTAGGAAGCATTTAAGTTTCTCCTGACTCCTTGATGGATGGAAGTATAAATTAGGCATGAGTCAGAAGAAGAATGCCAGACTGAACAAAACTAATTTAGGGTTCTTGTATGTTCAGGGTTTAGCTCCTGTTTCTCTTTCTGTTAGCTGTGAACATAATGCAACGCCTCCCCACTTGCATCTGGAATCCTGATGGCTAGAAAGGAAGAGAGGAGGCTCTTCCTGGGACAGTTTCACTAGCTTGTCAATAGCTTGAGTGTGAAGGGGAAAAAATTATTTGAAGTTGGATCTGCTAATTTTTCTTTCTTTCATAAGATCCCAAACAAGGAAGGTTTGGAGACCAAGTTGCTGCATAGGTTAAAATCAGCCGGGTACTCTTTTCAGGTAAATAAGCCACCCTTTCCCCCAGATAAACAGTTGAAACTTGGTGTACTTTTTTGCATTAAAAATGCAAAGTAACTCTTTTCTCACATTTACAGAATGCAGGTTTCAAGCAGAACAATAAACCGTGTCTGAACTCATAGAAATATATACACATAGAGAGATTTTAGTCAGCTGACTTCAGTGACACATAATGTTTCACCCTTTGACTATTCTCCCAGCAATGCTGTCTTGTATGCTAGAATGAAAAGAAAATTCAACAGTCCCTCAAAACTTCATCCTAATGGAAGCAAAGTTACAAATGGGAATATGTTTCTCGTTGAAAGTACTTTTGAATTAAAAATATGGAACGGGTGGCATAATGCTATTGAAGTCCCAAGATAAAAGTTTAAAGGACAAAAAGAACCAGCCCTTAAGAAGTGTACCTGCATACCTCTGCTAGTTTTGCTAAGTTTACACTTTGAGAGACTTGCATTCCTATATTAGATTTAGTATGACTGTGATGAAAAGGCACACATATACACATTGCATTCTGAGTTTTCCCACCCAAAAGGAACCTGCATATAAACTAGGACTCTGCTATCACATGCTGATCAACCAAAACTTAGAAATGTCCCTGAACATTATCGTTGCAATTGAAATCAGTGTTAGTAGTAATATGAGGGTGTCTAACATTGTGTTGGTGTTCTGGTGCCTGGATACCTTTGTTTAGAGTTCAAGAAGCTGATAAGGGTAGAATGTCATAGATATTTTATATGTGACAAGGATGCTAACCACTTATCAGGATTCAGTACTAATCTTGCTACTGAAGAGAATTATAATGATGGGTCTGCTGTATTCTAAAGGGGTGTTTACACCAATCAAACTGTCTAGAGGAGGGCTATGTTCCAGTTCTTTATATTTAGAGTGATTCTTGTTTGCTTGCTGTTGTGCTTCAGCAATCCCAGGATCCAAAGTTTTCCTTTCATGATTATACAGTATTAGGAGATGGAAGCAAATTCTACATCCCTCACCTTAATTGTACTGCACATTGAAGAAGAAGAGTTTGGATTTATATCCCCCCTTTCTCTCCTGCAGGAGACTCAAAGGGGTTTACAATCTCCTTGCCCTTCCCCCCTCACAACAAACACCCTGTGAGGTAGGTGGGGCTGAGAGAGCTCCGAGAAGCTGTGACTAGCCCAAGGTCACCCAGCTGGCGTGTGTGGGAGTGTACAGGCTAATCTGAATTCCCAAGATAAGCCTCCACAGCTCAGGTGGCAGAGCAGGGAATCAAACCCGGTTCCTCCAGATTAGATACACGAGCTCTTAACCTCCTATGCCACTGCTGCTAGCCTCCAGGTGGGACCTGGGGATCCCCTGGAATTGCATCTCATGTCCAGACTATTGTTCCCCTGGTGCCTGATTGCATCTCATTTTGGTCAGCTCCGCTGCTTGATCCATTTCTCTCACTTCTGGTGTCAGAATGTGGCTTGGAGGAGGATGCCTCAAGCACACTAAGATGTGGAAGGTATATAAGGACATTACTGTGTGCCTCTTTAGCATGTGTGAAGAGTGTTGCTCCAGGTTTTTTTTAGTCAACAGGTTGGTGCATTTTTCTCCTTCCCAAACAATGTGTGTGCACATTGCTTACCACTAAGCCCTTAATGAACGATAACATGCATGAGGGAGAAGAGTGGGTTGGTGCCAGCAGGTTCCATATGCACATCCATTCACTCGAGCACATGTATATCACTTATGCATGTATACACATGTCCAAATAGAGTGCTGGTCATTGGGAGGTCTGGGGAAAAAGCAAGGTTCCCAATGACGTGGAGGGCATTGTCTCCATGTATGCACATGCCTGTGTTTTCTACATGTGTGTTTATGCTGTGAACCACCCTGAGCCCTCCGGGGGAGGGCAGTATACAAGTTTAATAATAAATAAATAAATATTGCATGGGGCACTGCTATGAGCCTACTTCTGCCCCCAAATCCGTTGATTGTCCTGTCTTAGGTGGTCAGAAAAAGGCAGATCTGTGTAAGTCGTGAGACTAGTAAACTCCTTTGTCTAGGCTGAAATGTTAATATTGCAAAAACCTGTCCAAGCCAGTGTTTGGTATGTTGTTATTAAGCACACACAACTGCTGACAGAGGAAGATTATTACTCTGGAGTGTTGGCAGGGAAGTGAAAGACAAGGTTGGCCAAGGGGTAGAATTTTTCACAGGGTCTTTGGATTGGGAGGCAGGAGAGACAAGGTGTAGGGAGCCAGTGAAACAAATGAAGAATGACATACCATGGTCCTCGGGGGGTTAGGAGGGCTTCACTGAAAACTCTCTTGCCCACTGCCATGAATATTCAGTCAGCCAGATCTTTGGGCTGCAGGCCTTTTGTTTGGTTCACAACTGCTGTTACCCATCCTGAGCTTTTACATTAAGGCAGGCATAAATAAATAAACAAATAAAAGGAAAATGAAATAACCTGTGAACTCTTTCCCATCTGTGCATGTATCTAATTTGTGTTCCCTGTGAGCGGAAAACAAAATCGGCAGGAACTGGCGCTTTTTTTTTTTACATTATTTTTCAGGCTGGCTGGATTTCTTGTGCATCAAGATTGCCTTTAAATTCACCCAGTAATTTCTCAAAATCTGACCTGGAGATGCCACCTGACAACAGTTAATTAGAAAGAGGCTTTCATTCTGTTGGTGTTTGTGTAACTCCAGTTTTATGTTGATGGAGGTTTTGTGTGCCGCAAGAGCTCAAAGCCCTAGATTATGCCAAGTTCAAACAGATGAGTGCTTGTTCAGCTTCTCCATGCATGGTAGTGACCGAGGTTGTTCAAATTCAGTTCCGCCGACATTCTGCTGGGATGCTTGAGGTTTGAGTAGAATACCGCAGCCCTTCCGACCCATCAGAGCATCATTCTGAATATTCCAGGAGCTATATCCAAGTCTGCAGTCCTTTTGTGGATTGTGCGGTGTACTTCTGTTTCAGGGATGATTTGGGGGGGGGGGGGCTGGGTTATGCTCATGCTGAGGCATTGAAGGTTCTGTACTCTCAGTATTTGTATTTTGTGATGTTTTAGAAACACAGGTGCACACCTTTTGTATGTGTTGCTCCTGTTGTTTCCGTCTCCAGATTCCTACTATTATTTCTTTTCCCCCTTGTCACAATCAAAACCCGCGAATCTCTATTTTTGCATCCTCTTGTTTCTTTATGGCAACTTTTCCTTCCAAAATAGCTTTGTAAAAATAGTTTGTCATATCAGCATTATATATACTCACTGTGTGTCACTCTGTGTATAAACTCCCAGGAAAATACACGCAGAGAAATACAAATAAGCTGACAAACCCACCGGCAAAAGTGGAATATTGCAACCCTTGACAATTGGTGAACATAAAAAGAAATGGAAATCCCCCCCGTCCCCGAATACCTCTGTATGGTTCAAAAATGACTCGACATTACAAGTGTTGCAAATCTCATGCTGCACTGGACACTCGTGACCACTCCTAGGTTCCTGCTGGGTGACCTTGGGCTAGTCACAGTTCATTCAAAAAACTCTCAGCCCCTCACCTCACAAGGTGTCTGTTGTGGGGAGAGGAAGGGAAAGGAGTTTGTAAGCTGTTTTGAGACACTGGGGTGCTGTGTGGTTTCTGGGCTGTATTCACGGCCATACAGCCCAGAAACCACACAACACCCCAGTGATTCCGGCCGTGAAAGCCTTTGACAATACATGTTTTGAGTCACCCTACAGGAGAGAAAGGTGGGGTATAAATGCAAACTGTTCTTGTCCCTGCATGTTATTCTCTGCCTTTGATGACACCAAGTCCTATTTTGTTGAATGACACCAGGACAACATTTGAATTGACCGAGAACTAGTATTTCATACAATGCATATTAACATATGATACTATCTGTCTGAAGAGGTGGTGTCATGATAGCCACTAGTTTTGTTGGTTTTAAAAGGGGGCTTGTAAAATTAGTTTAGTGAAAGTTGCTTTTAACGTTAAAGGCTGTTCATGAAAGCCAGCATGGTGTAGTGGTTAGTATGTCAAGTTAGGATACAAGAGACTTTTGTTTGGAACCAGCTCTTGCTGGAAGAACTTAAGAAGCTGCCTTCTTTTATTTCTTTCATTTGTATCTCACTTTTCACCTCAGTGGGGACCCAAAGCAGACTACAATGTTGTCCTCCATTTTGTTTTTACAACTGCCCTATGAGGGAGGTTTCTAAGTCAGACCATTAGTCTGGCAAGCTCAGTATTGTCTGATCAGGCTGGCATGGGCTCATGGGAAGTTTTTCACATCCTCTGGGCATATGTTGGGGTCACTATGGGAGTAGGGGAGGAAGGTTGTTGTGAATTTCCTGCATTGTTCAGGGGGTTGTACTACATGACAGGGGGGTTGTACTACATTTCTATGTTTCCTCTCTGATATTTTAAAATGGAGATGGGGATTGAAGCTGGAACCTTCTGGTGCAAAAAAAATGCTCTGCTACTCCCCAATGTATTCCCCTGTATGTGAAAATGTTCTTCATGGTTAGAGGAGACTCAAGTGTCTTGTATTTAGGCACACACAAAAAAGTGAGAATTGACTATTGGCCTACCACTGGTCGGCTGATAGTTGGGTATGAGGAACTACTCCTGCCTGTGTCCTTCTGTGAGTAGCTTCCTGTGGCGTCTAACTGGCTAATGTTCGATGAGAAAAGAAGAGGAGGAGTTTGGATTTATATCCCCCTTTTCTCCACCGAAAGGAGTTTCAAAACGGCTTACAACTCCTTCCCTTCCTCTTCCCAAAACAGATACTTTGTGAGGTAAGTGAGGCTGAGAAGGTTCTAAGAGAACTGTGACTAGCCCAAGGTCATATAGGATGCCTTGTGTGTAGGAGTGGGGAAACAAATTTTGTTCACCAGATTAGTCTGCCGCTCTTGTGGGAGAGTGGGGCATCAAACCCAGTACTCTAGATAAGAGTCCACCACTCTTAATCACTACACCATCCTGGGCCAGACAGAGATCTTGGGTTTGAATTAGTGTGACTATTTAACAATTCTTTATGGGTACTGACTGGCCGACATTTTTTTTTCCAATTATGGCTTAGCATTAAAGTATTTTGCCGGAAGCTTCTGTTTGGGTATGCCCTCAGTTTCACCTCTTGATGTGTAATTCATTTTTGAGTGAGCTGTGTTTTCGGGATTTATTGTATTATAAACTTTTTGAAAGAGAACTTGAAAGGAATAATTGGAGAAAAAAAGCTTTAGAGTAAGTGATTTAGAATAGGCTGGCAGGTGGCACCGTATGGCTGTTGCCGGATTAACGAAGTTCTAAAAGCATTGTCACTTTAGAGTATTGGATCTCTGTCATGATCCAGACACAGCAAGGCAAGTAGTCCTCACCTTTTTTGCTGAACAAACGGAAGAAGGGCAGTGTCAAATAGAAAGAGCTGCACTAATTTTCTAATCACTTTTGGACTCTGCGGTGATATATCAGCTAGAAGGGTTTAATTTGCACGTTTGCAAAGAAAGAGCCACTTTTCTGTGCAGTGTGTGTTTTTGAAGGGGGGGAATTAGAGGATAAGGAAGGGTAGAAGATCTAGCAAAATCTCAAAGGGATCATAGGGGATGACGATGAAAGAGAATTTTTAGAGGTCTTGGAACTCCTGAAATATACATCTGACAATCCAGAGTTAGGAGCTGTTGTGTTGAAGCAGCAGTTTATGGGATTTGATGTAGAAGTCCTGGAGGTGGCAGCTGCTCTTCATTTCACGTTCCCCATTCTGCTGGTGGTGGTTGGCTGAGGCTGCGGTTCTTGCCCCAAATGAGCTATTGTGCCATTTCTGTGTGGGAAGGAAGGATTGTAAGAGGTGAAGTGCAGGCTGCCAATTTGTTTTTCCTGCAAAGTGGGTTCTCAGTCTCCCATCCGCCTGGGCTGTGGAAGTGATCGTTCAACAACTCTGCGAAGCAGACGGCTAAGGATTGCTGGGTGAGTATATGCTGCTTGTTTGGATTCTGAAAGAGATGTAAAAGCGCTTTGTCATTTTGTAGCATCATGACGCGAGTTTCCCAGCCCCACTGCACTGGCTGCTACTGCTAAGAAACTGAGCTGAACAATGTGCAAAGAGAAGGGAATACTAAGGAAGGAAGGAGGCATATCCCTACCATGTAGCTATCCATTTAGGTTTGATAGAAGTATCCAACTTATCCTGCTAGTTTCATGCCTTCTGTCTTTTGTAATAAAGTTCCTACTTCTTGGCTGGATGCAGGATTCTTGAAAGGCTTGGTTTACAAATGATGGGGGTAGGAATTGTGATTTGTTCTACTTAACAGCAGTGGAGCTGATGTGTTTCACTGAAGGCATCTTAGTGCTGTTTATATTGTATGTGCCTTGAAGTTGATTGACAGGTACATTATAGAAATGGGAGGAAATAATTTTGTTGCTGAATTTTAGCAAGGTGTTTGACGTGGCATTATGGTGTTTCCTTGAGAGATTGGTGAAGACAGCAGGGGAGGGTGTCTTTTGACATGTTTGAATGGGGAGTTATGGGGGGAAGAACATTTGTGTGGGGTTGCTGAGTGAAAGCATAAGGCTAGTTGCTACTGAGGTGTTTACCAGGATGGGGGTTCTTTCTTCTGAACCTATTTTAGAGGAATTTGGGGGGGGGGGGGTTGGATATTTCCTGCTCCAACTGAATTATTACAAAAACCGTTCAAAGAATTTTCGTTTCCAGACTTCTGAGGGCTAGATCTTTGGAGATGTAGAGACAAATGGGGTTGTGTCCTTTTTACCATCAAAATTATTTCTGCCAACTAAAAAGCTGATGCAGTGTCAAAGCTAAGTGCCTGAGCCAAGCAGCTCCACATTTGATTCTTGCCTTTGGCAATGAATTTACTAGAAGCCATAGGCAATAAGAATGTACAAAATGAAAGAGCTGGATTTGGGTCACTTTTAAAAACTGGAGCCTGACTATTTAATACCAGGATTAAACAGGTCATTCTAAGAAATCAATTGGATGGCTGCTTCCAGTAGGAAACATTTCTCAGTGTCATTTTCCTTTCCACCTGTCCTTTTGGGTCAAATTCTCAGGAGCTGCACTCTTTCATCTTCCAGGGAAGCATTTTACTTATTTATTTATTTGCATCCATACTAGTAAAGAGTTCTGAAAACTTGCATTCTGCTCTGCCCCCTAAGTCTGACTTGTGGGTTTTCCCCTCATGAGAACTTTCTAAATTCCAGCTGTGATGGGGAAAGACAACCTTGAATGCTCAAAAGTAGGTTGGCAATCAAAGAGATTAGAGTTGTATACTAGATATTAATAGTTAGTAGAAGGTAACGTGTGTGTTTGGTCGGGTGATGCAAAAGGCCTACAGTGGTCATGGGGCTCTTTGAGTTGATGGGAACTCTCAGTGCATCTCAGTGAGCTGCAGAAAGACTTTGAGCATTTGCGATACATGATATAGCCCCACCACCATACCAGGTTTCCAGATTAGAACAAATTAGGATGGGACATGACATGATAGGGCTTTGTAAAAAGAATGTGCATGGTGTGAAAAGGGGGGTAGAAAATGTTCTTCCTGCACACCAACATGTTGGAGCATGGAGGCACACTGGAGGTGAAAGGAAGAATGACCAAAGGAAGTACTACTTCACATAATGCATGTTAATATGTGGAATTCACTGCTACATGATATAGTTGTGGCCATTAGCATAAATGGCATTAAAGAAAGTGTTGACGGATCAGTCCATCAATAGCCATTTATGCATTGGTGGTCAGAATCATCAAAATTAATGCTAGATCAAAGATGCTCCACCTGAAAAAAGGCAGCAGGTAGCCTTCCCAAATGGAGAACAAGGAAGCGGCAGGCAGACAAAATGGCTGCTCAGCTAGGGACACTTCACAGGGAGAGTCCCTGTGGAAAAAAAGCGGTAAAATCAAAACCCTGTGGAAAAAAGCGGTAAAACCAAAACCAAAAAACCAGTAAAACCCCACTGTGAAGCAAACAGCTGTATGATAAGTAGTGCATGCATAAATGACCAATTACTATTGTGATGGCTAATTAAAACCTCCATGTTCACAGGTAGCATACCATTAAATACTAGTTGCTGGAGAGGGCAGCATTTGAAAGCAATATATTCTATGTCTGCTTGTGGACTTCTCAGAGACTTTTAATAGACCACTGTGGGAAAAGTCATGTTGGACTGGAGGGGCTATTGACCTGTTCCATCAAGACTGCTCTTATATTCCCCAGATCAGAAAAATGGGGAGACAAGGATAAAATTATCTTGTTCACTTTTCTTGATGCAATTGTTTTTTAAAAAAATCTCAGGCAGGGAAGAATTTCATTATGTCCACGGCAACAGCTGATTATGAAGAAATACCATAGCCAGAGACATTTTGTGTAGGATATGCAACTTTCTTTTGTAGAGATTTAGTTTACTCAATTTACTAGACAAAGAGCCTCATCCAAGGGCGCTGGAATGCCATGCTGAATGCTGTGCCAGTGTCCCTGAGCCTTCCACTGCCAGCATAGAGGGGGTGGACCGGGGGACATGATTACAGTCTGCTTTCCCTTTTTCTGGCCTTTGCCGGCATTATGCCAGTGAGCCATTCCTTAGATTTAAGCTACCCTTTTTGGTGGCATAGGTCTATTGAGGCCAATAGAGGCTTCTCCATGGTGAGGAAGCTCTTTCACTTTTTGAGCCCAGGTGCCTAGCTCTTGGATGGGGCTGCCTGGGTTGAATCAGGAGGATTCCTTTGGACCCAGTTCTGTATTTCTCTGCATTCTCTCCTTTTCCAGACTGGAGAACCCTTTCCATGGGAAGTAAAATGTATGGCATTGTTGGAAATGGATGTTGCCACTCCCCCCTCCCCCCCAAAAAAAACCCCAGATATGATATTAGATTTCTCATTCTGGTGTTTCAGCCTGAAAATTACCATTTCTATCTTGCTTCTCCCTTGTATGACTTAAACTGGTGTTACTTTATTTTCACATCACTTCTTTTGTACCATATCTTCCTCTATAAAATGTAGTCACTTTTCAATGTTATTTATGCATCAGATAACAGGCATTTGTAGGTATAAATGCATATTCCATATCTACCACATGGTTGTCCCTCCCTTTCCTCTTAGTACCTCAAGGTGGTAAGTGGGGCTGTCCTTCGTTTTATCTTTGTCCCTATGAGGAAGAAAAATGAAATGGTGGAACGCGGGTTCATCCCTCACAGCAATTCTGTTTTGTATGCCGGTTTCCCCCCCTCTCGTTCTCCCTGGCAGCCAGACTGGAAACACTACCATAGGTAGTACTCATAGTGTGAACTATGTAGCCCACAGGGAAATTGCACAGTCTAATTTCTCTTACAACAACTTCATTAGAAGGCACTACCAAAATATCATTTGTTGTCAAAGAAGCAATCCCTGTTTAGGTTTTTAATGAATCTCTTGAGAGAATTGGCAGATTAAAAGGTAGAGTATATTGTAAATATCCTGTGAGGGTGACTGTTGAGGGGGACAAAAAAGATGGAACCATGAGTTGTGGGGGGAAGGAAAAGGAGGGGGAACACTCAGAAGTGTTAATTTAATGATCTTTTATCATTTGAAACCTTATGTTCAGTAGTATGTTAAGAAAGATTAAAAGGAACAGATTTAGCCTTTCTCTTTTTATGGGAAGAGGCAGAGACTTGTGATTTAAATAAGGTCTAGAGTCGACTTCAGAAGCCTCTTTCCTTGTTTTCTAGACCAGCAGAAAGCCTCATAATGAAAAAGCAAAACTTCCTTCTTGTGTAGTTCATCAACTTCAGCAAACTTTACTTGGCAATCTCTTTTTTCAAATTAAATACAAACTGAATGAATCGAATCTCTGAGGAAGCAGTGAATAAATCCTGAGAAAATACAGACTAATCCTCTTGCAAGCGAGCTATCTTCTTACTGTTTTAAAGAGAGAAAATGATGACAGATGGCTTCAAAAATCACTTTTTTTTGTTTGGGAAGAAAAAGGCTGTTACTTGATCTTCACTTACAAGGAGCCTTGGCTAGTGTTAACCAAGGTCTGTGTTTTCCTTAATCCAGGGTGGGCTGCTTGCTCCAGATAGAGGAAGAGATAAGTGAGCATGCAGGACACTGGCCTTGAAACGGCATGAAATCTTTTCTGTACAGCTGCCATAGATGCTCTGTATGGCCTGGAAGGACATCCATCACTTTTTAAAGGGATAGCTAGCAATCCTCTCCCTACTGTGGTGAGGTGATTTCAAATGGGAATACAGTTAAATGTTTCATGTGGAAAAAGTAAAGAAATGTTCCAACGTTAAGAACCTATCCCTTTTGTTTCAAAAGCAAATGTTCAGTCTTCCTCAGCTTGTTTATGGCAGAGGGGGGAGAAGGAATCAACACTTACATACCATATTTTGCTGGCATCATTATTTAAACTTTAATACCCTGTAAGCTTCAATGACAGCAAAAGGTGATCTGTGTCGGGTTGCCTCTAGGCCTTGAATGAGGCACAGTGGCTACACATCCAATGAGCTTGGTGGAATTGTGCTGCTTGTAAATAGTTCGAATGAATGACTGTATTCAGAGATCCTCACCTTGAGCCAGTCACACACACTCAGCCTCACCCCCCTACTAGGGATGTGAGATAAAATAGACACGGGGGAGAATATTTAATGCTGCTTTTCTCCCCCTTCTCTCCCATTTGGGGAGGATTTTTTTTTGGGAGGGGTAGGTATCCATACTTTTGGGCAACCATCTTATATCTGTGCATGGAGAGTGCTAATCTAAGTATACAATTCCAGGGGGGAAAGGGTTGAGTCCAGTGGCACCTTTAAGGCCAACAAAGTTTTATTCTCGGTAAAAATATTTAATGTCCATTCACCTTTCTTCAGATACAGTGGAACAGAAGTCACCAATCATTACATTAAGGTAGAGGGTGGGGAGGGTGTTGCCTGAAAGGGCTAGTTAGGGCCAATGTGTATAAGTAACTGAGGGCACTTTTGCACATGCAGAATAATGTACTTTCAGTGCACTTTGCAGCTGGATTTTACTGTGTGAAATAGAAAATCCACTTGCAAACAGTTGTGAAAGTGGATTGAAGGTAGATTGAAAGTGCACTATTCTGCATGTGCGAAAGTGCCCTGAGTATATAAGTAACACGGTGAAACCTGTGAAGCTCTGAGGAGTTGACATCACTGCCAATGTTAACATCATTCAGTTCCTGGGTATGTTAGTAAATTCTTTTATTGTGTGGTGTGCTAGTTTTTGCCCTTCACAAGTTTCACCATCTGCATTTATCTAATCTTAATACTCAGTTACTTATGCATATTGACCCTAACTAGCCCTTCCTGGCAACACTCTCTCCACCTTCTACCTATATATGATGGTTTGGCTCTGTGAGTTGTCAACATTGTGTTTTGGGACCCCCTGATGACTTGGTGTTTCCTTCTCCCTTGCAAAGTAAAATTTCATCATGATCTTCATTTGCTTGGTAGCTACCCTTAAATTATGTTGGAAGTTCTTCATAACTTGTAGTTTCTTACAGAAAGAGCCATCATGATATAGTGATTTAGAGTGGTCACTCTAATGTGGAGAAGCGGGTTTGATTCCACACAGATCCACATGAAGCCTGCTGGGTGACCTTGGGCCAGACACAGTTCTCTGAGAACACTCTAAGCCCACACAGAGTCAGGCAGTGGTGAAGCACTTCTGAGTGTCTCATGCTTTGAAAACCCTACAGGATCTTCATAAATCAGCTGATTGTACACACACACACAGTTTCTTGGCGAGAGCAAGGGCCAAAGAATCACAATTTAGTTTGCCATCAGTAACTGTGAACGATGGGCAGACATTCCCAGATATTTCCAGATTGGCCATTTGCCATTTCCCCACATCTGTGGAGATTTGAATGGAAATGGCTTCCACCTCTGGATTTTGTCCTATCGGTTGCCAAATCATGACATTTGGAGTAAGAACAGAGCATTTTAATAGTGCCCTCAAACAGTCAAGTTTGGATTGCTCGATAACCCTCCACCCATTATTCTCATTTTGGCCAGCAGTCTCGTACTGAGTTAATCTGTTTGGCTGATCCTGCAAAGGTTTAATTCCTTATTCTATGTGCATGCGAAGCACTTTCTGAAATGTTGATTCCTTCTCCCTCCTGTCACAAGAGCTTACAAGTTTTTAGGAAAGATGCCAGAAACTATGCTGGAAGTTTGGCAGCTATAGCCAAGTGTTAAGGTTAACAACTTGCAAATAGCTGCATGTTGCCATTATCTAAAAACCCTGCTGCTTGGTGAAAATGATGAGGTCCTAATAAGATTGCTGTCTCTTCTGCTTCTTTTTAAAACTCTCTCTGCTGCCATGCTGAACGTGAATGCAAAAGCCAAGATTTAAACACTGGGCAATCTCTATTGGGATATGCAATCCTGTTTGGACTTATTTGCATTTCCTCCGTGGTACCATAAAACCACCATTAGATGAGCAAGACTAAAGACTAGTTCAACATTTTGAGAGACTCTCGCCAAGATGCGTTGCAGTGACCTCCCCAGCGATGCATATTGGACATGCTTGCTTCAGTCGCATCCTCCACAGGCTCGCACAAACATACATGGTTGGTGTTAGCAGGGCAGGGAGCCAGGGAAATGTGCAGCCTGGTTCTCTCCAGTTCTTCCAATCAGAAGCTGAGAGGTTATCCCAATGGCCTTTGTGATAACCCAGGGTTCTTGCAGGTGACAGACCATGTCTTGGTGGAAGGGGTCAGGCCAAGCATCTCTAATTGGCAATGAGTCCTCTGCTGAGCATCAGGCTTCAGGATGTGATTGAGCATGCCGACCTCTGATACTTGCCCTAGTCTTAAAGGAATAAAATGTTGCTCAATATTTTGCAGGAGCTGAAAGGTCTTGTTTCATGCTAACATTTTTTTTCAAGCAGAATTTACCATAAACACTGGGCTAGATCAGACCTGTCCAACTCTGCCCCTCCATATGTTAATGGACTACAATTGCCACCAGCCCAGCAGGGCTGATGGCAGTTGTAGTCCATGAACATCTGGAGGGCCAAAGTTGGACATCCCTAACAACTGTTGCCACCAATGCAAATCCATAAATGCTGGTGCAAATGGAAGTGCGTGTGTAGTTCCATGCTTCTGCTTATGCAAAAGCATGTTTGGATTTCATATGCAGCACTCTGGTGTGTGGTGTGAAATATTAATTACTTATATTATTTATAGTCTACATTTCTGATGGAGAATCAAAGTGGATTACACAGTACAAGTCAATACAGCCAATGACTGGGGCATTCAATAAACAATGCAATAGTGTTTGTACTGCAGAATTTGAAAACAATTAGACATTTGAAACAATGTTGAAATAAAGCATAAGCATTTCAACACAGCATGTTATTCAGTGCAGAAATTACCTAGTAGGAACATACTTAGAGCAGCAGACAGCACACTGTCTGTATAATATAGTATACAATACCTATCCCTTTACTGAACCATCTTTTGGAATCATTTCCTTACAGTACACCCCTCGGATCTGTGTTTTAGAAAAACCCATCCTGAATAATTCAGTTTTCCATACTTTATGGATATCCAGGAGAGTAGGAGCCTTCTTAACATCTTCAGACGGGCCGTTCTGTAAAATGGGGGCCATAACGGAGAATGTGTACCTATGGGCAGTTGTTGGTTTTGCCCATTTGCAAGATGGCTTCTTCAGAAGGCCCTACTCAGGTGAGTGAAGCTGTCTTGATGGCACTTAGTAGGAAAGGAAGTTTTGCAGGTATGGGGATTCAGACCATGGAAATCTTTGTGTATTTATAGCCAGTCCTTGAATGGAGTCCGGGGACTGATCAGCAGCCATGGAGTAACTGCAGAAATGGAGTAATATGCAAGCTGAGCCTATGACAAGGTAGGGGGGCATTTTGGGGCTAGGCTGAGTTGGAAGAGCACATTTTTGGTCTCCACATTAACTTTCTTCTCCAGCAGCGATGCTTGATGCTATATTTGACTACAACAGTCAGATAGTGACTCTAGACTTTTATTGCATAACCAAGGGATTTGGATAGCAAGATATAGAGCTGGGTAACATTTTCATATTGATGACATCCAATTCCAAAGCCTCAAATGATTTCTCCTAAAGGAATTCCATATAGAATGAATAACAGGGATAAGATTGTGTCCCATGGAACCCCAGAAGACAATTCACTCAGAGAAGATAGCTTATGTAACCAAAACAGAGCTGAACCAGCAATATAATCTAGTTTAATGCATATATTGATATCTCATCTCTTCATTCTGTGTTCTAGGAAGCAACGTGTCTGTTGTGGTGTTGTTGTTTGTGTGTATTTAATGTTGCTTATATTGTAGAACTGCCATTGAAAAGTATTAAGAAACTTCAACTAGTACAGAATTCTGCAGCCAGAATGTTGACTGGAGTGGAGTACCATACCACTCCAATCTTGGACCTTCCGTGCTGGCTCATAATCTGTTTCTGGACACAATTCAAAGTGCTGGTGTTGATTGTTAAAACTCTACATGGCTTGATACCAGCATCCTTGAAAAACTGCCTGCTCCTTTATGAATGTACCAATCACCCCAGTAATGTTCTGAGACCCTGCCTCAAGTGATTGTAGAATGTATTCCCCCTGATCTGTAGAATCTCATGGCCAAAGTCCTCTTTTAAAGAACTGGTATTGTCAGTTTATTAGCCATGTTGTTTGGTTTTTACAAAACAAACTGTTCTTTAGGAACTTTGAAAGATTTTAGCCATTTTTGTGAGTCACATTGAAGAGATTGGTATGTGAGAGTTTATAATTTCTCAGTAAGGGAAAAAACGTGATTTCTGAAAGTGTTTGCCGATCTGTTGTGTGCTGGGTGGTTGAGTGGAGTGTTTGTGCTTGTTCTTTTGGCTTCAGGTGTGTAAAGTGAAGCATTTGGGAGGTTCTATTTCTTTTTCACTTTGCAAAATGTGGGTGTGCATGCATGGGCACAATTAAGGAAAATAAAGCACAACCCACTTGGTGTAAGGATACACATAGAAAATATGCTGGCGTGACAGATTATATCCATGCAGGCTTGTGTTAACTGGCCATTTTAGCCACACTTTCATCTGGTGAATTACCAATAAGAGAATACAGCAATACATGAAAGGATTGGTAGAATTTGTGTGTTCCTTCTGTTGCTATGGAATAAGCTAATAACTCTTGAGCACCCATGAATTATTACAAGACCAGCTGCGGTCATCTGTATCATATGTTTCTGAAGTGAGAAGCTTGAATGTTTCCCATTTGGTAAACTGACTATCCCCCCATTTCTAGGAAGAACTGGCAAGATGTTTTCTTCCTTCATTGACTTAGTGTTAATTTCACTGGATGTTTGTTTTCTTTTGCTTCCACTTTCAAGCCTTTAGTCTGTGCCTGCCTTTTATGGACATTTCTTACTGAATGTGACCAGAATGTTTCTGTATAGGACAGAATTGCCTTTCTGGAAACCTGTCTGATCCATTGTTTTTGTTCTTACATTGTGTTGTATCCTGCTACACCACTCAGTGTGGAGAGTAGGATATGATCCACAAGTTAATCTGTTACGAGGGGAGAATGGTTTGAGAAGCTGGAGAACAAAAATCAAGGGTGGTCTTTCGCAAACATCAAAAATGTCCTAAGCAAATGGTATGCCTTGTCTTAGAAGCTGGAGCCATAAAAGAATGATACAGAAAGATTAAATAAGCAACAGTGTGACAAAACATGTGACAAAACAACATAGCGTAGTATCTCAAGATAAGGGCCCAAATGAGTCAAGTGCTGGTAGTGAATTTGGAGGAAAACCTTGGTTGAGATCTTGGTTATTTTTAACTCTGTAGTTATAATTTTAAACTTGGAGCTTTTGGAGTAGTCAGTGTAAAGTGTGAACCCCTTTGCAGTTTAGATCTAAGTTAACCACATTTACAGTCATAAGCAGCAGTAATATTTTCCCACAGAAAGGTAAGGTTGCAGCTGCTCGAGCTGAGGCAATGTAAGGCAGCACCGACCTCTAGGCTAGTGTCAAGATAAGTGCTTAGTTTCAAGTCAGCAGCCCTGCCGGCACCTCCATTTTTTAGAGGTTGCTGTGTGAAAACCGTTTTTCTTAAAGTCTGATGTAGAAGAAGAAGAAAAAAAATCCCGGAAAAAACCTGGCAGCATTTCGAATATGCAGCCTTTGTTTCAGCCACTGGGGTCAAATATGCCCATTTACGCTCTTTCTAGGACAAATAACAGTTGTGCGCTTTTTGCTTGATAAAGCTGACAGACCTGGAGGCCTCATACTTGCCCTGTGTAAAGCTACCAAAAACCTTAACTCCCGTGCCTGCCTTCTACCTTGGAGGTTGAAGAATATTAACACTGTATTATTACAGAAGAATGTTCTCTCCAGCAGCAATTTTGAATTTGCCATTTGGAGGTTGGTTCTTTCATTTTTGTTTTCCTTCTATGATGGCACATTTCCAACCCAACACCTGTTAAATGAGTGCCTATCCTTTCAGAAGCCCCCCTTTTCTTTAAAATTGTTTTCTGATGTTTTTCAGGTTTTCTGCTTTTGTGTCATCTGTGTGTGAATGTTTTGGTGGTGGGGGGGAGAAAGACCTGCTTTCAGTCAGAAAATATAAGGCAAGGTAGAAGCGTGTTAGACAAAGAGTGCTCTGCAACTGGGGTTGCAAACTCCAGGTAGGGAAATTCCTGGAGATTTGGGGGTAGAGCTCGTGTAAGGATGGGAAGAGGTCTCAGCAGGGCACAATGGTATAGAGTCCACCCTCCAAAGTAGCAATTTTCTCCAGGGGTGATGATTAATGTAATCTGGAGATCATTTTTAATTTCAAGAGGCACTGTGGCTCAGCGGTAGAGAATCTGCTCTGGCATGCAGAAAGTCTCAAGTTAATCCATAACATCTCCAGCTTAAAAGGGTCATATATTATTATTATTATTATTATTATTATTATTATTATTATTATTATTATTATTATTATTATTATTATTAATTCAATTTCTATACCGCCCGATCCCCAAAGGGCTCCGGGCGGTGAACAACATAATATATAAAACAATAAGTAGGAGCAAATCCAGTACAATACAAAACATAGGCTCCGTCAATAAAACATCTTAAAATACATAAAAACAGCGGCTAACAATTAGCAGATTAAACAAGAGGCGTCCAAGGCTCAATTAAAACCCACCCCAGGAAGGGGGGACGGCAGGCCCCTCAATATGAGGAGCTCTGTTGTACCAGTGCCAGAGCAGGAGCAGTGGGGGGGGGGGCACCATATCAGCGGCTGGACACTCCAAAGGCCCGGTGGAACAACACAGTCTTACAGGCCCTGCGGAACTCACCAAGGTCCCGCAGGGCCCGGACAGTTGGTGGGAGGGTGTTCCACCAGGCCGGGGCCAGCGCTGTAAAAGTCCTGGCCCGTGTGGAGGCCAGGCGCATCATTGAGGGGCCGGGGACCACCAGCAAATTGGCCTCTGCTGAACGCAGGGGCCAAGTAGGGACATATGGGGTAATGTAACAAGTGATGTGAAAGATGTCTGCTTCAGATCCTGGTGAGCCCGGATCGTACTGATCTTAATGGACTAATGGTCCATAAGGTAGCCTCATATGGCCCCACCATATCCCACCAGTTTGTCCTATTTGTCAGTCTTTGAGCACTTTTGGGTTTATTATCTGCTGTACTATAAATGTGTGGCTAAAATATGGAGTACAAGGAAAAATGAATGTGAGTGAAAACACATGAGAACACGATCGTAGGCAGTGTTTCTGGGACTCTGAGCAAAGCTGATGTTGGAATTTGAGCCAGAAATGGCCTTGGTCACTCTAACTGATGATCTTCCTTTGCAAATTGACATACCAAGTGTGTCCCTGTTGATTTGCTTGGATTTCTTGGCAGGATTGGATACCATCAACTATGGTGTGTGGCACTCCTTTCTTCTGTGGTATAGATAGGGATATATGATGCTTGATTTGTTTCTTCCTTGCCACCTCCTGGCATTGCATATTTGGGATGCACATCCTCAGAGATACTCTGATGTTTTCATAATGTGTATGTCGAAATCCTCATGGAATGTCCCATACAGACTATTTAAAGGTAAAGTTTGTCCTCTGTGCAAGCACCAGGTCCTTACTGATCCATGGGATGAAATCGCATCATGGTGTTTACTAGGCAGGGCATGTTTATGGGGTGGTTTGCTATTGCCTTCCCTAGTCATCTACAATTTACCCCCACTCATTTTACTGACCTTGGAAGGATGGAAGGCTGAGTCAACCTTGAGCTGGCTACCTGAAACTGACTTCCATCAGGATTGCATGGAGAACTTTGACTGTAGTGTTGCAGCTTAGCACTCTGTGCCACAGGGCTCTTACAGGTTACTTACTATTGACATAAGTGTGCCTCATCTTCTCCATTCCAAAACACTGACATCTTCAAGTAGAATAATGCAAATTAGAATCGAGGTTGCAAATTGACCGGCTTAATTACATACACTTCCTCCCCTGTTCCCTCTTGGCAATAGTCTCCAGCTTGCTTCCTGTTTGGGACAGTTATTCATCACAGTGAATACATCGCTTTTGCACTGGTAAAGGTTGATGGCAGCATTCACATTCAACATTCACAGCATGCTGAATGATTATCAGTGAAAGCCATAGAATAAAGTCAGGCACGGAGCAGTGATTAGGTTAAATTTCTGCTGTGACAGTCTAGGCCTCAGCAAAGGTGGAAGTTGGCCTAAATTCACTGTGGCTCAGCTCAGCCTGAATTAAAGTTGTCTCTCTCTAGTCGAGGTCCGGGAACGAGACTGATGGCAATTTGCGTGTGAAATTGTGGTGATGTGAAGTAATGCACATTTGTCATGGTTCAGTGTGCTGCACAGGAGAAAATACTCCCTGTTTGGCTCTGTGTGTCTTTCTGGTCTATCAAGGCTGGTAAATTTCCCATTTTTGATACAATATGGTAAAAATGGAAAGCATTTTATTCACAAACACCCTCCTCCCCCATGTCTGGGTACATGAATAATTTAAAAAGGTTGCAACCCACAAATTATAAAATTATTTTACCAACACCTCCTGGAAAAGTATGCCTACTAGTATCAGTGGGGGAAAAATATTTATCTGTTTTTGCCAGGACAGTGATCAAATGTATCTGTTAATGTTCATTAATTTGCATTATTCTTCTGGAACTGTTTATGGAATATAATTGACTTGACTGTGGAGGGCTGGATTTGTTACACAGTAACCATAGTAACTTCTTACACTTCATTAGCACAAAATTCCAACTTATTGATAATTTCTCCCTTTCTTATGGTTTGACAGGCATATCTGTTCATGTACTTTGATGGATATATCTGTAGTTGATAAAAGAGCCTTTCCTCCAATTGTTATTCTTCAGCCACTTGTAAAGCGAAGCCTTTGCTAGATCTCTTGCAACACTAATACCATTAAATACATAGATACACTGGACTTCATGCAACAATCATCCATGTCTTGTCTGTTACACAAATGGATACTAGTAATTGTTGGGATACTCCCTTTCTCTCCCCTCCCCTTCTTTAAATCTGCCTTTCTGCTGTGCGGTGTCCCAAGTCCATTATTCCTTATGTCAAGCACCAAACGTGATGGTCTTCATTTATCAGGGCCATCAGCTGGGATCTGGTGGGACAGAATTCTGAGATCCCAGTCACTTTTAAGTCTTGGAAACCAGACAGAATTTTTATGTTTGGCTAGACGTTTGAGCCTACGGTAGTTTGCAAGTTATGTACTATTCATAATAGAGATGTGCATTCAGGAAAGCTGAACTGAAAAACAACAACAACTGAAACAATGCCTTACTGGTATTTTTTTGGCTCATGTTTCAACTGAAAAATGGTGTTTTAAAATGTAGCCAACAATCCTGATACTGAAAAAACTGAAAAAGAGGTTTTTTAAGGGATCATTTTGGGATTGCTGGCTACATCAGTAGAAAAGGGAGAAAAACCTGTTATATACACAATGCCTTTCCAAGAACCAGCACAATCCCAGCAGAACCAAACCAGAACCCAGGAATCCAACAGAACCACAAACCAATAAGGGAAAGCTTAATGAAACCAATATCCAACTGGAGAATCTCCCCCCCCCCAAATCATATTGGGGGCATTTTTGCTGGCCCAAACAAAGAAAATGCGATGTGCAGATGCCCTCCAAAACCCACTCTGGCAGTGAATGCCCCATAGAACCATTGTCAAACTACAGAATGCCCACATTTTAACATTTGTTTGTTAGTTTGTTTTCCCCTCATTTGGGAGTAATGGAGGATAAATGGGGGCTTCAATTTTGGAGGCTGGTAAGATTGGACTCCATGACCCAAACTTCATGAAACTATGGATTTCTTGTAAGGAAAGTCATTTGTTGTTGCCGTATATACTCATGTATAAGTCGACCCGCATACAAGTCGAGGCACCTAATTTTACCACAAAAAACTGGGAAAACTTATTGACTCGCATATAAGTCGAGGGTGGGAAATGCAGCATCAACTGAGGCATCAGTAGGTTAAATGTTTTTGAATATTTATTTCAAAGAAAAACAGTAAACTGGCTCTGTAAGTGGAAAAGAGGGTCAACAAGAACAATATGGTATCAACAATAACTTTAAAAGTACAAAAACCTTAGCTCAACCAGCAACCTAAGCTAAAAACACAGGAGTTAAAAATCCTTCAAAACTGGATTCCTCATCATCATCTGTATAGTCCAAAATGTAACCCAACTTAGATTTTAAGAGGGATTATTATCTGTAGAAATGAAAAAATCTACTATTAGCTTCCCATTGTAAAACAATGGGGGGATGGGGCATCCCCTTTGGGGGTCAATAACTTTGGATCCCCTGACCCAAACTTCACCAAACCTGGCTGGTATCATAAAGAGACTCTCCTGATGGGACCAGCCAGGTTTAGTGAAGTTTGGTTCAGAGGGTCCAAAGTTATGGACCCTCAAAAGGTTAGCCCCATCTACTAATAGCTCCCATTGAAAACAATGGGGAATGGGGGCACCTCCTTTGGGGGTCCATAACTTTGGACCCCCTGAACCAAACTTTACCAAACTTGGCTGGTATCATCAGGAGAGTCTTCTGAGGGTGCCCTGAAATTTTAATGCCTCTAGCATAAAAACTGCGCCCCCTACTGGCCGGAAAAGTAAAAACACAAAAAAAATTAATGACCCGTGTATAAGTCGAGGGGAGCTTTTTCAGCATTAAAAATGTGCTGAAAAATTTGACTTATACATGAGTATATACAGTACACAGCAAATTGTGCCCCTCTATATTAAAAAGCCCCCCTCCCCGAGCCCAAGAAAGATTTCTTATAGGCCATAATTGAGATGATCTTTTTCTGGACCACCCCCCACCCCAAAAAAATTATACTAGAATGGAAATTCAGGAGTATTTGGAAATCACAAAAAAATGGATCCAACATACCTGGATTTGCATCCCCTGTCTTTTTTTTTTTTGCACAACCGTAATCTATACACACTATGTGTCTTAGCTTAGTTTAAAGTGCCACAGAAAATTATTTCTCCATGCACACATTCAGCTGAGGGCCGTGACGGTGTACTGATTAAGAGCAGTGGACCCTAATCTGGAGAATTGAGTTTGATTCCCCACGTCTCTGCATGAGCAGTGGACTTTAATCTGATGGACTGAATTTGATTCCTTACTCCTACAGACAAAGCCTGCTGGGTGACCTTGGGATGGTCACAGTTATGTTAGGACTTTCTCAACCCCACCTACCACCCGAAGTGTCTGTTGTGGGGAGAGGAAGGGAGTTTGTAAGCTTCTTTGAGACTCCATACAGGAGAGGAAAGCACGGTATAAAACCCAACTCTTCTTCTTTTGATTGTTTTGGTCCGGTGTGTGTGTGTGTGAGTATAAGTTTTGTTTCTTTGTTCCTCTCTCTCGCTCTCTGACATTTTGTCAATGTGTGTTAATGTATTTTAGATTATACATGCACACACACATACTGTTTGTGTTTGAGGGTTCCCATTAAAGTTATTGAATGTTCCATATCAGGGAACAGAGAAATGAAACCTATATTTACAAACAAATGACTGCGAAGTTTTTAATTATTTGGAAAAGTTTGCAGGTATTAGGGTTGATGGGGCAATGCTGATTGGACCACTAATTGGGAGACAGATGTGCAATATCTGGGGAAGGCAAACAGAAAGTAGGCAGAGGTTTCCTCAGCATCAAATTGTCCGTACAGAAGAAATGGAGCAAGCTTGGGACCCTTACAGCAGCAACACAATGGGTCTGGTTGCCTTGGGGTCCTCTGATGTGCAGGATTCTGAGCTGAGGAGTCTGTCTCATTGCTTGGAACTTCCCCTTGCCCTCTTTGATCTGGTGGCTCAGGGAGTGGGCTAGTTAATGTCATACCCAACAAGCTTTTTGCTTCTTAAGAAAGATGATCCCAAGGATGTTGCTCTTCAGTTCTTCTTTTCTTTTTCCTGCAGAGGTTCTACTCTTTGCTTTCTGAGTAGGTTTCAAGGGTAAAATCTGAAGCCCAGCTGTACAAGAAACAGAGTTCTGTATCCTTAGCACATCACCTTAACCTAAGAAGGCTTTTTAACAAGATTCAAGGCCATTTGCCTGCAGAGTCTCCTTCCCATTTTGTGGCTTCCAAAGTGGGATGCATATCAAAGGACATTAAAAATAGATGAGTTAAAATGAGAGAGATTAAACTCTGTGTAACTACAGGCCTCTGATGCTTTTAACAGGGCTACACACAGAGATCAGCCACAGTATGCTAGAGATATTGTGTTATGGAAATTTTGGTTGATCATATTACCAGTAATATTACTTAGTGTACTTCCCTTGTTAGAAGCCCTTCGGTATTTTATATTTTCATAATTTTTACAAGGCACCTGGAAATCAAACCAGTATTGCCCTATATTGCAGATGGGGAAAGTAGCTTGCATAGCGTCATGTAAAATACAGTCCTAACCAGCACTGCACCGTTCTAAGTCCATTAAAGTAGATGGGCTTATAAGGGTGTAACTCTGCTTAGGACTGCACTAAAAGAGTTTATCGTAAACTTGAAGTGGTGGTACCATTACAGAAAATGGTTAATTCTCTCAACTAAATTAGCCAAGTGGCTATCTAGCACACAGTGCCTACCTCTGCCAGCAACCTTTGGGTTCACTGTCATGGTCACCCAAAGCCAAATGTGGGTGATTCATTGAGGGATGTCGTAGTTTTGTTATTGATTGCTAGATGGAGTGAGTGACAACTGAAGGCTGTGGCAACCTATGGGAGTCAAATCAATTGTTTGCCCATTTCCTCGCCCCCTATCCCTTGTTCTGTGTTAGGTGCCACTCTAACAAACTCTGTGTTTTATAGTGGAGTGTTGATACTGTATGCTGTTGTGATGCCTGGGCTCTGTTGGTGGGTTTTCAGTCAGGTCTGTGGAGAGGTGTATAGGAATGGCACTTTTGATGAGTCCATTTGGACTAAAAACTATTGATGAGACTCTGAATGGCTGCTGTAACTATCTGTCTTTTATGGACAATTGTTTTATTGTTTTATTGTATTTATTGTATTTTGGAATGCCAATAAAGGCTATCATGACTCATGACACAAAAAAAGTGGCTATCTAATGGTATAAATAAGAGAAAGAATCCAAATGTCTATGAGAAATACATTCTTGTGTGACCTGTGTTTCCACATAAATGGCCACTCCATGATATACTGTCAGATCTAAATGGAGACAATTAAATTCAGTGTCATTTTAACTTCTCCTCCTTCTCCTCCTCCTCCTCCTTCTCCTCTTCCTTCTCTTGGGTGAGAGGTTGCCTAAAATGTATTAGAACATATGCATGTCCTCCCACCACTGACAGGTTCAGCTTTACAGTTATTTAAATGATTGCATAGGTATAAATATGTAATTGCTGATCAGTGCGTGAATATAACATCTCTGTTGAGCTCCCTTCCTTCCCAGGAATCCAGGAATTTCCCAGCTTGGAGTTTGTAAAGCCTGGTGGCACAGCCAGTTCAAGGTGTCGCTTCCCCACCCCTGTTGTTAATTCCTCAATTTGCAGCTTTCTAGGTTATAAGTTTCTTTTATTTTTAATTTCTGTAACAGGAAATATACAATACTGATTATTCATTGCAACAAATCATAATGCCACGGCTGAGCATATATTAGCAGCTGTTAACAGTTGTTTCCCATCCTTGTAAACACAAAGGAGTGTTGTGGCATGGAGTGTTGTGGCACCTTAAAGATTGACAGATTTATTATAGCATGAATAATTGTGGAATTAGAATTTAACAGTAGATTTAATTGTGTTAGCCAGGCCTTAAACTGACACAGCTACAGCTGTTGGGCTACCGTAAGTCTTTGAGGTGTCACAATATTTCTTTTTATACAGCAGACTGATGTAGTTATCTGTCAGGAAGTAAGTTGTTTAATGTCTACCAAACCCTTCCATCAGGGCCTAGTGCAGGATTTTGTTTTCATCACCAGTGCTGAGTACTTAGAAGAAAAGGTATCTTGAGCACTTCAGGTATTTTCCTCATTACGGAATAACTGTGGTCTCTTGCTTCCCCACCCATTTAAGAACAAAAGAGCAAGTTGCCTCTGAGCAGCCACGGAGGGGGCGTTTTTAAGCTAACAATGAATAAACCAATTATACTAACGTGTTGATATGTCAATTACTGATTTAACCAAAAAAACCTTGCAGTACCACTGTGGAGAAAATGGCCACTGCAGGGACGGGGGCAAAGAAAATGGTGCCGATGTGGGTAGGATGAGGAAAATCCAGACTTCCCTGACCACATGGTAACCATCCTGGCTTCACCACAATTTTCCCCAAAGCATTACAGAAAGGAATGTTTGGTAAAGATCACAGGCAAGACTGGGAAAGCCAGGGAGGTTGAGGAAAGCACTTTTAATGTTCTTTTTTTAAAAAAAACAAACCAACCTTTTACCTAAATGATTCTGCTGGGCGGTCTCAACCTTTTGATTGTTTAAGGAAAAATAAATGGTTGGTGCAACAGTACTTGTGGATATTGTCCTGTGCTGCTAAGGTTGCCAACACCAGCTTTTTGAAATTCGTGGAGATCTGGAAGCAGACCTCAGGAAGGGGGAAGAGCTCAACACAGACATGATGCAGTAAAGTCCACCATCTAAATTTGCCATTTTCTCCAGGGGAACTCACCTCTGTAATTTGGAGATGAGTAGTAATTCTGGGAGAACTCTAGGCCCTACCTGGAGGTAGTAGCTTGTGTTCTCCAGCACATCCCTGTCTTGCAACATTCTCTTACCAAAGATCATTGCCCAAAGTCTTTCCCTAGCCACCACTGCCCTTGTATGAAAGCTCTCCTCCATCTGCTGTTTTGTTTGTATTTATTTACTCCCCAATAACTTGTCCTGCACTGATTTAAAAGCTGAGAGGGTGTTTGTTCATTGGGTTAACATAATTGTCCTACAATAGGTTATCAATAATGCAAGCCATACTTTGTCAGCTTCTGTGTGTGAAATATCATTGTGCAGTGCACAGCCTGCCTTAGTGGTCTCCTATGTTAATTTAGATGTACATGCACTGGAGATGCATCCTTGCCCTACTTGGAGATTTAACTGCTAGAGGCTAGGAAAAGGGACTGAACTCCATAGACTGAAAATTCTAGCAACCTGCACTAACACAGCTTTTAATCATCCATATTCCTAATGCAGAAAATAGGGCAGAACAGAGGAAGTGTACACCCAAGAAATAGGGGCAGTAAGCTAATCAGCTGTGTATGTCTAAATGGCCATAATACTTGAGGCAATGTAATACTGAATTTCAGTGTACTGGGTCAAACCGTCAAATTTAACCTGAGCTGGCCTTTTCTTTTCTTTTTAAAGAAAACTGTTTTCCAATTTTATTGCTAACTGCATTAATGAAAAAAGATCAGTAATTATATTTTCTATTGTAGTCCTTACTAAAGTACTGGTGAGTGACCCAAAATGTACTCTTAGATAGAAAAAAAATACTTTGCACTCTGCTTTCTCACCTCTGCCTTCACATATTGTAAAGTTCTCCTTTTTTATTGCTATCTACTGCAAGATTGTAGAACGTGAGCATTTTCGTAATAGACGTACTGATAAATGATAAATGAAGTGAACTTGAGAAAACAAACTGACTTGTGGTCAGTGTACCTATGAACTACCTGAGCAAGACCAAGCAGTTTCTAGTAGGTTCAAAAATCAGTCTTTTGGCAAGCATGAGGATCTGATAAACTATCGGGTTAGCTATTTTTTTCCTGTCCCCAGCTTTGATTGCCCACCAGAACTCCAGTAAAACCATAGAGTTTCTTGTGATACTTTGTGAACACTGCCAAGTTTTCTCCAGAAGTGACTTCATGCCATCACCTATCAACATTCTTCACCCCCCCCCTTCTGCACTAACTGGCACCCCTGCAGAACAAAGGCCTTCTCAGTGGGCATAAGAGACCCAAACCACTTCCAGGTTTGGAGGTCCCTAGTAACATGGAGGCTGCCAACCTGGGGATCCCCCGGAATTACAGCTAATTCCCAGACTGCATAAGTTGGTTCTCCTGGAAAAAATGGATGCTTTGGAGGGTGAACCCTGTGGCAATGTAAGCCACTGATGTCCCTGTCTTCCCTAGGCTGCATCCCCACATCTCCCAAGAGTTTCCCAACCTGGATCTGGCAACCCTAACCCTCCCCATTACATTAGGGCCTCTGAAGGGCCTCTGAACATGGACACTGTTGCTAGGTCCCATTATGTAAGCTATCCTGATGCTGTCTTGTCATGCATAGGACTGTAGGAGATGCCTTGCACTGGGCTGGAATTCATACATCTCAGATTATGGGTCAGATGTTGGTCTACATGCATAATGTTCAAGGATAGAGCATAACTGAGGGCAGGGGAAAAATAGGAAAACATTGGTGTTACAAACCATCAGTTTTTGCCAGTATCCCTAATATTAAAGTCCTGAACCCCTAGCAAATACCCCAATTTGCCCGTGGGGCCAGCTTGACCTGTTACAAAGGGGTTCTGCAAACTGCGGGAAATCCCCAATTTTGGAGAAACATCTTGCTGCTTTAACAATTTAGATACCCCCTCTGCTGGAAAATTTACCAACAACATCTACCCCTACACAAATGTAGCAAAAGAGGAAATGGGAGTTCAGGTGCAAGGAGACTCTGGTGAGGAGGTGGTTGCCATGATAGCAAGCAGTTGGCCACCAAAGATGTAATAGGTCTTCCACTCCCCTGCACTTTTCTTGGAGGTTTCCCACTTATTAACATTCTCCTATAGCAGTGGTGGCGAACCTATGGCACTCCAGATGTTCATGGACTACAATTCCCATTAGCCCCTGCCAGTATGGTCAATTGGCCATGCTGGCAGAGGCTGATGGGAGTTGTAGTCTATGAACATCTGGAGTGCCATAGGTTCGCCCCCACTGTCCTATAGTTAGAGTTTCCAGTCTCCACGTGGTAACTGGAGATCTCCTGGAATCACAACTGATCTCCAGGCTACAGAGATCAGTTTCCCTGGAGAAAGTGGCCTGTTTGGAAGGTGGACTCTGTGGCATTATATCACATTGAAGTCCCTCCCCTCCCTCTGTAGGTTCTACCCCCAAAATCTACAGGTATTTCCCAGCCCTTGATCATAGTACACTATTTTTAGTCTACAGTAACTGCTGCTACATCATTACATTTATATGCTTCACACACATTTTCCCAACTCCAGTGTAATCTAACCATTAGGCTGCTGTATCAAGGTTGGGAAGAGCAGAGTTCCAATCCATCAAAACATGAGGCTCACTGAGTGATTTGGTACCAGTTACTCTTTCTTTCTGCTTTCCTTCTGTCACCAGATAAAATGCGGGTTGGGATATTAATGTGTGTTGTCCCAAAATGCAGAAGGGCAGGGTCAGTTTGTCCAGTACACTGCATTGGCTTATGTTGCTGTTGTGTATATGTTGAAGGGGGGTAATTGGTGGAGGCAATCAAATGGAAATGAAATATGAGTACAGATGGCACATGAATCTTAGAAATAGAACTGTTTTGACACATTCCTTGTGCAGCATGTTCTGCAAAAATGTGTTTATCACAGTTATACACCGGCTGCCCCCATTCTTTTACTACTTTATTGTCTTTTATCTCTTTCTACCTCCCTGCTTTCCCTTCCCCTCCCACCCTAGTCATGCCACTGAATTTTGCTAAAATACTTGTTGACATCCATGTACATGTGCAAAAATATAAAAACAACAGTTAAAGCATATGGAGGATCACTGTGAGAAGAAGGATCAGTGAGGGCATGCCATACAAAATAAATTCTTTACCCACTGGCAGAAGCTGGACACTGAAAGGGACAGGTGAGTCTCTTTGGGAAGAGAGATTTCCAGAGTTTTGGTACCATGAAAGAAAAGGCCCTCTCCAAGGTGGCTGCCTGAAATGGAGGAATTCGGATTTTTCACCACTTTTCTCAACCATAAGGAATCTCACAGCTCAATTCAGGGGGGCATCAGGGGGGGATCTGCCTATGGAAGTGGCATGGGGCTGTGCCAATGGATGCTCTCCCTGGGCAAATCTGCTGGAGAGTGGCTGCTGCGAACCTCCACAGTGTACAGACATGGTGCGGCATGCTGGTAGGCCCTTTTGCCCCTCTGCTGCCTCGACCAACATACCGGGGGCATTCTGGAGGTGTGACTAATGTCGGCTCCCACCCAGCCTTTTCCTTTTGGAATGCTGGAGCCATGGCTTTGGGCTTATGCCACCCTTTTGGATGATGTAAGCTTATAGAGCCCAAGGGGTGGGGTTGGTTGTGAAGAAGCATTTTCTTGCCTCCCTATGCCACCAAGAATCCCTCTGGGAGGCGGTGGGGCAGCACGGATGTGGCATTGCATCCTGCCACTGGGAGCTCTGGATCGGGCTGCCCAAGTGGCTTACCAACTCCTTCCCTTCCCCAAAGCAGGCACCTTGTGAGGTAAGTGGGGCTGCGAGAGTTGTGAGAGAACTGTGCAGTGGTGGGATTCAGCAGGTTTGCACCACTTCGGCTGAACTGGTTGTTAAAATGGTGCTTGTAAACAACCAGTTGTTTAATTATTTGAATCCCACCACTGGAACTGTGATTAGCCCGCAGTCACCCAGCAGGCTGTCTGTGGAGGAATGGGGTTCTCCAGGTTAGAGTCTACAACTCTTAACCACTATAACACACTGAAAATCTCTCTATTTCCATTTCATCATCAGAAAAGTTGTCAGAAGCCTTCTATTGGTACACACAACCTTATTTGTAAATTTAACAGAGTCTGAAGGGTAGAAATATAAAACAGTCCAGGCTTTCAAATATATTTTCAATTTGAGATTTTTGTGTACAAAGAAACACTGAACATTGTATCCTTCCCCCCCCAAAACAACAACAACAACAACAACGAATAACATTTATGACCAGATTGCCACTGCGTACCAACTTTGAAAGTCTTGGAGACTATGAATAGGTGGGTGAAATAAGGGGTCACTTTAACAGTGAGTTGCAATCCCTAGGAGCTAGGTTGAAGTTGAACAACATTTGTGACACTACAAAAACATATTTTGTTCCCTTTCATGCCTTATGAGAGTGTAAAGCGTAAGACCAAGGATGAGACCATTTTTCAAGTTTGTACCATTCATGTCTACACAATGTTTGGCCCCTGAAGATACTAGAAACTAGACTATTTCTTAGGAAACCCTTCACTTATTTCTCTGTCACTTTAAAAAAATTCTCCAGGAACTCTGGCAGGTATCCATTTTATCCTCACAACTAACTGGTTAGGTTGCACGAAAGGGACTTATCAAAAGTCCCCCAATGATCCTTGTGACTGTGAGAGGCCTTGAATCTTGGGCATCTGTGGTCATAATCTGTAATTTTACCACTTCACACTATCACACACAAGTGAACAGAAGCATGAAAAAAAGTTCTTTCAAAATTAGAGGAGGATGTGATGATTAAAAAAACAACAATAACAGCAACAACAACATGCTGTCATTGTGCACAACTCTCGCCTTAAACCAAAAATGAAACTGCCCACTGTGCTTTACTCTTCCCAGTCTGGCAAGTGCGGGTTGTTTCTACATTGCCTTCTGCTTTTAGTAGTGTGTGAGCATCTTGGGGGAAAGCAAACATTGCCAGTGATGCATATGTTTTATTACTATTAATAATACCAATAATAGTGTTGCCTCTTTTGCCAGATTTGCTAAGAGTAGTATTTATAAAAGGGTGATGTTACTGGAATAATGCATTTGGGATACAGCTCATTACATTGTTAATGCTGTGATTGCGGGTACGGTCTGCCCCATGATTTATAGCCAGCTTCAGGCTTCTGGGGTTCAAGTAATTATGGTATAGATGCAGTGACAACATTAGGACAAGACTAGAATACTCAACTTACTGTCTGTTGTTGGTTGCTTCTAATACTGCCGGACTCTGCAAATCTTTCTAGATTTACATTTAATGCCATTAGATCTTAATCAAAGTACTTTGAATTTCTGATAAGTTGAGCCATTCCACAATTGTACCAGAATCTTATTTGGTGATATACATTTAAAAATCCATCTCATCAGTGTGTCTCTTTGACTGCAAAGCACACATTGATTGATGCACTACTACTGACTTCCAAAACTTCAGTAGGTTCCCATAGCAATCTGTCTCTTCTGTTCTTTACCCCTTTAAGCTTGATGATGGGAGTGGAAGGTTTAGCAGTAATGTATTTTAATCTGGTGGTGGTGACAGCTCTGGCACCCTGTGTGGCGAGTGGATATAGCTAATATATCCACAAATCAAAGATCCATCATGTGACATTGAGAGGCTTTGCTGTTTGTGTGTGATGTGGCATCAAGCTGAGATTCTGTTTTGTATAATGTCGCATGCTGTTTGTTGCTAATTTCATCTGTTAGGTTTTGCATGCTGATTTTATCAATACGTATCAATATCTATACTTGTGTGTGTATATATATATATATATGGAGAGAGAGAGGTCAAATAGTTGACCATTTTCTCTGAATTTGGGTTGATTTAGAATGCAGCTTTCCCTGGTTTTATAATACAGATTTTCATAGCTTGCACAACTTCAGTCCAGAAATTATGAATATTTGATAACTTGTGGAGCTGCTGGAGATAGCAAAGTCCCTGCCAAACCTCTGGCATGTCTCAGTTAAACCCTTCCTGCAATTCTAGTTTTACATATGCAGAGGGTGTTTTTCCCTTGCTCTCCTTCCACAGGCTTAAGGTATGTGGCCCAGGAAAAAAATGTACCCCTTGTATTCTGTCTGTGGTATACGTTGGGCATTCTTTGGAGTTGTTGACTGCCAGAGAAGATGGTGAATCCAGTCATGACAAGGCTTTGGTTCAAAAACGCTTCGGGTAGTACTGTAAACTGTGCCTGGATTATAAGGAGTACTTGAAGACAGACCAGACACTGCCTCCTGGTAGGAGTTCTGCTTTGCTTTTTAAATGCCACCTCCAAACAGTTGGATACATATGCTGTAAAGTAGAAGAACAACCCTTAGTTTGTCACAGATATATAATGGAACTACTTTCTCTGTGCCACACGCTACAATGTATGTTGCACCTGACATTGTGTCAAGCATTTCTCTGCCGGTGTGTGTCAGTGAAGAGAGGTGTCTCTTAATGCTAGATGCATGGAAATATCAGTTAAAAGTCTCAGTAGTCTCTCTCTGTGTGTACACACACACACACACGTATTACACATATTAAAGTCACCTCTTGTTCACAGTTTAAGGTCCTTTCTGCACAATCCAAATAAGACGTCCTGCACATGTCTTTAAAAAGCTGCCTCTTCATTTTTTGTTTGGACATCATGGACAAAAAAGGCATCAGAGTCAAAAGAAGCCTTTCCCCCTGCCCACCATTTCCTTCTGCCCGAGTTCAAAGCTCTCGTGCCTGACATTTTGTAGTCCTGCAGTGATTCTCCATGTCTATAGCCATTTACTGAAGGTTTCCCTGGGATTCTTGCTCTGCAGGGTCCGCTGCTGGGTGTCTTTTCAGCCCCCAAAGTACATGGTTGTACTTAACTCATCCTGCCGATTCTGCCAAGATATAGTTTTCCCTTTTTTATTTTCGATGAGCTGTCTTCAAAGACGTGCAGACACAATATGAAAATCGGCATGGATTCTGAAATCATGTCTGTGCGTCTTTGAAGATAACTCATCAAAAATAAAAAAGGGAAAACTATATATTGCCAGAATTGGCAGAGTGAGCTGGGAACAACCATGTACAACTTGGGCCGAAAAGGCACCCACCAGCGGAGCCTTCAGATCAAAATTGCCAAGGAAACCTTCAGCAAATGGCTTTAGGCACGGAGAATCACTGCAGCACCATTAGATGTCAAGTGTGACCAGTGAAGGAAACTGACAAGAGAGCTTCAATAGTCAGGTGGGAAAAATAAGATGTCTCCTCAGCTTCTGAGCTCTGCACAAGAAGCAGGAGATGACTTGCAGAAAACTTCTGAAAAAAGGTCCACATTTTAGAAACCTCAAAAAAACCCCAAACACCCCATGCCTTGAACTGAAATAAGGTGTCCCGAGAAGGACTTGGGGAAAAAGGTGTGCAGAGCTCCTCTCCAAGACACCCCTTTCCTGTCCCCAGAACATCTTTGTGATGTGAAGAATGGACCTAAATGTTTCATTTTCTACCTCCCCCCCCTTTTTTAAGCTTCCTGCTGTAAGAATAGTGGGTGTTTCCATGTAGAGGTTGCTTTATTAAAACATAAAAGGTGAATTGTAGTTTGTTTTTTAAAAACCCTTCCAACCCCTTCTCACTCTTGTTTAAAAGCCAAAGTGTCTATGGATGCATAGCTCTGGTCCCTTCCGCACATGCAGAATAATGCACTTCCAATCCACTTTCACAAGTGTTTGTAAGCGGATTTTGCACAGTAAAATCCAGCTTCAAAGTGCATTGAAAGTGCATTATTCTGCATGTACAGAAGGGCCCTCTGTGTATGTTCTTTGACTGCAGAATGTATCCGTGTCCATACATTTTATTTAAAAACAAAAGTAAAACTGAGATGCTAGTAGTGAAGCCTGCCTGGAAGTTTGGACCTGGTCTACTTTAAGGCTTTCAGGGCAATACAGAGCAAGAGGCTGGATGGGTGCCCACTGGAGTGAGTGTGTGGATGCAGTTTGCTTCAGCTCAAGCAGGATTGACCAAAGATATCGTTTGATTTTGGATAGCAAGGGAGCTGTTCTTTTCCAGCAATGCTGAACCAAGGAGGTGAACTGTGTATGCTTCATGCAATTTCATTCGCCAGGAGGAAATTCATATGCCATGCATTAAAATGCCAGAAGAAATATTCAGAGCTAGAATAAGTTACCCAAGTGTAGAGATGGGAAATCAAGGGTTTGAGGCAAATGCTGACCCTCTCTCTCAAAATGTGCCCTGTTCCATAATGGCAAAACCATCTTGACCCCTAGTAAAGTGACAATACAAAGACCCAAATGAAGAACCACAGTTCTCATTATTGCACTTCTAAGTTTTCAAAAACCAGGAAATTACAGACTGAATTGAGTTGTTCTGACTTGGAGGCACTCTCTTTTTTCTGCTCCCACCCCATTTCTTTTTGTTCAGTTATGGAGTAGCTGATATTGTTAGAATCCTGACGCTGAACAGAATTGCAGGTTTATCTTGGCCCCCAAACTTAATCGGATGGCTCTATGTCAGCCATTAGGAAGCATTATTAGAATAAACCTTGTGAAGTGTGGCATTTGCCTTGAGAAACTATGTGGGTGCTGACTTTGTCTTTTGTAAGCATAGATTTCCTGCACGTGACCCTGCTTTAACAGGGCTACAGTTTATCAAGGCACACAAGCAGGTTCTGACATCAGTGGGAGCTACCTGTGTTCTTAATCTTGGACTCTTGCTAGAGATTAAGAGCTTAAACACCGTAGTGTTGATAAGAACTAACTAAGTTGGTTGAACACTGATTGGGTCAAAGGGGGGGGGCAGTTCAGAGCATGCAATTTCCATTAATGGGGTAACCCCCCCCCCCCCAACAATAATCTGTTACATAAATGCGATCAACCTGTGAACTAAAGATCAGTCTCTGAGGTTGGTGGATTAGTATGAAAGTTTATTTGGATGCATAATTATTTGTTTCCAGTATTTATATGCCAAAACGATGCGTAAAATAATAATACTAACCTGTATTTCAGTAATCCACTTGTGGCCACATTCTCGATAAGAAACAAACGCCGGAATTTTTCCACCAGACACAGATCCTTTATGTGCCTTCCTACCTCAGCTGATTCACCCAAATTGGTTTGAGCATCAATTTGAGTCATTCTGTCTCCATCCCATTTGAAAAAACCCCAACAACCTTAGACAACCTTATTGAAATTCTCTGTGGGGCTTGCCATTGGAGTTCAGCTATTCAGGCATCTTTTTATTTTGACTGTCCTCCTCAAGTGGCACTAATAAGTTTCTCATAGGGTCCTGCATGTGATAATACCATGTGCAGATGCTACAGATGAGGTAAGAAATATATAAATGTTAGTTCCTGTGTGTAGTGCTAGGGTGAGTAGGACCTAAGATAGATGAGAATTCCTTCATGATGTATCTGTTGCTGGGCAATAGGGACTGAATGCCTCCCTGCATATATTCAAAGCTAACTACAGCTTTCTAAACCTGTCAGAATTCATCATGACTAATTGGAGTAGGTTGAAGACTTAAGTTTTCAGCCTTGGCATGCTGCACAAGGCGAGAGAAATGGGAGGCTGGCAATTACTAAGTTTGTGCCAGTCACAAAGACACCCAAGTTTGTTCATGATTCAAGTCTTTCCTGTGGCCTATATATGAGAAAGGGATATTTAAGTCAGAATTCTAGTGAAGTCAAAACCCTGATCCTTTTTTATTCCTGATTTTTTTTGTTACCTGCTGTGCTGGTGCAACATCCTTTCAGTGCTGGCTAACGTTCAGATGTGTGTGCTACCCTGAAGCAGCGTGTCTTAGCAGCAAACCCTCGGAGAACTAATTAAAAGCCTTTCTTGGGGAAAAAACCTACCATTCCTTCAAATAATTGGGGTTGACTGCTTTTTTCCTCTCCAAGATAAGGATTTACAAGTGTAACAATAGTGAGGACTAGCCCATTAAGAGGAAAGTAGTTTTCTCATAATTTGAGGAGATTGGAAATTCATTCATGGTCCCTCCCCCCCCCAAAGTAATGCAAACAAGTGCTATGCACATTGGCCTAGTTGGGAGGATGAATGGGAAAGTATACCTTAGAAATAAGAGCTGAATGTGGTGGGAATGCATCTTCAGGAAATCGAGTTCTTGAAATCTTGATTCATGATTCCATTCCCAAATGGCATTGCTTCCTCCCCCCACCATTCTATGGGAAATGCATCTTTAATAATCCGTGTAAAAGATGTATGTAAAGAAAGTGCTGAGGTCCACAAATATCAACTGAAAAATGAACACGCTGTTTGCTAAATAAACGGTTGTAAATCAGTTAAAATGTTTATATTAGTGGGTTTTCCCCTTGCTGTTCCCAGATAACACTTCAGATGAATGAATTGGCTGTTAACTTAGATGTAACAATTAGCTTGGGTGCCATTTTGGTTGCATTAGGTTATGAAATGAAATAGATTGAGACTTAAATGCAATATTGCTCAATTCTTACCACATTATTCCTTAAAGAGGGTTCCCCTCTCCCCAGAGTCTGAGACTCAGCTTTGTTTTGTATTTTCAGTAGAAGTGAAGTGATCAAAGGTGTGTCTACAGAGGTCTCCCCCCCCCCCCCCGTCATTAGTTTACGGTGATCTAAATATTAAGTTTCCAGGTGTCTTTTTGAGGGGACTTGCTCACTGATTCCTCTGATAAGGGTTTCTAATGGAACAAGACCTGCCAAGTGCAGCTTTAGGCTTGAGATGACAACACATCTGGTATATCCCTAATTAGAATGCAGAAGTCCGTTCCAATGACCTACAAGCAACAATATCACATTGAGTACTTCTGAGTACAGCAATGAAACATTCTCAAATGGCTAATGGGTGGTTAAGTTGTGAAAGATTTCCTGGATGAGTGGGGTTTTTTATCCTTATGATAGCATGTGCCAATGATGAAATGGTAAATCCTGATGACCTGAAAAGGGTTCAAGGGCATTCTTATCATTGTCTATGGTTCTTGGTTGTTCAGTTGTTTTTTAGAGGAGAGTTTGGATTTATACCCCACTTTTCTCAACTGTAAAGGGTTTCAAAGTGACTTGCAAACTGCTTTCCTGCTCTCCCTACTACAGACACCTTGTGAGATAGGTGACTAGCCCAAGGTCAGTCAGAGAGAACTGTGACTAGCCCAAGATCACCCAGCAGACTAACGTAGAATTGTTTGAGCGTTTCCTGGGTGTTATTCAACCCAGTCTCAGCCCTCCCTTCAGAGGATGGCAGGGTAAAAAGTCCAATAAATAAATAAATTGAGGAGTAGAGACAAAATCTGGTTCACTAGATGTCTTGCACTCATGTAGAGGAGTGGGGGATCAAACCTGGTTCTTCAGAGATCATCTGCTCTTAACGACTCCACCTCACTGGCTTTCACTTCAAATTGACTTCCTGTCAAACCTGTGTTTAATAGTTTTGAGACTTGAGCTTTTACTGAGGCAGAAGACCCTTGGGATGCCCAAATATGCCATTTATTCTCATTTCTTTTAAGTTTCTGTACATTATAGTTGAGAGAGGTTTTTGTTTTTTTTTTGGCTGTGTTTTCTCTGCTAGTTTTCCCCTTTTGCTTATTTTATGTGATTTTTTTATGATACGGCAGTTTTATGACTTTTTTTGACAATTTGTCATAATTTTTATGTAAAACCAGGCATCAGTTTTAGCATCATTTAGGCTCCTTCCACACATGCAGAATAAAGCACTTTCAATCCACTTTCACAATTGATTGCATGCGGATTTTGCTATTCTACACAGTAAAATCCAGCTGCAAAGTACATTGAAAGTGGATTGAAATTATTTTATTCTGCATGTGCGGAAGGTGCCTTATTGTAGAATTGAGTCGAAAAGATGGTTACAAATTTGTCCTGAACACTTAGGAGGTGGCAGGGGTGCGGGGACACTGCCACAGTGTTCAACGCAGCGTTCCAGCACCGGGGAAGGGAAAGCGGCAGTCGCGCGCCTGTGGAATTGCCCCTCCACCAGGGTGTAACCCTCCTATGTTTTATCCGCACAACAACCTCGTAAGGTAACCAGCTGTTGTGGATTTGCAGGCAGCGTGGGTTTTCTGAGCATTGCATTGCCAACCAAAGATGTAAGCGAACCATTTGGAGCAAAAACAGCCAGACCCCAACCACGTAGCCCAGAAAACCTACTACAGCTGGTTAATTCCACCCATGAAAATCTTCTTCAGTATACTTGTAAGGTAAGCTGGGATGAAGAGACTGTCTCATTGTCTTCCAGTAAGCTTCATAGCAGAATAAGGATTTGCACTTGTGTTTCCCTGTCTTACGCTGACACACTAACCACTATGCCCATTGACTTGTATGGCCCCATTATTATTATTATTTTGCCTCTTTCCTTGCAGCATGTTTTTGTCTTTGTTTTGTTTCATGTGGGGGGAAAATGGACCATGGGGGTTCTTTTTTCTCCAGGTTTCACATAATTAGTAAACCCTTAGAATACTCATTATAAATAGATCAAAGCTTTTCAATTCTTCGTTACAAAAGCAGTCATCTTAGATCTAACTTGAACTGCTACCTCGTCCTCCCCCCACTGTAAGCCCCGCTGTTTTGCCACTTTGTGTTCCCTTAAATTATTAACGTTGAAAATCTTAAATTATTCAGCATGCTAAAAAATCTCAAGGAACTTTGTTTCAGCAAAAAGAACTTTCACACTATTCAAGCCCTCTTAGCTTAACTAATATGCCTTGATTGTGGCTGTGATTTCTTTCCTATGTCTGATGTGTTGCTAACCTCTGCACACAGTGAGGAGACACTGCTGTGGGCACACTGAACCCCCTCTCACCCCAGCTGAAAGGAGACTGCAGGCAGGAATGCAGTGGGACCATCCAGTGGCTAGACTCAGTGACTTCAGAGCTAATTCTAGGTCTTCTGAAAGGGAAGTCTCACTGGTAAGAGCAGGATTGCCAATTCCTGGTTGGGAAACAGCTGGACATTTTTGTGAAGAGGCTTGGGAGGGTGGGGTTGCAGAAGGGGAGACATTTCAGCAGAGTATAAAGCCATGGAATATACTCTTCAGAGAAGTCATTTTTCTCTATATCTGTTGTCTGGATAACAGCTGTAATTCTGTAACACCTGGAGGCTGGTAACCTTAGGGACAGCTAGTTGAGTTAGAACTGTTTTTTTATGTAGATATATATGAGACTGATCAGCCCATTGTAACTTGCTTAGCTGACATCAAGGCTAAGGCCCCTTCCACACATGCAGAATAATGCACTTTCAATCCACTTTCAATGCACTTTGAAGCTGGATTTTACTGTGCAGAATAGCAAAATCCACTTTCAAATAATTCTGTTTGTGCAGAAGGGGCCTAAAAACAAAAAAAAGGAAAACAACACATGTGCAGGATCACTAGGCAAAACAAACTTTATTCATCTACTTTTTACAGCAAAATCATATCCAGATGAGCTGCAAACAAGGAAACCTCCTTGGGGAATCTTCACAGAGAATTTGCTGTAGCACTCAAAATGGCGGGCATGAGCAGCGAAAATGAAAGTGAGAGGTTTGGATGGGAGAAATAAAGAGTTCCCCACCTGCTTGTGTTTGCTCAGCAGGCAGGAAACATTTTCAACCTGGGTTGAGGGGGAAAAGATATCTAGTTTAGCTATTTTTGAATAACCTGGGTTGAGAAAAATAAAACAGTCTGAAGTTGTTTTGGGGAAGAGCGCTATGTGAAGCTCTTCCCCAAAATGTTTTTTAATAATGTCTTCAGGATGTTATATTTATGCTGTGTGAAATCCACCAAAGAAACACACAATTCAGTTGAGGAGAGGGCAGCCTTTATTCCCCTGACTTGAAGGTCCTGCAAAGCCTTGTGGAATACTGAAGATCCACACCTCACACTTTTCTGGGTGATGATTCCACAAGTATGGGGTGGCCACCAATGTAATTAATACAATGAGTATTGACAGAGGAGGCATAGGTGATAGATCCTTCTGGGTTCTCAGGCCCAAAAGCAAGCCTGACTTGAATATTATGTTAGGATTTAGACATTAATTCAAACTGATGACCCTGTGGTCTTTTCAACTGGAGACACCAGAAACTGAACTTGAGACCATATTCATATTCTGTACCACTGTGCTGTTGCCTCACTCCTAACATGTAGTTTTGATGTAAACCTAGAGGTTTGTGGATGGGTACATGCCGAATACCCACTTGATAGTTCTCAGGCTTTGTTCCAGACTTGCTAATCTGAAGTTCTGTGAACAGCCTTGGGCTCTTCTCATCATACCTCTTGGCTACTCATTACTCTCTCTCTCTTTCTCCTGGAGCCGGCTGACCTAAATAATTCAGAAGTAACATTGTCTGTTGGCATACATGACAAAACTTTGTGTGTACATACACTTTTCCATGATATATTGACTTTAATTCTTCATAGTAAGCGAACAGAGAACTAAGAAGCTATAGACACGGTTTATGTGTTTCAAGAAAAGTGTTTCTCTTTCCATGATAGGCAATTCTTTTCATGCCCATCCAAAGGCTTGCATGTGTCAAAAGAGCTACAATAATAAGTGCATGTAAGAATGTTGCTAAACGTTTTCCAACATAGTTCAAGCAAGACTGAATACAGGTTGAATGAAGTGTACAATGCATAATCGCTTGTATGTGTTCTCTTCAAACCCTTGTGAAGGACCTACAATGGTTGAAGTGGGGTGTGCTCATGTTTTCTGCGGAATGCGGCTGTTGAAATTCCCTTTAAAGTTCCCTTTAAATGGATAATAGGATATCTAATTGGACCTACCTGGAGATGTAGCCAGTGATAGAGTGTTCTAAAAATATTTAATCTGATGTTATTTGTACTGCCCCAATAAGTAGTGCTGATTTAACAAGCAGTACGCATAGATGCCCACACCACCCTAAAGAGAGGGAAGCATGACGCAACCCACCCTCCCTGCTTTTCACTGTCCTTTTCACTGGCCAGAAACAATCACAGGCTGACCTGGCCTAGACAAAAATCTAATGGTAAAACTCTTCTTGAACAATACCACTATATTGGTCGCAAGTTGGCTATCTCATTCAGTTTTGCCACCTCCAGTTGGCATCAACCCTTCAGGTTGATTCGATTACCTTCTACTTGAGTGGAGATGCCAGAGTTTGGACCATCTGCATACAAAAGCAGGTGATCTACAACTGCACCACATACCTCTCCCATCAATAAGACGAATAGGATAGAACTATTTTCTCTGATAGCTTATTTTCTGTGGTGGATTCTGCACAACATCAATATAGCAACTTTAGAACATTTTAGAAAGATCCATTTTGGCATTTTGTGTGCCTGCAGTGCATTGCCAGGCAAAACGGATCTTTTTTCACGCCTGCTGCACAGAGCTCTTGTCAGTTTTACAGTTGCGCCCACCATTTTGTGTGCTGCAGCAAATTCCCTGCGAAGATTCCCCGTAGAGGTTTCCTCTGCTTGCATCAAATCTGGATGTGATTTTGCTGTAAAAAGTAGATGGATAAAGTTTGTTTTGCCTAGTGATCCCATGCACGTGTTGTTTTTTTTTCCTTTTTTGTGTGGAGGGGGATTTTTCGAAACTATAGCAACACAAATATGCACATATTGCAGCTTTGATAATCATGTTGTCATAGCTTTGCAGACATCCCCCTCAAAACAAACAAACAACAAAGGGAAAACAACACGTGCATGGGATTGCTAGGCAAAACAAACTTTATTCATCTACTTTTTACAGCGAAATTGTGCATGGATGAGCTGCAAGCAGAGGAAACGTCCATAGGGAATCTTCACTGATAATCTGCTGCAGCACACAAAATGACAAGTGTGAGTGGCAGAAACAAAAGTAACAGGTTTCGATAGGAGAAATAAAGCATTTCCTGCCTACTTGTGTTTGCTCAGCAGGCAGGAAATATCTTCAACTTGGGTTGGGAGAGGGGGAGAAGATCGCTACTTTAGAGATTTTTGAAAAACCCAGGTTGGGAGACTGACCTCGTTATAACATCCTAAAGATGTAATATTTGTGCTGTGCTTAATCCACCTGTATTCAGCAAGATGGTGGATATGGTGATGTGCCATTTTTGTTGGCTGCAATCTTTTGGTGTCTCAGGAATGGTTTGTAAAGGAACATCATTGGTAGCTCAGGAGAACTAGATTGGATTTCCTGAAACTGGCTTTTAATGCCAATTTTTTTTTTAAGCAAAGCTGTGATACTGCTACAAGGGTGGGAAAAACCCTTCCCTCTAATACTATGTTATCTCTCCTGTTGCCTATTTATATTGTGTTGCTAAGTGAAACACAGCAGCATGGGTTTTTTTGAAGTGTGCATCTTACAGTTTTCTCTTCTTTAGAACTAGAAATTGCTTAACATTTAACTGGAGCCTCTATTTAACTACAATTCACAGTTTAAAACAGGCATTCCTTCTGTGTTGTAATTTATGGAAGCAGATCCACTTGATATGAGCTTGGGAGTGAAATACATTATTATGTGGGGAGATTGGTAGGTGGGGCTTGTTTAACAGACCATAGGCAATGGCAGTGTCTTATATAAATAAATAAAATATTGCATTTGCAAAAGATATGGTTAATTGCTAAAGATGGAGGGTACCAGTTATGGTGATTATTTTGTACAAGAACAGATAATTCATCTTCATGGCCTCAGTAGGGAAAGTGGTTCTACAATCAGTACTTACCGGTATATGAGCAGTCCCACACCTACATCCTCTAGTAAGTGAACTTGCTACTCTCCCATGTGGGACTGCACAGTGACCACAAAGATGAAAAACAGGGTTGTACTGACCTGTAATTGTTGCTCATCAAGTGGTCTTCTGATCAGGCACACATTCCTCCCTTCTTCCTCATTGTGGACTTCTGGTGATGGACTGACAGTGATTCCTGGGTGCTGATAGGACCGTGGTGGCGAACCTTTGGCACTCCAGATGTTATGGACTACAAGTTTCGCAGCATGGCCACTGGCCATGCTGAAGGGCTGATGGGAATTAGAATCATAATATCTAAAGCCAGCCTAATTACTTGTGATAGGAGAACTGACAGAGGAATGCTCCTTCCTCCTCTGTCATGTGGCTGTTTGGGCAGGAGAAGCCTCTGAGTTTGGAGTGAGATGGGGGAGTGGGGAGCACTACATGAAGTGCTTTGTTCCAGAAGCTCAGCCAAGGAGATCTGAGTTGTCAGCTTCTTGAACAATCTCCACTTCTCTCCATTTCATACCAAACTCAAATACTTTTTCTGCCCAACTGGCCACATGACAGAGCAGGAGGGAGCACTACTCGCTCAGTTCTACTATCACCACTGTGGAACCACTGACAGCCCCATCACCACAGTCCACAGTGGGGAAGGATGGAGGAATGCATGCCTCCACAGAAGGCCACTCAATGAAAAACTGTTACACCTAAGTGCAGCTCTGTTTATACATTGTCAGTACGCTTACTGGTGATGTGATTGCAGAGTATTTTAAGGAGTAAGCATTATTTTACCTCTTCCTAAAATCAAGAATCTGAACTACAGGGATAGCATTGAAACCAGGATGTTTGGATCAGAAGTCACTTTTTCTGGTCCAAACTGGTATCCTGATCCAACCCAAGGCATTTTCCTGAAGGTTGATTTGCAATATTCTTTTTTGTAATAGACCCAAGTTTCTCAGAGTATTTTTCCCCAGTCAGATGAGGTCAAGTGCATCCTAAAAGCACTGCAAGGGATGTGTGTTGAACCTGCCATTTTATACAAATACAGTCTCCGTACCTTCTCTTTGACCTGCTAACATCAAGGAAATACTGAGTGACTGCTAGATATTCCTTCCACATTTTCATGTTTGTTGTTGTGGTATAGATTGGAGTTTTGTAGTCCTTGTATGAGGAATGGGCATTACCCTTGGCCACACTAGCCTTCATTTGCAAATGCGTTAAATATTCTTGCTTTCGTCTGATTTGCTGCATTGCTATGAATCAAAATATTATAGTGTAACTTCCTGTCTCTGAGAAAGATCGATTTTATATGTAGGAAGGCACTGAATAGGAATGTACAAATAACAGTGCAAACCTAAGGAGGGGCTTGCAGCCGTGGCGTAGCCACCCCACCTTCTAAGAAATTTGCTGTGCCACAGCAAGCAAGCTGACAGGGTTGTTCCCCTGAACCCCCGTGGAACTGCTCTGTGTAGCAAAATGGGCTGTGCTTACCTTTTCGCCAGAATAAGAAGCATCCAATTTTCTGAATATCAGATTATCAAATGAAAATGTTTGAGAAGCAGTCTGCATTATTAAAAAAAATAAGAAGTACTAATCAAGACCATTTTAAATAAATTGTTTGTTGCAAGAAATGGTCCGCTTTGCTTCAGCCTTTGGCACTGCTAATGAAGGCATCTCAACAATTTAATCAGTAATGCACAGGTAGGCAGGAAGAACAGAAAAAAAGAGATATCTGCCACCTTATCCGCAGCAGTTAGTTAATTTGAACACTGGCTCTAAACACATGAGAAATGTACAAAGGAAGCCACAACCAGAAATTCCTTTATACAATCATATCAAGGTACTACCAAATTTTGCAGAGCATCTTTTCAGAGCTGACAGAAATGGGGTTGCTGCTAAAGTATTCTGTATTTTTCTCCTTCCCTGTCTCACTAGCTCAGTATTAGAGAAATTAAGCTAATGTATACCCCTAAATTAAGCAAAAAGATTTATACCTGCCGCTTTTCCTCAAGCTTCTAATTTTCCATCTGTGTGTAAAGATTGCCACATGGTTCAACAGTCTTAGGTCCCTCCAGGGCAGCAGAGAAGCTTTGCAATATTGTGACTTCCAGGGCTCATTGCTGTACTTCTGATTATGTATTTTACCCCCATTGCTCAATAAAGAATTAATTAAAAAATGGAACCAATGCACATGTTGTTCACTTTCTGCTCTTAAAACCTTCCTTGCCTTCCGCACTAAGGGTTTCATAGATTAGAATTAACTTCTAGTTTGTTGTGATGTCAGCATCAGGTACCCTATGATGGAGTGGATCCAAACTAAATTTCTGCTGAATCCATCTTTCCACTGCAGACTCCCTGTTTGGTCCCCTGTTTCTGTTGGCCCCCTGTTAATTATACTCAGAAAGTGGCTGCAGCTGTTGGCTGTCATGTAAATGCCAAGTAGATTTTGATGATCAGTTTACTTACACTGACAGGACATAGGTTTCATTGCTGGCGGGGGATGATGGGAACTGTAGTCCATAACATTTGGAGGGGCGTGAGTACCTAAGAAGAACATTTTGCTCAGATCAGAGGATTCGGGTTCAGTGGGAAGGGGAAGGCAAGAGATTCCTGTTCTGCTTTTGGAAAACTTAGTTTGGATCCAGCCTATCAGTTTGGTGTTTACCCTCTACATCAGGATTTTAAACCCTGATTAACATAAAATCTGCAATCCTCCTTTATTGACATCTGATTTGGATGTCAGGACCAACTGTGGTTAGATCTAAACCCATTAATCTTCAGTCTCTGCATGGGAAGAAGGAAGGAAGCCTGATCGCTTTCTGGGTTGTATTTTTTTTGGTCACTCTTGCCATGTTCTGTTTCTTGACATCTCCGTATGACTAGGGAGTCACATGGGGCCTACTCCATGCCATTCATGTGAACTGTGGTGGAGAGGGGAGAGACCCATTCTTCCTATGGCTGGAAATAGTGACCTTTTCCCTTAGATGCAGTAGAGATTCTCCAGTCAATGGTCAAGCTTTCCATAACGTAAGGATGCACTGCAGATTGTTTGTTTGCTTGCCTGTTAGGGTTTTTTTTAATAGGCCACCCTTCCCTGTTTGACAAGCTCAGCGCAGCTTACACCAATCAAGGCAACGTAGTAAAGACAATTGCAATACTAGTTTCAGCTAATGATAAATCAGCCAGAGGAGGAATAAGAACATAAGAACATAAGAACAAGCCAGCTGGATCAGACCAAAGTCCATCTAGTCCAGCTCTCTGCTACTCGCAGTGGCCCACCTGGTGCCTTTGGGAGCTCACATGTAGGATGTGAACGCAATGGCCTTCTGCGGCTGTTGCTCCCGATCACCTGGTCTGTTAAGGCATTTGCAATCTCAGATCAAAGAGGATCAAGATTGGTAGCCTTAAATCGACTTCTCCTCCATAAATCTGTCCAAGCCCCTTTTAAAGCTATCCAGGTTAGTGGCCATCACCACCTCCTGTGGCAGCATATTCCAAACACCAATCACACGTTGCTTGAAGAAGTGTTTCCTTTTATTAGTCCTAATTCTTCCCCCCAGCATTTTCAATGAATGCCCCCTGGTTCTAGTATTGTGAGAAAGAGAGAAAAATTTCTCTCTGTCAACATTTTCTACCCCATGCACAATGGTGGTAGTACTGTTCAAAAGAGTAACAGGCAAAGTTTCCTTGGCAAACTTTAGGCTACTTTGAATGGCCAGTTGTAATGCTAAGCTGACTTGTTCCACCAAGCCACTGTTTATAGTGGTTAGAGTTTTGTGCTAGGTTCTGGGAGACCCAGATTTGAATCCCTACTCTGCGATGGAAGCTTCGTGGGTGACCTTGGGCCAATCCCACACTTTCTGCCTAACCTACCTCACAGGATTGTTGTGAGGATACAATAGAGGAAAAGAGAATGATGTAAACTCCTTTGGGTCAGTGTTGGGAAGAAAGGAGGGGTAGAAACAAAAGTATGAATTTCCACAATTGTGCAGTGCAATCTAGGAGTGAAATCCTGACAGAATCATAACTTGCCAAGACAATTGGTGGAGTAGGCTAGATCCTGGCTTACTGGATGGTGTATGTCAGATCCTGGGCTATTAACAAAGGGATAGAAAAAGATATTTCGGAACAAGTATGAGGTTGTCCCTACAATTTGAGTAAGGATGGTCCTTGATGGCTGTTAACCAAGGCAACCCTGAGATGCTGTACCCACTTAGTCTTGCAGCACCTTGCCCTGCAATTCTGAGCACATGTCAGCAGCTACTGCTGCAGTCATTTGTCTAGTGTGATGATGATTGCCAGTGACTGGGCAGACACACAAGTAGCGTATAAACTTGAAGAACAGCTTATTTTAAATTGCAAACATATCATCAGTATGAGTGCTTTGGGGGTTTGACTAGAGGGGAAAGAAAAAGATTATGTTTTTTTTCCCCTGAATGCTATACTTGCTAGTGTTGCATCACCACTAGCTGTGAACTAGAAAATCCCACAGTTCATTGTGTTGTAGTGGTTACAGTGTCAGATTAGGATCTGAGACCCAGATTCAAATCCCCCCCTCTGCCTGGGTAGCTCACTGGGTAACCTTGTTCCCAATCACCCACTTAGCTTAACATACCTCTAACCTGGATGGTGCAGGCTAACCTGAACTCATCAGATCCAGGAAGCTAAGCAATGTTGGCCCTAGTGAGTACTTGGTGGCAAGACCACCAAAGATGTCCAGGGTTGTTTTGTAGGGTCAGGTGGTGACTGACCACCTCAGTTTGTTTCTCGCCTTGAAAACCCTACAGGGTTTACCATAAATTGGCTGAGGCTCATTCATTCATTCATTCATTCATTCATTCATTCATTCATTCATTCATTCATTCATTCATTCATTCATTCATTCATTCATTCATTCATTTGATTTATATCCCGCCCTATCCCTGAAGGGCTCTGGCCAGGTAAAAAGCCCAAACTTTTCACCACCACCTTAGATTGCTGTGTTGAGAGCAAAATGGAGGATGAAATAATGTTAGCCACTTTAGGGCGCTTTCTGCACATGTGCATCATGCCGGTGGAGGCTCGCTGCGAGTGGCCCCGACTATCCCCTCAGCCAGAGAGGCGACTCCGTATGCAGCCACCTCTGGTCGCCCCCCTCCACACACCCCTCCACCCCCCAAAGGTGCTTTGAATACTTGACCTTGGCTATGTAAATTAGTGAGGGTGGGGTTTTTAAAATTCCCCCCCAACACACACACACAAAATATTTGTCAGAGCTAAATAGCCTAGGAGCTGATAAAACTGAATATTATTTGGCTTTATCAACTGAAAGAGCTTCAACTGAATGCTGGACTCCAGCATTAATTTTAAGCTCTCTCCCCGGCGGTGCCCATTCCCAAGTCCCTGTGGACTTTGACTTGCGAAATGGCGAGAGTGATATTTCCATGTGAACTTGAAAAGCAGCAACAGGGAGAACTGATTTTTTTTCACGTTTGGGTTTTTAAAACTTAAAAAAAATCACAAAAAACCTAATAAAAGGTATTAGCCAATAGGTATCAGCTTTATTAGGCTTTACTGAAAATTTCCAGCTTCTAAGAACCCAAACCTAAAATTTACCAAGCACAATTGTTTGTGCTCAGCCATAATGTAAATGCTAGGAAACACTATTATCATTGTTCATTCTGTCATCGGTTTAAAAAATCAACCTTCTCAGTCGCAAGATGTGTGATTATTTTGTTGCAGGTGCTATATGAACCCAACAATGGGGGAAAAATAAATGCTACATTGCATAAAGCATGCTACTAAGGTTCACACTGCAGTGAGGGCGAGGGGAACAAAGGATTATTTATTTTGAGTTTGATTTCTAGCCCACCCATTTCTGACCAAGCCGGGTTCAGCGTTAAGTCACAACATAGTTCAGATTTCTAGATTATGATTAAAAGGTGCACATTGTGTAGTACCAAAACCCTAAAACATCCCCAGTGCCAATATTCTCATAGTGGGGTATCAGAGGAGAACAAGAAGGAAACTCAATACAGGGAAAGGAATTAATACTAAATTTGTAATGCTTAAAAAAGATCAGCAAGTCTAGTTGGCTGTGCTTGAGGAAATATGTTTAACATTAGGGACTGCATCTGTTACACGGTTTCCGTAACTCAGCAAATATGTCCAGTAATCAATTATTTAATTAGCATAGTTCTATAACTAGGCATATTTCAGCAAAAATCAATAAAGCAGCCATTGTGCATGCTAATTAAATACAGATCATTATAGCTCCAATTGTTGATGGAAACAACATGGTTGGTGAGACGGGGTGAGTTGGTAAATGTCTGAAGTTATCACCAGTTCATAGTAACTGGCAGGTCAAAGTTGATGATTATGAATGGGTGAGATGGGTCCCTTGGGGTGGGGGAAGAATGTGGGAGAAGATTTCCATGCCAGCAAAATCATTACAGCTCTTGTTTCTGCCGCTGTGGCCAAGCAATAATTTAGCTTTACACAGATTGCTAACAGGGGTCAAACATTTTACCCAGAAGAAACTAACAGGCTTCATCATTTTGCTTGTGTACACATTAAAACAGCACTCCTCTTCTTTTTCTTGCCTCCCTCCCCGGCTGAGGCTGCCTGCCCCAGGCCACTTACAATTGCTTTGAAAAGAAACATACCTGAGAAACACTGTATGCAGGGCCTGGCCCAGCTGTAAACAAAATGCTGTCTTCAGCTGATGTGGCAAAGTGTGTCATCTAATCTAGATGCATGATAATCCTTTCCAATGCTGCCAGCCTCAAACTTTTAAACAACATTGTTGCTGGGCATTATAAAGAAAGGTTCCAACAGAACTGGCTTGATGGGCTAATTCTCGCTTGTGTGAATCCATGTTTGCAGATAGAAAAACAATTTAGTCCACACTTTTCTCAACAGTTAGGAGTCTCAGAGCAACTTACAAACTTCCCTTCCTCTCCCCACAACGGACACCTTGTGAGGTAGGTAGGACTGAGAGAGTTTGGAGAGAACTGTGACTAGCCCAATGTTACCCAGTAGGCTTCTTGTGGCCAAGTGGAGAAACAAACTGGTTCACCAGATAGCTCTTATCCAATGCCAAAGAGTCTACCTTCCAAAGTGGCCATTTTCTCCAGATGAACTGGTCTCTGTCACCTGGAGATCAGTTGTAATAGATCTCCAGCCACCGTCTGGAGGTTAGCAACCCCATTGGGTAGATGGTGGGTATAACTATAGGGCCGTGGTGGCAAACCTTTGGCACTCCAGATGCTATGGACTACAATTCCCATCAGCCCCTGCCAATTGGCCATGCTGGCAGGGGCTGGTGGGAATTGTAGTCTATAACATCTGGAGTGCCAAAGGTTCGCCACCACGGCTATAGGGGTATCGCAGACTTCTGCAGGAAGTTGGAGGGTATGCTGAGGTAGGACTGAAATGGGAGGAACATTCACGATATCATTTCCTGGCCACTTCGTGAGTACCTGGAAAAAAGTCTGTAAGCAGGTGTGAAAAAAAATGCTTATTCAAAGTTCAGAGTAAATAGACAACCCAGGTTTCAAAACCATTGAGTCCCAACATACCTTCCAAATGACTCTTCAGCAGGGAAATGTTTAATTACCAGATCAACAAGACTTATAACACATTAAAACTGTGTTTAGCTTATAAAATGTGAAATGCCATAATTTCTTTATTTTTATATGTGTTTGTGTGTAATAACCTTGAAACATCAGTACTGAATGCAAATGAAACATAAGCAAATGTGCAAAACAAGATGTGCTAATTCCCACCCCCATTTTTGTTTGAAATCATGCTGTCTTGATGCCATTATTGTTTCTTATTTGTAACTTTTTTGGGGAAGTGAAAAGTACAGATGCTTCTGCAATCCACATTCTTGGATTTTGGAGTTTCAAATTGATGCTGTTTGCAAAATATAATTACTATATTGGGATTTCTCCACTGGTCAATAGTTTTAAAATTCCCACCTTTGTTATATAACTCTGTACACGCTGACTTGAGATTTTTCTGTTGATATTGTTCAGCATGTACAGCAGATTGGCAGAAGACAGAGAAGAGGATAAATTTGATTCTATAACTTCTGTATTTTCAAAAGAGAGCCTGTCAGTGTTAAATGTTTGTCAATACAGGGAAAGGGTTTAATCAGAGTGGCTTCACTTATTTCTAGCTCTGCAAATATCAAAACTGCTTTGCCTCTATTGTAATGGGCTGAATAAGAACAGATAAGGTTTCCCTATCTACCATCTACCTAAGGTTGATCAAAATGAACAGTGGTTATTTAGTCATGATACTGGTATTTGTGATCTTAACCAAGCTGGGTCTGTGTGAGATTTATATTTGTGACCTTGTGCTCAGTTCTGGTGTCTGCAGTTTGTTTATTCAGTTTTGTTATTTATACCCCACTTTCCTCCCCAAGTGGCTTACCACATTTCTTTCCCTTCCTTCATTTTTATCCTCAGAACAACAACTCTGTGAGATTGGTTAGGCTGAGAAAGAGTGACTGACCCAAGGTCACCTAGTTTAAAAAGATATTTGTTTAATGGTGAAATTTTAAATACAGAATTCAGTGGGGTAATGAGAACCAGGCATGAGACTTTTCGATTTTGAATGGGTTGCTACTGTTTGCATCTTTTCTTCTGTTCCTTCATTCATAGTTACATAGGCTGTTTCCGTGCGGCAGAATTATACCTGCGTAGAACCAGTTCCTTACAGTCCTGGTCTGTTTTATTCTAGCTTGTCCATTCGCATGGATGCCCATTTTGTGAAGGAATCCATTGAAGACTGTGAGGAAATGCTTAAGCTTGTTTTGCACAAGCCCGGGACGTTTATATTTATATTGCAAGCCTATCTGAGCATGCCCCTTGCGTCCCATGTTCTAAATCTGGCTGTTGTTTTGGATACGCTGCCGTAAGCTTATCTTGGAGCAATGCCCGGTGCCCTCGCGATTCTGGTTGGCTGGTCATTGCGTTTTGAGTGGCAGCTTGGAATGCCAATGTCGTGGTAGGGAGATCTGGCGGCTGGGTGGGAAGAATGAACTGGTTCTGCTCCCGATTGGTGTTCGCATGGTAGAAGACTCTAGCAGGGTCACCTTGGGATTTTTGAAAATAATCACCAATCTGGCTGTTTTTGAATACCCTGGGATGAGAGAAATATCACAGGGCAAATCTACTTTAGTACCGGGAACCGTGCGAACATCTTGGCTGCACAGGGATATTTTTCTTGCTCAATTCAGGATATTTTGATTTTGTGAAAACAACCTATTACTTTCTCTGTTCCTGAAGAACTTCATAGTTATTGCCTGAAACTAACTTAAACCTGTAAAGAAATTACTCAATGTGTAATTAACCTTTTATAATCTTTTCTTTTAATTAACACATTCACCACTTGTTTGACGATCTCCTTTAGTGTTTTAAAGAGAAACCACAGCTGTGGGAATGAGTGAAGTGCTTAATCTTTTAATTTCCCCATGCTTTCAATCATACCTGTTTGAGCTGTGCTGTTGTTACTAGCCATTTAAGGAAGAAGGGAAGACAGATTCCTGGATTGGTTTGCAAAACTGTGCTGGAATCAAACGGGTGAACATCTTCTTGTATGGTCCTGGGATATATCTTCAACCATCTTATCATTTGGCTGTAATTGTACTTCATAAAATCTTGGGAAGATCCCAACTGCTGTCCCAACATCTTGCCAGTTTTAACCTGGAGTGGAATTGTGCAGATCCTCAGGCACTGTTGAAAGGTTTCTCCTTCATTCTTTGTTTAGCAAAGAATATAATAGTAGTTTAAGAGCCGTATTACAAAGTTAAGTAAAATGTAAGATTTTATTAGTCTGTCTTAGCTGAATTGCTTCCTATAAACCTGTAACTCCTGTTCAGTAGTTCTATCTAAAGTTTATGTGGCTTTGTGTGCTAGCTCAGTTCAGTCTCTGCCAGCTCCCCAAGTCTCTCTTTGGTTTTCTGTATTGTTATGTTCTTATTCTTCCCTTTCTCTTGTTTCTGGAGCTCTTTGTTCTGCAGTGTTCGGTTTCAGTGGCCTCCAGGTCATGTCTCTCCTTGGAACTGTTTTGGTTTCATCTGAAACAGCTTCTAATATTTTTTTTTTCAGCAGGGTCATCTTCTTATCCTCATTGTTACTTTATCTGAAGAAGCATTTTTTTTAAAAAGGTGTAATTAAAATATATCTTCATGTGCACCTCAGCCATAAAGTGACTGCATTTAGAAGTCCTCCGGCAGGTGCAGCACCATTCTTTTCCATGCATTGCTTATTATAACTTTAGTGCTCACTTGTAGACCAGGCGCTGTATCTCATCAGCCTTTCCACTGGGGGAGAAATGGAGAGGAGTTTGACCACAGCACAAAAGCCAAATGGGGTAGGGAGTGTGGTAAGGAGGGGAGTTAGGTAAGGTTGGTTGGATCCCACCCCGTCTTTGGACTGTTACTCTGTTCTAAGACCATTGATGCTATTAGCTTCTGTCTGAGAGATGGACCAGTTCATAAAAGATGGGATGGAAATATCTTGAAGATTGTTTTAAAACAGCACAAATGAAACACAGTTCATTGTAAAATGTTGCTCATGGAAGTGATTCTGAAGTGAACTGGATCTAAGCTTGGTAAAGGGGTAATTGGCTGCCTCTTATTCTTCCTTCGAATGGTCCCATAGAAGGCAGTTGGAAGCTGGTGAGAAGGGTGCTCACTTGGACCTATACCCGATCCAGGAATAATGGTGATATGAGAGGAGCCATGACCTAGTTGGTAGAACATCAGCTTGGTTCAATCCTGGACATCTGCAATTAAACAAAAAGTTTTAGGTGGTAGGTAGTATGAAAGACAGCTAACCAAGAGAAAGCTGCTGCCAGGGCAGACAAGATTGACCTAGATGGACCAATAGTTTGATTCAGACAACTTCATGGATCCATGTCTATCATACATAAGGCCATAGCTAACTGTTGGCCTTATATTCTAGTTTTTGATGCATTCTAGTTTTTTTTTTATGGGGACTCATTCAAACTTATGATTTTTCTTAAGTTTGTATAGTCTAGCAAGAACTTCTGCACCTTACAATTCCTCCAATGGAGCAGAGAAACATAAAATTGATTCCAGCTCCAAGCCCTTTGCAAATGTTATGCCATATGCCTTGATGATATAGAATTCTAAGAAACAATGTGTTGTGCTTGAAAACAGGGGAGAGAAGTAGGAGAAGAAAGAAAAAGGAACTGGTTACTATGCTGTCTTCAATCTTGATTATTTTCCTGGGCATCACTGGAGAGGGAAATAATGTTAATCTGGAGCATCTCATCTATATCTTACAAAGGAGTGACAAATTCATGTAATGTGCCATAATGGTGACAAAACACACTCTCCAGTCTTATGGGCAAACACTGTGTCATTTTTCCCAATTACCGGTCTCTTTATCGAATATAGTGAGGGATGTAGAAGGTAACAAAACACAAGAAATAAAGCACAAACTACATATTTTTTCTTCAAAAACTACTCTTTGTACATCATCTGATTCCTTTGTAGCACATATCAGCCCACTGTCTGATTGCACTAAAATTGTTTTGATTCCCTCTTGTCTGTAATGAGGCTTTTCAGTGTCAAGCTTTTCACAAGTTTGATTTTTTAAAGGGGCAGCAACACCTTCATCTGTGGTTAAAACAAAGTAGCATTGACGCCATAGGACTGTATTAAGCCATCTACATTTTCCACACATGCAGTCAATCAAGGTCTGTGGTTGGGCCTTCTCCACGTTTTTGGATGGATTCTACTGAGCCTACTCCTTAACCATATATACTTGCTTATTTCTTCCTGGGTTGCTTCCTGCTGCTGTCCAGAGTGGAGCACTAAGAGAAGGCATATACTTTTCACTACTATAATTAATTACTCACATGAAGAGGACAATCATTAACTTCAAGGATAAAAGCCAAGGTCAGAGAGCTTAAGGAGGTGACCTTCTGTTGAGTGGTGGGTAGCGGCTGGTGACAACCCTGCAAAAAGATTGACAAATGAAGGGAGTATATTGGAACAAGATGGAAGTTCTGCTGCTAGGCAGAATGCCTGACATGGGGTTTGAGGTGCTACCCATTTCAGATGTGGTGCACTTCCATTGAAGGAATGGGTTCATGGATCTATAACACAGGTGTCAAAACTCACGTCCCTCCAGATGTTATAGACTACAGTTCCCATCATCCCCTGCCAGCATGATGCTGGCAGGGGATGATGGGAACTGTAGTCCATAACATCTGGAGGACCGTGAGTTTGACACCTATGGTCTATAAGTCCATTGTCTAGGGGTGCTCTTGGATCCAGGCCTACTGCTTAGATAAGCAGGTGGTATCTATGGCCAGGAGTGCCTTTTCCTTGCTTCAACTGGCTAACCAGTTTGGCCTTTTTCAGACAGAGAAGAACTGGCTGCTATCTGCATCTAGATTAGATTATTGCAATTCATTCTACATGGGATTACATTTGCAAAGAGTTTAGAAACTTCAGTTGATGTGGAATGTTGCAGTCAAGGTGTGTACTGGAATCAGTTGTATCTCTCCAGTCTTGGCCCATTTCCACTGTCTCCTAATTTGTTTCCAAACAAGTTCAAGATGCTGTTCCTGACCTTCAAGGGCCAATATGGTTTGTGGCCAACATGCCCGAAGGGTTGCCTGCTCCCTTATAAATGCACCTAACATTATGGTCATCTTTAGAGGCCCTCCTTCTGGTACCTCTGCCTGGTAGAAACCCAGGAGAGGGCCTTTTTGGTCATGGCACCAAAGCTCTGGAATTCTTTCCCCAGGGAAATTACTCCATCTCCTTTTGTTGCTATCATCCACCAGTGCATGAAGACTTTGTTTCATTTGGCATGATCTCTCTTCCCTAACCAACATTTCATTGCTTTTTAAATGTCTTGTATATATTGGTTATAAAAATGTACTACTGCCTGTTAAATGTTCATGCACTGTTCAGAAGGCCATTTTTTCCCCTTTATTTCTCTGGGAAACTTTCTATTCTGATTTGTTTATTTAATACCAGCTTTGCAAAGAAAGGTGTCAGTTGTAATTTTTTAAAAATACATATATGCAAATGAATCAATTGCATCTGATAGCTATGTATAGTGTAGTGCATTGCAATGTTCTCTACTGTATATCTTTTAGCTTCCTCATTGAATTTTGTGTGAGGGGCAAAGGGAGAATCAAAGGAAGAAGAAAAGGAGATTTTAAATTCCTTCTCTGTAGCTTTTTTTCATGTTCCATTCCATTATTACTCTGGGATTTAACCCGATGCTGTGATCCATTCTTTTTCAGTTGTTCAAGTAGGGACATTTCTAAAATTGGCACCTGTAACTTTTCCCCTAGTTTTCAATTCCATCAGTATACATTTTCGTTGTTACTTCCACTATATTTTCTACAAACATGTCTGTCAATAAACTATTCCATATGAGCCATCAATGTGAAATTATATGTAGAAAAGCACCAACATGTTTTTTTTAATAATTTGTGGATTTTTTTTAAAGTGATGTGCATAGATAGTCCTGTACAGTAGTTAACCTTCACACTACAGGCAATATGAGCATGCTGGGTGACTTTGGGCCAGTCACGTGCTATAAGTATTGTTGTGAGGATGGAATGGAGGAGAGGGCAACAATGTCAGCTTTGGGTCCCCACTGGAGAGAAAGCTGGGATATAAATACATTAAAAATTACAATTGAAGAATCATGTCACAGTTGTTCTCTTATAGTATTTCTTGAACACTGATGAAAGGAATGTGTACTATAACTTTGAAAACTGAAAATGATGGCAAACTGCCTTCATAGTGTGAAATTTGGAAAGAAAATAAAGTTGAGGACTCTTAAGGCATCTGTTCTGTTTTTTAAGCGAGTACTTTGGAACTTCAAAATAGAAATGGGAATTTTTTGAGGCCTGCCCTTCGTATTTATCCTAAATAACACTTGACCATGAAGAGAGGCTATCAGTCAAAGTAACTGACTGAACAGGAACTTAGACTTGGATCGCCCATATCAACACATGGCAATGCTTCACACTTGAGAAGGGAAATAGCTTCATGTTCTGAGGTTGGGAAAATCTTAAGAGACCAGATGGAACAAGAAAGATGCTCTTTTTTCATTGAGAGAACTCCCACTCAGCCTCGTTGCTCTGTAGTTTCCCATCCATATTTGAGAATACCAAGGATGCTGGTTTGTAACTGTTGTCATCTCCCGAGGAGAAGGAGTGTGTGCTCTACCTTGAGCCTGATTTCGGTCAGGAATGGTGGGATATAAATTTAATGAAACAAATAAAATAAAAATAAATAGTACTTTGCATTTATACTCTGCTTTTTTCAACCATAAGGAATCTCAAAGCAGCTTACAAACCCCTTCCCTTTCTTTCCCCCAACAGGCACCTTGTGAGGCAAGTAGGGCTGAGAGAGTTCCAAAGAACTGTGACTGGACCAAGGTCACCCATCAGGCTTCGTGTGTAGGAATGGCAAAGCAAATCCAGTTCACCAGATAAACGTCTGCTGCTCATATGGAAGAGTGGGGGATGGAACCCAGTTCTAACAGATTAGAGTCCACTCTCAATAATCAACCACCCCTTTTGCCTGTTTTACCACCCTCTGGGAGATGCTAGGTCAAGTTAAGAAGGTGTTCCAGGTCCCCCCTCACCCCCCCCCCGGGAAAAAAGAGCGTAGAAACACATCCCCATTCCATTTCTAAATGGAGCAGCTCCAATTGAAATGCTCAGCCATGAAATGGGCATGTGCACATTCAGCGAGGTAGTTCTGAGCAATGTTTCCTGAAGGCAGTGTGTAAACTCATGTATCTTATGGTAATTGCTTTGCCCTATTCTGCCTCCCTGAAGTCTTTGTAATTGCTCTTCTTCCTTTAAAACTAATGATGAACACCTGCAGTTTTAAAAATACTTGTTGCTGAGGTTGTTAACCCCATTGGGAGCGTCCTGTTTTAGAAGCTTACATACTTTTAGAAGCTTACATAGTGATTTCGTAAGAAGCAGCTCGTTGTCTTTCTTTCCTCGCAAGGCATCTGTCAAAAGCTGCTGGTTTGTGGACACAATGGGCCGAAGTGAGTGAAATGTTGGGGATTTTGTTTCTCTTTTGACATCTGTTGTCAGCTCTGTGTTCCTGCTTTTTTGCTGGCTGTTTTGAAGATTTGTATCGCGTGTGCATTTTGTACGGTGTTAGGATGTGAAATATTGATGCTGATACTTTCAGTGGATGTCATGGATTTGTATGTTATGATCTAGAGTATAGTGCTGATTCATAGATGCACAGATTAATGTTTTTAAAAGTGCATGTTTTAAGAGGGTGAATGGTGCTAGTCAGTGGTGCAAGAGTAATAAATTGCCATGCTGTTACACACAAAGGAAAATCAAAATCAAAACGGGGAGTTTGTGGCTGAAACTGCAGGGGTGAGGAATTGCAAGTCTTCTGTCATATTGGCTGATGGCTTAAAGGGAGGGTGGGATTTGGGTCTTAAACTTATATCCTGCCTTCCCAGGGCAGAGCTGACAACATAATTTTAGCCCCAAAGCAACCCATGAGATCACATAGACTGGGTCTTTCTGAAAGGCACTCCGTATGGGGTGGTTCATGCTTTACATAGTGTGCTTGCTGTAGCAAGATTGTTAAAGGTTGAAATAGAAACATATGTTTTCATATGGAAACCTTGGTTAATGGGATCTGAGATAAGCCCTGGGGTTTCTTCAAGGTTTTGTTTTGTGTGATGCAAATTTAGGAACTTGTATCATTAGTCACATAGCATGTGATCTGTGTGCTCACCTCTTTGATCATGTCATGTAACTGCATAGAGTGACACATCTTGATTGCACCCATGTTTTAAGGTCCTTTTTTTTAAAAAAATAACCCTGTATAACTTAAATTTACAGTATATGTATCTATTTATTCCCAGTCACTGGATAACCATGGATAGCTCTGGCCCATCTCAGTGTTCTTCCATCTGCTTTATTGTAAGAGCAATACTGTAGTGTGCACTTCAGGAGCATTTATGCCTTTGCACTACAGGGGAGATTGAATCAGATCTCTCTCTTTCTCTCTCTCTCTCTCTTTCTCCAACTGATTCAGTTTCCATAGTATATCTCTCTCTGTGTGTGTTCTTATAGCCACTCAGATCATGTATGTTTTGCCCTGCTGGTTTATTATTATTTTTTTAAAAACCCACCAAAAACAAATATGCATCAGATGGGCCAATCAGGAAGCTAACCTAAGCTGACTTGGGCACCTTTTAGTTGGCATCAAAGGAATTGCCATGAAAAATGTTAGTTCAAGTACATGAGTAGTGATTGGGTATTTCAACAAAAATCCAGGATGAGGCTACGGATTCATTGCTTACTCCCTGCCACTAGGGTCCAAGCGAAGAGTGGGTTTTCCCCATGTAAGACAGGTAGGAGATTCTGGTACTACTGGAAACAGATTGACTGAGCCTCAGAAGGGGCAAGTGTGAGTGGCCATCCCCACCAAGCTGACTGCCTGAGTCTCACAGACAGGCATGAGTAGTTGCTGCTGGCTGGCATTGTCCGTCAGATGAATGGGGTTGAGAGCAGGTGGGGCACAGGACAGGGGCAGCTTCCCATCTGTGTGTGTTCATTTTTTTGAAGACACCTCAACACCCAGGAGATTTAAAGTTCATTGATTTCACACTCAACCTGACTGAGTCCAGCTAGGAGCATTTGTATTTAAGGGCTCTATGTGAACTTTGTGCCATGATAGTGACTGTAAAACACTGAACCCCAGATTGGGCATTTATTTATTTGGCTTGTAGCTATTTAGTATTCCTGTTGGTCTCTTGTATATATGGTTAAGGGCATATGCACACTTATCACTTCATTTCTCTGTTTGCACTCACAGCTTTGTTAATTAAATAATTGCACAAGAGCCAGAAGCCTATTTTTTTTAGGTTTCAATTCAAAAGAGGAAACTTGCATGAAATTTACCTTCGCAGATGGCAAAACGGGCCATTTTTAAAAGTGACTGTGAAGAAAGTGCATCTTTTCCTTTAAATTTGCTTAGAGATCATTTATTTCGTATTTTTGGGTGTTTTATGAAGCAACCTTTTGGTTTTGCTATGTGGTGCTATTCTGTAGATAACGGAATTGGCTTTTACAAGGTCACATTCTAAACCAGACAGATAGTCTCAATTGCTCTAACCCTCATTGACTCTATTTGACACCTCATTGGTTAATTACTGATCAAATGGTCTAGATGAGTGAGTTCTATAAAACCTTTGACATCATTTTAGGGAGATTCATTCTAAAGAGATTCATTCATAAGGGTTCTCCTTAAGATTTTCTTATTGTTGTTCTTGCTATTATTCTCCTTTAGGCTGAATAGCCTTGTATTGTATTATTTTCTATACTTCGAACTGTCTTGAACTGTGAGAGAACTGGTTTTATTATTTCTTTTCCCTTCCTTTAAGTAAAATTTTAAAATCTCAGCTGTTTGAGAGTATCTGGATAAAGAACCCTGGTTTCTGTGCATTACTGGTAAGGTACCTGGCTTTGGGTAACCTTTTCACACTGTACTATACAAAAATTGATAGCAAAAGATATACTAGTAAACAACAGAGCCGAAGTATTCATGTTGACAGTGGATTTCTAAAGCTATGATGATGATTTCAGGGGAAATAGAAATGAGCTTGCAGTTATGTGCTTTCCTTGTTATTTTTCAGTGTTTTCTCTGATGTCTGCCCTCTTGGCCATGAGTTGCTGGGAAGGGTCACTTGTGTTTTTTAGCATCAGTTCTGGATCACAGTTCCCATGGCTGCTCAAAGTCAGCCGTTGTAATTAGTGTGGAATTCTGAGGCCATTGTGTTGTGGTTGTCACTGTCAGGTCCAACAGCTTTTAATTATCTTCACCTTTTTTCCCTTTAAAATGATCAGCTTTGTCAGAGCTGAATATGCTTTTATCCCTTTTTTTGTTCTCGAAATGAGGTGGCACTTTTAATATATGGTTAACTGCAAAATGCAGTTGAAATCTCTGAACGGTTCTTCAGGTTTCTCTAGATTGGTTGAACACAGCAGTCAATTCACAGTGCTCAGATTTGCCTTTTCTTTTCGCTTTGAAACTGTTCTTCAGTTGAAACAGCTTCCTGTTCTCTTTCATGTCATTCTACCCGCTTTGTAAAAGGAGTGGGCTAATTAAGGTAAGTTCATAAAGAGCCAGAATGACAGACAATTTCTGGATGCTTCATTGGACCAAGAGGGAAGGAAGAGTTTTGATCGCAAACTTTGGTAATTTGGGGCGAGAGCATGTCTATACAATTACGGAAAAAGCTAGGAAGTTTTGAAAGTCTGGAGACTTGCAGCATTTCAGCTTTGCAGAGCTCCTTCAGGACTGCAGTGATTCTTGCATATCATCTGCATGAAAACAAAACTAACCTGCTCCCCCGGCCAACTCTTGGGCTTACCCCTCCATTTTTTCTTTGCAGTTCTTTTAAAAAGAGCTTTTGTTTTAAGTTTATGTGCTGCCTTTAACTCTATTTAATGGCAATCCTGTTCATTAGACAACCTACCAGTACATGTTCGTGGCACAAGCACAGATTAAAAGAAGAGTTTGGATTTCTACCCCCTTTTTTTCTCTCCTGCAAGGAGACTCAAAGGGGCTTACGAACTCCTTTCCCTTCCTCTCCCCACAACAACCGCCTTGTGAGGTAGGTGGGGCTGTGAGGGTTTGGAGAGAACTGTGATGGGCCAAGGTCAACCAACACACTTCATGTATAGGAGAAGGGAAACAAATCCAGTTCACCAGATAAGAGTCAGCCATTCACGTGGAAGAGTGAGGAATCAAGCCCGGTTCTTTAGATTAGAGTCCACCTGCCTTTAGCCTCTGCACCACACTGGTCATGATGAACATGAAGTTCATTGACCATATTCTTGATGAGAGTGAAGTGCATGAAACCTACTTTTGAAGTAGCCGTTTGAGAGTATGCATGCACCAAGTATTTGCCATCCGCTTTAGAACATCTGATAAAAAGCGAACATTTTGTCAGCTGCTTAAGGAGGTACTTGAAGTTTATGATCAGTCAGGTGGAGGACCTGGTAGAGTCATGGAGTGAGGATGGAATCCCAGGCCCCCCTCTGTTTCCCTCACCAGATTGTTCACTCATCAGCTAGCCCATCTGCCTGCAGCACCTCTGCCTGTGAGATGCTCTCTCTCTTTAAAAAAATGTTTTGAATTTTTCTGCACACCTGCAGGTTTCTCAAACTTGCCATGAGATGTTCTAAGGCAATTTTTTTTTTGGGGGGGCACTCTGGGCAGTGGAGAACTGGGCAGGAGGTACACGCTCAATCTTTGTGCCCACTGAATAAGTTTCCAGTCTATTGACCCTGCCCTTTCATATTCCTGTCAGCTTGGTCAACGTGGTCTTTCAAACATTAGTTCCAATGGAAGTTCAGACTATCTTGTTGCAGTGCCGTCCTACTGCTCTTCAAGGAGCCTGACTGGCAACTGGAAGGTTTACACTCCTAAATCTGCATTCACATTTAATTATATATTTATACCCTGTTTCTTTTCGAATAGGAGATCTAAAGATGCTTCCAACGTGGGTCGCCTTTCTTCTGTTTTATCATCCCTGGGAGGTAGATTAGGCTGAGAATGTGTGACTGGTCCAAGGTCACCCAGCAAGCTGCCATGACAATTCAAAAATAGGTTTTCCAAAGCCTATCTCAAAATAGTAAGCACTGTACTACAAACAAACATGCACTATGTGTGTACTCTCCTGCTGTTTTACTGGAACTAGGCTATTACTTAATATGCTGTGAGGGGAAGAACAGCTTATAAATTAATTAATTAATAATAATAATAGATTTTACTGCACATACATTCCCCTTTTTTGCAATGAAGATTTTTTGTTGCATAAATACAGACACTTGAAAAACAGGGGTTCTTATGGCAACCTTCATCTACACACTTCTAATGACTAAAAAATAAAAAGCAGAGGTCTGGGGGGAGGGGGGAGCATCTCTCTCTTTTGCTGGTTCTTTTCCTGTAGCCATTGTCTGAGAAGCGTTGTGTGCTGGGGTTCTGAAGTGTGGGAGAGGTTGTTATCCCAAAGTGGGAGCAACAACAGATGGGTAAGAACCGAACAGATTCTCGTAGTGCCTCAGTGCATTATGAAATGGCCCAGGAAGGTGTGCAAAAACAGAAAGAAAAAAGGATTTTTCTAATGGGTGTGGGTAGCCTCTTGAGGGAATTTTTTTTGCGTCATTTGAAAAGTGAACAATGTAAACTGTAATGTGTCAAAATTGCTTGGGCTAGGTTTTTTTTTAAAAAACCCTATTGTCTGGAAGCTTTTTCCCGAGGCAAATATCTTGCAGCTTTTTCCAAATGGAACAATTATGGCTGGGTTGTCTTTATTCTTCTGATGCACAACTCACTGCCTCTAAGAGGTGGGACGTAGGCTGAGAATTTTTCAGAAAGGTAATTTCCTTTTTGCCAGTGGAGAAGAAATAACTACCGGGGGTGGGGGGTGGGGGTGGGGAAAGAGACTGAAAAAAAATCTAAACCTAAAAAAAGTAATTTTGGGGGCATTCACTTGAAGTGCTGATTGTTGATGTTGCTGAAAGCTTGGAGAGGGGACAAAAAACCTTATTCAATTGAAGACGTCTGCCCTAGTTACTTTAATATAAATAGGAAATGCACCACAGTAAAAGTGGACAGAGTGGACAGAGTTCATATACACCTGCGATGGCATAAAAACCATTTTGCATGGCATGGGTTCAAACTACATTTGTGTCTGCTTATGTGTGCATATAAACATTAACTACAGTCTTGCAGGATAGATCAATTGTCTGACTTTCCCACTCTGCAGCTGTTTGGGGAGAAAGGCAATCTATTGCAGAGATCATTCTCTTTCTCCCCTTGCCATGTGCACAAAGAAGGTTCAGATCTAGGGAAGTGCCTCCCACATTACTGCTCATCCCATGAAAGGAGTCAGAGGAACAGAATATTGCAGGTTGGCCCAGAGGATCTGCTTTTGAATTGCCAGTCAGCTGTGGCACTCACTGGCCTTTTCCACACAAGCCCCTAAAAATGTTTTCAAAACATTTTCAAACCCCTCCACCCATTTGTCCAAACTCACCCTTTCAATAACACTTCCCTGCCACCATTTTGTGGTTGTTCCATTTTTAAACTGCTTCTTAGATTTGTACTTATGAATCTTGTACCTATGAAAGCCTCCTGCTGCGATTCTCTAGGGGTCATGTCTATGTGGCTATGCAGATATGACCCCCCATTTAAAAAGTATTATGGAAATACAGCACGAGCTCAGAAATGGATGCTGACGAGGAAGTCTGGGGACTGTGCAGAGTTGTGGGAAACATTTTAAAAAGAGATTACACAGCAGGTGAAACGTTTTAAAAAAAGAATCGCTAGGTAACAGCATGCAAATAAAATGTTTTCAGGCAGGAAATAAAACATTTTGGGATAAAACCTATGCGGAACTCAATGAAGGAAACATTTTATTTCCTGCCTGAAAAAAATTATTTGTGTTGTGTGGAAAGTGCCACTAAGGGATCCTGGACTGGGTATTCTCCAATCAAAGCAAAAGAGAAGTCCAGTGGCACCTTGAAGACTGTAAGTACTTAATCAACATTTTGAGAATCAGCTAGATTATGCTGCGATAAATACTGTTAGTGTTTACTTTTGCTTTGTTTTGATACAATGGACTAACGGAGCTATCCCTCTGGAATTCTCTGATCTGACCTCACTTGCAGGTTATAATGAGATAATGAAGTAATTTAAATTAATCAGGGTAATTTGTATTACTCAGGTGGGTACCCTTGGGTAGCACACTTCAGAAGAAGTGGGCATGCACATAGAAACTTATCCCAAGAACAAAACTTTGTTGGTTTTAAAGGTGCAAGTGGGTTCAAATTTATATTACAGTCCCGTGCTCCTGATATGGCTGATTGTTTCTCCACACAGAAAACCAGATATTTGTAGGGTGGGGGAGTGGGGACCTTTTTTATATGCTGATTTTCTACTGCAGAATGTTGCTTGTTTGTTTTGAGGTGCATTCAACTTTTGTTGCGTCGGCTTGCTCCTTCATTACATCTGTATGAAAAGTGCTGTTACTTTTGCCACTGAATTCCATTGCTCTCTTGGGAGGAATAAAAGACTACTGTGATTCACACCCCTACCCCCAAGTGCTGAGAAACCTTTAAACAAATTGTGACTTTCAGATCAGTCAAGAGCAGTCATGAGATACGGTATCATCTGTATTTGAAAACCAGATTGCCAGATAACTGCTCTTTTAAATAGGACCTCCTTAGTTTCGGAAGATTATAACAAAACAGAATCTGATTCTCCTTTCTTCCGTATTTGTCACAGTTTCCTATAGGTCTTGCAAGTTTCATATGTTTGCCAGGATTGTAACACATCAGTCGAATTTTTTTTAAGGAGAAGTTTAAAGGATTGGGGGTTATTTATTAAAAAAAACCCTCAATAATTACTAAGAGTGGCAGTACAAAGTGCACGCTATTTATTCCCTGACTCTCTGATGTCGGTTTTTATGCTCATGTGATTTAATGTCAAATTAAATGTAGCCAAGGGCACTAGGGGGAAAGTATTTTGAACTCACAAAGAGTGCCATTCATTATCCTTGGGCTGTGAGGTTGAACAATTAGTGCTCAAATTCCATAATAGTTATGCGAAAGCTTTTATTATTATTGCTGTTATTACTTAGTAAACAAAAACATTAATAATCTAAAGACATTTATTTTGTAGCCTTTACAGTTGTGTGTAAGTTGCCATTGATTATTTCCCGAGTGCTCTTGTCATGTTTTGTACAGTAATAGCAAAGAAGCGGGCTTGCGATGGCTCCCTTAGGGAAAGGAAGACTTAATTATTTTTTTGCTTGCTGCTTGTGTGTATTTGCACTGTTCTTTGCAGGAGGACCACTGAAGGCTCACATCTGTGCTTGCATGCCAGCGCTTAGCCCTCAGATCAGCTCTGAAATGCTAGTGCCAGCATTTGTCTCTGTGTAATGTTGGTGTAATTTGGTGAGGCCCAGAAGTAAGAATTGATAGATCTGGGCTAAGTCCTTATCTTGCTGGTGCGGCAAGTCTTAGAACTGGGCTGCAGCATTCTAAGATGATTTTAATAATCCAGGGAAGATGCTTCTTAATGGCCTTCAGTTGTTGTTGTTCTGCTACATTTCAGGAACCCTCCCCTCTAGCAAAAACCTCATTACGCAGCATTTGTTTTTCTCTGGATTTTCCCCCCACCATATTTGTGTTTTTTGGTTTGTTTTCATTTCGCAAGGAGTCTGACTTCAGTTCTTATGTTTATTTCGATGCCTTTTCTGTTGTACATTTACCGTATATACTCACGTATAAGTCGATCCGCGTATAAGTCGAGGCATCTAATTTTGCCTTGAAGAACTGGGAAACCTTATTGACTCGTGTATAAGTCGAGGGTGGGAAAGGTCCATGGGGAGGTGGAGCGCTGAGCAGGCAAAGGAGCCGCAGTTGGGGGAAAGGAGCGCCCCAGAAGCCTTTGGGAGGCTTTTTAAAGAGGGGCAAGGTGGGTCTGGGGAGAGGGAATAAACTAGGGACCTTGGAGTGTGAACGGTATGGGAGGTGTTGGTGGAAAAGGCAGAGGAGAACGAGGCACCAGAAAAGCTGGCTGAAAGGGGCAAAGGCAGAGAAAGCACCGGTAGAGAAAGAAGCGGCAGAAGTCACTTCAATCAGCACCCTATTTCCTCCCTTCACTTCAGGCTGTAAGACTTGATTTCAGAGAAGCTGCCTGTTGGGCAGTCTGCCTCTGTGGTTTTTTTCTTAAAAGGGTAATGCTCCAAGGTTGTTGCTTAGAAGCCAATCTTTGCAGCATTGCCCCTTTAAGAAAAAATCATAGAGGTGCAGGCTGCCCAACAGGTGCAGCTTCTGGAACCAAGTCTTGCTACAGCCTGCCGGGAAAGGGAAAAAAGGGGTGAGTTAGTGAGGGGGCCTGCCAGTCAAAAGTGAAACAGAAAACTAAGCACAGAGAATGGCTGAAAGAGGGGCGGCAGAGAAGAAGGCAGATCAGAGCGAAGAAAGGACAGGGGGAACACCACCCAAAGAATAATTACCGTAGGAGTGGGACCTGGCAGATAAGTCGAGGGGGGCATTTTTCAGCCTTAAAAAAAGGCTGAAAACCTCGATTTATGCGCCAGTATATACGGTAGTGTGCCTGGAATGTTCAGTGTTTCAATCTAACCATGCCAGAGTTGTTGTTGTTTTGGAGTTGCGGGGCAGGAATAGGTGCAAGGTAAATTCAAACTACATTCGACCCTGAATAGCTTTTGGTTCTCTGGGAGATTAATTCATGTCCATATTCACATCAGCACAGGTCAGATACAGAAGTCAGCAGTATCAGCAAGATCTATGTGCAATAGTACCAGCCTTGAGTATAGATTTGCTTATTCCCCTCCTATCACTTGTACTGGAATGGTTTCAGAAAAGCCAAACTTGATTCCTCCTCCTCCAAGCAGCCCACCAAACCCGTCCACTCTGGCAAATTCTAAACCTCAATCCTTCCTTTCTATTTACTCCCACTTACATGAAGACTATGGTACTTGTAAGGTTGCTGGCCAGGTAACGTAGAGTAATTCTCCTTCCTTTGGATATTCCTACCTTGGATACTATTTCAGTAGTGTTTGAGGCATACCCTGTCATCAGGGGTGACAGGGTATGCCTCAAACACTACTGAAATAGTATCCAAGGTAGGAATAGTATCCAAAGGAAGGAGAATTGGTGCCCCAATCATAGGATAAGTGAGGGGAATGTTAAAGCAGTAATATTCATGCTGAAGGTAAAATAAATAGTGGACCAAACTCATACACTTGGTACACAGAGAATGCAAAGATTACATCTTGGCTCCGTTAACATTTCAAAAGTCTTCCTGAATGAAACCCAATATAAGTGTCCAAGGATCTGCTTTGGAGTAGGTTGCATGGTGATGTGAACCTACTCTCCCTTCTGCTTTCCTCTAATATTGAAATATGCATGACTCAGCCTTCACTCCTCAGTTTTTTAGAGGATGAAGTGAAACTTCTGTTTTCCCTGCCTCCAGGAAGGGTTGAAGCTCTCATCCCTTGGGTTTATACAAAAAAAAGGAAGAAATGGGATCTGACTTGATCACCAAGCCCTTTGAGCATTACTAAATTTTGTGTATCCTTCTGGATGAGTCATCAGCCTACTGCAGTGCTATTAACTTTGCCCGGTGGCTATTTAAAAGGCATTATTTTCATCCCTACTTTCAAAGTCTTGTGGAAGTGCTGTTTGCTTAATGATCTAGTGAGTGATCATCCATTTTGACAAGTTAGAAGGGCTGATAATATGGGATCTTAGCTGACAGTGGTCTGTTCTACACAGCACAAAAAAGACCTTTGTGGAATATCTTAAAAAGAGGCAACTGCTTCTTTTTACTCCACACACCAAAAGTAAGATGTCTGGGGGATGTCTTAAAAAGAGGTGACTGCTGGTTTGATTCCAGTCAGAAAAGTCATCAGAGCGGAAAAGAGTGTTTTCCCCACCAGATGGTTTTGCTCTCTGGCCAGTTTCATCCTCCACTTGTGCCCAACATTTTGTGTGCTTATGAAGGGATTCTCCCTACATCCATTTGCTGAAGGCACTGCCCCAGGATGTTTGCTCTGCAGGCTCTGATCCTGGGTACCTTTTCAGCCCCAAAAGTACATATATAGCTTTCCCTTTGCTTTTGGAGGAGGAGCTGTATTTGAAGATACACAGACACACGGGGAGAGAATCTTAGACACTCGAAGGTCTCCCATTAAAAGCACTGGCACTGAAGAGGACAGGTCTACTGCCCATTGAGAAGCATTACCCAATGTTGCTCAATGCGTGGTAGATCTGTCCTCCATAGTCCCAGTGCTTTTCAGTAGGAGTAATTTGAGCAGCTAAGATTCTCCTATGCATGTCTGTGTACCTTTGAATATTGCTTCTTCAAAATAAAAAAAATTAGAAAAACCTATATATTGCCAGAATTGGCAGGAAGTGCTGAGTACAACTGTGCACTTTTTGGGCTAAAAAGGCACCCAGGATCAGAGCCTGCAGAGCAAATGTCCTGGGGCAACTTTCAGCAAATGGAGGCAGAAAGAACCCCTTCACTAGCACACAAAATGTTGGGCGTTAGCGGAGGGTGAAACAATGTCGGGTGGGAAAAGTTAGATGCCTCTGAGCTCTTCATTTTGCACATCCAGGCAGGGGACATCTTGCAGGTGCCTTAAGGGGAAAAAAGTGCACTTCAAAGCATTTTCAAAATAAGATGGCTTTAGCTGAAATAAGCATCCTGAGGACATCTTGGGAAGTAAGCTGTGCGAATTCCTTTTCAAGATGCTTTAAAAAAAAGATTTCAGGACATCCTATTTGTGCTGTGTTATCCTAAGCAAAGTTACACCCATTGGAGTCAGTTGACTGTTGAACTCAGTTTCACAAGCTGGGGCAATCCCTGTAAGCCTCAAAAATGTGAAACCAAGATGGCTGCCCAGTAGCCTATTGAGTACCATTCTCAAGAAAGCCAATAGGAAATCCACCCACACAGGCTGTCCGATTGCAGGGAAATCCCTCTCCCCTACAACTGAAACCTTTGGACAGTACCCAGATGACCTTTGTAGTACCTCATAAACCCAGTCTTAGATATGTATACAACTCTGGAAGTGTTGAGTGCAAGATTCTGGGGAAATGGTTCATTCATGGGAACCTTTTGGAGGGAACCTTTCACAAACACTTTCCTTTCAAAATGGTTGATTACATATCCCACCACCCTCTTGTCTATGTGTTTGTGCTGTCAAGTTATAGCTAACTTATGGTGACCCCATAGGGTTTTCAAGGCAAGATACATTTGGTGGTGGTTTGCTGTTGCCTGCCTCCCTGTGGGCTGGGAGAGTACCGAGAAAACTGTGACTGGCCCACAGTCACTCCTAAACAAAAATGAGCTAGCAGAAGACCTTTCTCATGTTTTTCCTATGTATCTTTGAATATTTGGCCTGACTCACAAAGACCAAAGAATTCTGACAAGTTTTGAACTAGCTTAAACTTCTTTTATTTTGCTATCTTAAGTTCTGTGCTTCCCTTCCCCACTTCCTGATGCTTGTCAATCCTGTGTATGCTTAGGATATGGAATATGTATTTCTTCTCTTTGGCTTCCTTCCACCATGGGCTTGCTGCTCAACTAACACCATTTTACATGTCGGAAAGATTGAGAAGGAGGAAACAGTTGCCTTACTGGAGACAAAGGATTTTCTCTGTAAGGCACAAATATGCATATGGTCAGCTGGCTATTTGGGGGCAGTAAGCCAAGATTACAGTTAACATCCCACCATCACCAGTGATGGTAGTTTGGCCCAAAATCAGTGGATCCAAAATAGTAGGTATTGTACTTAAAACCTTGATAATCACCTGCAATTCACAGTGGATTCAGCATTCCTTTACATACCGGTATTCATTTCCCTTCTTTCCAAGCATTTAATGCAGTTCTAAAGTTTGATAAGGCAACTAATCATCAGTAAAATGCATCCAGTGTCATTGGTTGTCTTCTTAAGAGCTGGAGACATACATTCTCTTGTATATTAGCGCACCTTTGTAACCATCATTCACATTCCATTTACCTAGAAACACTTGTAGCATTTGATTCTGCTGATCTCAAATCTGGAAACAAGATCTAAGTGGTCATTAACTTCCCTAAGCAGGTTGAAGTCTATAATTTCCTTACTTTTGCTTCAGCTACTGTTGGTTTAACTTTCACAAATCCATGTTCCAGGAACAGTTCAAATGAGAGTTGTGGAGGATCTGAATGTCTTGCTTTGTTAGGAGGGACACTGGACAGATTATCTTGGAAGTATTTCCTGAGGTTTTTTTATACAATTAAAATATGTTGTCTTTCAAAGCTTAAATATATAACTTTTTTTAGCATCTGCCTTGCAAATACTGACGTGGTTACTTTATTCTGTACAGGAAAACATTATTATGTAGCTTATTAATGCATAAAGACAGAGCAAAACACGTCAAAAGGACTCAGTTCTCAAATCAACCTATTACCATATTGATGGGTCCATCTTTTCCTGACAGCCATTGCCTGTTTAAAGTATCTAAGCAACTTTATGACAGGTGAAGGTTATGATTCAAAGCCAAATATTCACAGGCAACTATAATTGGATTTAGTTAAACAAATCGGTTAATGGGATAAATTGTGTTTGTACTTTAAGAACTGCTTCATCTCTTATTGCTTCTAGTTTTGGCAATTCAACAGTTAACCAAAATGCTATTTTTGGAAAGTATATCCTGCTTTTCTGAAAAACAGAATTAATCAATATGAATGTCAAATAAACTTTAGGTCTGCTGAATTATCTTGGAAATGTTGCCGTATATCAAGCTGTTAAAATCTGCTTGCTTGCTTTTTTATTATTTTTAATTGGAACTTTAAACAGTCTTTTCAGAATCAAAGCTAGAGTCTATATACATATTTTATATATATATAAAATCAAGGTTGGATTTGCCACAGAACATCCTGTAAATAAATCAAACTTTGAGGCTGTTGCCTAGTAAAAGCATCAGAAGAAAAAAGGGTTTTGATCAGTAATGCAATTTCATTGGATAGCAAGGGTTTGATTCGGTTGCTTCATTCTAATTCTTTGCTTGAGATAAGGTTTACACAAACTTAGAGACACCAATGCTTAGCAACACCTTTGGCTATGAGTAATTTCATCAGTAGATTTCCTATGAGCTTTGCAATTATCATCTGTATTAGTGGGGAATATCCATTCGAAATCATATGGCATTTACACTGTGCATAGTATAGAGTTGGGTACGCTGTGCTTTGATATTCAAAAACAGCTAGTGAACCACAAGTTCTAGCAGTGGGAGCAAGGAAAGATATACTTATAAGTCCATTTGGGGGGTTGTAACATTGATAGGTGAACAGCTTAGCATTGAACAGGCAATTGCAGTAGGGGTCTGGGTAATGAGATATGCCAGAAAAGATTTCTTTTGGTGAATGGGAATAATTAGGAAAGTGGGGAAATGGTGGAATATTGAATGCAGGACTAGCTTCCCATTCTCAGACCTCATTCTGGTGCAATGTAAAGCTTGCTGAGATAACTTTCCAAAATAATGATGGAATTGTGCATTTGAAAGTAAAGTTTGTGTCACAATGCATTTTTCTAGGTTTTATTTATTTGGAAAAATGTGTGTATATAGTTCCATGATATCCCACCCCCCCAAATGATTTTTCTTTTTGGTGGTCATCAGTGAAAAACTGGTTGAATCCAACCCATTGGAAATCGTACTAGCTGGGATTTAATCTAGTTTGTGGGATATAGGAGGGGGCTATTACAAAATTCTAAGTGTTTAGCAGTTGTCAGTCTGCCTGGTTCCACATTTTTAAACATGCTGTCCCCCGGTAAATCCTTTTCCCTTCCAGATGTTTAGATGTGTCTCTTTATCATTCAGTTAAATTTTAAATTTCCCCTTTCACTTAATTCTATGCTGTGATGTTCTGTGTGTTCTTGCCCATGTCCGATATTTCAAGGCTTCAATTTGGGAGCTGTAGATAAGTGAGGGTGCTACGATACATGGGAATGACATGGCCCTGCCAGCATGTTTTGCCAACACGCACGAGAAACTTGATTTGCAATTTCGAGCCCATCCTTTGCAATAATTCCAGCTGCTGTTCTTAGTTTGAGTAGAGGGAAAAAATGAAAAAAAAAGAAATAAAGAAGTGTGAAGTACAGGAAATTGCAAGCGTATAAGGCAGTTTGGAAGACAATGAAAATCCCATTTCAGAAGAGATTGCGTCTCCCTTGGTTACTTTAACAAATGGACTACACAGGTTTGCAGTTTTGTTGACAGTATTTTTTTTCTCCTCATCTCTGCTAAGGTAAGTCCTTCTTTGAGAGAAGGAAGGGGGAAAACCATTCCAACTCTGATAGTGATGTGTCCATTTAAACAGCAGCAGCAGCAACAACAACAAAAATCACACTTTACCCAGGGAGGGAAAATTGTTTGGGTCTGACTGTTTGGAGAAGTAGGGAAGGATGCATACAGTGGTGGGATCAAAAATTTTTAGTAACAGGTTCCCATGGTGGTGGGATTCAAACTGTGGCGTAGCGCCAATGGGGCTGGGCGGGGGGGGGGGGCATAGTGGAGAGTAGCCAGGCATTCCGTGGGCCGAGGGCATTCCTGGGGGGGGCAGGGCTGTGGCAAAAGGATGCAGCTGCTGCTTGCTGGTCCTGTAGGCGGGAAGCTAATGCTGCCTTGGCACAGGCTGCCACGCACGCCGGTGCACCTCCTGCTAGACTGCCTCAAGTTCTGCGCGCTACTGCTGAGAGGAGGGGCAAAAATCACGTGGCAAAATCACCAATTAGTAACCCCCTCTCGGCACACACAAATAATTGGTAACCTACTCTCGGGAACCTGTGAGAACCTGCTGGATCCCACCTCTGGATGCATATGTGTTAAGTTTGATGTACCTGCACTAGTTTGCTGTACCTGCACTAACTATAGGTAAACATGGACAATCACCCCAATTGTTTAATTAAACCATGGTTTTAATTGATACCTATGTCTGGCCTTCACTAGGTTATATAAACCAGTTTCAAATTATGGCTTCAATGTATAGTCGACAGCATAACCATTGTTAAAAGTTCAGAAGTGGACCAAAACACCCACACATAGTTAATGATATTCTCAGTTTGAAAGCGTTAATGGCACTGAGGAAGGCTCGCGCCAGACCTTGCTACAGTGTCGTGTTCTGTAAGTCAAATGGAGGAGCAGCATGTTTTGGTATCTGTGGTTGTGTTATAAATGGTTACTTCAAAACATTAAGCATATTTTTTTCATAAGAGTGTGTTATTTTGCCTGGAGGCTCAAAAAACCTCAGAGGATGACCCTGAGAGAACTCTTCAGAATGTGACCATGAACAAAACACATGCTCCAAATCTCCCTCCACGGAAACTGTCAAAGTACATGACTATGTCACTGAGCCAAACTGGATCAAGTTGTAGCTATCCCAGCGCCCCAGAGAAAGGAACAGTCCTTCCGAATTTCAGTAATTGCCTTCTGCCCTACCTCAGTTCTCTTGCCCTGGAATTTCAATTGGATAAATTATTTCTCGATTCTTTTCCCAAAGTCACTTTAGTGCCCTGTTGCTGGCATGGAATTTCAGTGATGTGAGAAACAATTCTGCCACTTAGAGCCTATAAAGCACTTTGGGGATCTTTCAGGACGAAAGGTACCATATACTTAAATGGAACTATTAAGCAGGAGTAGTTGCGATATGGTGCCAGACTGTGGGTTTTTTTTAAAAAAAATGTCTATTGAAGAGAGGTGAAAACTTAACCTACTTTCCTTTCATTAGCTGCAGGAATAAAATTATAGATGAAAATGGAGCACAGTTTATTATAGGCAGTCTTTCCAATATGTTAACTAGAGGATCTTATATTTTTCATTTAATGAAAGGGAAATTATTTCTAGAGTTTCAAATCCTTATTAATTCCACCATCACAAATTAATGCAACATTTCTAAATAAGACCACGTACCTTTTAGGATGTTTTAAAAGCCTAATGAAGGACTAAAAATCTCATGGGATTGTCTTGATGGATTCATCCAGATTTTTTACATCTTAAAATGTCCATCTTGTTTATGCTCAGTTTCACTGTGTCTGCCATCATCTTTACAACCCCTAGTAAGAATGGTCACCAGTGAAGACATGGGGTTGATTCCTTCCAGGTTTCCCAGTTACAAAGAAGGGAAGAGAGTCCCATTTTGACTTCTGAAGAAAGGCTTTGCTGGGGAACATGCCTACAAAAGCCATGGAAGCCGGGGCTGCCTTGAGGTTGGAGCTGGACTAATCCCTTAGAAATTTTGGTAGGCGTCAACCTAATTTGTCCTAGATCAATTTATTAGAAATATTTCTTGAACAAATGCAGTTTTAATGGTGACACAGCAATACAAGAAAATCTGGAGATAGTCCATAGCTTCAGTTTAAGAGATCCTGAAAGTGTGACTTGAGATATTGACAAGTTGATTGGGAAGCTCCAACAAATGATGGGAACAAATATCCAGGATGTCATGAGAATTCATAATGAGGAATATTCAATAAAAGCATCATATGACTTATCCTTAGGCAGTCACTGCAGTGATGTAGTGTCAATTCAGGACTTGCTTTTCATGAAGAAAACACAAGTTTAGTGAAGTCAGCTGAAGTAGAGATGCTGCAAGCACATTAGTTGTCTTTAAGAAAGAAGAGTTACTGCTAAGTAGTATGAAGGAATACCTTTCTCCAGTACTGAGCATCTTGTGTCAGGTTTTCCAAGGGGAAAAAAATGGGACTTTGTACCAGGAACTTCCCACTCTGCACAGATACTCACAATATGTGTGTGATTACAATGTTATCTGAACTGGGTGATTAATGTAATTTTCTTTTGAGCACTTAACACGTTGCGCTTCAGCATGTCCTTATACGCAGCCTGGGGATTTTTTTAATGAAACTTTTTTGTATGCATATACTGAGGCCATATGTGGGTGCAAATGCTTGTGTTCCCTTGTTCAGACAACATGGAGACCATGCTAACATGAGGAACATAGGTGGCACACACTCCTGCTATGTATGGCTGCTGAGTTCCTAATAAGCATAGAAATAGTGGTGCAAAATGGTTTCTATTATAGATGAACATTTCATAGTAACAGTATAAATTTAATAATGACATGCCCGAACAGTTTTTAATACCATGTATTCAGATAAGGAATAATCAACTATTCTTTTTTTTGGCCTCCTTTTTGTACTTATTTTTGTCAAAAGATCTGGTTCCCCATTTTTCACTGTTGCTATGTTTGGTTTCATATGCAGTGAATACAGTATTTATATGTACAATGAAATCCAGTTTTTTATACCTATGACATACGTGTAATGTATAGGCCTGAATTGGTGATGCATAAAAATCAACATTGAAAATGCATGCAAAACTAAATGCTGTGAAATATCATGGACTGGATTATCTTGAAATCAAAATGTGAGGGAGGGGGTACAAGAATGAAACTCTTGAAATCACCCCAAATTCAACCTAATTAAAAAAATAGTTGTGTCCTATGTACTACACATTTCCTTCCTTGACTTCTGTTTCCTAAGGAGTGGCCAGCTACATTCTTCAGGGCAGGTTTGGAGGGCTGGAGATTATGTGGTAGATGCCTACATGGCCACATGGTGCTAGGTGAGAGGGAAAAGATGCCTGCAATGTCTGATCAGTTAAGCCTTGTGTTGTTGCTACTTCATCCTATCTCCTCCAAAATCTGTAGAAGATATGGATGGAAGTATAACATGGGATCTAAATGTGTGGTCTTTCTCCATACATAGAGGAATCCCCGAAGCTATCATTGGTTGCTTTGTTGCTTATAGACATCTGAATGTTACCATAGTCTTCATTGTCATACTGGATTCAAAAAGTTACTAAGGAACATTTGCAAAACTAAAGGGGGGGAAAAGACACACACACCCCACACTAATAAATCAGACTAATAAAATATAACTGGGAAGCAAAGAGCAGATGAAATCTAGAACAGCAATAGCATATGGTGATAAAAAGCTGATAATATCAGAGGAACAGATACTGACATCTATTGCCGATCCAGTGCTCTCCCGGAATGAATTGTTTTCATTTGCCAAGTGATGGCTATTAACCAAAGGCAAAGCAACAAGTTCTCAGGGAGGGAGTTGCACTGTGTCAGAACTTCTGTGGGGGGGGGGGGAACCTGTTGAGGGGGGACATCTTTGTTGACCTTGCCTTCTCTGTAGGTCCAATAATACAGCCTTCAACTTGTTCTAGGAATTAGATTTGATGCTAAGTTATGTTAAGTAAGCATGTAGTTCCTAGGGATACATATGTGTTACTTATGTGTTGAGTGAATAATCATAATGCTTGAGACCAGCTGCATCTTTCTCTACTCCTCCTTTCCCTGAAATAATTTTTTTTAAAAGATCATTGAGCCCCAAGGAAAAAGTTTTTCAGAGCCAGATTATTGCTCTGTGATTTGCAATGTGTCCTAATAAAAAATCTTACAATATCTTTTCCTGTTCTGATTTTAGGAGAATCTGTGGGCATCTAATTAACAGAAATGATTTGTTGCTTAAAATAATGCATGCAAGTTATTTTGTTTTATTTATTTATTGAGATTTATACCCTGACCTATATGGCGGTCTCAGGATGGCTTACAAAATTAGAAACCATAGTAAAACAGGCTGTCTTCATTTCATTGTTGATTTCTGTAATTTAGGGTGGGTAGGATGCTTTTAAATGACACAGTGATGCAGTGCATACATATGTGTGTATGCATGTATGTGTTTACATATGTATATATGTGTGTGTAAGTGTGTATGTGTGTATGCACTGCGTCATTGTGTCATTTAAAAGCATCCTATCCACCCTAAATTACAGATATATATGTAATAGAATAGAAAACATATATGTGTGTGTGTGTGTGTGTGTGTGTGTGTGTGTGTGTGTGTGTGTGTGTGTGTGTTTTCCATATTTCATTCTGAAAGAAATCCTGGACATACCAAGCAACTATGTGTAGATGATTTGGTCCATTTCTGAACTAAATAAAGGGCTTGCTTTTCATGTCCGTTAAAATTCCATTATAAGAAAATGCTGTAGCAGAGGATTGTTCCCTATGTATTGTCCCTGGATGCACTGTGTGTTTCATTTTAATAAAATAAAATAGAGCTCCATTTACTGGGCATAGAGAGAGGCTTTGGTAAAAGATTTGTTTAATAGTGAATGCAGTGAATGTTTCTTGAGCAGTGTATGTTTTTCTGGCTTACTACTTCTACATGTTCCTGCTTCTCCCAATGCAAGCTGAATTTGAGTGTGTGAAGGAAAACTAGAAGTCTTTCTCGCCGTTCCATTCCATACCAGCTAGATTGATTATCCTGATCTATCCTTAAATAGTATGTGGCCATACATGGTGGCTCAAAGAAGTGGTCCTTCTACATGGGTCTCCGACTGTGAAGAGCTCTGTTTCAAACTCAACTTTGAGATGAATTCAGTAGCAAATAAGCCACTGGTGAGACTGACAAAATAATCTGTGTCATGGGTATGTGTCTCTACTTACCGCATGGACACATACATTCAGAAATAGTTAAAGCTGCCAGGTTACTGCTAAGGTGTACTCTCATGTAGAATACATTGTAGCAGCCAAGACCTTGACACTTACAAGACATATATCTGGCCACGCATAGATTGAAAAAAGAGCACTTTTTGTTACTGTCATGTCAAGGCTGACTTATAGCAACACCGTAGGGCTTTCAAGGAAAGAGACATTTGGAGGTGGTTTGCCATTGCCTTCCTCCCTGTCACAACCCTGGTATTCCTTGGAGGTCTTCCAACCAAAATTTTGTTGGGGTCAGGACTGAGAATGTGTGATTGGCCCAAGGTCACTCAACAAGCTTCCATGACACAAATGGGGATTTGAACTTGGGTTTTCCAGACCCTAGTCCAAAACTTTAAACATTGCACCATGACAACTGCTTTTTAAAGAGCAAGCCAGATTCAGGAGTACATCTAGGCTCTTCATTTGTTCTGGTAGGGATACCAGTTCCCTCACTGGAAAATCCTTAGCAGAACTGTGGCATTCGCTTCCTTCTCTTCTGGATTACATTCAGCTTCTTTCTAGACACACATTAGAACATAGCTGCAATCCTCAATTGCTCAAAGTTCCAACATTCCAGTGTTAGCTATTTTCTGTCGCTGGCTGTTAATGCAAATGTTTATTTTATGTGACTCTATACATATGCCAGTGTATTACATTTTTGTGGTCATAGCATTAGTTGCCTTGAGTCCCTTTGGGGAGACATTGTTGAATGTAAATGTTAAACAAATGAAATACTAATTATTTAGATGTGCACCGTATGCCATTATCTAGAAAATTTGGAGCAAACCACAATTTAAAATGCCTGTAGAAAGCAAAAAAAAAAAGTTGTTTATATTTGTTGAAATTTCATTTGAAATAAGAGTGGGATACCACACTAAAAGTTTGCCCTAGGCCATTTCTACATGGCACAGTTATACCAGGTTACAATCGGTATTTTACAATCTGGGTCTATTTTATCCCAGTGTGGGGATAGACCTGAATGTATGAAATTTGTATTTAATCAAGGAGGATTAATTCACGCATGAATCCGGCGATTTCGGTTTGAATCCGTACGGCTCGTGTCAGAGTGACCAGAAGCCTGCATCTTATCAGCTTACTGTAGCAGAGATGCAAACGACTAAGAGAACTCAATGATCTTTTGGAATCTTGTAAATACAGGTTGACTATATGACAGAAGCCATATAAATTTATGACCTTTGTTTTGAAAACAGATGGGATATGGACCCGCAATATGGATAGTTTAAATCAATAACGGTGATTAGTTAAATTATTAAAAAGTGTTCTTCTATATAGTTAAATGAAACACAAACATGAAATGTAGTAGTGGAGATTTCCATATTTGCTTGTATGTTTGATCATGAATTCTATTGTCTTAGAATCGAAGGTATAATTGTTGTTTGAAATCTATATTTGTAAATCTATTTGAAGTTAAACTCATTTCTACAAATGGTAAAGAAAGGTTTATGATCTCATAAGTATGTTAAAGCCCTGGATACTACAGAGCCACTTAACTCTCTCTCTGAGAGCCATAACCAAGAATAAACAGGGTTATTGCCTGAAGATGTTTCTTCACTAGTTGCCCGCCCTCTCAGAGTATAATAGAGAGAAACAGCACGCACTAACAGGCACTTTACAGCGATGCAGATGGCGTAGAATATAGGCTGTCTTTATTAACATTGAAACCAGGAGTCAGATCTGAATTCAATGAGGTTCAACATGATTGTATCACGTGAAAGAGGCATGCCGAACTACTGATACCGTATGTGACGCTTTGTAATTTTTTGTGCCTATAAAAATTGGTCCCTTCGAAGCAAGGGGGAACACTTCTTAGACCTTAAGGAGGATTTTATTCCGGCCAGATTCTTATGCTGTCCAGTAAACTAATCTTCTATTTCAAAACTGTTTCTTGGGTGTTTGTTAATTCTAAGTTTTTCTTAAAACTAACTCAGCTGTGTAGGACCAGAGACTCACTTCTTCTGGCCCCACACCAGTTTCTCCCTTCACATGGTTGCCCATTTCTGTGACGGAATCGAGTGAAAACCGGGAGGAAATATCCAGTTTGTTTTGCACGAGCCTGGGTCTTTTGTATTTACATCACAAGCATATCTGTGCATACGAAAACATCCCCAGTGTCCTGCATTCTGATTGGCTGTTGTTTTGGGGCAGCAGCAGGGAGAAAACGAAGCCCCCTTTTCCAGTTCTGGATAGGGCCTGGCGTAGGCCTCAACACAGCAAGTGGCAGCAAAAAACAATGGGGCACAGCATCACATCACATTCCAACTCTCATTCTTACATTTTTGTGAAAAATGAGAGACTTCCCCCCACCCTGCCCCATGATATGTCCACTAACATTTGACCCACAGTTTACATCTTCCTAGCTATGTGCTCCAAGCAACCAGTACATGTACAAAAAAGAAAACAGGGACATTTTGGGACTTCACTCCTGATTAACCCAGGCGAAATGGCACCCAGTTGATACCATGAGCAGAAAATGTGCTTGGGGGACTGTTTCAGGAAGGGCAGGCTGCAACCATCATCAGCTCAGCAGAGTTTAAAATGGACATGACATCAGATGTGGAGATCAGGGAGTCGGGCAGCTGGGCAGGAAAAATAAACTGTTTCTGCTCCCGTGGTGTTTTCACGGTAGCGGGTCCAACCCAGGATTTTTGAAATGAATTTTCCAAATTGGTGATTTTTGAAAATCCCAGGATGAGGGAAATATGGAGCAGACCGTGTGAACTTCTTGGCCAAACCGGGATATTTCCCTTGCTCAACCTGGGATATTTGGACCGTGTAAAAACAACCAAAGCTCACCCTATAAAAGCTTTAAATCATGTATTTAAACTGAATCATGTATTTAAGAGTCTTTAGACTGAATTTAGTTATTGGTTGATTATGGCATGCAGAGAGCAGGACCAGCGGGCAACATTCCAAAGCCCAAACAGTTGAACCTTTTTAATGAAGTATTTCATACCATTGAGGCTACATAGACCACCGGAACCAATAGAGGAAGCAAAACAATGATGCAGTAGACATGACAACAGGATCTGCTCCTAAAGCTGCTTGTTTTTTAGTACAATAGGTTCCGCAGCACTGCATCATGATCACTACTGGGAAGCGTCCAACAGAAAGGAAGATCTTAAGTAAGTCAGATGCATACTCTTTTTTTTGAGTAGTGAGTGTGACAGGCGTTTGACCTTGAACCCTGTGTGTAAGCGACAATAAAGTAGAATATGATTCCAGAGTCTCATACCAGTCTCATTGCATAGCGCATAGCCTGAAAGGGTGGCGGCCACCCTGCCTTACACGGGTTGATGGGGTGTTATTGCAACGGCCAGCATCGCTCACGGAGCTCAATGCCACCTTCGCAGGTATTGAGCCCCTTATTACCAGTGTAGGTGATGCCTAGAGCTTTCAAAGGAGAGCGTCCGGAAGCCCTTTCGAATAGGTGTTACTGTTCGGCTCAACAAAACCTTCGTGGCATTACAACGTATGCAGTCCGCCAACCCAATGGAGGCTGAAATAAATGGACCCAGTGAAGGCTGATGTTCAGGATCATCCCTAAAGCGTTGTTTTTTCATCGCAGTTACGAAATTTGTTCCATAGTTTACATCACTGCTGGGCGCAACAGAAGGGTGATCTTTTGCCGAGTCGGATGCATACTCTTTTTATAGAAGGTAACAGGTGTTGACTCGGTCCTATTAAAGTGGACAAGAACAGAATATGATCCTCGAGTCTACAGTTTATTATATACCTTAGGTGGTAGGGACTTTTAATGCTATCTCTCGATGGCTGATGGGGCATTACTGGCAGACCCTTTATCAGCTCTCTGGGCCTGGGCAGTTATCTGGTGCACAGGTGTGAGCCTGTACCCAGTGTGGGGCGTTACCCACAGAGCTAAAGGGGAAATATAAGTCGACCTTTTGAATAAGTTGGCATTCACCACATCTTGCTGAAACTTTCCTCAGTTCGTGTGTGCGATGTGAATTTGCTAATATCGCCATTATTGTGAATTGCAATACTGGAGGCAAGGATGTTTCAGCTAACGTTCTCCATTTCTGCACCATTTTTCCCGATTTGTGGTGGTTCCTTTTCCGAAGATACCGCTATGTTGGCTTGTTGGGGATACTCACAGGTATTCTTTTGGGGTTCTGCACTGAGACACGCAGTGCACCCCCACCTCCCAAAACTGTTCCAGGCCTCAAAAATGAATGCAGTAGTCTAAAGTCCTCCTGATATGCTACAGCTGTGAACTAAATTAAGCACAGGAGAACTGAGAAGAACCTATGAGTCACGTGTTAATGTTGCACAAGACACTGGGTGGGGACCCTGGACCCAAACAATATGTGAAGAGACTTCCTGGGAAGAGAATCGAATACTGTATCCTTGGTCTAGAGATGGGCTATTCCACAGGTGGGGCATGGGAACTGTGTCTCAGGAGTGTTTAAGACCTTGGGAAAATGTTGGCTCATCTGAGATATATTTTTTTTAAAATCTTCTTCCTCGCCTCACTTGCAGAAGGATGACCAGGATGCAGCACCGCTTCAATTGGCGAAATAGAGCAGAATCGCGACTTTACCTTATTCCCGCAGCGCTCGTCGCTGTAACGCATCTCTCCCCACTCCTCATCTCCGCGAGTCAGCCGGCCCGAAACTGCCCTGGCTCAATCACCGGGCTTAGGAGCGCCTGATTCCGCTCCAGGTGAGGATAGCCAGACGGTGACGCGCCTTCACACGAGCCAGATAGATCACGTACCATTTTACGATTCTCCTATCCTCCGCCTCCCGAACTCCCCCCCAGTCCTCCCTCCGCCACCGACAGAGTTAACAATAAAGTGCCAGAACGACGAGACGTTAGGGAACAATTTTATCGCCTCCCGCTGCTGGCTGGTCTCCACAGATGTTACTTTCCGCGCTCGTCTTCGCTCTTACGCTTTAACGCGCACCGCCAGCTTGCTGCAACCTTAACTGAACTCCACCCTGCTCACCGTAGGCGTCGCCATACCAAGTCCGCTTTTGACTCCCGGCGCATCCAGGGACCACCAAGCTGGGTATCGCCTCGTCCTCGACCGGCGATCCAGAAGACACGCCCCAGGACACTTCGTCCGACGAACACCCGCGAGGCGGTGAGCTTGCAAAAAGCGGTGTTTGGTCGCCACGCTGCATCGGAACCGAAGTTTAACTAAAATGCGCAGGTCCCCTGAAGAGAAGCGAGCCGCGAAATTAAGCCGTCGAGGAGATTGTGCCTGCGCCCGCGGAAAAACGGATGGGGGGGGATATTGGAATCTTAAGGATCGGGGAAAACATCGACGACAATGCCTGACCCGGTCACCGCCTGACTGTCCGCCCCACGGTTCCACGGTTCATGAACCATTGCGCCCCCATCCTACCTCACAGATACCGGTGAGATACAGTTCGGCCGTCGGCACCGCCCCTGAGCTTGGCAATATTCTACCAGCTCCAAGAAGTACGGACGGAGAGTCACGGCTCACGAGGCTGGAAGCCACCATGAAATCCACCGGCTCCAGGAGCACTGAAACCATACCTTTCAGATGCTCCCGGTTTCGCACCGTATTCGGGTGCTTGTTCGCTTAGCAATGCCGCAACAGAGCGCCACTCCTGGCGCGCCTTCACGCCACCAGCTTTACGTAAGCTGGCTGCCAAACCAACTACTCAGATTGTTCCCGCTCGAGGCCGCCCTTTACGGTCAGCCTCGGAGGCACGGATCGGAAGCCCCGCACGCCGCCAGCCGCACCTAGAAAGTTTTCCTCCATCTCTGGGTGAAAGCCCTTTTCCGTAAGAGCCTGAAAGCGAATTTAGTACCAGCTCCAGGAAAAGCCAAGAAACAGGTAGGAGGCGAGAGCCCAAAATGAGCTCCCCAAAGGAGTAACGCTTCCATGGAGCGCCGAAAGTACCACACAGCAAGTCCCCTGAACCAGCCGGCATGCTGGCACAGCTGCATGGCTGGCCCCTCCGGGCTTGACGCCTGTGCCAGCTGAAAGCACTCTCCACCGGGCGTGGGAGACAGTCTCAGATGATTGCTTAACTGGCATCCATACTTCCTCGGGCGGAGGAGGAGTCTGGGGCTTACAACTCCTGAGGGAGTAGGGTCTCCCCTGAGGAGAGGCGCCACCTAGGAACTCAAAACACGCTGTTAAGGAAGGCTTTTGGCTGAGAAACTACTGTCTGCCGGGAAACTCCCACGGGCCTTCCTGTGCCCAGGACTAAGGAGGAGTACAGCAGACCCCTAAACGCCAAGGCTCCTGGGTAGCTAAAATCCATTCCCTCCTTGCAGAGACCCACAAGATGCACCTTTGCAGCCCAATTCTTGTTTCCCTCTACTCTAGGTTCTTGCTCAAATCCCAGTATGATTTTGCCTGGTCCCACTGTATAATTGCCGGTGCTGCTAAAGTGCTCTCTGCCTGCTTGAACAGGGGACTGTTCATCGCCCCCGAGACTAATTTAACACTGACCCATCCACCTCCTGAAACTGAATAAACATCCCACAGGAGTCAAGTTCACGAGCCTAGCCATGCCAGCTGATTCTTTTCTGGTTCTATGCTGTCTGCTAAGCCCACCCATGCCAACAGCCCTACAGCCAATATGGCGTGAGGCCCACACCACTGCTGCAGCTGGAGACACTTATCGGAGCTCCCCAGCCCAGGTCTGGAGCTCATGTAGAAGGATGTGGGAGTTCAGTGCCGGTGGACACCATGCGCCTGATGCGACGCCTATCAGGAGCAGCCGAGGCTCCACCAGTGCCTACCTGTGCTTGCTCCCACACTGTGTAGAGACAAAGAAGCGAGGATGGAGCTATCCCGCCCGCTTCTGCTTCAAGTCGCAATAGCTCAGGATCAGAAGCCACAGTCCTCCCATCTGCCTCAGAGCATCCATGCTCACCCTGTAGCTATATCCATGAGTTTGTGTGTCAAAACCACTCTTGGACCAGATGGTAAAGCCGCCATTTGATCACATCTCACCCTCCACTGGTTGTTTCCTAATTTCCACAGGAGAAACTGGCTTCCTCCCTCCCTTCTCTCTGTTTCTAATTAGAGGCGGAGGGCCACCATTGATCAGTCTCCTGAGACAAAAATCTGCCCCTGCCCCGATACTGCGAGACTGCTCTGTGGCCAGGTTCTAACCAGGGATGCCTACCACCAACGCACAAACTGCTTGGCACCCCAACAATGGCTACCTGTTTTCTGATCTCTATTCCTGCTCCTGGTCAGGGCTCTCGCGCAGTTTTGCCCGGGCGGCGGCATTCCTCAAGATAATTCGAGCCTGCTGCACCTTGAAGCACCATCCAGCCTTATTTAGCCACTGGCACTGGCAACTCCTCGGTGAAAGAAACCTTTCTCTCAAAAGGCAAAATTTGTCTCTAATTGCTCAGATTGCTTCATCCCTGATGCAATTCCATCCCCTGTAAAAGGTAGCTCCTTGAAAGCCCTCAGCAGCAATGACGCTGGGCCATCACAACCCCAGGATCAGCTCCCTGTCTCACCTTCTTCTGAGGTTCTAGACCCTCTACTTGACGCGACTCCCACATTTAGGCTGACTCCCACCAGGGTTCTTCACCTCCTGCCTCCCTTGTCAAACAACTTAAAGAAAGTGAGGAGCAGTAGGCGCCCTTGAGGTTTGCACATGCTTAACCCTACAGGCTGTAAAATGCCTTTCCTCCCATATTAAATCTCAAACATCAATTTATCCCACCTCCTCACATCCCGCTTCTGTAACTTGAGCTTTGATGGACCTCGCTCCCCCCTCAGAACCTGTGGTGTTTTAGTCCTTCCCAAGAAGCCCCTGACCTGACTGCCATGAGATAACAAACCATGGAATGTAGTCGGTGGAGGAAACCAACCCCATCCCGATAACCGACTTCGAGATCCTTCCGCCGGATCCAGCGAGGAACCGCCAACGCCTTAAAGATCCCAATGGACTTTGGGGAGACGCTGGCGCGCAAACCACCAGCTGTGGTTCTCAGCCGCTGAGCCGCGCCGAAGCATTCCACTCCCGAGATAATCCGAGAACCTCTGTGTCATTTCTTTATCATCACCACCCCAAATCACATCAATTATCCTTTGTCTTGCCGCCGCCTCCCGCCGGACATTACCCGCCACCCCCGGCAGTAAGCCACCGCATCCAACATCTGAGCAGTTCGCCGCCAACGCCTCATTCTTCGCCTGGCTAGTAACCAGGTGGTTGAGCTCGGTTGAGTCTTTGTTCGGCCCCCGCCCAGCAACCCTGAGATCTCCTCATGAATTCGGCCGTTCCCTTCATGAATGCCTTCCCATCCATCAGATACTTTGCGAGTTACCACTGTAACTGCTCGTCTAAACCCTCCGGTTGGCGCTTCTTCCTCGTCATCAAGACGTCGCCAAATCATTGAACAACGCTTCTCGCGATCGGCTCGCAGCTCGAGTCGGGGAACCTACCGCCCATTCTGTTCGGGTTATTGGAACTTCGTGTACCATACGGCGGAAGATGATTCCCAGTCGGAAAACATCCTGCCCAAGTTGGTTCTGACTCATGGAGGACGCGAACGTTATCTCATCACCTCGTCGGCACCCTTTATGCCGCTCAGTCGCCGCCCATTATCCCAAATACTCCGGTGGTTCCACCCCGAGCCCCGGATCGCCGCCGCTTCCGCTTCTGCTCTTTTCAATTCTCCTGCCCTTTACCGCGTTCGCTTCTCCTCCTGCTGCGAGTTCGCCCCAAATCTCCAGCAGTCCCCGACCTTCATTAACAAGCAGATCGACACCGGAGCCGGTCTGCGTTCGCTAAGTCCATCATCCCATCTCCGCTTCTGACGCCCGGCCTCCCAGCAGGAACTTCACTAAGCGCCACCCTGCACAACGTGGCCGCCATTATTTATTTGCTGTTGCCGCACCGTTAAGCAGATGAATCGCATGGATAATATGTAGTTGTTTTAATCTTTCTGATAATTCCCGTGCCAATTCACATGGCACGGAGCTGCGCGGCTGTATTCCCAATCTGAAGTGGCGATGTTTTTGTTCATTGTCAGCCCTTCGAGCTGGCTTTTCTGCCGGAGTGATGGCTGGAGTGCCAGCCGCCAGCTCGCAATTTGGCGAATTAAAGCTCGCCATTTTGATCTGTTTCCGTTTCAACGCGTCCATTGCCGCCCGTAACGGCAAAATGAAACCCCAGATTTCTACCCCAGAATCCTACCTGTTGCACGTTGAAAGCCAATAACTTGACTAAAACGGCGGAGGAGATGTGTCGCCCCCAACGCTTCCTTAGCTTCGCCCCCCCTGCCAAAATGTAAAAGGAGGATGGGTAGTGCACGCCGACCAGCAGTGCCAGAGTAGAACTGCATTAACGGACCCGCGCCTTGCCGGGTCGTATCGCACCCCTCTATCCCCCCATATTTGCTCAATCCGTTCGCGGTCACTCACCGGCCAGGGATACCGACGATCTTGTTCCAGGCGAGGATTAGTTCAGATCGCCAGACGCTTCTTCTCCCGCGACGAGCCAGATTGAGATCATGCATCATTATGGATGCGATCTCCCCGGACTCCTACCGAACTCCCCAGTCCTCCCGCCACCTGGCGAAGTACAAAGTGCTGTGAAATCCCGCAGACGGAGACCCGGCGAGGGAACACGGACTCCGTCTCCGCCGCTGGCGATCTCCACTTAGATGCTGATTCCCGCCTCTGCCTTTCGCCTTGATTAGTTCCTGGGCCCAATCCCGGGATGTAGTAGTGCACTGCCGACCCAGCAGTGCCGTGGTGCAAAAGTGGGGCATGCGCCGGACCCTGCTGAAGGCACTGCCGGTTGCAGCCGCACCCCCACTCCTCAGCCCCCACCATGAGTCCGCGGTGCGTGGGCACTGTCCCCGAAGCTCAATCTGCGAGGCGCCCAGGGACGATGATCTTGCCTGGCAGGACAGATTGAAGCTCCACAAACAGCGTGCGGCTCTTCTCCGCCGCGTAGCCAGATGGATCGGCATCACGCTTGGTGATCTCCCGACCTCACATCTCTCCGGAGACTCCCCAGTCGCCCTCCGCTGCGCCCCGATAGAAGTAACAATAAAGGTGCCAGGAACCGGCGCATGGTGGGAATTCGCTAGAACCACGGACCTCGGTCTCCAGCTGCTGGCGATCTCCCACCAGATGTTATCTCCACGGCGTCGTCTGCATTCGTTCTTGCGGCTGACAGCGTGGAGTGGAGCTACAAGCTGGTGCGGAAACCGGGAATCCTCGAACCCTCGCCCTGCTCACGCGTGCACCAGGGGAAGGGGCAGCGATACCCGAAGTCGCTGGATAAAGTAGCATCCAGGAGTTCCTGCGTTTGATGGTATCCTGTCCCTCTGGATGTCGAGCATCCAGAAGTGCCAGCGTCCTAGGACACTCTCTCGTCAGCGGAACGCACCCGGTGAAGTATGGGGAGCTTGCAAAAGCGGGGCTTATGACCTTAAGCACGTTGGCAGAACTGAAGCGTTAACGAGAAATCGGCAGGGGTCCCGGTAAAGAAGGGAGCTGCGCAAGGATTGGTTGAGGAGATGGAAGCTCTGAGTGTCCATAGGTACCCAGAGGGACGTGAATCTTAAGGACTGGGGAAACGCATGGGCGCTCTTACGCTGGAGAGCCTCCGTGGCGCCCGATAATGGCTACTACTGGCGATGGAGACAATGTTTTTGTCGCCATCAGCCTGCCTGAACCCTCTGACTCTCCCCTTGCTGTAGGCGTATCCTTCGATCTTTCACCTTCGAACTTTCGATTCTGGAATTTTCTCTGTATATCCACACTGGTGGGCCATGTCCTCCCTTCTCGCCCCTCGGCTCCTTCACCCATGTTCAAACTCTCACAGCGACAATTGCGCCCCTCCTGCTCCGCCTGCCTTTTCGGAAGCCACTGCACCTCCGTCCAGCGCCCGCGTAATGGCGGGTTTCAAAAACTCTGCGCCCAGAGCAGTATTAGCCAGTCTGCAGAAGAAAGAAACCCTGGCCGGAAGGCGGTACCAATATTCTTGCGTTATTGCCCCATCCACTTCACAGATACGAGGGAGGATGGATTCGTTGACTGGCCGAATTACCCGCCCCCCTGGGCGCTGCAATATCCTTACCCGAGGCTCCATAGCAAAGTAATGCGGACGTAGGAAGTCACCGCTAGCCCCTACGTAGAGGCATGCTGGAAACCATCGCCAAGGAACCACCTAATGGTTTCCAGATGACTGGAAAACCACCTTCGCGTGCTCCTGAGCCCTCTCGCAATTTGTGGTCTGGGAAAGTGGGTTCATGTGAAATGCTTCAACAGAGCAACCACCTCTGGTGGCCTACACCGCCCGCTCAGCTCTTCAAACCCGATGCTTTTGCCAACCCAGCGACCAGATTGGCCTGCCTGAGGCCGCGCATACGCGATTAGCCTCTGAGTCGCTTCTATAAGGCATTTATCAAAGGGACCAGTAGCGCCCGGCCAGCCGACGTTAGGTTCTCCTCCATCCGGCAAAGAAGCCCCAAGAGCCCTATGCTGAATTTGGCAGACAGGCTGGGGAAGCGCTCAAGAGGCGGGTAGATGGCGGGAGGGCCCAAAAGCGAGCTCTCATCGCCTGGCCCCACTACCATGGAGAGGCAGCTTCCATGTGGAGTGCCGCGGGGGGCAATCCGCGGGCCTATGGGCAAAAATCCTGAACTGGCCGACCCATGCTTAAAAGGCTTGCCAGGACGCGTGGGTCCTCCAGCCCACCAGGCTAGCCTCCTGCGCAGCACTCTCCACCCGGCGGAGACGGTCTCAGGATGACTGCTTTAACTGCGGCAGACCGGACACTTCGAAGAGAGTGTAGAGCAGCCAGGTGGGGGGGCCTACAACCCGGTGGAGAGGGTCCTCCCCCCCAGGAGGAGAAGGCCACCTAGAACCCGGTGCCGCACGTTGCCAGAAGGAGAAGCCATTGGAGAAAGCGACTGCCGATCGGAAACTCCAGCCAGGCGTCTCCCCAGCCAGGACCAGGAGGGAGGAGAGTACTGGAAACCTTGGATAGCCAAGCGCCAAGGCCCCTGCCAAAACCACCCCCACCTCTGCGTGGCATCTGGCTGGCATGCACCAGCCCATCTCCTTTAAGTTTCCCCCGCGAGGTTCTTATGCGGCTGGCCCAACCCAGTATGTGGCAGGCCCATCCCTACCCGGGACAATTGGGCTGAAGATTGCTGCCAAAGAGCCTCTGCCGCTGAACAGGGACTGTTCATGCCGTCCCCAGTGATCGACTCCACGCGCAAGGACCCATCCACCTCAGGTCTGGACAAACATCCCACAGGAGCTGCCGGCGGGCCAATGCGCTCAGCTGATTCTGCTTTTTATCGGCTGCCCGCTGCCGACCCAATAAAGGCTACGAGCCCCAGCAGCCAACATGGTGCAGCGTACACCACCGTGCAGCGGTGCGGAGACACCTATCGGGGAGCTCCGTCCATATCTGGAGCTTTCGCGTATAGAAGCGTCTTAAGTTCAAGGGGGGCCTGCGTGGACACCGGCTGATGTTACCGATCATCGGTAGCAGCGGTGGCCCGACCAGTGGCTTGACCGAAGTCAGCCATCTCTGGGGGGGGGTGGGGAGACAAACAGCGGAGACGGAGCATCCAGCCCAGCTCACGGTCAACAACCCAGGTTTCGGCGGCAGCTGCAGTCCGCCATGGTTCTAGACATCCATGTCAACCTCTGGGGAAGAGACCTCGGGAGTGAGGTTAAAAGCGACTCTGGTCTGCAGGATGGAGTAAAGCCGTCCGCGGATCATTGATTCCAATGGAATGCCTTCGAAGTTGCCTCCCTGAATTTCCACAGGAAAACTGTTTCCCTCCCCACTCCTCTTCTCCTTCTGTTTTACCGACCAGTAGAGGCGGGAGAGCCAATTGGCTGACTGGCCCTCCCTGGATTAAAAATCAGGGCCCGTCCTGATACCCGTAGCTTACTGTCAGGACAGACCTAAACTAGAGGATGCTGCCGCTTTTAAATTCACCCATAAACCGGCCAGGCACCCCAGCAATGTTGCTCTCCGGTTTTCTGACTTTATTCCGATGGCCGCAGCGCGACCGCTGGAGAAGGCGGTCTCCGGTGACGGACTGATCCCCAAAGATGAATTCGATCCACAAAAATTTTTAGCACCATCCAGCTTCCTGCATTAGCCACCAAGGTCGCGGTAAAGGTTGCTTTCCCCTTGCAAAGAAACCCCCCCTTCCTTTCTCCTTTGTTGTTAATGCGAGAATTTGCCTCCTAATTGCCTGATTGCTTCCCGGTTGCACCCATCCCCCCCAAAGGTGCTTCCAAAGCCCCCTTTGTGTTGCTGATTAAGCATGCATACCCACAATCCCCAGGACTCACCTGTTCACTCCCCGCCGAGGCTCGGATATTTTCAAGCCTTGGCCTTACCCTGATGGCGGCTCTGAAGCAATTCCCACCAGGGTAGCATACCACCTCCTGCCCTCCCTGTTAAAGCAACTAAAAGAAGAGAGGAGTGTGGCCCCAGGAAAGGTTTCGGTAAAGAAAGCAACCTTCACGGGCTACAAAACAAAGCCTTCTTCCTCCCATATTCAATCTAAACACTAACTTTCGATCCCAATCTCCGGCATCAGGCTCTAGGGCAGGCTTGGCGGGACATGCCCGTAACCTGGAAAGGGGTGTGTGTTTCAGTCCCTCTTCCTACAGGTTCCCGTGGACTCCGATTAGCCATGAGCAGGCCAACCCATGGAATGGCGCCAGGAAGAAACCAACCCCATCCCGGAGATGGGCAGCATCTCTAGAGGATCCCTTGTGATCCCAGCAGAACGCGCCGGTAGCCAGCGCCCAAAGATCCCGAATGACCTGGGGGGGAGGCATTCGGGCAGCCACCAGCCAGGCCTAAGCTCTGCTGCGCAAAGACCACCCGAGACACCCGAGAACCTCTGTGCGCTCTCACTGCGATCATCACCACCAGCTCAGCGACCACCATCAGCACGCGCAACTGCTCTGCCTGCCGATGGCGATCGGCCTGCCCTGTGGCTTTTCCGCCAGACCAACATCTGGGAGCAGTTAAGCTGCGCTGCCAGCGATCTCATCTCTTTCTGAGCCTGGGCGGAAGGTACCTAGGAGTTGGGAGCCTGCTGAGCTCCTGCCTGCTCCCGTCTGCAAAGCGCCGGAAGACTTCTAAGCCGAGGTCTGGGCTGAGCCTTGTCATGAATGCCTCATCCATCAGATATTCTATGGCGCTACCGACTGGGGACCCGTCGTCCAAACCCTCCCGGCTGGCGCTCTTTCCTTGTCTCACCAAGGTGATTAAGCTAACCCAACCGCGGAGTCCAGCACCTGCGCCAGCATCACCGGCCTTGGCCAGCGGGGAACCGGCCCGGGCCCACGATCGTCGGCTTCGGCCAGTTTGGAACTGCACACATGGAGGACATTTCCCGGTGTTGAAACATCCTGCTCCCCAGGGGTGGTTCTGAGACCTCGCGAGGGGAGAGGACGTTTAACTACATTCCGCCCGACTCCCTGCGGAGGAACTCTTTTAACTTGCCTCAAGTCGCCTCCACCATTGTCCTACAGGAAAACACACCCGGGGAACCCGGACGCGCCGCCGCCCGGCTCATACCTGCCTTTCGACCCTCCTGGCCAGACGACGGTGCCCTCTCGAAGCCGAGTTAAAAGTCTCCCCTCGCCAACTTCCCCTGAGTGGGAGTCCCGGTTCGCTTCCTGTCAATGCTAAGACTATTGGCGGCTGGCCTGTGCCCTGCGAAGTCCATCAACTCTACCTCCACCGCTCTGGATGCCCTGGCCGCGCACTTGTAGGCAGCAGAACTCGTCAGCGACCCACGACATTCGATGCAGCTATTGATTATTTGTTGTTATTTACATCCACCGGAGGTTGTGAGAATGTACATAATATGTGTTGTTTTTAATCTTTCTGATATTAATTTAGTTGATCCACATGCAGAAATTGTGAGCTGCAGAAGTTGTATCTAATCTGAAGTACGATGTTTTACACACCCCGGTGGTGGTCAGCCCTCTCTGGAGCTGGCTGCGGGGAGGATAGTTGAGTGCCATTGTGCAGCTCTGCATTGGTTTAATTATTGTGCCTTGTTATGGGATCTTGTTTTAGTTCAATGGTGTCTAATATTGCACTGTATAGCGATGTGTAAACCTCTAGCATTTCCCCTTACCCGCAACCAAGTTCTAATGTTGCACAAGCAACAGCCAACCTTGACCAAGCGGCGGAGGAGACAAGCGATCCCTTTAAATGCCTGGTAAGCGTTTTGACCCCGTTTTCTAAAATGTAAAAAAAAAGGAGGAGATGTAGTAGTGCACTGCCGACAACCCAGCAGTGCATTAGTAGAGGCGTTGGGATAACCAACCGGACCTGCCGACGCAAGTGCGCTGTCGCACCCACTCCTCTCATCCCCATGAGTCACGAGATTACCGGGAACTGTCACCAGGCTCTCCAATCACGAGAGTAGGAACAATGATCGCTTGCCAGGTGAGGATTTAGGCTCGAGCATCGTGCGGCTCTTCTCCGCCGCAGTAGCCAGATAGAATCCCATGCATCACATGATGATGATCTCCGACCTCCCATCTCCAGACTCCCCAGTCACTCCCTCCTACCGCCCCGATAGAGTAACAGCAAAGGTGCCAGGAACCCGGCAGGCGGAGACTTCGCCGAACCGCGGACCTCGGTCTTTCCGGCTGCTGTGATCTCCACAGGAGGAAATCGTTATCTCAGCGTCTCGTCTGGGTCACCGTTCTATGCATGACCCGGTGAATTAGAGCTACACTGAACATTGCTAGAAAAATCATTAGACTCTATGGACAATTCCAAGGTAAGTAAATGGCAGCCCATTTTTGCTCTCTTAACTGTGAGGTGTCCCATAGGGACTGTGCCACTGTTAATTTTTTCCTATGCTACTCTTCTCACACTCCGCAGAGTTTTTTTAAGAGGAAATAGATGGCACGCGTGACATTTCACTTTCTGTGAAAGTGCTCAAAGGGAAGACTGTAAAGAGAGGTGGTTTCTGTCAGAGAAGGGAAATCTTAAAACGTTCTCATTCAGAACAGCCAGAGAGCAAAGGACATTCCTCATTAGCATTTAAATGAAACTAAGGTTGGGGGGAGAAAAGTGATCTTTTTTTAAAAAAAAATTATACACTTATAATGTTCATTTGGGACTAATGAGATTAGAGAAGAGAGACAGCACTGTTGCTTTTCCCCCTTCACAGAAGGCTGGGTTGCCTAAGAACGTGGATCATGACTGTCCAGTTCAGATTTTACCACTGCTGTAACCTTGCTTCATTAGTCACACCAGACCGTGAATTTCTTAAGTATGCAGAAAATAAACACACAGAATCCAAAATACAGTGTATTAGAACCACACTGGCCTCATGCGTCCTTGGTAAACAAGAAATATAACAGTTGTGTGCACTTCATACAACAAACAAAAAATCATCCCATAAACCTAGACCCATGTAGTATCTTAGATTCTATGGGGAAAAAAACAAATAATCCCTGCTCCCTGGTTGCCATCTTGTAATTAACGGTCCTATTTTCCAGGACTACAGTAAGAATGCCCAAAGTAGTAGCGAAAGTACTTTGGGACATTTGAAAGTGCTCCCGTCTAGAGATTCCCATGGGTTGGCAGAAAATGTTTTTTTAGGCCAAGTCGGTGAGAGGGGAGCAGCTGCAATTGACAATGTAGCCCTGTTGGCTCAGGAGAGGCAGCAGCTTGCACAGAAATGCTATTGTTAACAATAAAAAATGGACACTGTGATTACTTGAAAATGTGTTGCTAAAATGACCTCCTCAACACTTATGCAGACTGAGTCCTAAACCCTTGTTCATAAAACATCTGTGGAAGATGTTAAGCTTTGAAGCTGGGCAAACTTTGAGAGAAGCCTTTCTGAAATACGGTGAACAACCATCCCTGCTTGCTCCTGGTTCATTTAAGAGGTGTAATGTGATGGAGCAGAGAAGATTGTCGAAGTGTTTATGTATAGTGATGGGCAAAATAAATTATCAGTAGTTCTGGGGTTCAGGCTTATTAGACCTGAACATTTTTTAAAACCTCCAAAAAGCTGAACTGGAGGCTCGGACTGGCTGGGTCCAGTGTTGAACTGTGGCCTGTCTCCTTAGGCCCCATGTACTTTGGAGGTAATGCATGCAGTTAAGTGCTGGGCCTGGACAGACTGCAGTTAAGTCAGCTCTCACCTGTTGTCTGAAGAGGTGGCATAAAGATTCCAAAAATGGGCAGTGCCAGGCCTTTTGTCAGGGCATGGCTGCTCTCTCCTGAGCTGGTTTTGCCTCTTGACTGAAACCAGTTCTGGCTTCTTGAGTGGGGTTTCTGCCTTCCTGTATGGGATATCTGGAGTAATACAGCCAGATGCTGGAGCTGGTTCTGAGTCAGGGCACATGGAGACAGCCCGGCACACTGTGGTGTTGCAATGCAAGGGAGGGAGAAGGGGGTGCAGGATGAGGTGAGTAGAGGCAAGTGAGCGAGAACCCCCATTCCCCCTTCATGTGGCTGCGAGGAGAGGCTGTGGAAGGAAGGAGAGAAGAGGTAGGAGTGGGGAGTGAAAGAGGGACCAGCTACAGGAGGAGTGGAGTTGCTGGTGGAGGATGGAGCAAATTCAGAAAGGTGGGAAGAAGCTGGGATCTGAAAGTGAGATTTTTGGGCAGGGTGGATTGGTGTGTATGTGTGGGGGGGGGCTACTGAAGACAGGGCTGAAAAAGATGGGATGGGGGAGTATCTCCCTCTTGGTGGGGTCAAATCCTTTAAAAGGAAGGACATGAGCAGCCCTTTGCTGTCCTTAGCACAAGACAAGGTCCCTAAGTTAAGTATCCAGCCTACATCATTGCTACCCCATTCTACATATGAGACAGTAGACTAGCTGGCCATTTGGTATGACCTCAAACATCTACTCTTGGTTTCTTGTATAGTCAACCTCAGTCAGTGCTTGTCTGCTAGCTCTTCCCTTCCACAATTTTCTGCTGAATCTTCCCTTCCACAATTTTCACATCCATTATCTGTGATATCATCAAAAAGCTTCCAAGTTCAGCAGAAGTTTTTTTTTTACTTTTTAAAAAATGTTGCAACTTTGAACACACAAAGTTAAATGTAACGCAACTAAATGTAGCACACTCTCCCACTCTCTCTCTTAGTTTTCACTGGCTTTCCTTTTCCAATAATGGGGAAGAACTATGAGATCTGGTTTCTTCGTGGGGGGACAAGAATTGTGCCAGGCAGATTATCAATAATTGAAAAGATTCCTTGGAGTAGAGATGTCTACTGTAGAGATGGTCTTCTTTTTGTGCCAATGCTGCATATGGATGGAGACATGTGTTTGTGTAAAGGTATTTCAAGGAACACTGGGTATTGCTTTGGTGCAGTTATCTAAAAATGGGTGACTGGTGTTTTTTGAGGGGGCAATTTTAGTTCTTTCCCCGGGCACCATTTTCTGCAGCTACACCTCTGATGAAACCTATTGTTCTGGAACCTAATCTGCCTTGGAAAGTTCTGCAAAATGGTCTATTTGTTGAATACCATTTTTGTGATTATCCCAGTACTGTAGGTTAGACTGTGAGATAACGATTGACCCATAAAAATTCATTGAGTTTCATTACAGAGAGGGAATTTGTATTTGGCCTTGCCACATCCCACTCTGATACTCTATTAATACTGATGCCACCTTGGCTGTTGCTCTTGGCAGCGTCAGGCAGGCCAAACGAAGCAGGCTTTTCTCACTGGAATTGAGAACCTCTGATTCTGGTCCTTCAGAGAGACAGCATCTCTCTAAATAGCAGTTTTTAACTGGAGATACAGAGGAATAGATAGAACTAAGCCCTGCTTGTTGTGTGTTCGGCGTGGCCGAGCCGAGCCAGCATCATAAACGTGAGTCTTTAATTCACTGTCTTGAGCAGATGAGAACAAGGGGCAGCAAATGATATGCACAATGTGCTCATTTTGAAAGGGACTTAAGATGACTGGAGCAAGATACCGATATTAAAATACATTTTTCCTAACAGTATTACAACTTCTAATCTCTGAATCGTATTTTAGAGGGTCAGCTTTGTCATCTGTGCGCGCTGCAAGTCAAAACCTCATTCAGCTGAGTTCCAGCAATTGTCCTCCCCCACCCCACATTTTTCAGCTTCACATTTTCTCTTGGCAGCCTGTTTTACAAATATATTACATGCTGGGAAGCTGCTCTCCAGGTAGGCAAACGGATATCTGTCATTTGTACTGGTGGATTTGAGAAATAGATGCTGCAATTTAAAGGAGTTTTTGAGTAAAGAATGCAGCTAGCAAACTGCCTTTAAGCTGTGATTAGGAGTCTGAAAAACTGAAATCTTAAGTTGTGAATGCTAAGACACAATCCCTGGAGAACAAATATCTTCTCCTGTACCTTGCTTGGAAGAATAGTTACAAAGTGTCCCAGAGTGAACCAGGTTTCTTAGACCAAGCTACACTTGCAGTCATTAATATCTTATTCTTGTTCACAAGATTTAGAGGCATATTTTTCTTCTACCCACTATTTCAGAAGCAAAATGTCATTAAAAAGCTTTTTGGTTAAACAGGTGTGATATTTGTGATATGTGATATTTCTACACACATTACTGACTGTGATGCTTGTAGTGCTGGATTTCCCCTTGTGTATTTTCGTCACTTCAAGATCGTTTCCTCCATTTTTGGTGGTTTATGTTGCTTATGCCATTGCAGTGCAAACAGCTTTCGCTACTAGCAGGGCAGTGTTTGGATTTAAAGGGAATTGTGATTATATAATTATCTGTATACTGGGAAAGAGTGAAGGATCGGATATGCTTGCTGGCTAAAAAAAAATAGTCCACAAGAAAAGGCATGTGGAGAACCTGCCAATCAGAGGGAAGTCTTGGACAGTTCAGATTGAAGGCTGACTCCTGCAATTGCATTTCTAAGGGTAAAGCCATCATAATTTGGTTTTTCTGACCCACTGAACTGACCCACTGAGTATTTCAATATGTGTCAGACTTATGGCTTGCGACTTCCTGAATATCACTGAAGTGTGAGCATGCAAAACTGGTCAGTTTCCACAGAAATCCCATCTGGTCAATTTCATCCATATTCCAAATTTATACTGCAGCCCTGCCTTGAGCTGTGGATTCTTTCTTGCATTGTGTGTTGATGCCAAGCTGTACCGCTCCATTGGTTTAATTGCTATTGGTAAAGTGCTTCTTTTTTAAAAAACGCACAAACACACACCGATCAGTGCCATTTTGCTGTGTTATGGAGTTTTTAATGGACTGTAGTTTTTCCATCCAGGTAAATTGAAGTAGACATCTTATCATCAGGGGGTGCTTCACCTTTTCTTCTATGCTTTTTGTCCTCATTCTGTGCATCTGATGCTCAGGCATGGGACATGGCTATTTACTTGCTAACGTGTGCTGCCCTCTATTTTCTGAGTGTTACTGGTTTATCGGGGAAGTTAATGTAGCATGTGATTATGAAATAAGTGACAGTCATAGTATATCTGAAATATTTGCACCTTAGTCACCTTCTTTTCCCTAGACACTGAGACGTGGCTGCATTGAGGAGGGTGTGGAGAAAATGAATGGCCTCGTTATCCTGAACACATCTATTCTGATGCAAGTAACATTGATTCAGTGAAGCGTGCGTTTATGGGCATGTGCGTAGGTCCAAGGCCCAATAGCTTATTTCTGTGTGTGTTTCTATCAGCCTTTCCTCTGCTGAAATCAATACTGTTTCCTTTCAATCAAGTGCAACTAGATTTATAGCATTAAATTTTAGGAAGATCCAAGCATATCATGTGCCTCTGTGATCGATACCAAGAGAACACAGAACTTGGTTGGGCGGGAGGGAGGGAGAATTCAACAGTTTGCACTTCTGATTATTACAGTTATCGGGAGAAATGGCAAAGTTTCAAACCTGGAAGCTCCATTCATAGGTCAAGGTGACAGCATGGGCTTCTTCCTTTGAAAGATGTTTTACCCTAGTTTCCAGGAGTCAAGGATGGGCATTATTCAACAGGTAAGGAAAGGAGCCACAAGTATAATATAAGATAGGAACTTGGAAGCCAAAGGTGTACGTGTTGTGATGGAGGGCTAATCAGGAGCTCCATTGGTAGGGGGGCAATTTTGATGTATATTGAATGAAGGGGTGTGTGTGTGTGTGTGTGTGTGTGTGTGTGTGTGTGTGTGTGTGTGTCAAACATTTCTATAAAGGCTAGTGGGATTTTTTCTTTTTTTTTTTGCTTTTTTTAAGGAGCCCGTTTTTTCTTAAGTCTGAGCTTGTGCAATCTCTAGATACAGTGTGGATGAAGTAGTTACAATATTGGGCCAGGATCTGAGTTCAGGTCCCTCTTTTGCTATGAACTTTGCAGGGTGATTTTTGGCCAGTCAATTTTGTTTCCACCTCACCTGTTTCACAGGTTTGTTGTGAGTATAAAATGGGAGATGGAGAACACTGAATACAACCATTAATTCCTTGGATGCAAGACATGGTACATGAAAGCATTCAAAACAACAGATACTTGCCCATCTTTCTTTTTCTCCAACTCTGGGATTTTAATAACTACTTTACTGTGAATTGGTTCTGTGACTTGTGTTATTTTTAGATACCCACCCACCCTAGCCCCTGCAAACAAATTCTGCTCGATCAATCAATCAAAGCATAATTATTCCTGTCTTCTGGGAAACAGATATCTTGTGCCTTCCCCAGATATGTCCTATGCAAATTAATCACATTAATTCTTGCTCCCCAGATGTTTTGCACTTTTCCCTCAATTCATTCAGGTGTATGAGATCATACCTTATTCCTGCAAAACCTTACTTTCCAAAGCTTCCCTTTTTGATGGGTGATATCTCCAAAATTTTCCCTTCATATCATGTTACCATTTGAGTGAACTAACTTGCTTGAAGTCAAACCTGTTCAATAGCCTGCAGGTGGACAATCATGGAACTCCTAATTTGAATAGCTTTCAAACAACTCTCTCCCAATTGAAACTGTTTGAAAACCTACCTGGGCTAGTTTCTTGTTTACACTGAGGTTCTTTTTTTAATGAGAAGGGAAATTCAGCCAGAATACCTTTGGTCTCATTCTCAGGTTATCCACCTGTCACCTTGAACCTTCTGAGAACTTACTGCAGAATAGTCCTGGCCAGTCATGTTGCATGTGTACATTATAGACAACAGGTTTAGCATTTTCCAACTCTAATTCATTGAATGACATTTGCCAGGACCAAGTGAACTCACTTCACCTATTTCTTTGACAAGACATCATGAAGGAAAGGCAGGTTGTAGCCAGCCAGATATTCCACTAACTTCTTGAACCGATTTGGGTGTCGGGGGGAATATCTTTTAATTAAGAAAATCTAGTAAATATTTGAGAAGACAAGAGGCTAGTCTCAGTTTGTAGACATCTAATTCCATCCTGGCCCAAGGACAAATTTTCCTCTTTGATTGCTGGTTTGGGAATGAGAGCTGAACACTGACGCGTGTTCACTCATGAAAACAGGTGAGCCACTTAAATAAAACATGTGATCTTTGGCGTTGGCAAACAGCAAAGTTTGTTGCTTGCAGGGAAACCCCTATTAATTTACTCAAATAAACCTGAACCTTTCCAACACAGGAAAAACTGTTTGTGGAATAATACCGCTAGCACCAACTTTCCTCTTTCTTTTCATTCCTGGATCCAATCCAAGAGGCATCCAAAATATATTCTATACTAAAGCCTGAATTTGACAGTATTGGATGCCTATGCCAAAATAACCCACTATTGCAATTTTAGTGTATGTGATCTTTGTGGATCACACATAGAGTGTTTTAGGAGATCAGTCATGGTGACATTTGCCCATAATTGGTTTGCCATTTATGTTTCTTGTGGAAGCATCCCCAAAGTTAGAAATAAACAAAATTGCCACAATCTACTTCGAAGCCAGTCTGTTCAAATACTTGGTAAAACCTAACCATCAATTTAACCATCAGCAACTGCAGGACAGTTTAAGGGAACATAACAGAACCTTTGGGTAGAGATGATGGTGAGGGGGGGACAAGGAGGTGATGTTATTGTTGTTTGGATCTATACCCAACCTTTTTCTCCTGTAAGGAGTCTGAAAACAGCATGCAAACTTCTTTCCTTCTTCTCCCCATAGCAGACCCCTTGTGAGAGAGTTCTCAGACTTCATATGTAGTAGCAGGAAAACAATCCAATTCACTAGGTAAGAGTCCGCTGCTCATGGGGTCAAGTGGGGAATCAAACCCAGTTCTTTGGATTAGAGTCCACCACTCTTAACTACTACACCATGTTGTATTCTGCATGGTGTTCTTCATTCAGTGAAAGGGAATAAATCCTAGACAGTGGTGGGATTCAAATAATTTAACAGACGATTAATTTAACAACTGGTTGTTTACAAGCACCATTTTAACAACTGGTTCTGCTAAAGTGGCGCGAACCTGCTGAATCCCACCACTCCTTATAGACCTTCCAAGTTCATGTGACAGCTTGGCATTCTTATATATTGTACTAAAATATTGTCCAGCCCAGGGACTAGTGAGGGGTGGGTAATAGATATACAGAAAGTAAGCAAGTAAATGGATATATAAATACAAACCCTTTGTAAAATACCGCCAGGGTCTGTCTGCAGCTGGTCAACTGATGATTAGCAGGAACATCATATAGAATCAGGCCAGTTCTCTTTGTCCCCTAGAACAGGGGTAGGGAACCTGCGGCTCTCCAGATGTTCAGGAACTACAATTCCCATCAGCCCCTACCAGCATGGCCAATTGGCCATACTGACAGAGGCTGATGGGAATTGTAGTTCCTGAACATCTGGAGAGCCGCAGGTTCCCTACCCCTGCCCTAGAAGAACTGGAATCCTCAAAACCAAGTCCCTTCTAGGGAAGCCACAAGCTCTCCATGCATCAGCATTTTTGCTCCTTTCCTTCACTGTGTGAACTCCCCTCGACTCTTTTTTCACCATTACCGTCTCTCCATCCTACGTTATGAATATCTTGGTCTCTCCCCCATCCCTTGTTCTGCATGATTTTCAACCTCTTTTCTGTCTTGCTTATTCCATGAGCCATATATCTAGCATTGCCACCCAATTTCTTTTTGAAGCAATACCAGAGGAGGAATGTGAAGGCTCCTGTTCACACAAATCATCTCTTGTAGTTTGGAGGGCTGGGGGAAAAATGATTGCAGGTTGCTTTGTTAAGCAAGCCATTTGCAAGCTGCTTTGTGCACTCATTGAGCCTAAAGCGGGGTGTAGACGTGCTATTTTTTCCCCTCCAATGGGAAATAGGGTCGCTCTGTGGAGTGTTGTCTCTTCCCCAGTACTCAGATATCCACAGAGGCATAGCTCCAAGGGGGCGGTGTGTGTGTACATGACACACCGGGTGTGTGCCCTTGTGGGGTGTGGTAAGAACGTTCTGGGGGCGTTCCGGGGCAGAGCGGGGACATTCCAGGGCGGGAAGGGATGGAGGACGCACCAGTGCACCAGGTGCTTTCTCCCCCTTGCTACGCCTCTGGATATCCATAGCTATGTGACTGGTCACAAATCATGCTTTCCCCAAAAGTGGGTTAATGCTGCTTTGCTGATATTGTGCCTTTCTTCCCTAGTGGAACTAATGGAAGAGGTAAGAGGGCTTTTTGCACAGGACCAGACAAACCTTGCCAGTTAAAAGCCTGTTCTCGCTTCTGTTGACAGCAATCCCCTGCCTGCTAACCCCTTGCATTTAATCAGAGCAGCTCTGTGCATGTTGGCACTCTGAGGCCACCATGTTATAGGTGAGCAGGTCTGCTTCAGTGGCCAGAGCTGCACCTGTTTCATAAGCGACTATTAAAAGTGCAAAATAGTGAAACAGAAACAACAACACACATAGAAAAAACACATACCCTGAACTGGAGTTGGGGAGCGGGAAGGAGCTCTTGTTCCTCCCTTAATTCAGAGTTTTCTCATAATTCAAAGCAAGACACAGAACTTGGGGCATGTGATCTCTGAGGTTTCAGTAAAAGCATATGTAGGACATTGAAGTCTGAAAGTATTTCAATAAAAGCAGCAAAATGTTTTAGGTGGGGAAAAAGATGAACACCTCTGTAAGTTTTTCTTGCAATTAATCCCACAGGTGGGATATTTTTTTCAGAAGTCACAACTATATTGAGTGCCCCCCCCCCAATTCTTTCATCTAGCAACTGGTACCCTGTTTCTAGATAACAGTTCCCTTTCCTTCTTCTCCTTCTGTGGCCGTTGGTCGATGCAGAAGCGGCCGCAGACACAGCAACTCCGGCTGTGGAAGTATTTTTTTCCAAGCGTTTCTCTCTTCTCCCCTGGTAGTTAAGTGGGCAGCTTGCATCTTGTCACAGTTGACACTTAAAGCATCTTGGCTGTGGAGAAGTCAATTGGATGAGATTGTGCCCCCCCCCCCAATTGAACCTGTAATCGTTGTTGTGTGTCAACATTCTTGACCTGCAACATGCACGGTGCTCTAATAAAAGATCAGTCTCAAGTCAATTCTTGCAATAGACTGGGAGAGAAAAGTCTCATGCTTTAGATCAACATAGCTCATAGAAGGTCATATTTGTATTGATTTAGCAATGTAGGTTCAAGATTAGTAACACAAACACAGGTGACCTGGTCTGGAGACTTGTACTGCAGGCAAAAGGCTGTTGGGTTTTCTCTGGAAAGAGCATGATTGCCTGTGACCCTTTTGCCCATACAGTCACACTGCCTGCAACGTCCTATTATGCAAATGAGGATGAATTACATCGTTAATTTACAAGCAAAAGTTCAAGCTTCCGCAAGAATTCCTGTGGGATGTCAGTCTAAAAATACCAAATGAGTCAATGGAAACAGAATTCATCACTGACTAGTCCAGTTTAACACCTTCTCATCTCTTGTACCCTATGCGGACAAAAGCTTGATTAATGTGGATTTTGGGTTGAGTGTTTTAATAGCTCATATTGCAACTGCACTGTGTCATGTGAATATATGAGAAGTATATCCAGCCCACAATGACATTGTGCTGTTTCAGTGGGAAAGATTCAAGCGCATGCTTATGTTCTGTCACACTGTAGAAAGCTGTAGAAAGCTGTAGAAATGGTAATTACCTTTCTGGGTTGATCTCTCTTTCTAGTAAAGACTCCTTCCTCACAATCATTTACCCCCGTTTTGCCTGTCCTTCCCTTCCCCTAATAAATACTACAACTATATGAACAAGTTGTATGAACACCACTTGATCACCGGCAAGTTAATAGGCAATTCTATATTTGTTTACTTAGGTGAAGGTCCCTAATTGGACTTATTATTCAGTATGGATAGGCTTGTACCCCACAACCTGTAGTCCTGAAGTTCTTCAAGACTCAGGTTTGTATTTAGGAGGAGATTTGAGCCACAAGGGAGAATGTCTTGGTAATTGCCTGAAAGGTGGGTGCTGTACTGGAGTCTGTAGTTTGCCCAGAAAGCATGACTTTAGAATTAACTGAGAACTGAACTTTTCACTCATTTTGATGGTCTCCTGTCTGGCACATGTTTATCCCATCATTCTTCAAGGGGTCAGAACAGTATCTGTGGCTTTCCTCTGCTTTCCAAATGAGTGGGGATTTGAACTGGGGTCTTCTGGATTCTTCGACTACTACTGTCTCCACTTGATTGCTACCCCATCACTTGCACACACAAAAAGTCATACATGTGTGGGTGGGGGTGATGCAGTTTATATTCTAAATCCACTTAAGGACTGGGAGGATCTTTCTTTCAGTAATCCAAGCCTTATTGCGATCTCTGGTGCATAAACTTAGGACTCTCAAGAAATCTTGTCTCCTGTTTTTCCCTGTGCAAATATCTGACAATATGATGCAGAGGCATGCTCTTGTTCTCGCTTCTGTTGACAAACCTCCAGTGCCAGGCGGCTGTGGTTTATCATCACCAGCAACTCTCTCTGGGATTATAGTTTTATATTATAGTGTCTGGTTCTACTTTCTTCATTTGAATTGGGTAGCAGGAGCCTGATTATCGTGTGTTTTGTTTTCTTGGTGTTTCCCAGGGAGCTTGTAATAATGCTGATTTTTTGTTAACATGAACTTTCACCCCCCCCCCCCCCCCTTTCAGAAACTAGGAGATGAGAAAAGGTAATATACATTTAGTGTGTACACACACACGGCCTAGCTGGTTTTTCTGCTGGTGAAAATGGAAGGCTTATGGTAGGGATGAAAGGACCTGCATGACAAAAAAAAAGCCACACGAGGCTAGAGATAGAGCAAAAAAGCTGGCTGGGTCCAGATCCTAAATCAGATGCACGGATTTAATAATTGGTATATCCTTGGTATATCTTTTTATATGTGGGATACAACAGTTCTGTGTAATGTGCAGGGTTGATGCAGGGTGACCGTGACTCTTGCCTACCTTTTCTCTCTCTCTCTCTCTCTCTCTCTCTCTCTCTCTCTCTCCTGGTATATGTGGGAGCATTTATTTCACTTCTTAATTTATTGCAGTTGTCCTATTCTTCCTCTAAGGAGCTCAGAGTGATATACATGGTGGTTTATCTCATTTTATCCTCCCAACAATTCTGTGAAATAGGTTAGCCTGAAAGAGAGGCAAGAGACTGATCGCCTCAAGGTCACCCCACAAGTTCCATGGACGACTGGATTTCCCCCTTCTGCTGTTGTTCCAGAATTTTTCTGTGCACTGCGTCCCACTTCTCAAAAATTTCTGGGATCAGATCGCTTGCAGTTTGCTGTATCTTTCTATTCCTTGAGACTGTTAGCACTTCTCTTCTCATGCTGTTGGTGCAAATGAGTATGATGAGAGTTGCCAGCCTCCAGGTGGGGCCTGGAGATATCAGGGTATTGCGATTGATCAGTTTCCCCTGGAGAAAATCGCAGCTTTGGCAAAGGGACTTTATGGCACTATATCCAGCCAAGGCCCTTCTCCCCCATCTGGGACCTGGCAACCATATTGAAATCACTGCAAAAAATGTCTTGTGATGCATCAATAACTGTGGTGGTTTATTTATGCCTATGTGTAGTCCTGTGTACTAGTAAAATGCCACCCGAGAAGAATCTTCATACTTCTGCACTATGCCATCATATTGAAGTTGCCTTTTTGCTATTTTTTAATTATTGGGCATTCACAATGGGTACCAAGAAGGTAACAAAAATAAAAGTAGTGGCAAACTGCCCATGTAGTGTTTAGTACAAAAAAAAGGGAATAACAGAACAGTAGACAATTTCCCTTTCATCAGTTACACTTTTGATACTAGTCAATTCACAACTCCAAAAGCCAGGGGGAAATTCAGAGGTTGGACATATCCATGAGTGATCAGGTAGTCGAGGCCCAGTGACTGATCAGGTAGCTGAGGCTCAGATCCAAGTCTAGTATTCTCTGTAGCGTTTTTGCCCAACACAAATGTTTCTCCTACTGAGGTCGTTTTTTAAAAAAAGAATAAGAGGATTTTGAATGTATACCTTGCATTTTTCTTCTGTAAAGAGACTCAAGGTGGCTTACAAACTCCTTGTCCCAAACTCTCCTCAAAACAGATACCTTGTGTGGTAGGTGGGTCTGAGAGAGTTCTGAGAGAACTGTGACTAGTCCAGTGTGCGAGATTCATGTGTGCGAGCAGGGAAACAAATTTAGTTCACCAGAGAAAAATCTGTAGCTGCCTGAACAAATTGTTAACAAATAAGATTTTGATATTTTATAGGTAGCTTTGAATATATTAAAAATGTTATAATTAAAATGCATGAGGAAGTATTTTGCATTTCATTTTCCAGTCTCAACACATTTTTGTTTTTGTTTCTGGTATTTCTGTATGTGCCACGTGTTGCTCTTCATTTTGGTATACCAGGTAAAACCCATAGCATATCCAGCTATATGATGTCAGGTAACATTGTGGGGAACTGCTATCCTTTTGGGGGGCTGTGTCGTTTCCGGGCTGTATGGCCGTGTTCTAGCAGCATTCTCTCTTGACGTTTTGCCTGCATCTGTGGATGGCATCTTCAGAGATGCCAGCCACAGATGCAGGCGAAACGTCAGGAGAGAATGCTGGCTACAACCCATGACAGGCTGTTTTAATCTAATGATTCCCGATACATACAATACATTGCTATCCTTTTGTGAAGGTTTAAGAATTGGATCCTATGACTTCTTTCCACTATGTGGGATATGATGGTATTATTCTGCTAAATCTTCGTTCAACACAGAAAGATTTCTTTCAACATAAAAAGGATTTCACTGAAGTCTTTCTTTGTAGACTTTGGGTTTTTTTTCCCTGTTGGACAAAGACCTGGTAGATTTGTGTCATAGAACCAACTTAGTGGGAAGGTGGCATGAGATCCAATCCTGATTTCTTCTGTCCATAAAATTTCAAACTGAGCATGCCTCCTATTGATGCATGATGCTGATAAGATGTGGGCATTTCCCCTCACTGCCATCCTTGCAAGGTAGGCTAGCACACTGGTGAACTATTCACAGAGCTAAGAAACACACTGAGGTTAGCAGTTTCCAGCAGGCAGACTTTAACAGCAAGCAGTTTACAGCACTCTTACATACTTCTCATTCCTCTCCCTACTTTCCTCCCTCCCTGACTTCCTCCCCTGTGTCCTTTTATCCCTCCCCAAAGGGTTCCCACCCACCCCTTGGGGCTCTCTGTTCCAGATTATTAGTGGTTGGCAGGCTGTCTGTTGAGCCCTGCCGACTCACGATTGCTCCCCCCCCCCCCCCCCCGGGCTCTGCACCCTCCTCCATAATTGCAGCCTGGCTTAGGCTGTGCCAGCCCCATCCCACTCTGTGGAAATGCTCTGTTGATTGCAGCTGGGTTGGGGCTGTAGCAGCCCCACCCTTCTCAGCTGAACAGCTTCTGAACCTTCTGCCCAGGTAGTCCAGCCAGTTCTCTGCAGTTTCTCCTGGCTTCTCACTTCCAGGAGATTCCTTTGTTTGCTGGTAAGAAGGGTTGCCAGTCCCTGGGCAACTGTCTGGGCAAGGGAGTGGGGTGGGGAAGACTGCAGAGTGATGGCAGCCCCATCCTCGGACATGAGTTTTCAAAAGCTTGCCTGTTTTATACTCCACACTGGCAGCTAATCCAGAAAACATATTGGAGAGATGACAAGATATGGCTGGCTGCGGTGGCCACAAGGCTGTGATAGGTTCAACTTGGTGATCACAGATTAGAGAGGCCTGGAAGAGACTGAATTGTTGATGGGCCACTGTGATGATTTGGTGTAAGGCAGTGTAAGGAATTTGGGTTTTTTCCCCCCTGCTTTTGCACTTTGTATGAAAGGTTTAGTTCATTCTACTGGCCATTCCACAGTGGTGTGGTTTTGTGACGGAAATCCAGGCCAGTCCAATCTCATCAGTTTTCAGAAGCTTAAGAAGACTCGGCGATGGTTAATACTTGGGTGGGAGACAGTCAAGGAAGTCCAGAATTGCTATGCAGAGGCAGGCAATGGCAAGCCACCTCTTAGCATCTCTTGCCTCAAAGCCCCTATCGGATCACTATAAAGCCATTTGCAGATCGATGGCATTTCACACACAGAAATCTCTATCTACAATTCAAGGTTCTGTTTAAAGACAGGGTTGCTATGTCTGCATTAAGAAATTACTTGCATTTTGGCTCTGAATCCCTACTCTGAAACGTCTGCCATGATTCCCATAGCAGATCTGCAATTGTTGCTGAGGCAGTTCATTTCTAAAAAGGTCTGGATATTTTTGGTGGGTATATATTACTCCAAATATAATATACAGCCAAATGGGGATGAATCCACGACAGATATGCTAGCATGAACTCTGTCAGCACCGCTCTGCCACTTAAACGCCGATTAATGCAGCACTTCACATCGATAAATGGCTGCCAACTTTAGTTCAATATTTTAAACTCACATTTCACACAATGATGGATTTTAAAAGTCTATGCAGCCTATTCACCACTGAATTTGTAACACAATGTATAAGTGGGTGTTCCACAATGAAAAGGATACAGATAAGACAGAGCTACATAAATTAGAAATTAGAGTAAAAATGATGGTTTTAACTGTAAATATTTACTTGGGTGAGAGAGGGCTGTTACGGCCTTAACAGGAGTAAGGGTTTTATTAAAGGGATTCTCCACCAGCTGCTAAAAAGTGTAACAGCACACATATAGTTTTTAAAAGTAGATCAATGGGAGATAGACACTCACGTTAACTTGGCAGTGAGAGATTTAGGAGATCTTTTAGAGCTATATCTACGAGAAGGGGAAGGGAATTCTAGCAATGGATATTCCACAGAGAAGCAAGAGTCCAAATTGAGTTTAAATGTTTATATAAATTTGGAACTTAAAAATACACACACAGCAAGACACAAGAGCACACACATACGATTTCAAGAGTTCCTGAGATACAAAAAAAGGTTTTAAAAGATAGATTGGATGATAGAAATGGAGGGTTGTTGGGTAATACATTACCTACTCGATTCTTGCAGGAGGGTAGAGAGTAGAAGGCAAGGGATTCCCATGCCAGCACAGGAATAACCAATGAAGAGGAGACAGAATCCATGTCTCAACACCACAGCAAGAGAACATGTGGCAAATGAGCAAAGAATATTCTTTACTGGAATTAAGCTGAACCTAACTATACCCTTTTGCCCAGGAAGAGGCGGGAGCTAGTGAGTTTTCCTTTTTTTTTCTAAATTCTCTGGAATTTCCCATGCTGGGCTTGGGGGGTGCTGAGGTCATTAGTCAGCTGGTCTACTGCTAAACCCGGGACAATGGGAGTCAATTGGTCCTAGATTAAGTCAGGAAGCACAGAATGGCTTTATGCAAAGTAACTCTGATTTTGGGCTGAGACATTAGACCGGGGAAAGGTGGGTGCTTTAGGAAAATTCATAACAATGGGAAGAGGAGATGCAGAGAAGCAACCATCTGTTGATGACTTGGTTTCCAGAAGAGATAGGGAAATGACAGTATCTGATCCGTATTCTTTGTTAACAGTATCTTTGCAAGGTGAGGTAATCAAGCATTCTAGTGACTCAAATGAGGCCTCCAAGTTATGCTGGAGTAACTCATGATCTTAGCTTTTGTTAAAGTAGTTTTGACCTTTGGACATGCTGCTACCTACAACCCATAGGAGTGCTTTTGGCAACTAGCTTTTGCCAATATGATTTTAAAGCAGAAATATATATAAATAATATTCTTGGGGTCCTTTGGGTCGTTACAGGGCTGTGCAGTTGGTTCCATATACTATGCAGCTCCCCCTATGTAAATTATTCCTGAAAAAAGATGTTACTGCTAGAAGCAAATTACCGCCAAACAGAAGCAAAATTAGGAGACCTTGTCAAGGAAGGAAAGCTACTTTTTCATATGGAAATTGGAAAGAGGGGGCATGCTTTGAACAAAATCTGCCATTCTTGTTAGTTGGTAAAATTGCTGTAGGTTTCGCAGGTTAGCCTGTACTTTCCTAGGAAGTAGCTTTAAAGGTGATGACAGTTATGAATATGTTTTCCTTGCTAGGGAGGAGAGACACCTGTCACATCAACTAGATTTGATTGAGAAGGTGGCATTCTGAGCAGGTTGTAGGGAACAGACAAACCCTTCCGCCATTATAAAGCAATCCACTGTCACTCCTACCTATTGCTGATGTCACAATTGTCGCTGTTTTATTGTCTAAGATTTGCATTTTTTAAAAAAAATACAAGTTTGGTAAAAAGAGAATTCTTATGCATAAGGCAAAGGAAATGGGGAAAAGGCAAAAGAAGCATTGCTGGGTATTGTCCAGAAATTGAAATATGCATGAGCACTCAGTGCAGTACCTTCGAGACATCAATATGGACTTGATCATTGAGAACTTGGGCAGGTACCAAGGCTAGCTCTTAGCTCATGATAGCCGATTGTGGTGGCAAATGCACTTTAAAGATTAAGTGCAGGCTAAATAGGAAAGGTGATGAGTGCCAGCCTGTGGCACAGGGCAGTTGTGGCTGACTCTCCAGTGGTCTCACATCTACAGCAGCTGATAAAGGTATTTCCTTCTTAGATGCGGGCTAGCCGATTCCTTGTTTGACACAAAACCACTTGCTCTTTGTTCCGCCCTTCAGAAGCTCCATCTATTACTTACTAATGCATTTCATCTGCTCTTGGCTGAGTTCTGCCAGACGGACGTCGTTCTGATTAGCTTTCCTTGCCAGCCGTAGTTCTCATATGAGAAAGCAGACAGAACTATCTGTGCTTTTACAGCCAGGAAGCAGTTTTGCTCTTGATAATCTTAGATGAAAGATGAAAAGGAGGAGTCTCTTTTTGAGGAACCTCCACATGTGCAAAAGCATCTTTGCAGAAGAGCAATAGATGGTGGATGGGTTGTCTGTGGAGAATCATCTGGTGTTGGGCAGGGCCCTCTGTCCATGGGCAGGACCATAAACCCTTTACGGATTATGTTATGTAGTCTGGATTATGGCACTGCACAAACTGAGAGCAACTGCACTGAAGACATACAGACTTTCAGTGCAATCCAAAGGGAGGAAAGGGCTGTGCAATTAGCACAACACCACTAGCATAGACGCCACTCCATGTAGCATAAGTAGCATCTACATCAGGGATGGAGGCACTTATACTGGCACCAGGGAGCCATGTAACTATGTGTCATTTGGACTCGAATGTTGCTGCTATGCTAGTGTGTCCTCTGGTGCAGGAAACTGTACCAGCACTGATGGGGGTGTTCCCAGGGATGGAGCCAACTATAGTCAGTTTCCTGAAGGCTTTCAGTCTGGGAACACCTCCTTTGGCTGTGGTGTACATAAACCACCAAAAAGGTGGGATTGCATAGGGTGGTTTACTATTGAGCTGGGGAAAGTTTACTTTCTTTTTCCATCACAGGAAAATGGCATCACCACAGATAGAATGGCTGCATTCAATCCTTGAGGAGAGTGGGCCATCAAAGGTGTGCAGGGATCATGGTGTTCCTTTCTCTTCAGTGTGGAAGTTCAAACATTCTGCTGTTTTCCCCGTCACCTTGACTGGCTGGCAACAAATGGTGGTTAACACTTTTGGTTACTAACCAGCATTAAACTGAAGCTCGTAATTCTATCTTTGTAGCCAAGAACACAAACTGTAGTCTTGAAGCATCATGAGAATCTGAGGAGTTTGGAGCATGTTTTTCATGGGCAAGGTTAATTTGTGAGATGTGAATTTAGCTGGGTATTCAGTGCAACCTCAGGACAGTCCTGTTGGTGAACAGAGTACCTTTCATACCATTCCTACTTCCCAGAACTCAAAAGCAACATGCATAAAGTTCTGAGGAATCATACCTTTATCAGACAGAGGTTTGCTTAGGTTGGTCTGTTTCCCTGCCAGTCATACCCTGGGATCTGAGGGAACTTCATCATTTCCATATTAGGTTGAAGTTCCTACTGTTGCCAGTGGATTGCACATGTTCAAAGAGCAATAGCTTTGGCTGGATATTCAACTGGATTGTGCTGGAAGCCTTGTGATTCTAATTTTTCCCAGTCCATAAAGCTTTCTGTTCAGGAAATCCATTTGTAGAAGCTTTGCATGGCTGTTCCCCCACCCCCACCCCCGGTGTACTAATGTTGATGGTACAGACTGTCCTGACCTGATTCACTGTCTAAGTATTTGCCCACACTTAGCCTTTCTCCCCTTATCCCCTTTACAAAATCCATCTTCTGGTTGCTGAAATTTTTGCAATGCAACTCTTTTTAATGAGCTGATGTGTCTCCTTTTTATTTTCCAGTTCTCCTTGGCATTTGGTTAGACAACTCCTTAGCCATTCTGGAGATGGACTTGCTTTCCGGGACTTACCTCTTGGCAGTCTTGTTAGCCTGCATCGTGTTTCAGTCTGGTGCACAGGAGAAGAATTACACAGTACGGGAAGAGCTGCCAGAAAATGTCCTAATTGGCAATTTGCTTAAGGACCTCAACCTGACCCTGGACCCTGATGTGCCCCTCTCTTCGCCTCTTCAGTTCAAGCTTGTGTATAAGACTGGGGACATCCCGCTGGTCCGCGTGGAGGAGAATACCGGAGAAATATTCACCACTGCCAGCCGCATTGATCGAGAAAAGCTTTGCTCTGGCATTTTAAGTGAGAATCGGTGTTTTTATGAGGTAGAAGTTGCTGTCCTGCCTGATGAAGTCTTCAGGCTGGTCAAGATCAGGTTCCTGATTGAGGATATAAATGACAATGCTCCACTTTTCCCATCCACGGTCATTAATATCTCCATCCCCGAGAACACAGCCGTCAATTCCCGTTACTCTGTCCCATCGGCAATTGATCCTGACATTGGAGTGAATGGCATTCAGCACTATGAACTCCTTAAGGTGAATGGTTCTCTCTTTTCAAAGGTTTTGCTGTGGCCTATGTTTCTTTGTGTCTCTCTTTAAAGTTTTTTTTTAAATAATGCAATTTACAGCATTGCTTATATATGCAATATATTATGCAATAAACAAAGGGAAGCGTTGGGAGTTAAAAAGTGGTGAGTGAAAATAAAAGATGGGGGAACTTAGAGAAAATAGTACATGGGTGTGAGGGAGAAGGCCAGTGATGAAGGCCATGAAGCAAAAATGATGAAGGCCATGAAGCAAAAAACATCTCTCATGTGTCTTAAAAATGTAATGTAATGTCCAATGTGCATCCCCCCCTTGCTTTTCTAGCAGTTCTGTATCTGAGACACCCAGAATGGTAGACCCATTTCTGATTGTCGGCTGCACCAAAGGAAAGGTTCATTTGCAGGTGGGCACATGAGCATTCTGCTGTTCATACGTAAGCAGCATGGTCTAGTGGTTAATCTGGAGAACCAGGTTTGATTCCCCACTCCTCCACATGAGGCCAGCTGGGTGACCTCAGAACTCTGTCAGCCTCCCCCCCCCCCCCGCACCTGACAAGGTGCCTGTTGTATGTGTGTGTGTGTGGGGGGGGGGAAATGGTGATTGTAAGCCATTGTAGAGAAAAGTGATGTACATAAAAAAACTAACTCTTCTTCTACATCTGAGACGTATACAGTATGGGAGGGAGAAAAGCATTCAAGACTCCCCTTCCTACCGTCATCATTCATCCTGCAACTTGAATTCCAATTACGCTGCATTTCAAGATGCAGCTCTCCCTTTCTGTGTATGGGGGGGAGGGGGGGATTATGATCCTATAATTTTGAAGTGTAGTCAGCTCAACCAATATGGGCAGTGTTTCCTTTCATCACTAGTTAGTCTACATATGCCGAGCCGTTGGACCTGTAAGAGCTGTGCGCTCAGACAGTTTTCAGACTGTGCAGCAATTTTGTATTTGTCTGTCAAGGAGAAGCCAGATGTAGAAATCTACTTAGTGAATGTGACCAGCAGCCCTGGCAGCGAAGCATATGAAAGCGAACATGGGAGCCCCGTGGAATAGAGATATGCACTGAAGCAAATTAACATTCTCGGAGAAGCAAAGAGGAGGCCCTCTGTCTGACTGGCTCGATCAGTCTGCTTTGGTAATGTTTGGGTAGGTTAATAATAAAGGGAAATGAAAAGTTATTCACACACAAAAAAGGCAACTGTAACGATGAACGTTGTCTAGAAACAGGCAGAGCATTTGACATTACAAATAAGAAAGCTTGCCCGTCTTGGGGCGAGTGGGGACAATCAGTTTCTTTCTTTTTTTCTTGATGAGGAGTCTCTGAAATGCAACAAATGGATTAATGGGAAGGGAAGGAATATGTTATCACCATGGAGAGGAAAGGAAACCAGTTAAGAAGGGCAAGAAGTAATTCTGCTTTTTTTGACTTTTGTACCCAGAAATCTTATGTGCAGGTTATTAATTATGTATTAGATCTGCTGATAGAATCTACTGCCATGTTATCTTATTTATGTATCTATTTAAAACATTTCTGTGCTGCCTTTTCATCCCAATTCAGGGTCCCCAAGATGGTGACCATTAAAACATTGAAACTAAATATCAAAACATATCTGACATTTAAAAATATTTAAAATAAACATATATATTTTATTTATTGAAAATATTTATTAGCTGCCTTCCTTATATATGGACCTCTTACGTTGTAGAAAAAATACAATAAAATATATAAAGTCCATATAAACATTTTTAAAAATTGCAGTTTAGGATAACTAATACATTAATCAAATGTTTTCCTAAACAAAATCATCCTCAGCTACCTCTTGAAGATCAGAAGTGAAAAGGCCAAGTACACCTCCCTGGTGGTGAGGTTGTTTCATAATTGTGGGGCTGCCACTAAAAAGGCCCTCTCTTGTGTACCCAGCAAACAGGTCTTTTTGATTGATGGGACAGTGAAGAGGGCCTCTTCCTGTGATGTTTCCCACGATGACTCAGAATCAGTTCTAAAGTTTATTTCATGTTCCCAGTCCATAAAGCTTTCTGTTCAGGAAATCCATTTGTAGAAACTTTGCATGGCTGTTTTTTTCCCCATGTACAAATGTTGATGGTATAGACCAGGGGTAGGGAACCTGTGGCTGTCCAGATGTTCAGGAACTACAATTCCCATCAGCCCCTACCAGCATGGCCAATTGGCCATGCTGACAGAGGCTGATGGGAATTGTAGTTCCTGAACATCTGGACAGCCGCAGGTTCCCTACCCTTGGTATAGACTGTCCTCACCTAGTTCACTGTGTATAGTGTTCTGACCACGGTGTGTGTGTGTGTGTGTGTGTGTGATATCATATAACAAACAACTATAGGTGTGCAGCTGCACAAATTGGTGGGTGATTACCTGCCATTAGTGGCCAGCTGAACACTTACCTCAGAAGGTGATAGCTGTTGGAATATAATGGAGGAGGAGAGAATGATGGTATATGGTTCTTTGTGTCTCCATTGGGAAGAAAAATGGAATATAAATAAAGGTCGAAGGGATTCTTATTCATTCTAAGGGGAATAAAAAAGGAAGTGGGGCATCCATCTCTTTCTGTAATTAACACGTTTCTACAACTGCTGGCACCAAAGCTAGGCTATACATCAGAGAAAGTTTTATTTTGATGAAGGAAGCATTTTCCCTCCTTTTTTTTGCATGTACAGACCTGCTTCCTTCATTGAAGTGAATGGAATAACTAGCATATGATGCCATTCTGGACATGCCCACACATGATTTTGACTTCAGGTGATTTTTTGTTTGGGTTGTTGTTTTTGAGGAGCAGTTCTTCCTAAACACTGTAATTTGTCAACTTATTCTTGAACCATTTTTTTAAAGTTCACTTCCAGATTTTAACTCTGAGAATCTTTTCCCCCTCACATTGCTAGCTGGATACTAGTTAGTTACAATAGACAGTGATGATCAGATAGCTTTTTTAAAATATCCCTTTATAGAGATGTAAGACTAGTACTTTATAAAATCTCCAATGCCAGTCACGATGAAGGAGCACACCCATAGCCCTGTGGGCAAGCAGAATATAGGTCTTTTAATATAGAAAAGGTAATAATGGGGAGAGCTTTATAAAGCATTGTTGTAAAGAAATCCCTTGGCAAAAGCAGTGTTGACAGAGTGACGTTTCTTCATCCAGAGGTCACTGTGATGGTTCCAATATTTTTTGAGAAAATGGTTAATATGTGAAGTTTGCAAATAAGTGGCATGAATTTTATTTTATTTATTCCCTCTAGAGTTTTACAGGAAAATGCATCATTTAAAAATTGGTTTATTCAAAAGGATAGATACTTTGGCATCATTGGGTAAAAATGTAATTTATCTGAACTGCATTTGATAAGGCAGGGTGGTCTCCCCGTTCTGCAGCTGCCCAAGACAGATTTATCCGGTACCAGCTGAAGGTACAAGAGGTCCTTTTTCACAAAGGAAATTCTATTCAGGAGAAAGTTGAGCCATTTAATAACTGAGGATGAGATGACATTAATGAGAATTCTGAAATAGCTGAGCTGCTAGATTGTTCTTTTTTTTTAAAAAAAGTTCTGACCTTTTAACAAGCAAAATAAAATATACAATGTGGGTATGTTAGAAGACGTGGAAGATGTTACCAACAGATGCAGAAGGGAAATTGGGCAAGAAGGTGTCTGTTGTGAGGATGGGAAGGGAAGGAGCTTTTAAGCTACTTTGAGACTCCTCAAGGTAGAGAAAACAGGGTATAAATCTCTTTGAACCAACACCAAATCTGACTGTGAAGATTCTGTCTTTGCTTATGGTGAATATGTTTAAGCTTGGACAGGATGCATGGATTGGAGATCAGTGGACTATATCTTGTTCCTCTGAGTCTGGATACTATGAAGTTTAGTCGGATTTAGGAGCAGAATATATCCTAAAAATGAACAACAACCACCTTCTTTCCCCAAAACCTCAACTGTGATCCAAAATTCACTGAAGCAGTGTTTTATTATCATTGCTTGTATCAGCACTATGGAAGCTCCTTACAAGTGCCTAGCCAGCACATCTAGAACTGTATGCCTCGCCTCCCGCAGCAGACTTGGTTGCCTTGCCAATACTTAACAAATGATGAACTTTTCAACTCATTAGCATCTCTGGAGCATTTTGCAACCAGTTTTTGTTTACAGACCTTCCTACATACTTTATCAAAACATTTTTCAGAATAAGTGTAACAGTACTTGCTGCCAAATGCTCACGGCTGGTGTCTTGAGATGGCAAACAGTTTAAGATGGGGCATGGTCATTTTGCAAGCCAACTGGAAATGTGCGTGCTCCCCAGCTTGTGTGGGCATGGCCTTAAACCGTCACATTGTCTTCCTACCCTGATCTCAGTGGCCGGAAATTGGGCCAGGTCACTGGATAGCCATTAACAGCCTATTTGGGATTTTGCTAGCAGAGTGTCAATAGGCACTGTTGCCTGCCTCCTTTATTCACACAGCATTTGCACATGTGCCCATGCCAGTCTTAGATTATCAGGCTGTAACTATAGGAAACGATCAAGGCATTTGGCAACATGTGCCCACTGGGAAACAAACTTCATTTGTGGTAAGAGAGAGAGGGAAAGCATGATTAGAGAATCGAGGCACACAAGTACAAAGCAATTTGCAAATAGTTCCAAAATAAACAACAATGCAGATTTAACTAGATCGTCTTTGAACTCATGTCAGCTCATTTGAACTGGGAAAACCACTGTGTCAGTCTGTGAGAGAAGAGAAGGAAAAATTTGGATTTACACCTCACTTTTCTCTCCTGTCAGGGAAACTCCTTTCCTTCCTCTTTCCACAAAAGACAACTTGGGAGGTAGGAGGGGCTAAGAGAGTTCTGAATGAACTGTGATCAACCCAAGGTCACCCAGCAGACTTCATATGGAAGAGCAGGTAATTCTGCAGGGCCTGTAAGACTGAATTGTTTCTTCAGGCCTCTGGTTGAGGACAGCAACAGTTTCCATCCTGCTGGCCCCCTCTTCCTTTTTTCTAGAACTGTGACTAGCTCCAGGTCACCCAGCAAACTTCATGTAGGAGCGGGGAAACAAATCCAGCTAACCAGATAAGAGTCGGCCGCTCATGTGGAGGAGTGGGGAATCAAACCCAGTTCTCTAGATTAGAGTCTACTGCTGTTAACCACTACACGTGCTGGTATAGTGGTTAAGAGCAAGTGGACTCTAACCTGGAGAACTGAGTTTGATTCCCCACTCCTCCACATGAGCGGCAGTCTCTAATCTGGAGAACTGCATTTGATTCCCCTTTCATCCACATGAAGCCTGCTGGGGTAACCTTGTGCTAGTCACAGTTCTCTCAGAACTCTCTTAGTCCCACCTACGTGAAAATATATCTGTTCTGGGAGGAGAGGGGAAGGTGATTGCAAGCCGCTTTGAGGCTCCTTAAAGGTTGAGAAAAGTGGGTTATGAAAAATCACCTCTCTCTCTCCCCTGTCCCTCCCACCACTTCTTTGGAATGGACAGGTGCAACCTGGAAACGAGGCATCTATTTATTTATATTTTGCACTCCTTAGTCTAGCTCCCAAGGCTGCTACCAATCAGAGATTAAAAACAACAATCCCAATTACATTGGAATCAATAATTAAAGAGCTGTGAGTCCAGCCATAAAACATGGGAGCCCAGTATAAAATCAATTACTCAGAGTAACTTAAAAGCCAGCAGCGTTCTCTTGAAACAAGCTGAATGCCAAAACACAGCAGATTCCCGCCCTAACAAAATCTGCCCAAATCCTGAGAAAACAAAAAGTGTTTTCACCTGGCGCCTAAAGCCCAACTGGTTTAGAGCCAGACAAATCACGCCAGGATCAATGGTCAGTGTGGGGTTGCAAGAGAAGGCCCTACATTTGAAATCCATCTACCTTTTCTTCCACCTTCCAGCTGAATATAGAAAAGAGCTTCTTTTAACCGACAGCCATGTAGGCATAGACAACATATGCAGACATAGAGGAACTTTCAAGTATTCTGGCTCCACAGGATTTTAAAGGATCTATGGCACTTTTGAATTTCACTTTCAAAGAAATCAGCAGTCAGTGCATATTTTTTCTAGGCTGGAATAATATGTTCTGCATGCTTTAGCCAGCAAATCGTCCCTGTGTTCTAGGACTAGATGAAACACCTGAAGAATCTTCAAAGCTAGCCCTCTATGGAATGTCTTGCGGTAACTTAACCAGAGGAGGGAAGGTGACATGGTTTAGCCCCATCTTGTCAGACTTTGGAAGCTAAGCAGGGTCAGTACTTACAAGGGAGACCACCAAGGAAAGCTTTGTAAAGGAAGACAATGACCAACCACATTGGCTCATTTTGTGCCTTGAAAGCCCCTTGCGTGGGGTCCCCATTAGTCAGTTGCAGCTTGACAGCTCTTCACACAGACACAGTATAACCAGGATGTAATCAGTGGATGGATCACTATGGCTTCTGCGGGCAATATGGCATACTAGAAACATTAAAATAGCATTGTGACTTGGAGGGAAAAACAATGGCGTACCTCTCCACCAGAAAGAGTTTCCTTCATTTCTGAAATCTGTGAAACCAGAAGGGTTTGCGATCTAAAATTATTTTCCTGGCTTTCTGTCATACTTTTGCACATGCAGAATAATGCACTTTCAATTCACTTTCACAATTGTTTTCAAATGGATTTTGCTATTTCGCACAGCAAAATCCAGCTGCAAAGTGCATTGAAAGTGGATTGGAAGTGCATTATTCTGCATGTGCGAAAGTGCCCATGAATGATCAGAATTTTTAGGGTTTTGTAACTACGATGTAATGATAGATGCTGGTTTAAGTGGCGTATTCACAAATAGCAGCCATTATAGCTAAATAGAATCTTTTACTGTATTTCTGGAATCACTTTCATCCCCCACATGAATGTCCAGTGTTCACTATCTTGGTGATGCTGCAAAGAAAAAGAGGAACTAGATGGACTTTAGTCTGATCTGGCAAGATAGTTGCTTAATTTGTTCTTAACTCAGGAAAGATGTTCTTGATGCAGGAACCCAAGGTAGTATGACTTGGGCACTTTCCCCTTATCTAAATATCAGACTTGGGCTCAGTTCTCTTTTAAAAACCTCTCTTCTTTAGCAAAGACTTTTATGTACAATCCCTTATCTCCTTGCATGTGTTTCTTCCTCTTCGTTGGCCTCCCTGATACTCATCCTCCATTTCTGAATGCTGCTTTCCTACTTAGCCATACAGTCTTCCAGTCAGAATCAACTCTTTTCAGAGCAAGCCCTGAAAAAGTGCACATCCTGGAATCCTCCCTGTGTTTCCCTTTTTCAAGTCACAAGCCCTTATCCTTGAGAATACATCAGAAATGCACAGTACTATATCGGCTGGGTGGATTTCTAGTAGCTGGGAGATGTTGTGTCAGCAGCCTACATGGCTCCTTGCTGCTCCCCATGATTAGTGGAAACAATAAAGGGTGCAAACTAAGTAAGTACATTTGCTTGACGTGCACAATTAATGTAGGTTGCAGAGTTCAACCTTCTAGTGGGTTAGAATGTGTGCTGCGTTCATTCAGAATGCTTTTTAAAAGGGAAAAATACATTAAACGTAGAATAAACATTACCCTTCCTTTAACTTCTAGGAAGAATATTTTGGGACAGACAGATAAACACAACCAGTTGTTTTTGTCGTGCCTCTCTAATTCAATCAGCAATATGATTCCCCACAGGAATATGCAGTAGACTCAATATATTCATGGACAGGCATGTCATGCTGTGATATCAATTCCCCACAATGATTATAACAGCATTTTCTCTTAATTTGAAGGATCTGTGCATCAAATTTATAGCTCCACTTGCAACTTTGTGCAGTTTTCCATCTCCAGGATAATTTTTTTTCCAGTGATGCTTTGAGCTATTTTCTAAGTACAATGCTGGCCCAAAGAGCTGGAAATAAAAGTGGCACTTTGCTTATAAAAGGATTAATTTGATTGCCTATTATACATTTAATATATTTATATATCTATATCTATATTGATTTATTGTTGGTGGTGGAACGTTTCTTGGCAGCAAGGCACCTTCCACTGTCAAAAACAAAATCCCTTAAGCAGCAAAACTCCCAAGGGATTTCTTTCAGTTTTCATATTTCTGCAAAAAAAAAAAAAAATCAGTTGATTTTCTTTGTGTGTGTGTGTGTGTGTGTGTGTGTGTGTGTGTGTGTGTAGGTGTAAGTGTAGGGCGGAGAGGTTCCCTCCTGTGGGCGTGTGTATACTCCATCTTGCTAGACTTTTATGCCACAAACTATAGGGTTATAATCTGATATTAGAACTCTTCCAGAGCTCCATCTGGACATGTCATTTGAATTGTCACTTGGGCAAAAAGGAAGAGAAGCAAAAAATGACACTGATATAGCATGATGGAAAATTCTGTTGTAGTACTGAGACAAGTTGTATCTTAAGGCAAAAATGACAAATTAATAATGTTTTCACACTATTGCCTTGGTTTTCATTGACTTTCCATTCCCTTGCTGACCCAAAATGATGGTTCAGTGGTAGAGTATCTGCATACAAGAGGTTCCCGGTTCAATCCCTGGCATTTCCAGTTTTCAAGGAAAATCAAGAAATAAGTAATGTAAAAGATACCACAGAGCCAATACAAATTAGGGCAGACATTACTGACCAGGATGGACCAGCATCAGTCATGTAACAGGTGAAATTACCCTCTCATACAGGAAACATTCCTTTTAAAACAGACTAATGGGAATGAAGGGTCTCTTTAGCTTTGACTTGTATTGACCATTAATTCACACAGCTATGTTGAGATGGCTTGTCAATTCTCTGTCTTTATAGGTTACAATTTTTTGAAGAAAAGTCAAGAGTTTATTTAATCCAATGAAATTTATTTATTCCTGTGTTAAGTGAAAATGTTGTATCCCGGCAAAACGGCATTCATGTTTATTTTTTAAAGATTCTTATTTAAAATCAGTTCAGTTGTTCATAAAGTGAGTGCATATGGTAAAACTACAATGATATAAAAATGTATTTGCATATGTAAATGAAATCAGAATTGAAAACCTCTAGTCTGTCTGTCTGTCTGTCAGTCTGTCTGTCTGTCTGTCATCTCCAATCTTGATCCTCCTTGATCTGAGATTGCAAATGCCTTAGCAGACCAGGTGCTCTGGAGCAGCAGCAGCAGAAGGCCATTGCTTTCACATCCTGCATGTGAGCTCCCAAAGGCACCTGGTAGGCCACTGCGAGTAGCTGAGTGCTGGACTAGATGGACTCTGGTCTGTTCTTATATTAAATTTAAAACAAAATACAGTTTCTCGGATTCTCACCAAAGTGCTTTCAGAAAGATTAGGGATTCAGGGGGGTTTGGAATGTGACTATGTTGTATAGGCTCAGTTACATGAAACTCCCATGACCTTATCAAAACTTTTTAAAAGGTAATTGCTACTGCACAGAGTTTACTTTGAGTCTGCTTCTAGCTGTTTTGTTTCAGGTGTGGACATGATGGTCCACATCTGTAGAGAAGCAGATCATAAGACTGTTTGGAAATTTAGCTTAAAATAGCCATTTGGAGTAAGGGAGCTCAGTGTAATCTTACTGCAAATAGTAGGCATCTTGGCTGTAATCAAAAAAATGATGCTTGGGCCAGTGCCTTTTCATGAAGTTGCCTTCTAATGAGTCAGACCATTGGCCTGTCATGTAATTATTATCTACCGGTATCCTGATTGACAGTTTCTACTGTAGGTGGGGGACATCTTAGATGGGTGTCTTCTCCACCAATAGCAAGGAGGCAGGAAGTGATGACATAATTTTGCCGTGTCACTTCCGGTTAGTCATCTCAAGGCCATTTTCCGTCAGTATTTTTTCCTGCCTTGCAGGGAGTGGTAGTGTAGTGAGAGGCTACTGAATTCCCAACATGTGTATGTGCGTGTGTTGGAGTGCTTGGTGACTTAAACAGACCAACAGCCATTATTAGGCATCCCAACAATAGAGAGAACTCCAATCCAACTCAAAGAGCCGGACAAGAAGATCAGTTCCCGCCTTTTCTACTTAAGACACAGACGCGCCATGGCCTCGGGCTCCTTTACCCCGCTGCGACCGAACTTCGCCAAGTCGGCAGCTGAGGGAACGCGAGCGGCAAAAGGGGGGAAAAACACGCCCAAATCGCTCTCCCCGTCGAGAGCGCTCCAGCACAAGAAGCGGAAAGAGCAGCGGGGCGCGCGGAGGGACCTCCGGCGCCCAAAAAGGCCAAAAAGAAAACGCTGCTGGGGAGCTCGGCGCCTTCCAAGGGCGCGGCCACAAATGGCGGCTCCCAGACCAGTTCCTCCAACCCCGTCAGGGCTGCAGAGTGCTGGATCGATCCAATGGCGGTCCCGTCGGTGACGGACGCCCAACGACAGAATCAGGTACCGGGGCCCCGGGCAGACAACGGGGAGGGGAACGACGCAGCTGCGATGGAAGTTCCCGCGCATTCTCAGGCCGCTAATAGCGACGACCTGACGATGTGGCAACGGGCGCCCCCTGCTGTCTTGGCCCAGTTCCTTAGAGAACAGATTGAACAGGCACTAGACGCCAGAGAGCAGCGTGCAGCAGCTTCCAGACCCAATGAGAGCACTCCCAGAGCCATCACCAGCTCTGTAGGGGAGGCTGCCTTAACCCAATATAGGGATCCTCTTGCTCTCCAAGAGGAGGAAGAAGAGGAGGTAGAAGGGGAGGAAGAGGAAGAAGGATCTAGATTCTCAGATAATGAAGAACCGGTCATTGAAAAAAGTGACCCTTCACCTAAGTTCTTTAAACAAGAGGATAGTCAACTCCTCATCAATAAAACCATCTCTGCTCTGGACCTCCAGGACCAGGCAGACGCAGAGGAACCGCCTGCCCCAGACAACACTAACAATCCTTCCAAACCCATTAAAGGGTATCCCAAGGGGAATACTGACTACTTCCCACAGGACCTGGAAACACAAAAATTCTTCCCGGTTCCTGAATATTTTGTCAAACGCATTCAAAGAGAATGGCTCAACCCTACCAGCCGCAAGGGACTGCCACCAGCATATAAAAAAGTTTATCTACTGCCACAACAGTTTCATACCATGCTGAAAGTCCCCACTGTAGAAGCCCTGGTTGCAGTCCTACACTCAGGTGCTCTAGTTGCTAAAGAGGGCGAAAGCAATATTAAGGACCCCTTGGATAGGCGCTCAGAAGCCGCCTTGCGCAGATCTCATGACTGGTTAGCAGCAGCAATCAAGGCACTCACCCCAGCATCCACGGTGGCCAGGGCATCCATGGTCTGGACCAAGAGGAGTTTAGATATGATACCGGCAGAAAACACTGCCATTAGAGAAGGCATAGAACGGGTACTAATCGCTAATGCATTTATAGCAGACGCCACCCTGGATGCCATTGCTATGGTAGCCAGAACCATAGCCTCTAATATGGTGGCCAGACGTAATACATGGCTACGCCCTTGGCAGGCAGATACTAAATCGAAAAATGCGGTGGCGGCCTATTCCTATTATGGAGAACAGGTGTTCGGGAAGGATCTAGAACAGGTTCTAATACAAACCAAGGACCAGAAAAAGGCTATGCCAAAATCAGTTAGACAGGACAAACCGACAGGCTCCCAGGGAGCCGCACGTAACACCTTCAGAACACAGAAAAGTCTGCTTAGATTCAACCGAGATGTCAATCGTAACACGTGGCAGAATCAAAACACCTTTCGCAATAAGAATTCCTTTCGTCCCTTCCAACGACAGGGCAAGAACTTTAAAAATGATAAATCCAAACAATGACTACCAGGAACATCTGGTGGGAGGGCGCCTTGCCAACTTCCAGCCAGCCTGGCAAGGCTCACACATAGATCAATGGACCAAACAGGTGATCAAATCGGGCTATGTAATAGAATTCCTGGCCTTTCCCAGGCCCACCTTCGTCCCCTCCCCACTCTCATCGAACACCAACAAGGCTCAAAGGGCCATTCAGGCTGTAATACACCTACTGCACATCCAAGCGGTGGAGCCGGTCCCTCCCCGGGAGAAATTCTCAGGGACATATTCGCACTTCTTTACAGTCCCCAAACGAAATGGGGACTGCAGAGCAGTGTTAAACCTCAGATACGTAAACAAATTCATTCGGTTACCCAAATTCAAAATGGAATCCCTCAGATCAATCACAGTAGCCCTGAGACACAAGGAATTCCTCACATCATTAGACCTGCAAGAAGCATACCTACATGTTCCCATACATGCAGCACACAAGAAATTCCTCAGGTTCACGGTAGGGGAAGCCCATTTCCAATTCAAAGCTCTCCCATTTGGACTAGCCACAGCCCCCAGAACCTTCTCCAAGATGCTACTAGGGCCCATCATACAACACAGAGAGGAGGGATTCACATACATCCCTACTTAGATGACCTGCTGGTAAGATCACAGACACGCCATGCGTCTGTCAAGGGGCTTACTAGACGTAGCAAAAGTGCAACAAACATTACACGAATATGGATTCCTCATAAACCTCCAAAAGAGCTCACTACTGCCAGCACAGAAAATTGAACACCTAGGGGCGATTATAAATACCAGAACAAACACTCTATCCATCCCAAGGGAAAAATGCACAAAATCCAGAAACAACAAAAATTCTGGCAACGCCCCGACCAAACCTCCTGCAACTAGCAAGCCTGCTAGGTCTGTTCATATTGGTCATAGATCTAAACCAATGGGCGCGACTCCACGCCAGACTGCTGCAGTTATTTCTAAGATGCTTTCAGCTAGACATCATCCTGAAAAGAGACAGGAAAATGTACCTCACACCGCAGGTCCGAGAAAGCCTAAAATGGTGGACCCGCCTAGACAATCTCAGACAGAGCAGATGCTACATGCACGAAAAAAGATTACAAATCTTCACAGACTCCAGCCTGTCGGGGTGGGGAGCCACCCTCAACCAGAACTATGTACAAGGGGCCTGGACAACACAGGAGGCATCTCTTCCCATCAACGTACTGGAGACGAGAGCGGTTTACCTGGCCCTTCAACATTTCCAGAAGGAAATCCATCTACAACATCTGATAATAAGAACGGACAACATCTCCACAAAGATGTATATAAACAACCAAGGTGGATCGAGATCCCCAAGGCTACACAAGGAAGCCCTGAAGGTGCTCAACTGGTCAGAACAACACCTATTGTCCATCGAAGCCCAGTATATTCAAGGAGCAAGAAACAACAAAGCAGATTGGTTAAGCAGACGACAGGTACAAGAGGGTGAATGGAAACTCAAACCTCAAATATTTCTGGAGATTTGCCAACAACTCGGACAACCCGAAGTGGATCTGTTCGCCACAGCACAAAACACCCAACTCCAGAAATTCATGTCCAGATATCACCATCACCAAGCGATAGAAGTGGACGCCATCACAGCCCCATGGCCCAGATCTCTACTATATGCATTCCCACCGTTCCCGCTGATCGCTCGACTACTACAAAAAATCAGGTCAGAAAGGGCCCAAGTCATACTGATCACACCAAGATGGCCCAGAAGGCCGTGGTACTCATCAATCATCGAAATGTCAACATGCCAACCTATAACTCTATCGGCACACCCGGACCTCCTGACGCAGGGCCCCATCAACCATCCGAACCCAGAATGGCTCAGGCTGACCGTTTGGCGTGTGAGCGGAGAAAACTAAAACAAAGAGGATACTCAGATAAGGTCACAAAAACTATCTTGGCCGTCAGAAAAAGGTCAACCATCAATATTTACAATGCCACGTGGAGAACCTTCGTCAAATGGGCGCAAATACGAGAAATTGACCTGGAAAATCCCTCTATAGGGAATATCTTAGACTTCCTCCAAAAGGGGTTTGACAGGGGTCTCTGCTGCGCGACACTAAAAAGACAGATTTTGGCCTTAACGACAGTATGCCAGTCCATCAATGGCACACCGATTGCCAACCACCCAGATGTTTCCAACTTCCTGAGGGGAGTGCAACTCTCACAACCTCCGGTCGCTCATCGGTTCCCATCCTGGTGCCTACATGCAGTATTGACGGCACTGACAAAACCTCCTTTCGAACCCATACAAAGCATTCCTCTGTGTTGGGTACGAATGAAGACCCTGTCCTCCTTGCAGTTACTTCAGCGCGCAGGGTCTCAGAACTTCGAGCACTATCAGTGAACGCAAAACTGTGCGTCTTTCACAAAGACAGAGTGGTCCTCCGTCTGGACCCAACCTTCATACCTAAAGTTTGCTCAAGGTTCCATCTTCAACAGGAAATTGTGGTCCCGAATTTCATACCTAACCCATCTCATCCCAAAGAAAAAGAATGGCATACATTGGATGTACGCAGGGCCCTCAAGGCCTTCATCATTAGGACCGAAGCAGTGCACAAAACAGAAACCCTCCTCATTAATGTTGGCCCACCTAATGTAGGCGCACTCATGTCTACAGCAGCTATAAGTACTACCTTAAAAGCTACAATCATCGAAGCATACAAAGCTGCTGCCCTCCCAGTTCCCCTGAGCATCACAGCGCACTCAATACGCAGTGCAGCAACCAACGCAGCACTCCGCAACCGAGCATCAGTGGAAGAAATATGCAAGGCGGCCACGTGGGCCTCCATATCGTCCTTTGTGCGCCCCTACAAAATAGACTCCTAGCACTCGGCGGAAATGGCCTTCGGACGCAGAGTGCTTGAACATATTATCGGGGACTTATAGAACCCTCCCTAATTGGGGACACTGCTTGGGGAGGCCCCATCTAAGATGTCCCCCACCTACAGTAGAAGGGTCCATTGAATACTTACTGTGAAGGGTCTTTCTACTGTAGGTAAGGGGGACATCTTGACCCTCCCTGGTTCTCATTAGTCCCCGATGGTGAAGTTCGGTGTTGAATGTTTGGTTGGGTTTACTCGGAGCCTCATATAGTTGTAAATAAGTTGTGTTAATTGTTTTCTATAAAGTTATTAGCCGGTCACTTCTATAACGGTTACATAGACTGCTAGGTCACGGAGGTACTGACGGAAAATGGCCTCGAGATGACTAACCGGAAGTGACACGGCAAAATTATTTCATCACTTCCTGCCTCCTTGCTATTGGTGGAGAAGACACCCATCTAAGATGTCCCCCTTACCTACAGTAGAAAGACCCTTCACAGTAAGTATTCAATGGACCCTTCTCTCCCCGATCCCAGACTGAGGTCTTTCACACTACCTGATCCTTTTGATTGAACATACTGGACACTGACCCTAGGACTATCTGCATGAAAAATAGATGCTCTATCACTGAACTACAGACATTCCTCTTTTTGTTGATTATGTACTGTGGCTTTAGGCAGAGAAGGATGTGATTAATTTAGCTGGCATCTATTTTTCTGTTGCAAACAGGTTACAACTGGCAGATGCAGTGCCAGTCGGAAATGAGGGTTGTCAGGTAAACACCCCAAGGTAGCAGCTTCATGTGGAGAGGTTATCTGCGCTAGCTTTTAGAAGTGTACTGGCTCGTGAGAATGTGGTGAGAATCCACCCCTAAGTCTGTGGAAGTCTCATTAGCAACCAGACTTTGTGGTAGGTATACTGATGGGGCTCTCTCTGTACACCTGTGAGACATTAGGATCATTCAGTCCACTGGTCTGAGTCTTGGAGCTGGAATGGAGTTGCCCATTCAAGGAGATCAGCTGGGGGATATTTCACAAGCTCTCACATAGTTAGATGGGATAAGGGCACAAACTGTGAGAGTTCAGTTCAGATTTATATTTATATTACCTGTTTCAGTTTAGATTTATCTCAATAAAATTGTGACCCATACACAATCCAGCTGCCTATGTTTCCATTCCAGGGTAGTGGGGAACAGTTACTGTCAAAGGAACAGTGGTGCCAATGGTGTGTTGTGTTCTTCCTTGCACACGTAGCTGGCAAGCAACAGCTTTATGTAGATACCGAGCTGGGATTATAGACTGCAACTGAGTTTGTGGTTAAATCTAACTTTATAACACCTCAGTTATGAAAGAAATCACTGTTTATGAGCCAAGCTTGCAACCCTGATTCAAATTGATTGGGCAATGGAAAATAACAACAGTGGAAAGAAGAGAGAGGGACATACAAAATTAATTTTTATGGCCTAGAGGATGTGATTTTTCTTCACCTTGCACCATCATGGCTCAGAGCTATGTATTGTTAATATCTGAAAAGGGGGAGGGAGAGGGAACAAAACAGACAATGGATGTTAGCGATTTCAGTTGAAAACACCACCCCTGTGGCATCCGTAACAGCCTAATGGAATAACTCTACTCTGACTTGGAAATAAATTGAATTCCCTTTACAACAGGCCTAATGTTTTTCCTCGAAACCTGCTGCCATTCCAACATGGGAGTATGTTTCAGTCTCCAGCTATCAGAAGGGGCAGAGGTAGCGAGCTGGTTGGGTCAAAAGAGAATTCTGACCATGGCTCAAACTGCCCCACTGGGAATTCATACAGGTGAAGTATCTCCTTTTGTACTGTGAACAGCAGAGAAGGGACAATGGAGTAGCATGCTGGCCCTTTAAGTAGGTCACCAACAGCCCAGGGTGGTTGTTATCAGCGTCCACCTTATGGGGAAAACAAAACCTGTCAACACAGAGCTCCCTCTGCTTGTAAACAGGCCCTTATTAATGCTGGCAGGACTTATTGAAAATTATGGAGTTTGACACAGATAAGATTAGGTAACTTCTGACTTCATTACTTCAGCGCTATCAAAGGCCTCCGGTAAATATGCAATCACCTGTTAATACCCCAAATATTATGCACTGTGGGATCCCATTGCAAGTAATTCTTTTTGAGCTTTCAGTGAAGGGCCTGTGTTCCCTCTAATGTGTTCAAATGGCTGGCGAAAGCACACACACTCTTCATATTGTCCAGAGACGGAAATGAAGATGAAATATATTTTAGGTTGTATTCCTTCGGAGCAACAGACGTGGGATTTCTACGCTGTCCTACTTTTTGAAATGAGACATCAAAAGAGAGGAGGAGTGTGTGTCCAGTGTGGATAGTACCACCTGGGGACCTCACATGACTTTACTGAAAATGATAATTCTGCTTCTATGAAACAGACAAAAAGAGATCAAAATTGCAGTGAGGCATACCTGTCAGCATAAGTCCTGCAGGAAGGCTGCACCGTTTTTAACCTCCCAACTCACGCACGATATATTGTGACTTACTAGTGCTGAAGACTGTCCCCATCGGTAACCTTGCAGCTCCGGGTGAGTCTGAAGTTATTGCGTCTGGGCTGTCCTGACTAGTTGGGGTCTGTGTTTGCCTCCGTGTCTCACAATTTGTGCAGGCTCGTCCTCTAGTAATGTTTAATGACGTTCACTGGTGTCCATGTGAACATGTTCTGTGTTGCAGAGGCCAAACGAGTGCCTCATTACAGCTCCAAGTTTCCATTCACAGTGCCACAATTTGGGCTCGCAGTTTCAGATTTTGCCACATCGCTTGTGCTGTTCTGACATGAATTTTTAAAGGGCCATTATTGGCTCTTGCCTGGCTTGTGAACTGACTGGTGCTGTGAGCAATTGAATGAGCTCTAGCAAAAGGAGCAGGGAGAGTTTCTTACTAGGTCTGAAAAATGACACCTGGAAGACAAATGGGAACTGTCACAGCCAAGCCTCCAAGGAATGCCTCACGAGCAGAATGGCTTTACATAGCTAAATCTCAGTGTGTTGCATCAAAAGGTTCATGCCCCGAAGGTGCTTGCAGGGGTTCATGCCTCTGTCAGGAGTCATAGCTGCTGCCAATCATAAACATCTTTCTCTCCTCAAGGGTCTGGGAGTTGCAGAGCAACTCAGGTCGGTTTAAACTTAGTGTGCCCGAAGCGGTGGCCGCCACATTTGGCTAATTGTAAGCTGTGGATGGCAGAATATAGGGGCTGGTCAACCAACATCTTTTCCTTTTTGAGAATGTTGACATACTTGAGCACGTTAAAATGAACCTCCACAATCAAAAAGGCAACTTTCAGTGGTTTTGTTTTATTGAAACTTAACACAAGGTCCCCGGTCTTATGCACCTTCTTTAAGCCTCATGTCAACACTTTGTCAAAATGATATGAATCAACATGGAGTTTCTCGTCAAGGACATTTGTGATCATCCCTTCTCTGCCTTGTTCTTTGAAAAATGAGATAGGACAATATGGCCTTAATTGAGAGTTTGCAGGGGATTTTTAGAATGTGTACTTACTGTGCTGGTTCTTAAAATTGGTGTATTTTTAAACCTATAGGTGTTGAAAACTTCTGCCTTAAGATGTCATCTGTGGCAATTGCTCATCATTCTGTTTTTAGAACAGATTTATGTAAAGGAGCTTCTCTGTATCTGTACATACAAGCCTGTTGGAGGGAGACAGTTGTATAACGTTAGGGCTTCTATGCTCTAGAACATTTCCCCAGAAGGGACACATTGATCCTGCCCATGCAGCATCCGTACAGTGCAAGGGGGTTGTGAATAATGCATTTAGCAGATATTTAATAGAGCATATTGTAATTTCCTCTGTTCATTTGACCACTTCAATGGATTGGAAGATTTGAAACAACCTGTTTTCCCAGTGATGCAACTCTGTGGAAACATATATTCTAGATGGCCCAAAAATATGCAACAGCACAGGTCAGGCAGCTTAAACAACCCATACCTGTAGCGGCATTTTAAATTTAAACAGTCTAGTCGTAGGTAGCCAGTTCTACACTTGCTCTGTGGATGTTAATATGTTCCTCAACACTCTGGTTGAGTTGCTCTTTTTATTAAATATAATATATGAACAATGAAACATAATGTTTGTCCATATGTCAATTTACCATGATTGCTCCTTGCTGTGTTTATCTTGTTCAAGTGTGTGTTAATGATAATTAGTGCTAACACTATAACACTAAAATATAGTAATTGGAAGTCATCATTTTACCTCCTCTAAATCTATCCATAAAAATTGAGGGGGGGGAGGAGTCCTGTCAGTGTTTTTCAGAGCTGAAAAACAGATCCCGAAAAATACCGAATAATTGATATTATTCCAACCACTTCAGCCCCTTTAAAAAAACCTGAGAGGAATCCCCCTTCCCTCTCCCCTCACTTCCGTGCTGGCTGGTTGGGTCTCAGAGGTGACAGGCAGCATGGAGATGAGGGCTGGGCTCGCCTCCAAATTCCATGTGACATACAACTGTTTGCCACCTGCTTTCTCCAAAACCAGCAGGGAGTTTAGAGGCCTCCGGAATTTTTTTTGAGTTTGGGCTTAATAGACCCCCCCGAATTTTGAATATCTGAAAAAGCCACCTCCCCACCCCAGAAGTATTAGTGTGGGGATTCAGCTTTTCAGCTTTTTTGAATATTTTTAAGTCCATTAAACTTGAATCAGAAAAATCCTGGGGAGGGATGGTACACACCCCTAAACGACAAATCTCAGCTACGTGAGCTGAGCGGCTACCACTAATAACTGTAGATGTGATGCATGCAATTAACATGTATATATGCACATAATCTGCATAAATGTAGTAAAATGTCAGACTTCGAGGGGTGAGTCAGCTGAAAATTAGAAGCCATGCCATTTTGAAAACAAAATGCAGTTCTTTTAATTTGCCTCCTTGTTTCAGTGTTTACTTGCTGCCAGCATCTGTTGTAATGTTCTGCCCTTCCCTTATCCATCAATGTTATCAAGTGGTTTTCTGAGCTTGGAGCAGCCTTCCTTGTTCTGTTCCTTCTCCTTGTTTGCCACTATGGCTGCGAAGCCCTTTGTCTAGATACAGCCTTAGAACCCGGAACTTAGCTCTCACTATTTGAAAAAGGGTTAGTGAAACACATGGGTGGTAAAGTTAGGGGACATATGGTTAGATGAAGAGGTGAGGTATAATGAAGCAAAAGTACCCATGATAGGTATATAAAAGGATCAGTTTTACACTGCAGTGCCAACATCTTTTGTCAGCAGATAGATTAAGAAAAAGAAATAGGAAAGGAAAGGAAGAAAGAAAGAAGCCATGTTGGAGAGCCTCTGCTTCAGGCTCCCACCACCACCAGTCACATCTGGCTTATGGCAGCTTCATGAAGTTTTCAAATTAAAAGACATTCAGAGATAGTTGGTTGTTGCCTGCTTCCATGTCATAATCCTAGTACTCCTTGGAGATCTCTCATTGAAATACTTGGCAGGGGTGATCCAGTTTTATCTTCTGAGATCTGGGGAGATCAGGCTAGCTTGGGCTATCCAGGTCAGGGCCAGAAGCTGTTTGTTATTGTTCTAATTTGCCATGCAGATAACTTATGGCAACCACTAATGGGGTTTTCAAGGCATGAGGTTAAAGTTAGGAAATGGATTGTCATTGCCTGTCTACATGTCATGGCCCAGGTATTCCTTAGAGGTCTCCCATCCAAATTCTATCCAGAGTCAGGATCAAGAGAATTGACTGGCCCAAGGTCACCTAGCAAGCTTCCATGGTGCGAGTGGGGACTTGAACCTGGGTTTCCTAGATCCTACTCCAAAACCTTAACCATTACACCATGCTGGCTCTTTGGCTTTCTTTACTGACCCCTGTATCAGCTGAGACCCATGGCTGCAAATGGGGATATATAAATGTATATTTTAAAGAAGAAAATGTGGCAGGCCCTTTTGATTTCCTCAATCCCATTTCCTTGTGTCCCAACTTGAAGTGTAAAGAATTGAGATTTTAGCCAGACATTTAAACATGGCAGTGGAAAGGGGCTTGGTGGTTGCTACAGGATAAAGTCAAAGGGTATTACCAAATTTCACAATGACTCAGAATCAGTTCTACAGTTTATTTCATTTAGCAGGATTTTTGCTCTGCCTTTCGGCCCTTACAGGGCCACCAAGGTGGCTAACAAATTAAAACTTACAAATTAAAACCTCTTCTTACAAGCTGTTGAAGCCAACACAGAAACATATCATTAAAACAATTTAAAACTAGAATTTAAAATAAGGATTATAGATTAAAACAGCTGAAACACTGAGGAGGAAGGAGGAATGACTGAGGAAATGCCAAGCAAAACAAAAGTCTTGGGCTGCTGCCAGAAGATGGCATCAGAAGGGAATAGACAAATCTCCCTGGAGAAAGAGTTCCAGAGCTTTGGTGCCATGATCGAGATGGCCCTCTCTTGGGTTGCCACCCACCCAGAAGGTGGATGCACCTGTAGCAGGGCCTCCAAAGATTATTGTAGTGGTCAGGCAGGTTTGTAAGGTATTAGATTGATCCCAAACCAGCACCAGTACCTTGAATTGTGTCCCAAAACAAGTTGGAAGCCAGTATAGATAAGCCAAGGCCGGAGTGATGTGACCCCTACAACTAAATCCAGTCAGTATCCTGGCTGGATCTTTCTGCACCAATGGAGGTTTCCATAAACTTTTCAAGGGCAGCCCCATGTAGAGCACATTGTAGTAACCAAAGCTAACTGTACCCAAAGCATGTATTACAGAGGCCAGATCTTTTCTTCCCAGGAAAGACTGCAGCTGGCTAACCGGTTGAGGCTGGTAAAAGGCACTCTTGGACACAAAAGGCACTCTTGGCCACCTGCTTGTCCAGCAGTAACCCTGTGTTCAAGAGCCCACCAGACAATATACTTGGTCCTTCAAAAAGAGTGCATCCCCACCCAGAACAAGTGACCCCCCACCCAGAACAAGTGAACCCTTAACTGCTGAATCAAACCTTCCACTCACCAATAGTATTTCTACCATGTCAGGATTAAGGCTCAGTTTATTAGCCCATATACACTTCAACACTGACTCCAGGTAGTTCAGATTTTTATTTATTTTTTCATGCTCAGGGCAAAACTATAGGTTTTTTTTCCATCTTTAACCATGGTAGTAGAATATGACAAAAATATTGCTGTTCAAAGTGATCCCTTATTTTTCTGTATCGTATTAAAATTAAAAAAATGGTTGCATATCACAGAAAAAAAAGAAATGAATGAGGAAATGGGAAACTTGCCAGCAAAAACTGGCAGGATGAAAATGGTCTTCCCAGCTGTGCACAGAAATTAAAAGAAATAACAACAAAAACCTCCCTCCATCTTCACCCCCAGTAAAGGCTCCCAGTGGTAGAGCACAGTGACAGCGGTGGTGAATGATGTGCATTTGATTTTCTAGAAGAGCTACAGCATCCATCTCTTGCTTACTTATGCTTTTTTTGTACCCGCTGTAGCAAATACGAAATTTAGTTTGGGGGTGAGAAGTTGTTCACAAGGGAAGGATTTTGCTGAAGGACAACATGGAATAAGAATGACTCCTCTTTTCTCATTAGAAAAAAGGACATCCACATTTTGGGGGTAAACTCTACCTCATCTAGCACTTCAGATCACTGAAGTGCAATTTATACAAGCAGAAAGGAATCACATCCATATATAGCAAATTCCACATTGGTTTTGGGTGTCTTGCTTCCTCAGCTGAAGAAATGGGTGTCTTTTACAAAGTAGAGGGCCCCATCTTTGTGGATTGCTGTGAAGGAAGGAAAAAGGTTAGTGGTAGCTGAACAGAGTGTGCTGCCTTAAGTCTCCCTCCCCAAAAGTCACCTCTTTCTGCTCCTGCGTAGCAGCTAATACTCCTTCCTGGCTCCATTCCCAGACATCATGAAGCAGCGTGGTAAGCTGCACATGCTGCCTTGATCTGCCTTGAATCTTTTTGCGGAAGACAAGCTATAAAGGCTGCTAAATACATGTCCCATGGGGCTTCTCAAATGTTCTAACAGAGTTTAGAGAAACCCTCTTCCCTAAAGAATTGACCCTATCTCTTATGGAGGCAACCAACATGTTTATTTCACATATGCCTGAGGCCTAGAGGTTCTAACTGCAACCTCTCTAGCAGCCATCTTGCAAACCCTTCTCCAATTTTTCCCTTCCCAGGGGATAAATGACCTCTCTTCCAGATACACATTCTTAACTCTTGCAAACCGAATCCTTTCAAATTAGAAAGCCCTGTTAGTTTTGTTTTGCTTTGCCCCACTGTCTGTCTGCACCCCCCCCACCCCCACCCAGAATTGACTGTATGAAGCCGCTGAATCACTTCACTGGACTTTGGATAAAAAAGGGTGACTAGTCAGAAAATAGTATGTTGAACAGATGTCATCAGTCCTCAGTGACATCACAATTTCAGATTGCATCACTCTTTTGAAGGATGAATGTAATGGTTAAGAATAATGTTTTTTGGTTCCAAAACCAACATGGAGGAATATTTGGTACCACTTTAAATGAGACAGAGTAAGCTGACAATGATGGCATCAGGCTCTTGTGGAAAAGAGGGAAGATTTGTTTCTGAAGCAGTCCCTTTGAATCGTATGGCTTCTCCTTCTCGCCAAGGCTATCATAAGGAACTTTGTCCAGACTTGACAGTACCGGTAGTGTGGGTTCATCGAGTCAGGCATCATAGTAATTGCAATTCATGCTTCTTGTCACTTAATACTGTGGTCCTTAAGGGTGGCTTAAGGCATCACAGCGGGGCAAACAGAAAAAAAATCTCATGTCAGATTCTATTATTTTAACATCCCTATAGGGTCCTGTCTAAAGACTGCAGTGAAAAACTTGGCTTTCAGACAGGGAGAGTTCAGGGACTTTGGGCAAGGGACAAATCAGTGTATCTTCCAACTGATTTTCACACTAACTGTCAAGGAACCAGAGTGTGTGGCTTGTCTTAACGTAGGAGAGGTGATAGGCCAAAGCTGGAAGGGACAACACTGTCAAGTGGAGAACCTTCAGTTCATCTATCTTATGTAGACATGGCATTTTGCCAATGTCCAGTCAGATCAAGTATACTGGGCATTATAGTTATGTTGATCTTTCCCAAGTGCAGTTGCAGGGGGAAAAAAGGTTTCTGTGCCAAAGTTGCTTGTAATTTAAATATATGAACTTTTCTGCATGGAACCTGTTTTTCTTTTTAACCTCCTAAAATTGGATTAAAGCATTTGTTTCCTCTGCAGGAAAGGCAAAACAATCAATAACAGCAGCATTGAGGCCCACACCTATAAATCACTAGGAAAGCCTGAACAGAAAACAAATTGTATGATACAACAGAATGATAGTACAATGGAGGGGTGTGTGTGTGCAGACATAGCCACTGACTTTTAACAACTGTGAAGTGCTGTTGCAAATGAAACATCATCACACAGCTATTACTTCATTTTTATCCTGCTCTCTGTCAAGGGTAATGTGACCATGAATACCTCTCCCTTCTGTTATCCCCCGATTTGGAAGATTGAAGGGGTATGGAAAGGGTGCCTGTCAACCTTGAAGTGGTGTGTGATATCTCCAAGAATCATCAGAAACTGTGGTAAAATAATAGAGTTTCCAATGATTCCTGGAGATGTCACTTCCTTCTGGGTCTTCCTGAAAGTGATGTTATGTGGTTGGCCCACCAGCCTATTCATTATTAAATAGGAACTGGCAGCCCTAGCTGTGAGGTAGGTTAGACAGAGGAACAATGACTAGCCCAGAGTCACTACAAGAGCTTTGTGGCTGACTTGGAGCTGAAACTGGGGTCTTTCTAGTCCTAGGCCATGACCTCAACCACTCTGCCAAACTTGTACAGCTTGGTGTATAGAGTTTAATAAAAAGGTAGACTTTGAAGTTGTTAGAAATTAATAGGTGAAGAAAAAAGAAGAAAATGAAAATTACTACACACTGTTAGTTTTCTATATTTTCTTCTACTTAGGAAAAAAAAAAGTTCTGAAATGTGCTTCCGGTGTGCATTCTTTTTTTTCCCTAGGGGAGCTACTGCTTGTGTAATGAGAAAAAAATGGTTTTGTTTTAAACAGAGTTGCCACATCGTTTAAACAAAAACAAAACAGATCAAGGCTCTGGACTTTACTCAAAGCCTAACAGTGCTTAAGTGTATGGAGGGGATTATACAAGAAGAAAATTGATAGGAAGTTTGAATTTTTGTTGTTGTTTTAATCTAGAGGCAAACTCTTGATATAAGCCATAATGGGTAGAATTGATAAGGCCTGGGGGAAAATGTGATTTTGTGCTGCTGCTGTTCAGTTGAATGGGTACTGACTGTTCAGTCTGCAAGAGAATTTCTTGGACATGGACATTTGACTTCGCAAACCGCAGTTATACAAAGGATTTTGGGGGGCGGGGGGTGGAATCTATTACTGCTTTTCCAGTTCCCTAAACTTTGCATTGCTGCAGTGAGTTATAGGTGGCTCCTTCATCTATAATTGTGGTGCTTTAGCACAATGAGTTATTGACAGTTTTTCCAACTGGTAACAGCTTTAGTGTGTTGTGCTACTGTGAGTTATTGAGAGATTTTCCCTGATAACTGCTTAACTCCCGGCATTTCGGCCCAGTTTATCAATGGCTGTTTCATGAATAACTGTCCGACTCTGCCTTTGCCATTGTAGTTATCAGCTGCTCCTTAAAGGGATAACTGCCTCCTGTGGCACTGCCCTGGGAGTATTTATGGCCCTTTCATTGATAACTGCCTGCCTTGTTTTTTCTTGGAAGGATTGCAAGCACGTGTGACAAAGGGGAGCTTCCATCATTCAAGGAGTGATGGATCTCGTTGTTCCAGCGCCCTGGACTTCTCTCCCTAGTCAGATTGGAAGATTTCTAACCTCAGATGAGACATCCAAGCTACATTTAACTCACAGGCATAACTTGTGATCTTTGGCTCTCTTTCATACTGTCTCCTGCACTGTCAACATTGTAAACTTCTTGAAGTGGGACTCTCTCTGCTGATGGAATTCCCTATGCACAATGATGACATTGTGTGAACAATAATTTTACATGAACTCTTTTAATCTCATTTCTCATGATGCATGCCTCATTCATTTCAACAAAATACTAGAAATTACAGTGCACTGACTATATTCCCCTCTGTGTGCATAGACTTACAAATTTATTGGTGGATCCCCATGAATTAGATTCCCATAAATTAGATCTTCCCCTGTATGTGACTTGAATACCACCACCACTGTGATCTTCAAAAATTTGTTTCCTTTATTGCACCAGAGACTTTGGGGGCTTCTTTAGACCGTGAACTGCAACGCTTACTGCGTTGCATAATGAATAGTCAGACTGGCACTGCCTCTCAAGTATTTAAGGTACAGGTCTTTCATATCACCTGATCTTTTTTAACTGGAGATGCCAGGAGATTGAACATGAGAACTTCAGCATGGAAACAGATGCTCTGTAATTAAGCTACAACCCCTCCCGAGGGGAGAAGTTTTAGCCAGATGAGAAATGAGAGGCATGCAAGGAGCACTGAATACTAATCCTGTCACCACGCTCAGCATTTTCATATCTCCTGTCTTTGCAGAGCCACATGTGCTATTGCAATGGATATTATTTTCTGGAAGGTGAAGCCTAGGTGCCTTGCTGTGCCTAGGATTTTGGAGAAGCCTCGCCCTTCCTTACTTTCAACTGCATTTTGTGAGCTGTCTTGCCAGAAGTTGCTACTACTGAGAGCAGAAGCACATGCAGGATTCAGCTGTTAAATAGCACAGGCCTACTCTTTTCGACGGGTCACATCCCCTCTGCGTGTAAGGAATGCACACTTCACCAGGAATCCAGCAGAACCATATACCTCTGCCCTCCAAGGGATATAACATCTCATGGCTGGTCTTTTGCCAACATTCTCATATTAGCAGAGCCCTTAGCACTGGATCCTGAGCGGTGGTGGTGGTTGTGGTAATTGTTGACAGTTGTTGGTACTTGAGGGTGGGGAAGGGGAGCAGTTGGTGGCTTTATTTATTCCAGTTTATTACTACTTCTTTTGAATCTGTTTGAGGCAGTTCTCACATGGAAAAAAATCATGGCTGTTCACAACTCTTGGCACCTCTGTCAAGGGAGACCTGGGCCCTGCAGGATGGAGTTGTTCCGCCAGGCCTATGTTTGACACAGCAATAGTATCTATCCATCAAGTGTGTGTGTGTGTGGAAAGGGAGGAAGATTTGAGTGGCTGCTATTTGAGGAATTGTACTTAGATTTTCTGGAAGTACCTGAATAGCAACAGAAAGTCTCCTGAGAAACTGCCCAGTCATTAGATACCTGCATTTGCTTAGTGTCCCTAAAGAGCTACTCAGCAAAAGCAGTGGACAAGAAAGATTAATCATCATAATGTGCCCCATTCTATCTAATCCAGGAGGAAATCCAGTCCAAAATTTTCTGAACTTTGGCTAGCATAAGAGAGTGATTCATTAAGAGATTAATTTCTGCACCAGGACTGTTCGTCTGTTTCATGATTGCTATTGATCCATGGTCTGATCTGAAGCCCACTGAAGTTGAACAGAGCATTTTGGCTACTTACCAAGGGATTTTGAGCTGTGATTATATTTAAGAATGATATTTTTTTTGGCGTTGTCCTGGCTGCCCACAGATTCTGAAACCGGAGGAAGCATTAATGAATAGAACCTGCAGTTTATTTTTTTAAGGTATAAATATTTATATCACTTGCAAGGTAGTCAAGACCATTTGTCAAATCCTTCAGCAGGAAAATGCTGCAATCAAGATGGAGGGATTGAAAGCTTGGAGTAATCCATTTTCCTGTGCTCTTGCACAACTTCATTCAATGCTTCATCCACACTTGTTACCATATATTTATTTATTTATTTATTTATTGTTTAAACTTTTATACCGCTCCCATCCCCGAAGGGCTCTGGGCGGTGTACACACAAAGTATAAATACAGGTAAACACATTGTTAAAACCCTTAAAACAGCGATAACAATAACAATAAAGGCTCAAAGCCAGCCCAATTTAAAATTCTACCCAGAAAAAAAAGAGAGGGGGGGAGGTGGAGAGTCATGTTGGATGGTAAGCCCAGGCATAAACCGGTTAGGGGCCAGCTGGGGGGGCACCATCAGCGGCTGGGTCCTCGAGGCCAGCGGGAACAACTCCGTTTACAGGCCCTCGCGGAACTCGTTAAGGTCCCACAGGTGAACAGCACCGGAGGAAGGTGTTCCCACCAGGCGGAGGCCAGGAGCCATTAAAGGCCCTGGCCGATGTGAGAGGAAACCAACCCATCGTGGGGGGCCAGGGACCACTAATAAGTTGGCCTCCATAGCGAGCAGAAGAGGCCGTGCAGGACATATGGGGTGATGCGGTCACCGAGGTACGAGGGTCCCAGGCAGCGTAAAGGCAGGTCCAACACCAATACCTTGAAGATGATCGGAACTCCACGGGAGCCAATGCAGCTGGCGCAGCACAGGCTGAATATGGTGGTAAATGGGCTGCCTGTGAGTAAGCCAGCGCCGCTGCATGTTGAACCAACTTTAGTCTCCGGTTAAGCGCCAAGGGAAGGCCAGCGTGAAGAGTTACAATAGTCTAACCTGGAGGTGACCGTTGCATGGATCACAGTGGCTAGGTCTGCTTTCGGGAGAGAAAGCCAGCCGTGGGGCCTATGGCGGAGGTGGAAAAGCAACCAGGTTGTATGGGCCACCTGGGTCTCCATTGAAGAGACGAATCCAGGTGGACCCCAGGTTGCTGCCCAGTGGCGCCAATATGGCCCCTCCCGCGGCTGACTGAAAAACCCACTCTCCCCTCACGGCCAAAACCAGGATCTCCGTCTTGATGGGTTCCAGTTTAACCTGCTCTGCCGCCAACCAACCAGCAACGCCTCCAAACAGTGCTGGAGAGCGCGGGAAGCGGTTACGCTCCCCCCCTCCATCCCAACAGAATGAGCTGCGTGTCATCAGCGTACTGGTGACAGGTCAGCCCAAAACTCCGGTACCAGTTGGGCAGGGGTGCAGCATATAGATATTAAATAGCGAAGCGGGGATAGTAAAACACAAGGGTACACACATAATCAGCGGGCACTTCGGGGAGGCCAAATCCCGCTACCTCACTTGCTGGCCTTCTGACCCGGAGGAGCGAGGCAATCCACTGAAGGACAGTGCCCGTGCAGGAGGCAGCCAGGCGGTGGGTCAAAGGTCGTAGTGCGACCACATCAAGCGGCTGCGGTAAGATCTGCTGTACCAGCAGCGCCCGATCCTTCGGTCAAGCTGAATACGGAGGTGTGTCTGTGGCGAGAACTGATCTCCGTCCCACAGCCTGCAACTGCGGAAGCGGACTGGAAGGGCCGAAAGCGATGTGTCATCCAGAAAACTTGAAGCTGCTCCAGCACCACTCTCTCAATTACCTTCCCCAAGCGAAGATTTAAAAGCAGGTGGTGGCCAGATCGGATCTAACGATGGTCTTTTAAGGTGGAAGGACCACTGCCTCCTTCAACCCATCCGGGAGACTCCTTGCTTTCGAGGGGAGCCATTGATGATACTCAACAGATGATTGTTAGCTCCTCCCTGCAAGGTTACAAGCCAGGAGGACACGGATCCAGAGGACAGGTAGTTGGTCTAACAGCAGCTAAGGTCCTGTCAACAGCGGCTTCAGAGAGCAGGGAAAACTGGGCCAAACAAGGGCCTGAGGAATGACAAGGGAGCCTCCAGTTAAGCTGATTGTAGCTAACGTGGGGAAAGATCCTGGCGGAGGCGGCAGGCACCTCCATAAAAGAGCTCATAAAAAAGCCTCACAGCTGATACTCAATTGTGAATTTGAGAACCTCTCCGATAGAGGTTAAAGTCGAATTATCTGAAATAATTGTGCGAGGCGAGAGCTGGCGGATGCGAGGAGGAGGAGAAGAAAGTCCTGCCAGCCGCCGTGCATGCATCTCATCAAACTTTCATAAGCGTCCACATAAGATGTTGGCGTGGCCTCGTCCGAGATTCCTCCACACTCGCTCTAGGCGTCTAAGCACCCGTTTCGTGGCGCAACTCCTCTGTATACCACGGAGCCTTGCGGGAACGAAGTAAGAAGAGCGCCGGGGGCAACAGCCTCGATGGCATGGGAGCCAGGAGGTTCCAGTCCTCCACCTGCTCATCGGCGTGCCGGTGGTACAGGGTCCATTAGAGCATTCGGGAAACCAAGTGGATCCATAAGTCTCAGCGGTGAACATAAATCAGCCATTAAGCCTGTAGACAGGAGTGTTGTGGCATGTCCATCCAGGACCCTCAGGGCATAATGGTGGGACCATGGCACTCTATCAATAGAGGATCACGACAAATTAACCCCGACCGAGATACCGTCAGCGTATGCCCGGCTTCATGGGTGGGGCCAGAATTTACTAAGGAGGCCACAAGCATTAAGCCATGGATGACACTAGGTCCGTAGCCACCGTACACGAGGCGGCGTCGACATGGACGTTGAAGTCACCCAAGACAATAAGTCTGGGGAACCCTTAGCCTTGATCTGGCCACCACCTCCAGCAGCCGTGAGCCGTCTCGATTAAGCTAGGCGACCCGGTACACCGGGAGACTGACCAACCTCAGGGCCAACCACTCGAAGCCGACGCATTCCATGCCGGTGATCTCCGGGACGGGATTTGTTGGGGCAATATCAGAAATTGTGGTCCCTTAAACCCCATAGCAACCATCATCAGTTTTTGTAATCCTCTGTTCTGAAACAGGTTGCAAGACTGAAACAGTTTTCTGATGGAGAAAGGGACTTACATTAAATAATTTCAGGGGTTTTTAATTATGGAGGGGCTGCTGAAATGTCTTGTAGCAAGCTCCTTCCCCAAGACAAACCCTGAAAGCTAGGTAAACAGGCAACATGTAGATGTGTCTTGGAACACCTTACCCCCTGGCAACAGAGGAATCTTAAAATCCAGTGGACCAGAGATTATGCTTGTGGAATATAAAGGAAACATCCAGAAGGACAAATTATATGTGAAAATTAGGCCAGTGAATAGGGTTGCCAGGTCTTCCCTGGTAACTGGTGGGGGATGGAGTGGAAGGGTTGCCAGACCCAGGTTAGGAAACTCCTGGAGTTTGAGGAATGGAGCTTGGGGAGGACAGGGATCTCAGTGGGATACAATGTCTTAGAGTCCACCTTCCAAAACATTCATTTTCTCCAGGGGAACTGATCTCTGTAACCTGAAGATGAACTGTAATTTCAGAAGGACCCCCATAAAATATGTTCTTATGTTCTTAGAGGAAGCCCATGTGCAGGAGAGAAGAGGGGGTCATTAAAAATACACCTCGAAAGGGGTGAAAGACAATAAAATATTGTGAAGGTAGCTGTCATTGAAACCGTGTTCTTTTAGTCTGCTTAGCGAATCAGAATTTCAGTGGCCAATCAGGAGCCCAGGTGGGCTAGAGACCCACCTGGTCCCACACACTTTCTAAAAACACTTGGTGGGTACCAAGGAAGATGTTGGCAGGTACCGTGCCCCCCATGGGTGCCTTGCCAGGGCCCCCTGGTTAAGAGGAATCTTCAAATACTATTAGTAAAGCTCATTGTACAAATAAATCTCACAATACTAGAACCAGGGGGCATTCATTGAAAATGCTGGGGGGAAGAATTAGGACTAATAAAAGGAAACACTTCTTCACACAACGTGTGATTGGTGTTTGGAATATGCTGCCACAGGAGGTGGTGATGGCCACTAACCTGGATAGCTTTAAAAGGGGCTTGGACAGATTTATGGAGGAGAAGTCATAAGAACATAAGAACATAAGAACAAGCCAGCTGGATCAGACCAAAGTCCATCTAGTCCAGCTCTCTGCCACTCCCAGTGGCCCACCAGGTGCCTTTGGGAGCTCACATGCAGGAGGTGAAAGCAATGGCCTTCTGCGGCTGTTGCTCCCGATCACCTGGTCTGTTAAGGCATTTGCAATCTCAGATCAAGGAGGATCAAGATTGGTAGCCATAAATCGACTTCTCCTCCATAAATCTGTCCAAGCCCCTTTTAACGCTATCCAGGTTAGTGGCCATCACCACCTCCTGTGGCAGCATATTCCAAACACCAATCACACGTTGCGTGAAGAAGTGTTTCCTTTTATTAGTCCTAATTCTTCCCCCCAGCACCTTCAATGAATGCCCCCTGGTTCTAGTATTGTGAGAAAGAGAGAAAAATTTCTCTCTGTCAACATTTTCTACCCCATGCATAATTTTATAGACTTCAATCATATCCCCCCTCAGCCTCTCTCTCTCCAAACTAAAGAGTCACAAACGCTGCAGCCTCTCCTCATAGGGAAGGTGCTCCAGTCCCTCAATCATCCTTGTTGCCCTTCTCGGCACTTTTTCTATCTCCTCAATATACTTTTTTATATGCTGCGACCAGAACTGGACACAGTACTCCAAGTGCGGTCGCACCACTGCTTTATATAAGGGCATGACAATCTTTGCAGTTTTATTATCAATTCCTTTCCTAATTATCCCCAGCATAGAGTTTGCCTTTTTTACAGCTGCCATGCATTGAGTTGACATTCCCATGGAACTATCAACTAAGACGCCTAAATCCCTTTCCTGGTCTGTGACTGATAGCACTGACCCCTGTAGCGTGTATGTGAAGTTTGGATTTTTTGCCCCATGTGCATCACTTTACATTTTGCTACATTGAACTGCATTTGCCATTTCTGAGCCCACTCACCTAATTTATCAAGGTCCGCTTGGAGCTCTTCGCAATCCTTTGTGGTTCTCACCACCCTACATAATTTGGTATTATCTGCAAACTTGGCCACCACGCTACCCACCCCTACTTCCAGGTCATTTATGAATAGGTTAAAGAGCACTGGTCCCAAAACGGATCCTTGGGGGACACCACTCCCGACATCTCTCCATTGTGAGAACTTCCCATTTACACCCACTCTTTGTTTCCTGTTTCTCAACCAGTTTTTAATCCATAGGAGGACTTCCCCTCTTATTCCTTCATTGCTGAGTTTTCTCAACAGTCTCTGGTGAGGAACTTTGTCAAAAGTTGATCTCTGGCTACCAATCTTGATCTTCCTTGATCTCAGATTGCAAATGCCTTAGCAGACCAGGTGCTCAGGAGCAGCAGCAGCAGAAGGCCATTGCTTTCACCTCCTGCATGTGAGCTCCCAAAGGCACCTGGTGGGCCACTGCGAGTAGCAGAGAGCTGGACTAGATGGACTCTGGTCTGATCCAGCAGGCTAGTTCTTATGTTCTTATGTCCCACCTGGAGGTGAACATCATTCATAGGGGAGATAGGGATTGAACCAAGGACGCTGTTTTAGTTGGGGGAAGTGGATTAGTCCTGGAATGCTGAACCATCTTCACCATTAGGTTTTCACCTAATTCTTAAAGTTTTGGTTATGTCTCCCAGAAAATCAAAATAAGAGACTAGAAGGCACCCAAGACCTAAGACACTCTTAACATGGGAATATTTGCTAGGCTCCTTGGATTTCACTGCTTCTACCTATGAAAGAATCTTATTATATTCCTTGGAGAGTCTAATTCTGAGCAAGTTTAACACTAGGAAAAAAAATTGCAGTTGATTAGTCTCCCTATTGTTGGAACAGTAGTATGAAGTTGCCTTTTATGGAGCCAGACCCATGGGATGGATCCTACACTAAATTTCTGAGGTTGAATGAATTTCTGTCTGCAGAGCTTCACTTTCTTGACTCTTCCTTTCCATCACAACCCACAATGGCCTCATTTGTCTTGTGGGGGACAGGGGACTCTCAAGAAAGCATCAGGGAGAGAAAGAGAGAGTTGCAACAGGAGATGGGAACTGATCCTCACTGCTGGCCTCCACCACAGATTACTACTCATGGAAATCTTTCATAGAATCAAAACTTACAAATCTCTCTATCCTTCCATTTTTATCTGTTTGTATATTAAGCTGATTCAGATGTTTTAATATAGTAATATTGTAATGGCCTGTGGATCCACAATAAAGTTGACTTGACTTGACTCTATCCTTCTACTGGATACTCTAATTGGCAGCTTTTCAAAGTCTCTCCCAGCTTCCTACTTGGAATTTTTTTTTAAGTGGAGAAGCCAGAGATTGAATCTGGGACCTTGTGTGTGTAAAGTGCACCTTCTGACACTGAACTATGGCTCCTCATTCTGCACGTAAGAGGGAAACCTTACTCTACAGATTCATTTTTCACCATGAGTCAGGACAATCCATTTTTTTTGGGAAACTGACAGCAGTATCAGCAAATGTTGTTACTAACCTTCAAGATCAAACAGATATCAAAGTTAAAATTATTTGGCTGTTATACTTTGTAGGGAACAAATATGCTAGAATCCATCTGGCATCTCTCTTCAGCATCTGTGGTTTCTGTCTAGCTAAGATGGGTTCTTTGCAAACCTTAACTGTTTCTTTTTCCTTCTGCAGATAATAATGTATAACTGCTCAGAACCAAATCAGAGCAAGTCTTTCAGTAAATGTGTGGGTATTGCACCCTTCCCTTTTATGGTTTCGGATCAACAAACCCTAGAGCAGGGGTGTCAAACTCTGTCCCCCCCAGATGTTCATGGACTATGATGCCCTCTATTTGGCAAGGGCTGATGGGTATCATATTCCATGAGCATCTGGAGGGCCAGAGCTTGACACCCCTGCTCTAGAGTTTATTTAGAAGACACCTGACAGTTACTTGTTGAAGTTGGAGAAGTGTGGATGAAGTCAGTGCCCAGGTGAAGTAAAAATGGAGAGATCATGATGTTGGTGGTTATAAATCCAAATATAAATTATGGGAGACTCCCAGATGTACATGCCCGAGATCTATAAGGAAAATCCCATGGGCAGTTCCCTAGAATGGATCCTTCTGCAGAACAGTGTTCATTTTTCTTTGTTCATTGGAACATCAGTTGCCCAGAATTCTTTCTGCAGAAAGCCCTCTGATGGAGCACATTCATCTCCCCACTGTTTGGATTGTGATATGGGGGGGGGGGGGTCTGCCAGGAATCTCTGCTGTGGCTCTGGCAATTCTCAGTCTAGCTCTGTGCATGGCACAGACTACAAGTATTTGTGGATGAGGCTCTGCTGTGTGATCGGAATTTTAATGACACTAACCCATTTCAGAAATAGGCCATTTGTTTCAGTTAAATAGTACCGACTACTTCCAATTAGGCCTTGTTACTGTGATCAAAGATTTTATCTGTCTTGTGTGTGTTAAGGAACCCCCTTCAGCATTTAAAAGTTAGAAACTCTTCGTCTTGCATTAATGGTGGGGAGTCTCCTATTACTGCTAATCTGATTTTTATTTATTTATTCAGAAATTAGCAAGCTTGGAATAAATAGGGGTGGGCGGGATAAACTCTTGAATTGCTTATTGTGCGCACATCCAGCGCACAAATTTATAAGACCAAATTAACTGGAATGCTACCGACAAGGATTGCATAACAGAGTCATTTAAAATGTAGGGAAGGGCAGGATATAAATTGCAAAATAAATAAATAAAATAAAAATAATACACAATTAAGTAGGTGATGGTATTAATAGAATTCTGGTTAAAAAATTGGGTTTTGTAGAATGTATGGGATTTTCTTTTTTAAAAACAGACAAAGAAACAAACACACCCTCTGTATGCAGTAAGTTACAACCTCATAAAGAGAGTTTTAGGTAGCCCAGTCTCTGATGCAAGGATTTATTATTTGACAGCGCTCCATCCTGCAGTCAATATTACCAGTGGCAGTTGAGTCTCAGCCACTGTGGTGCAAATGAACCATCTTATGAAGCAGAAATCCATCTTCTCTGAAAGATGGAAGAGCACAGCCAGTGCTGGTGCCTACTTGTCTGAGACCAGTGAGGTAATGGACAAGGTCTCTGTGATATGAGGAAATGGCTCCAGGAACAGAATGATAACTATAGTGAGTGGAGGTACTCTGTCATAATATGCCTACCAACTTCCAGCATACTGCAGCTAAAACCTACTCATCGTAGGGAAATGGGTTATAAAGTCTTTCTTTTCCCTTCGATTGACCAATTGTTGAGGGATAAGGTCATATTCCGTAGAGTCAGTGTGGTATAAGAGCAATGAACTCTAATCTGGAGACCATTTCTGATTCCCTACTCCTTCACATGAGTATTGGACTCTGATCTAGTGAACCAGGTTTGTTTCCCCACTTCTCCACATGCAACCTGCTGGGTGACCTTGGGCTAGTCACAGTTCTCTCAGACCTACCTACCTCACAAGGTGTCTGTTGCGGGGAGAGGAAGGGAAGAAGTTTGTAAACCCCTTTAAATTTCCTTACAAGAGAGAAAGGTGGGGGTATAAATCCAAATTATTTCAGGTTTTTGTCTTGTTTTTGTGTTTTTAATTTGATTGCAGTTTAAAAAGAAAATTTAGAACTTAAGCAAATACATACAATTATATCGGACATACTTGTGCGTTCTTTTTTTATAGTGTTTTGGGAGTACAGACCCGAGACCAGTGGTAGGATTCAGCAGGTTCGCACCACTTCGGCAGAACTGGTTGTTAAAAAGCCAATTGTTAAATTATTTGAATCCCACCACCGGAACTGGTTGTTAAATTATTTGAATCCCACCACTGCCTGAAACCTCTCTCGGTTGAATTCCTTCTTCTGCCCCTCTTCACTGAATCTAGCTCTTAAATTTGAACAATACACTGCAGCATCCCTAGAGGTTAATGATTGTGCTTCTTTTCACTATTCTCTGTTAAGAGGGTAAAATAACCCAGGATCCCATTTTTTGCAGCCTGCTTCCTTATTCCATTGGGTAGATTAGATCCAACCAGCTTTTCCATTATGACCGCTAAAAAAAGGCTATACTGAGGATTATGGGACCTGCACAGACACAAGCCATATGACCTGGGAGTGGAACAAGAAGGGGAATTAGGTGGGGTTTTGAGTGAAAAATCAGGCTTGATCCGACTCTGTGTATGCCATTTGTTTATCAGATAGTGAAGCAAGAGGTGTGCAGGATGCATCCTATTGCCATGCTAGGTCACCCTGTCCTGACCTGGATTACATTAGCTGATTTTTAGCTTTCAGTAAAGCTGTGGAACATTTTTATGAACTACAGGGGGAAAAAATGGCAGTTGGCACCACATACTATGAAAGCTATTCTGCAGCAGTTCTGTTTCTGACTTGCTGGAAGGAGAGGTTTTCCTCTGGTTGGTATGCAGTGATGCGACTGGCGGCATACGAGTTACAACAAAGCTGTTCAGAGATAACCCAAAAATGAGCTACAGAATTCAGGCCATGAAAGGGAGCTGAGCAAGAGTTTGACCCAGTTGGAGTTCCAGAGAAATGACAATAGGCTTGTCAATGAGATAATATCTGATTCCATCTCTCTGCATGTGTTTAAGCTTTGAAAGGATGCAAGGGCATTTTAATAGCAGGAGAATGGATGGACGGACAGATGGACAGACAGACAGACACTCTCTCCTGCACAGTAAATGTTAGCGTTTCTTGGTGTAGAAATTTTCTGTATTCAGAGGGAGCCCCCACCCATGTAGTCAAATGTATTCATAGTGCTGCAAGAATCAAAGCCCATCTATTTCTATTTATTGCCCCCAAGGTAGTGTGTTACATTGTCCTTCTGCATGATTCTGCAGGTCACCATATGCAGTTCAGGCTGTGCTGAGCTGCAAACAGAGACTGTAGATTGCCTTTTTTTTTAAAAAAAAAGCATCAGCAGAGCAAACGGCTCCAGAAAGAGAGAGCGAGCGCACCAAGTTGCCCAGTGGGGAGATCCTTTCTGTCATCAGGAGGCAACATGGGTCTGAAATGGACCTTCATCTTCAAAATTCTCTTTTCCCTGAGACTCACCAAAACCTGAGCCAGTGCCAATTCCTTATTCAAATGCTTTTTGCTGGGTTAGGATACAAGAAAAAATATCACACCTCTGCTTATCCCAGACCCTTCAGATAGAACAAATTATAAACCCAGTACAGAAACAGAACTGAGGCTCTTTGGCTTTGAAGAAAAGGGAGATGCTGTTAAAATTGTGTTTGAATCAGCAGATGCTGGGGATGCAAGTATCTTCTACTGAGTTGCCTTTGGTGGCAGATACTGGCTCCTTTAATGTAGCAGGACAGTATCCCATGGGCTAGTGCCCTAGAGGAACAAGCGCAACTGAGCCACACTGGTGGCAGACATATCAGCAGCGCCTTCTGTGAGCACTGATGTGCCCCTTGTCACTATGTGCCATGTGTGGTTACCAGTTCTGCTGTGAGCATGTTTTTGCACCCTCCTCATGTCCCAGTCCAGCTCAACTGGAAACGTTCTCCTGCACTGGAGCATTCTTTCCTTTTGTCACACCTCATTCTCCATTCCACCCTCCCTTTATGCCCGCTGTTAGGTGAATTGTCAAAGGTTTTCACGACTGAAATTAACTGGTAGTTTTTGCTCCTAACGTTTCACCCTCATCAGTGGCTGGCATCCTCAGAGGCATGTCATGGTAAGCCTCCCTCAGGCTATAAAGGGAAGGGCAGCCTCTAAATAATAATAATAATAATAATAATAATAATAATAATAATAATAATAATAATAATAATAATAATAATAATAAATTCCATGACACAGTTATTGAGACGTGCCCCTGAAATGCCAGCCATAGATGTGGACAAAATGTTAGGAGCAAAAACTACCAGACCATGGCCACACAGCCTGGAAAAACCTACAACAGCCTTTGCATGATTCTCCACCAGGGTACTGCTGCCATACCTGCATTCCTACAAAGCTCCCCACCACTGCCTCAGACTAAACAGAAGGTTCTTTCCTCCCTGGTTCTTATCTCTGCCGTTTAAATAGAAATGTCCCTTGCACAGCACTCGCAAGGGTCCATTCATCTCAACAGTGTAAGCCTACACAGAGGTAGCACTTGCAGGAGGGCAGCCTTACTCGCTAGCAGGTTGGAAAATGCTGATGATAAAAGGACGGGCAAAATCTGTTATCTCTCGTTATCGTCAAAAGCAGGCAATAATAGAAACATTAAATGCAGACATCAGAGAGAAAGAGCCATTAATCAATGCAAGGAGAGCAGGTTTCCTGCTTTTAATTTCATCTCGGGAAAGACCTTTTAAAACCACAGTTTGGGGATAAAGCCAATTAATTTGGCCAACACTGCTGCTTTTTGCTTCAGGAGTGCTTTATAAAATATGTTTCAGACTTGTCAAAGAAAGCTGAATGCAAATGGTTTTAAACGAAAACATCCAATATATTTCAATAAATTGGCATGTAATTGTGTATCTCTGTGTAAGGTAGGTGAACCAAGGTGTGTGTGTGTTTGTCTTGAACTTACTTATCTATCCTCCAAGGTGCTCCAAGCAGCATATGTGGCTCTGTCTATCTGTCTGTCTGTCTGTCTGTCTCTGCCTCTCTGGCCCCTTCTGCACATGCAAAGTAATGCACTTTCAGTTGACTTTCAATGCATTTGACGGCTGGATTTTACTGTCTGGAATAGCAAAATCCACTTTCAAACAATTGTGAAAGTGGATTGAAAGTGCATTATTCTACATGTGTGGAAAGGGCCTCTGTCTCCCACACACATAATCATTTGGTCTTCATAATGATTCTGTTAAGTAGTCTGGGCTGAAAGTGATTGGCCAGAGGTCACCCAGAGAAGTATCATGAATGAGCAGAGGTGTTAGCCTAGCTGTACCAGGCACTGTAACCATGAGAGATAATCTCTCTCTATCTTTCTCTCAAGCGTACATATATTTTCCAGACTTTAGTGGATGGAAGTTCTGTTGTCTAGGGGCCAGGTTTACTGAACTCCATTCCATAATAGGAAGGTTTGATGTCCAGAGTCTAGGTCAGTGGTGGCAAACCTTTGGCACTCCAGATGTTATGGACTACAATTCCCACAAGCCCCTGCCAGCATTGGCAATTGATGGGGCTGATGGGAATTGTAGTCCATAACAGCTGGAGTGCCAAAGGTTCGCCACCACTGGTCTAGGTCTATCCACAGTGATTTTCTCTGCAGGCAGACCACCTGCAGACCACTCTGGAAAGCCAAGCTAATTATAGAGTTAGAGTACAGCGTGATTGGCTCTCTGAAGCCCAGGTTACCCAGACTCAAGGTCTCAACCTTTCTGATCAGACTTTGTCTTGGGTCACTTTCCATCCAGGGAGACCATGCCTACTTCTGTTCTGCAAGAGGGCCATGAGCAAGCCTTGTCCCATAAGAAAACATATCTAGAGCTCGTCAAGAGAGAGATTGCACATAAGGTGTCCCTGGTTGGGGCCGCTGGCCTCAGTAATTTTATGCCAGAGTATAGATTCTTGTTGCCAGATCATCCTTTTTTGAAGAATAGACACAGATTAATAGGGCTAGTGTGGTGTAGTGGTTAAGAGCTGCATACTCTAATCTGGAAAACTGGGCTTGATTCCCCATTCCTCCATGTGAAGCCCGCTGGGTGACTTTGAGCCAATCACCGGTTTTTCTCAACCCATGCTGACAATGGCAAACCACCACTGAAGTCTCTTGAAAACCCTACGAAGTTGCCATATGTCACCCATATAACTTGACAGCATGCACACACACGCATACACACACGAATTATCAGCTGAAGCTGATTAAAAATGCTTCTTGCTTTGGAAGAGACTTGAGCCTCTAAACAAGGGCCAAGATACAGCAGCATCTGCAAGCTATGAACCTGCTTTTTGGGGGGAGTGCAACCTCCTCCAGGACAGGCAGACTTCTCAGTCCTTGCAAAACCAACAACCAGCAGCACCTCAGTCTTTTCTGGACTGAGCTTTAGTTTAACTGCCCACACATCATTCCCATTATCTTCTTCAGCAACATGTTCAGGACTTCCACAGACCAACTGACTTGGCTTTTAAAGAGCTGGGCATCATCTGCATACTGGTGGCACATCACTGTAAATCCCTGGACAGTATCTCACAGCAATTTTTTTTAAACAGCATCCTTCGTTTCTATGCTTTCAAATAGCATAATTTCCATAAAGTTTGGTTCACAGCTACATAACCTGCATTTTATAAAGGTTTTGTGTCTGTAAATGCGTCTGATAAAAAGTGCAAGCTAGCATTGTGGAGGATTTTTGAAAGAGATGGCTTCCAGGCTAAAACAGGGAAGGGGTGATTCTGAATCATTCACTTTCAATGTCTAAGTAAACTTTACATTTATTTTCATATGGTTTCAGCTGCTAATGCGAAGTGTGTGTTAGTTCTATGACTTTCCAAAGTCAGAGTATTTTTTCCTCCCGCCCCCCCCCCCCGTTTTAGCCAAGTACATTGTCAATTTTATCTCATCTTTTTCTTCTTTTCAGAGTTTTTGTGACATGACCCAGCACTTTTCTAGGCATCGTCTATAGAAAGTCATCCTGTTCCATTTTGTTTTGTCCTTTTTACTCCATTTTTACAGGTCAAGACATTAGAAGTCTAATCCAATCTCTCCCCCTCCCCATTTCTAATAGGCTCAGCCTGAAACCTGTCTTTATTCTGAACCCAGAGTTAATGGCAGGCTTACAAAAAGATGTAGGGAGCAACATGACGATTTGTCCTAATGTTAGAAATCTAGTACTGGATGAGATCTGCGGAAAGTCCAAACTGAGCCATCAAAGCACAAATTAGAGCTCCACAAATCTCATAGTGACTTAAAAAACACACACCTTTGATTTATAATTTTTAGGACTTTAAGATCTCACATGGACTTCCATATGCTGGCTAGAAGTTAAGAAGAACATCTACCCTAACTCTTTACATAACAGTCAAGTTTACATGGCCTGTTTGAAACAATGAGAATGTGGTTTAGCATATGCTATTTAATTCTGCTGACATTTTCTACATGCTTATCACCTATGTACCCAAAAACCATGTGGTCTAGACCAGTGGTTCTCAACCTGTGGGTCACGACCTCTTCGGGGGTCGAATGACCCTTTCACAGGGGTCACCTAAGACTCTTTGCATCAGTGTTCTCCATCTGTAAAATGGATAAATGTTAGGGTTGGGGATCACCACAACATGAGGAACTGTATTAAAGGGTCGTGGCATTAGGAAGGTTGAGAACCACCGTTATAGACAGATATTACCTTCTTTACATGTAAATTTTCATAAATCATCACTGCTCTCTCTACAGCTAGCTCTGACCTATGTTCACACATATGTAAAGATTTGTTCTAGCATTGTGCAGCTGCTTAACATGATTATAAATCATGCAAGTACCAGACCTACTGAGCAGGTTTGGGGAGAAGTCTTCACACTGGTTTAGGTACATGTGGGAACAACCCCAAGGTGACATTTAAGCATTTTTAATAACTCCTTCCTTTATTAGTGTCACCCATACTGGTGATGCTGACATGAGAAAGAATGACATTATTCTCCCCCCCACCCCAAAGTGTTCCTCTGTACAAACCTAACTTCATATGAACCGTATCTATATTGCTTTGACAACTATTGCTACTAAGTCAAGGAGATCCTCCTTGATCTGAGATTTAGTAGACCAGGTGCTTGGGAGCAGCAGCAGCAGAAGGCCGTTGCTTTCACATCCTGCATGTGAGCTCCCAAAGGCATCTGGTGGGCCACTGCGAGTAGAAGAGCGCTGGACTAGATGGACTCTGGTCTGATCCAGCCGGCTCTTTCTTATGTTCTTCTTATGTTTGTTTGCTACTGGCATCCCCATGCACAGTGCACAACATTGTGCAGATCTTTAAAACTTCTCTCTACTTGGTGTTCTCAAAGCTGAGAAATGATGCTCTCTTTCCTTTATGTTATTGTTCAGCCAATGCTTCAAAATAAAAGCTGGACATGAAACAAGAGAGGTTATTGCCAAAGAATGAGACCTCATCTTTGGTATAAGCACTGGTGATAACCCTGGTATAACTCTGAAATGCATACCAGGAAGACTCTGGTGTCCCTTCCTGTGTCCCTAGGGGAGTAGAGAACGAGAATTTCCTGGTTGAATTGAGCGGCACAATGGACGTTGGTTTATTGTCTTGCTTAAAACTAGGATTCTAATGAAAAGTCCAGTAGCGGTTTGGAATCTTTTTTTTTTACGCAAACAAATAAACTAACGTTATCAATTTACTTGATGTTGACACTGAAGCAAGCTACAGTTTCCTACAAACTAAGGATTCTTTGATTCTCTATACTACATGTGGAGCAGAAGTGCCATAGGAGGTTAAGAGCTCATGTATCTAATCTGGAGGAACCGGGTTTGATTCCCAGCTCTGCTGCCTGAGCTGTGGAGGCTTATCTGGGAATTCAGATTAACCTGCACACTCCCACACATGCCAGCTGGGTGACCTTGGGCAAGTCACAGCTTCTTGGAGCTCTCTCAGCACCACCTACCTCACAGGGTGTTTGTTGTGAGGGGGAAGGGCAAGGAGATTGTAAGCCCCTTTGAGTCTCCTGCAGGAGAGAAAGGGGGATATAAATCCAAACTACTCCTCCTCCTCCTCCTCTTCTTCTTCTCCTTCTCCTCCTTCTCCTTCTCCTCTTCTTCTTCTCCTTCTTCTCCTTCTCCTCCTCCTCCTCCTCCTCCTCCTTCTCCTTCTCCTTCTCCTTCTCCTCCTCCTTCTCCTTCTCCTCCTCCTTCTCCTTCTCCTTCTCCTTCTCCTTCTCCTCCTCCTCCTCCTCCTCCTCCTCCTCCTCCTCCTCCTTCTTCTTCTTCTTCTTGAGCATCTGCTTGACATGCAGTAGGTCACAGGTCCCTGGTATCTCCAGGTGATAAGAAAGAGGTGATGCAAAAGATCTCTGCCTGAAGCCCTCAGGCCCGTTCCACACGTGCAGGATAATGCACTTCCAATCCACTTTCACAAATGTTTGCAAGTGGATTTTGCTATTCTGCATAGTAAAATCCAGTTGCAAAATGGATTGAAAGTGCATTATTTTGCATGTGCGAAAGAGGCCTGAGAGTTGTTTCCCATCTGAGTAGACAAATAAGATGCACCTGAATAACCAGGGGCAGCCATTGCTGCCGTGGTGAGCAACGCAGCAAGATAAGGGGCATGCATGGCCTGGCGGCTAGCTGCAGAACCGGGTGCAATGATTGGCTCCCACCGAAAAAGGCGGGAGGAGCCTGGGTATATCTAGACGCCTTCCCCGGTCCGCGCCCTTCCCGGCGGCGAGAACCAGCAAGGCGTGGCCCCCCCCCCCCCCCCGTAAATTAGGGGTGGCGGGGTTTTTTTGGGCCTTACTGTCGCAGTCCTGGCGGGTTTGCAACGGTGTCGCACATCTGGGGAGAGAACGAGCCTTCCGGCTGGGGCTCCCAGGCTTGCGCCCTATGAGGGCCGGGGGGTGGGGCGGGCAGGCTGGCAGGCCGGCAGGCCGGGCCGCTGCCCGACACCCCAGGGAGTGGGGTTGGGTTGGGCCGTTAGGCGGCCATGGGCTTAGCCGGTGCCCGACACCCCAGCAAGCACGGGAGGAAGACGGGCTGGGGGCGGCCTTGGGGCTCAGCCGGTGCCCGTCTCCTCAGCAGGGGCGGGAAGTGTGGAAGCATTTAGGAGTATGATCTCTGGGCTTCCCTTCCCGCCAGTTTCCCATTCATTGGGATGTGATGTGCGACCCGTTTGCCGCCCAGCTCTGATGTAAATAGTTCTTGTTTATATGTTTGTTGTTTAATAAACGGGCTGCGGCCCATTCCTTTCCAGCCTGTCGTTGTGGTGTACTTATTGAGCGAGGGAGTCTCACCATCTACAGCAATACTGACCTTGATGGACCAAAAGTCAGATTCAGTGTAAGGCACCTTTCATTTATTAATGTGAAGGAAAGGAGAGTGCAAGTGGGCCTGGCTCCATTTCCTCATAAATGTTCATTGCGTCTGGGTGTCCTCCGAATGTATTTAAAAAAATGTGCATGAAGTACAGCTGTGCTTGCGACTCTATCTAGAAGGAAGACTTGAAAGGGGAAAGAAATCTATTCATCAAAATGTGTTTTAGAGAAAAGTGTGCTTCTCTGTCTGAAAGATTCTGTCATCACTTGTCAAACAGGTCTGAGTGACTGCTAGTGCATCCTGTCAGTAATCTGACAGGATATCTGAAAGGAAGTGGACTCGCAAGCGGATTCCCTGCGTATAGTAGCTGGAAATAATTGGATGATTTATCATCTCAATAGAGGTATAAGAGCCTCCCCCCTCTTTAATAATAATAAAAAAACCCTCCAACCCTATTGGAGTATTGTCTGGTAAGTGGCAATGCCGTGGATGGATTGTTAAACTAGGACTGAGGTTCAAATTTCCATTTAACTGTGACACCCCCTGGTAACCTTGGACCAGTCATTGGCTGATCAAGCACAAGGTGTTTGTTGCACAATGGGGACAAATGTCCATTGTGGCAAGATTTCTTGTACAAACATGTTTCCTCAAGCCCTACTTTCACTTGCCAGTCTCTTCACAACAAACAAGACCACCTCTAGGGTGACTTTCAATTTGCTTTGCTGTCAGAGTGGGCAGAGTTGCCAATGAGCACAGCTTGTTCCCTCTGGCCACGGCCAGCCTTTCCTTCGCTCTGCCATCCATGCCTTCCCCCTCACCCCTATTCCATGTTGTCAGCTCCCCTTCTTCATCAGCTTGTGGCCCAGGGAATCACTTTGCCTCTCATTTGGGTGGGGGAAGGTCATTTTTGGGATGGACTTGAGTATCCATATAACTTCAGCAACACTAATATCAATCCAATAGCAATGTAAAGGCTTTTACAAAGCCAGCAGTTTTGAGGCTACAGGGATGATGAGACCTTTAAGGCTGAGATAATGGGAAAAGTTAAGAGAACCAGGAACTGAGAACGTGCAGAGTTCAGCAGACAAGCTGCACTGCAGGCTGTGGGCTGCCTTCTCACATGTAAATAGAGAAATGTGAGGAGACCCCACTACAAGTCCACTACACAGTGCAGAGCCCCGAGGTTGGTGTTCCATGAATAATGGGCAATTTGTCATCCTAATATTTTTAAGATGATTGTAGAAGGGGCAAATCATAGATGCTGCCCTGAGGTCCTTGGAAGAGAGGTACAGTAAAAAGAGTGTCTCAAGCATAATGGGATGTTACCTAGGGAGGAAGGGAGCTTTCTAGGAATGGTATCTTAAGGAGCAACTCCCATGCTTTTCCTAATAATGTAATAGAAATTAGTTTGGACCAGGCAGGGACTCAAAACCCCTGCAGTGCAGACAGTGCTGGCCTTATCTTTTTACTTTCATAATGAGATATATATTTTGGCTCATCGGAGATTCTACAGAATCGATTCAATGAAAATCAGTCACTAGGCAGCCCATGTGAATTAGGAATTCCTAAGAGGTAAGGAAGTGGTGCACAAAAAGGGTATTCAATTTTGATTTTAAAATGCTGGCAGATCAAAAAGTGTCATTTTTTAAGAAACAAAGGAAGTCCAAATACTAATATTCAGAGTGTTATTACCTCTGAACATAGAAGTTCCATTTAGTCTAATGCCTCATAGCCACTGACGGATGTCGCTTTCATGAAATAGACTAAACTCTTTTTGGAGTCAATTAAATTAGTGGACATCAAAGCAACTTGTGCAGTGAATTCCAGTAGGTAGCATACTGTTTGGAAATACTAGGTGATTGGACAGTGAAGTGACACCCGGCCTATGTAATGTAGATTACTCTGGAAATCCACAGTAGTAGGATACGATTAGAAGGAATATCACTGAATATTGCTGTATTGAGAGGGGAGAGGAGAGATGATTATCTCCAAATGCACATTAAGCTTAAACCAAAAAACAGCAACTTGCAGAGCCTTGCTATGCTTTCTATCACTGCTGCCTTTCTCCACCCCCACTCTTCCTTGTTCACCTGAGGGAGTTCTTCCCCACCCACACACACCATTATATTGTTAGAAGATAGATAAAATTCCCTTTGAAAATCCCTCTTACTTTTCCAGTTCTTGCCCAAGAGAGTTCTTTCCTTTGACACTGTAAGGCTGAATATGGACCCTGTAAATTGATGTGTTCGTAGAAAGCTAAACCAAGCTGGAGTGGAAATGTGGCATTCCCATTCCCAGTTCTTGAGTGGCTCTGAGAATCTTTTACCTTGATTCCACTGTCTGCTGGACAAACATAGGTCAACTGTAAAGGCCTTTACTGCAATGCAAGAAAGATGGTGAGCTAAATTCTATTAGTCTTTTTGATACATGTGTCTGTGGGATGGAATTTTTAGTTTTTCCTTTTTCAAACATCTTGTAAGATCTTCTTGTACAGTATCCTGGAAGACTGCAGTCACCAATCCCAAGGGCCTTTCATACAGCTCTAAATGCATGGTTTTGCCCCCGGGAGCTTTTAGTATAAAATTTTAGACCAGAAAGACAAAGAAGGCAGTAGAAGGAGGTGACAATTACGGATGAACAGGGAACCATGCTCTTTTTGCCAGGTTATATGTGTGCAAGATTTTCTGGAGGAAAGTAGGCTTATGGAATTTTGTTCAAGACTCTATGGGTAGGGTGGCATTTGAGCAAGGACTTAAGAAAATTGAAAAGTGGCACTTCTAGTCATATATCCATCCTCTCAACCTTCCCTCCTCAAGTTACCATAGAAGTCTGAAAGTGACTTCATTCTATGCCAATTTTAGCAAACATATTTCAGTCCTAGTTTGTGTGGTAAACTTATTTGCAGAACCATTTCCCAACCAAAGCCACCACCATATCATTATATACCAAACTTAACTGGGAAGTAGATCCACCCAACTCTTCTGCTGGTGAAAAGGGGAGGCAAGCTTTCTTTGACCAACCAGGAAAGGTTATGCTAAACGTCATGGAATCTGCACAAACCAAAGCTGTGTGGGAGGGGGCTGTAGTTTGGAGCAGAGTGGGATTGAGTGGAAAAAATGGCTGGATCCAATCCTCCTCCTTTATCCTTCAGTGTTTTGCAAGACTGGCCTCCCCCTTAACTGTTTGATCTACAAAAAAAAATCTGCAGTATGTGTTAAACTAATCACAGGTCAGATAATGGGAGTGTGACAGTCATGACATTTTAAAACAAGCTGTGGTAATGCTCTACAGTTAAAACCAGGCCTGGCTTTTCATGGCTGCCCAGAATTAATGCCTGCAGATATAGGATGTTTCACGTCAGTGTTGATGAATGTGTAACCCCATTAGAGAAAGTGGCCCAATTAATTGCTGAGCTTCTCCGGGATGAGAAGCTTGTTTATTTGAGACTCTTATCCTTTTAATATCATTTGGCAAATCTGATTGGTTGTGCATGTCTTTCCCTTTAAATTACAGCAGCCACACATCTTCAGCAGATAAATCTTTCTTTCTTTCTTTCTTTCTTTCTTTCTTTTTGGCATAACAGCAATTATTCCATTGGAACTCTTATATGATGGCTCCTCCAAATGCCCAGATGTGAAATAATTTCCTGTGCATAATTCTAAAGCCTTGGATTAGTGACTCTCTGGCATTGAGACAGATGCAGACTGAGTAATGCTAAATCAGCCATTAATGTTAAATCAAGATGCAGTGCAGTCATATTGCTACCCTTTATCCAGAATCTACCCCTATTTCTTAGAGAGATTTTGGAAGAACAAAATCAGGGAGTCTTTTGGTTCCCTCCTCTATCAAATCTTCATTTCTACTAGAGCTTCTATGCTGAGGCATCCTCTAGATCAGGGGTAGGGAACCTGCGGCTCTCCAGATGTTCAGGAACTACAATTCCCATCAGCCCCTACCAGCATGGCCAATTGGCCATGCTGACAGAGGCTGATGGGAATTGTAGTTCCTGAACATCTGGAGAGCCTCAGGTTCCCTACCCCTGCTCTAGATTATCCAGTTAAAAGCCTTTTGTTTTGGTAACAGGATGCTCAGATATTAGCACAATAATGCAGAGGGCAAGTGCCATCTTATTCTGCCTTCTATTTTGCACAGGAAGGGACACTTCTTTTAAGATGGAGACTGCTGTGCTAACATGCACAAATTGTCTAAAAGCAAAAATAACCTCCTTTTTTCTAGAAAAGCCTTACTTTCTGTAAAGCAGATTTATGCATATTTAATTAATTATTTCACTGAAACTTGTAGATTTGCTGAGCGACAGGTTATTTTTTTGAGTCAACAATTTGAGTAAGAGGATCATCTGGTGAAACAGACCTGTCTGTTCAGTAGTAGTTGTGTAAATGTTTCACAAAACCATTCAGTCATCCACTGGCCATCCAGGAACTTGTCAGGTCTGCTGATACACAGTCAACACATAGCGATGGTGGCTGAGCTACTGAGAGAGTGTGGATCTGGTTTTTGAAGAAAGGTAATCTGATTATATGAATTGACTATTGGCAGGTAACATATTGGGTCAGAACCTGCAGTTTAAAGATCTGTGCTACAAATACTTGGTCTGCTGAGATTGTGGGTTGAGCTGTTTCCCCTGCACTGTGGGTGCCAGCATTTTAACCAATTCTACTCAAATTCTACTTAAATAGTGTTTGAACTACTAACTCCAAACCTCCTCTGTGAATTGTGTGGTGAGGAAGGAGATGATTCATCACTTGGAAACGGCTGTGTAGAGTTGCCTAAAATTATGCAGACTCTGCAAGGGCTATGAGTGGATTGCTTGACAGCAGCGTCATTGTTCAGTCATTTTGCCTTTTCTTTGTTTTAAGCAACCTGAAATCACTTTTCACTATTTAAAAAGTGGTCACGGTGTTTTGCTGTGACAAAATAAAGGGTTAAAGTATCCTTTGAGCATGTTCTACCTGCAGCCTTGACTGCCTGTGCTGATAAATGCCAACTGCACAAGCACGAAAACAGGACATCTATTCAAAATGCTTCTCATTATTAATTTACAAACATTATCAGAGTTCAAGGGAAGGGCATAATAAAAATGAGCATTATTATGCATGTGAAAATGCCTATTATTCGCCTGTTGTTTGTTAACCTGGACGTCATCCACTCACCATTGGATTGTGCTGTAACATTCTTTTGCAACTGGATTGTCCTGTCTGGAAAAGCCAGTCCAGTTGCAAATTATTTTGGTTGTGCGATGACACTACAATATGTAGAATCAGCCTGTATCAGCATTGCTATACTTAACTTAGGCCTCCCCCCTATTCACTAAAGTCTTCCTCAATGCAGGGACTGCTAGGCCAGTATATAATTAGGTGGCATCTTCTGAAATGGAATTGGAAAGGTATGCTTTTTGTTGAAGGAGAGGCACTTTCTGGGGGGTGGGGTACAAATCTAGGACCTGCTGTTTGCAAAAGATTTTTTTTTTCATTTTGATTGGCTTCAGGAACAAGTTGAACAATGGCATGTACTGACCTCTGGAAGTGCCTGTAGCGTCTCCACATACCTATTTGTGTTTGGGGAAAAAAGGAAGAGAAGGTGAATGGAGCTATGAAAAAGTGACTTTGTTTTATTTCATCCCTCCCCCACCCGAGCATGTGAAAACCACTCTTCACAAATGAAGACAGGAGTCTTGTCTTAGGATTGCGACTTAAATCAACATGACATGCAGTGAAGGTTATAAGCAGATGAAAGAAGAAGTAGATGAACAAGGGTGACAATAATCTCATGTATTGTCACTACAAATCATCCAGGTGTTTTTGTTGGAAAGAGAAAGAAATAGGCTCTTGTTTCTTGATCAGGAACATTGGTCTTGAAATAGACCAATACAGACTGTAAGTTCCACACACGGAGATGTGTGCCCCAATCCAGCAAGAGAGTTTCATAGTACAAGTACTCTGTATGCAATTCTCTAATGTAAATCTGGAGCTATGTTGGGATTCTCATCTGTGTCCCAGTGAACTGGCTGCGTTTGCCTTTTGATGTGGAAGGGGATACATATCTGTGTTGCCAGTTGGACACAAGTAGTTTCCCCCAGGTACACTTAGGTTGGCTGTAAGAAGAATCTGAATTTGCAGAATGCTCAATTATGAAAGCAAAATGCTTGTTTTCACAAACTTTAGGGCAATTCTGTTTTTATGCAGATTTTTCCTAGATTTGCATTGTGGAAATCAACACTTGGACATTAACAGCACAATCCAGATCTGAGGCAGACGGGGAGCCGCTCCACTTAATCCACAGGGCTTTCCTCCTTGATAGGGGAGAATAGAGATACGTCGTGAAAATCGCAGAGTTCTCTGCTGTGATGTACTGGGGCTGAGAAGGGTCTGGAGGCTGACTAAGCTTGACCCTATCCCATGGAACCCCCCTGGTATGCTGTCATAGCTGGGCGTGGCATGCAAGCCGAGCATCAGCCAGGTGGTGGTGGATTTACCCCTCTGCTGGTGTAAATACCCCAAAAGAGGGCGCTTACACCGGCAGAAGCCCGCACCACATCCAGAGGGATTCCCCCCCCCCCCTTGATTATGCTGTAAATCTAGGGCTTATTCTTAACATCTGAGCAATGCTATTGTAACCTGAAAATCTCTGTGGCAATTTAAAGTTGCTTCCATACGAGGTGTTTGGTCCAGCTTGGCTATGAAAGCGAAATGTACAGTTTCTGGCTTTTCCCTCTGGTTTTGCAGTGATCTTTAAAAATTGTTTTACTATGTTTTTATCTGTCTGTTTGTAGTTGTGGAAGTATAGCCAGGTGGATGTTATGTGAGTGGTATTGACTGGATATTTCCAAGTCCCTTCCAAATTGCCACCATTTTCCTTGCCCCAGTCCCCATGTTAGCTATACCTGCCTACCCTTATGTTACATGGAAGAGCTTTGGGAACTTTTTTTTGGAGGGGATTGACATATGACTTTTGTGTTATATTGCTAAAATGGTATCAATTGATTTTTTTTAAAAAAAAGAAAAACCCTTAACTGATGGTGTGTGTGTAGGGGGGAGGGAGGACACTGCAGAGAACAAAGCAGGGAAAATGCAGGGAAACCTAATGGTGCTACTTCAAATGCTTCTTAACAGCATTGGTGAGAACTTCATTGCCTTATGGCTGCAACTTATCTTGTGGTGTAACTGAACCTGCAGTTCTTTATTTTGTGTCATTTTTCCTCATTCTGAACTTCTCCTGTTAAATTGTATGTCATTTATATTTTTGTGCCAGTTGTACATAAATAGCATGCAGCATATAAATGGGAAAAAAACAAACTTATGCAAAATGAAATAAAAGAAACAACAAATGGGGAATAACTTCACTGTTAAGGAGAGGGAAACAGATTTCTCACAGTGTGCTCTTAAAGAGTTAAAATTGTTTGTGGCGGAAAATGCATCCACGGTTTAAACCCCACCTGACTATTATGGGGAGGGACAGTGGCTATTGGTAGAGTACCTACCTCACACTTGAAAGATGCCCAGCTTGATCCCTATCTTCTCCAGTTAAAGGAGCTTTAGTAGAAGATATTAGGGAAGGCTTGTGGTGCTGGAGAGTCAAAGTACACAGTACTAAGCTGGAAAGACCAGTAAAGGCCGTTTCATAGGTCATAGGTTTGCATATGTGAAATGGGGCTTCATTCCCAGAGAGGAATTCCTCCCCCCCCCCCGAAACTCTGTGCATACGCAGAGCGTTTGTTTGTGTTTAAGCCAGATAATAGCTGCATGGGGTTCTGACTGGAAACTACTACTCTCCCTAGTGGGAGAGGAAGGAGGGGAGGTTAACCCTTCCTTCTACTTTCTGAAGGAAATAGGGTTGCAGTAAAATGGGATTCTTCAGCAGCATGTGTTTTTATGACTGCAATCTTGCTGTAGTGATTGCATTGTTAGTTGTATGTAGTTTCTTTCTTTTTACAGCATTGTCTTGTAACTGTTGTCATTCAGGGTTGTTGTGGGGGGTGGGGGGTTTGCACTGTTTATGCTATGTCCTAAACGTGTGTCTGTGTCTGTGTGTGGGCATATTTTATAATCTTCCTTGTGTCTGGGCAAGAAAGGCCGTCTGTAAAGTAAATAATAACTGAAACCTTCTTCTGTAAAATGAAGCAGAGGAGAATTATGTAAGCTGCTTTTCTGTCCCTACTGGGGAGAAAGGCAGGGTATAAATGAAGTAAATAAAATAAACTCGGTTGGAATTTCCTCCATGTTCATATTTATGTCTTTATTTATTGCAATTTAGTTGTGAAGAGGAGCACAGGGCAATTATTTATTTAGGTGTCCCACTTTCCTTCTCACTAGGAACCCAAAGCAGCTTATTTATATTCATTTTCATAAGCTGCTTTATATATTATGGAAACATACCTGATCTCATACAGTCTCCGTCCAGATCTCATACAGCTGGTACAAACATTTTTTATATCCCTTGTAGGCTTGTGAGCCTTCTGGTAGGGCTTGGAGGTCTCCAAGAATTACAGCAGCTCTTCAGATCAGTTTCCTGTGGAAAACGGCTAATTCAGGCCCCTTCCACACACGCAAAATAATGAGTTTTCAAACCACTTTCACAACTGTTTTCAAGTGGATTTTGCCATTCCGCACAGCTTCAAAGAGCACTGAAAGCAGTTTGAAAGTGCATTATTTTGCATGTGTGGAATGAGCTTCAGATGGAATTATACCCTGCTGAGGTTTCTTCTCTCCCGGGACATTCCCTCCTCAAGCTTCACCTCCAAATATCCTGTAATCTCTCAACCCCAAGTTGATAACCCCAATTGCCTGCCTGTCTGTGTAGGTAGACAGAAATTTAACCATTTCCTCCTCCCCCCATAGAAATATTCTTGAACTGCTTTCATCTACACTGGAGAAAATTACAGGGACCTATACATTTTTTTCCAGTAGAAGTAAATGCAAAACAATAATGATTTTTCCCCTTTAACTATGTCCCCTCCTGCCTGTTCTTTTTAATAAAGCTGTCTTGGCAGCTAAAATCTCAAAAGAAACAAAAAAAATGGTTTAGAAAGAAATCCTAAGATGCAGTTGAGGCCTAACACTCATATCAAGTACATGATTCTGAGAGAAAGGAGCTCAGCACCATAGACTACAGATCTGACAGCACCCCTTAGACTCAGAAAAATACGGGGTACTTTTAAGAAGATGAATTTTTAGTGATATCAGATTATATTTGGGACATGAGAAAAAACAACCAGTTAGTTGGCCTTTTTGTGAGTCAGGTACTTGAAGTGTAAAAGAAAGTTTATTTTTTCCCTATGTCCCCAGCATTCTGTGATCACAATAGTAAACAGCCTTTATTTAATCAGTTTGTAGAATTCAATCTCATTTTGAAGTATTTTTAGCACTTACTGGTAACTCGGTGCCTCTTCTGGGCAATGTTATCAGATTTATAACTTTTGAAGCGTTGTTATTTATTATCTTCCAAGAGGCAGCCGAGTGGCACCTTCCAAGGAATATGTCAAGAGCCAGCTAGGCACATCAGATGATTCCTTCCTAAATAAATGGGGGAAAGTGGTTTTTTTTTTCACTTGCCTGACTTGAAATGATTTTCTGAGAAAGAGGATTTTCAGCATATGGTTTCCTTTGTTTATATGTTTGATTGAATTTTGCAGAGAGTTTTAAAATTCAAAAGTTTGCCGTGATGCTTAAACAATTATCAGTGTGTGCATCCCATAATGTTTACAAACTAGAAACTTCCTGCATCTTACAGTTCGCTTAATTTGTTTTATAATGTTGCAAAAAGATAGGTTGGTATGAATCTGGCTGTGTACACATGTCCATATGGCACATACATATACATTCTGGTAGGGCTACAATATTCTCAGGAATGTTGTCTTTGAAGGTGTATTGTTTGGTTTCATGCTTCTGTCCATAATAATTAAAGCTAATTTGTGTCAACATGTCACCCCTCCCCCCCCCAACTTCTGTTCCCTGGTGAAGAAGACAAAGTTTATTATGTAGAATATTTCCAGGGAAAAAAATCCAGAGCTCCCTCCCCCCACCCCCAGGGAAAAAAATCCTCTTTCATTTGGAAAGATTAACTATTTGGTAAAATTAATGGCAGTGAATGGATATCATTGCTATTACCATAAATATTGTTCAAGCTTGAGAGTTTTAAAATTGTGATTTATATTTGGGGGCAATTATCCCTAGGAATTGTGAGAGAGAGCACAAGGCATGGGGGCAATAAAATCACAACTACATATTGTAATCCAAATTTTTTAAAAAATATTGTAATCCAAATAATTTTTTTTAAAAAATGAATTCACCTGATTAACTGCAAAGGTCAAATCAAAATCAAAGCAGAAACAGCATAGTTGTTAAGAGTGCCAACTTGAAACCTTGCTTGCTTTAAAGCTCACTATAGTATGCCTTCTTAAACATGGTGTTGGTTTCAGTAAGGTGAGATCATCCATGACTTGAAGATTCCACATTCTCTGATGATCTCACCTTGTGGCTTCTTAGAGATGCCCAAGAACTTAGTGTGTAAGACAGTTTCCTGTGGAGGCTTCGAATAAATGCCATGGGCCAATTACGCATGGCAAGGTTTCCATGACTTCAAAAGAACTGACCAGGGAGTATTTGTTTCAAGGCATGTTTGGCATTATTACCCACTGCCCTGTTTGCAGCGGGGCAGGCATTATCTATCAGCTGTCTTTTTGATGCATCTGGGTTTTTTTCTTCCCCTTCCCCTTCAGGTGTCTAGTCCTTAATAGTATCGTTAATAGGGATCAGGTTTACGTTATGTCAGCTGGGATGCATATTCTATTTTAGAGATCCCTAAGTCTTTCTTTCTTTACAGCCTACCTCTCACAAAACTGCAATTTCCACCCGGTTCCTGGGAAGACAGATAGCTGCTAAACCAGCCTAAGTCTGTAATGTGGATAAAGCTGCCTTCTTGCCCAGTAAGCAGTGAGGGCAACACAAACAGCAAATCACACAAGCAGTAATAGCAACCAGGAACAATTAATAGGTTTCTAGGAGTTTACCTCTTACTAAAGAGCTGAAAATATTAACTTTTCCAGAAATTAAAGAGTGCTAAATTGTTGATATATGAAATGCAAACATCTTTAATTGCTTTACATATACATAAAAAGAGGGAGAGTTCAAAACAGGAGAACCAAAACACTGCATGCAAAATATAAACATATGCTGTATAATTACACATTGTTTGGTTTTGTGGGAGATGCAGCGTGGAAAATCTTTCAATAGTTTAAGGTTGCTATAAACTTTATTTGCTCTCCATCTCAGCCCTCTTCCCTGAACTCACACCATTGCATTGAAATAAACTTCTACATAATCCCAGAGAAAGCAAGAAATAGGTAGGTAGGTAGGTAGGTAGGTAGGTAGGTAGGTAGGTAGGTAGGTAGGTAGGTAGGTAGGTAGGTAGATAGATAGGTAGGTAGGTAGGTAGGTAGCTAGGTAGCTAGGTAGCTAGGTAGCTAGGTTGGTTGTGTTCATGTCTGGGTGTCAAAATGTCACTGCAAAAATCTTGCAACGTTTCTGCAATAGAAAAAGCTGAGAAAAAAATAAATTGATCATAGTTCATGACTTCACTAACAAGTGGGATAAAAATAATACACACACACTCACATATGTATACACATACATGCATATATATATACACACACACCCTCCCCCACCCCTAGCCATTCCTTGCCACCCTCCCTCACCCCAAGCCTCCCCTTACAACCTTCCTGCCATCCCAAGCCATTCCGTTCCATTCTCTTCCACCCCACCCCTCACCGTGCTGCCTGCCCTCCTCACCCCAAGCCACTCATCTCCATCCTCCTCCTATCTCAACCTACCCCAACCCACACCGCTCCAGCTTCTCCCACATCTAAGCCACAGACCCACACCCAGGTAACTATTGCACTGCGATCAGGGGGTCGGGGGATTCTGCAGCCCCTGTAAAGCCCATATATATATGGAGAGAGAGAGAGAGAGAAAGAGAGGGGAAATCTAAGTGGTTCGGAATGATATGCTGTTTCCCTAGTTCTCCTCCATTGCTTATTGGAAGTCCTTGTAGATTGGCATTGAACTTCTTCTTCTTCATAATAATAATAATAATAATAATAATAATAATAATAATAATAATAATAATAATAATAATAATAATAATAATAAAGGAATGCACATTCCATTTTGGTGAGAACAGCAGGCTACAAATGCTGTTAAATAAAATGTCTAGTACTTTTGTTGAAACATTCTGTCAACCCTACCTAGCTACAGAACTGGCTCCCTTGGGAAGTGGTTGCTTTGGATGAAGAACTGAATGCTGTTTGTCCCTTTTGAAACTTCTCCCCTTCACAGATTTCATCCCCAAATCGCCAGGAATTTCCCATCCTGGAATTGACAATCCTGTATTTGACCATACATCAAGGCCAATGAGTGAGTTGCCTGGTGATCAGCAAGGATGCCCTGGGACCTTCTCATTCAGGCCCCAGAACCAGAATTAAGGCTCTTTCCTGGTCCAGTCTCACCTCTTCTTGTGACAGAATGACTTTGAGTACGGGCAATATAATTTATATAAACATTAATGTGTTAATATCAAGTGTACACTACCAATGAGAGAGTTTGGATTGTCTGGAGTCCCTGCGAATGGACTTCCTGCTGCCATCCCTCCCCCACCTTTTGCCCAGCACGTCGCCCATCCCAGTTGCCCACAGGGCCCTACCTGGGAAGGCCAGGCTTTGGAATGGCTAGTAGAGTTATCCCAGGAGCATCCTGGGCATGGAGAAGAGTGACTTCAGCCTGTGTGCCTCAGAAGCCTGCTGTCACTGGGGAGTAGTGACCCTAACACTCTCTTCTCAGTGCACCATGGCTGGAGTGAAGCCATAGATGCTGGAGGGAGGGGCAGGACAGGAAAGGATCCAGCAGCTTCCCAGGTCCTAGAGCCAACGAATGCCACAAGCAGCAAAGAGCAGCCAGACGAGGGACTGGGGTTTAAAACCCTTCTGGGAGGAAGGGCCAGGGTGCAGGGGCAGGGGCCAAGGGTGGAAGCCAGGGGATGGGGAAAGCAGGAGGGTTGGGCTATAAGGGGTCCTGATGTTTGGGGAAGAAAAAGCTGGCTTGCTGTTGCCCCCGTGAGGGCCCTCTTTGCAGCCAATTGGGTTGCTTCCTCAACTCAAAAGAAGGCATCATACCCTGACTGAGGCCACAGAAAGTACCCCACATGCCACAGCAGGTGCACTGGGGAAGAAACAGGGGTCCCTGGGTGTGACACGGATTTATACCCCACTCTTCTCAATCATAAGAAGTCTCAAAGCTGTTTACAAACTTCTTCCCTCCTTCTCCCAACAACAGATAACTTGTGTGGAAGGTGAGACTGACCCAAAGTCACCCAGCAGGATTCATGCGGAGGAGAGGGGGAAAAAACCTGGTTCTCCAAGATCAGTGTCTGCCACTCATACATTGGAGTGGGAAAACAAACCTGGTTCCCCAGATCCGAGTCCATCTCTCATGTGGAAAATGGGGTGGGTGGGTGTGTGTGTGTCAAACCCAGTTCTCTAGATTAGAGTCACTGCTCTTAACCACTACACAATCTTGGCTCTCAAGTGGTATGCTCAATTAGCACCCATCGATTGAAACTCAGCTTGTCCATCTTTTTATAGCTGGCAGAGCAGGAGACTCTGTTCTGCTTTAAGTAGGCAAGTGGCATGACGTGGCCTCATCTTTCAGAATGCATGAAAATCCGAATTACACACTGGATAAATGACAGCAGGCGGAGGACCTGCAACCTTTATTACCATTGCCACATTCATGCTACTCTTATTTCGGAATGTGCTCGCATTTAATCTATTCCCGGCAGTCACTTGCTAGTGCTTTACAAATTGCACATTTTTACATTCACTGCGCTAATTTTGAATAAGGAAAAAAATAGATCTAGCCCCCTTCTCTTGGTAGCAAAATATAAGGCAAAAATCATTTTCAAATTGCAGCTGTTATGTGCATTGTTTTAAGAACCTGTGCTGTCAATTTTTTGATATTGCTCCACGTTACTTTTACTACTGCATTTGTTTGACACTAAGATGGAGTGCAATGGGTACAAAGAGCCTGAATGAATGTTCAAAATATTCCTGGTGCTTTCTACCTCTGTATTCATACAAATGTTTAGAAGCCTGTTGACATTTAAGCCCCTGGAACTGACCTTACCTGGAAAACCTACAAAACGAAACACTGATGGGTTTCCAGAATGTGCCAGGTTCCTCAAATGTGCCGGTGCAGCTTCCTTGCAATTGGGCACTTTTACACCTGCTGAACACCTGCTTTCAATCCCCTTTGTAACCAGATTTGACAGTGTGAAATGGTAAAATCCACTTGAGAACGATCACTAAAGTGCATTGAAAGTGGAGTGAAAGTGTACTGAAACTGCATTATTGAGCTTGTAAAAGAAATAGCTAGCAGAAGGGTGGATGAGAAAGAAGCTGCTGTTATAATATGTTGCCTGCCAAAGAGTTTTGTCAGGGGGGTTCCAGCAGATGTGGCCAGAACCACAGATGTTGAGGTTCGAAGGGGGCACAATTCAGATGGTCCTGGTTGCTTGGAGAACAGGACAAAGTTGCTGTTGGGTGCAGCTGGAAATCCAGCAACCTCTGAAGTGAAGGAAAGGAGAACTATGTGACCTTGTCCTTGCCACACTCTCTCTTAGGCCCCTTCCGCACAGGCAAAATAATGCATTTTCAAACCACTTTCACAACTGTTTGCAAGTGGATTTTGTTATTCCACACTGCTTCAAAGAGCACTGAAAGCAGTTTGAAAGTGCATTATTTTGCATGTGCGGAATGAGCCTTAGCCTAGCCTACTTCACACAATGGTGATAAAACAGGCCCTGAACTCCGTCAAAAAAGAGCCAGATATAAAGTGACAAATGAAGTGACAATAGTGGAAGGTATTCATTAATGGAGCCAACTTGTAGCTTGGGTACCAGGAGGAAGGAATGGACTTTTGGCGATTTGAAGGTTCAGGCTCAGGAATGGACTTTTGGCGATTTGAAGGTTCGATTACCTGCCCGCAACATGTGAAAATTTGGGGGCGATCCGTCCAGCCGTTTCCACGTTAGAGCATGAGTAACAAACTCATAGTTAGTTTTATATATATATAGATTGGTAGCTTTCCCCAGAATGGATTATGGCTGGCTTGCCCCCTTGGCAGCCTCTAGAAATTTTCATTGCATCCCCTTAAGTTCCATGGAAGTAGAAGGGGTATGTAATAAAAATGTTGATGCTAAAATGGTCAGTCCAATCCAGAGGGTGCCATGGCCAGCAATGACTCTGCTGCTGTGCTGCCAAGACTCCCCAGAGGGCTTTCAGGTGGCACAGGGCAGGGGTGTAGCCATAAAGGGAAAAAAAACCCTTGCTGCTTAAAAGCTCTCCATTGTACTGAATCGAATGGGTGGCATAACTCTTGAGGCCCAGACCACAGCATTCCCTGATCTGAAGACTGGAAGTGGAAGTGACTACAATTGGTTCCATGCCCCATGTTCATCTGTACTGCAAAAGTGCTGATGTGGTGTTGAGCACTGCATTTGGGCATTGCGTAGGTACTTTTGCACCTCTGTCAGGGCATGTGCCCCAGGAAGGGCAAATCTGCTGGCACGGGCCTTCACTGCATCTGGAAGCTGATTTGTCTAACCTGAATAGCTTTAAAAAAGGCTTAGACAGATTCATGGAAGAGAAGTCGATCTATGGCTACCAATCTTGATCCTCCTTGATCTCAGATTGCAAATACTTTAGCAGACCAGGTGCTCAGGAGCAGCAGCAGCAGAAGGCCATTGCTTTCACATCCTGCATGTGAGCTCCCAAAGGCACCTGGTGGGCCACTGCAAGTAGCAGAGTGCTGGACTAGATGGACTCTGGTCTGATCCAGCAGGCTAGTTCTTATGTTCTTATGTCTCCCACAGCCGGATTGGGCCATTAGTCATATGACTTGTTTTTTTTTTATGCTTGTATACTGCCCTCCCCCAAAGGATGATTGTGTTGTGTCAGAGTGAGGGCACTATGTGTCTGTGTACAGCGGTCCTTAATGGCTCTTGGCAGTTCTGGCTGCAATTATTTCCTACTTCCTAGCTGTAGAAACTTTTAGCATTCCCTTGCAGCATGGGTTTGTTGCCATAGTCACAAAAATCCCATGCTGCTGTTGTGCTTCATACATGAAGACACTAGTTGTGGATTCATTTATTGCAGCACAGGAGGTCACTCCACAGGCATGCAGAGGGCCTCTGTGTGCTCTAGCACCATTGTGTGCACAGAGGTAATTGGAATGGAGGCCATTGAACACTTGTTAAAGGGAAATGTTCAGTGCGCTCAGCAATATGCATTCCCAAGTAAGTGCGAATTGGTCTGCAGATTCATGGAACTGTTAGATATAGCCCTAATGGAACTGGCCTAGTCAGCATAGACTTAAGACTGTTGGAATCTGGAGGCTTTGTAACTTCGTTGGGTTTCATTTGTTGCAATTTAAATGTATGGTCAACTGACTAATTTAAAAATGATAAAGGTGTAGAGAAAAAAAAACTGATTCCCAAACTCCAGCATCATTCTTATAACGGATGTTTAAAAATATTTTCCCGCATTGCTAAATTCTATTTTTGCCAGGCTCTGCTGATTCTCTGCTTGTGAGATTCATTGCAGGATACAGCCCCCTGCACTTAATATTGAATTTTTTTTAAAAAAAAAATAGAATCATAAAAGTTGTGTAATTTCCTTTTTATAGTTAAAGCAATATTCTACCTACATACTGCTATCAGTATTTTATGCAGTTTCTTCTACTAAAAATTGAACAAGCAATCCAATGTGTTAGGACTGCACTTACTTCAGTAATTCCGATCGTCCATCAGATTCGATAGACCAATTATGTTCTATTGACTTATCAGCTGGTAGCTTAGATCCCCAAATGGGTACTTGATGTAACCAACCATTTTAATTGCACTTCTTCTAAGTCAATGCAACAATTTTTATTCAATTATTTAACGGAAGTGTTGATGTCCTGCATTTGGAACAAGAACTTCAAGTTCAACATGAATCAAAATAAAACCTCAAATTATGTTTCAAAAGCAACACAAAATAGTATGCACAGTAAATTGCTGAGGCCAATCAAGGCAGAACAATAAGAGGACACAAATTGGGCAGGTTCTGACACTGCAAACTAGAGTTTGTTCATTAAGGTTGTGTTTATGCACTCTACATCCACCAAGACTGAAGATCTTCAACAAACTCCACTCTGTTATGACATTCAAATGTGGGCACCCTGAGAAAGTGGGGTTAATTTCTTTCCCAGTAACAGAGGCTCATTCCGCACATGCAGAATAATGCACTTTCAAACTGCTTTCAATGCTCTTTGAAGTTGTGCGGAATGGCAAAATTCACTTGCAAACAGTTGTGAAAGTGGTTTGAAAATGCATTATTTTGCATGTGCGGAAGGGGCCCCAGATTTTTAACCAGGAAAAGAAACCGTTGTCAATTTCACTTCAGTCTTGCCTTGCCATATGAGGGGAAGGTGCACACAAATGTGAAAATGTGCCAGCAGGTTCATACCAACCACAAATAAATACTGAGTTCTTTTTGCACACTGTTTAAATTGAAAGAATATCAGCAGAAATCTATATAAAGGCAGCTATGGCATGCCTGCATTGGTAGAGTATCAACAAAAATTCATATCAAGGCAGCATGAACTCTCTGAAAAAAACCCTACCTTAACCCCTGAATATTTCCTTTTCTTCACAGCCTTGTCCTTTCCCATTTTGTGTCCTTTGGATTACTTCTGGGTTAATGGATCACACATAACACTAAACCCAGATAGGCAGATGCATTAGGATTTGAGAGGGTAGGAAGGTGTGATCCATCAAAGCAGTCCCCAACTATGGTTCCGTTGTATGACTGAATGGATGTCCATGTTTAGTCCAGCGTATATTTCTTCCCAAGGTAATATTGCACATCAGCATGTAGAGTTTCTTTACCACCCCCAGTGCAAGTGCTCATTACACTGAAGTGCTGTCAGTCTTACAGTAGGGTGTTGCTACTGGTAGATATTGCAAGCCCAGCCTTACATCTTAGCATGGCTGTTTAAGAGAGAGGGAAGAATGGTTTAAATGTTCCAGGCTAAGCCTGTTAGATTCTGTTTTAAAATATCTGATTTTAAAATATCTGATTTATTGTAACATTTTTAAAATATCTGATTTATTTAAAATATCTGATTTTAAAATATCTGATTTATTGTAAAGCATCTAAAGAAACTTTTTTCCCCATTTTTTATTTACATGGCAGCCCAAAACAGCTCCGAAAAGGACCTTTGGATCCATTACAAATGAACAGGTAAATATACAAAGATCTACGAAAGCTGGAAGAAATTTCTTGAAATAAATGTGTAAAATCCCTTTTGATTTTTAGTATGCAACACTTTGTCAAGGTACACTGTAGAAATTGGATCTTATTTCACATTTTGGGGTTGTGATCTGGAGCCTTGAATGTTGAAATGTGTTTTGAAAGGCAAAAATGTTATTAAAACGATATCCGTAAGAGATCCATATGTCAGTGTTTATTATCATGTTTCACACCTTCCATATTATTTGATTGTTGGATTTTGGGTTGCCTCAACCATATGCCTGGTGGAACAGCTTTGACTTTAGATGGTGCAGACTCCTTAAATCTTATTTCTGCTTTTGTGTGAATCATAGGTAACATTAATGACATTATGTTAAAGATACTGGTACTACTCTTTGTCAGATGTGTGTGTTAAGAGCCATCAACTTGCAGACAAGATTGAGCTATCCAGGGCTGTCCAGGTCAGGCTCCATTATTATATAGGCTTTTACTAAGATGCCTTGCGCTGGATTTAAAGCAGCATATTTTCAGCCCCTTTACTCTGAAGGAAAGGAAATAGCTTAAGAGAAGAAGCTGTCCATTCATCCCCCCTGCCCTGCTTTGATTGTAAAGCCACTGAAAATCTATATGCTGCTCTCCCCCCAACCTCTAGATTGGCAGAAAAATATAGCAGAAGTAGAGAAGGAGGCACACGCTTCCCTCATTTCTCTATTTGCACACAACTTGACAGATGCGCATTGATTATTCTGTCATTAGCTTCTGCAACTACAACACACAGATTTTTAATTCATGCAAAGACATACTCCATTTAGCTTTTCTTCAACAACCGCACATGACAAGAGACACATTTTTTTCATTACAATACATAAAATTTGATTTCAAAGAAAGCATAGCTTCAGTGCACTCACTGTCACTGGAAAGGTTTAAAGGGTAAAAAGGGGTGTGTGGGATATAAGAACTCTTGATGAAAATTCTTCATGCTCTTCTGTATGGAGACATGAAATAGGTTACTAGTAGACAGTCTACCGATGCAGGTTTTGAACTTAGCAAAAAACACAGGCCTTTGCATTCTATTGATATATCAAAATATTAACATGGAGTGCTTGGAAACAACAAACCTGTGTGCTCCAGCAAAAGCAGCAGGAAGTGGGGCATGGGGGTGAGCGAGTAATATGGGAAAAAATGAAGTTGAAATACTAAGCCAGAAATCTTGACTATGGAGTGTAATGAGATCTGTGCCTTTAAAAATAAGAATAAGTGCCTTTAAGAATAAATTGATGGATGGAGTTAAGAGAAGCATGCCCAGGAAGTTATCTGTGTGCACAGAGAAGGGAGTGCATCCTCATGTGTAAACAGAGAAATGTGAGGAGAGCCCTCTGTACAGAGAAGAGTCCTTCCATGGGCCATACTTTCTCGGAGGCAAAACTTAGTTTCTCAGGGGCCAGAGGCTCTGTGTTGCTATGCATAGATAGTTTAAAGCATGGAACAGTGTCCATGCAGTCTGTTTCAGAGCATTCATTGTGCAGTTCACAATGGTCTAGAGGACAGGTTCTACAGGGTCAGTACATTTTTGGATTGGAAAAAGCTATCTCTCTCACCAGTGATTCTGAAATTCTGTCTTTGATGAAATAGCCAAGAAGGATAGTGGTTACTTGAGAGAGTTTTTGTTTGGTCCCTCCTCCTGATATGCATTGTATCCCTTCTGCATTGTATCCCTTCTGGCCTACTTCAAACATCTCTCATCCCCATTACTGAGATGCTTCTTTATGCAAGCTCGTCTAAATGTCCTCCCCTCTGCAGTTCTCCATGGCAGATTCCTGCAGGTCCCATTACAAGCAAGAACTTGTCAAAGTAGAAACAACTGCTCATATACTCTTGTATTGTTCTTGCCACGCAGAACTCAGGAGTCTCTACATTGAACCTCACATTAATTCATGTCTTGCCACTTCTGACCAAGACAAGCTACGTCTGCTTTTGAATGACTGCTGCACTAAAAGAACTGCAGACATAGCAGAGTTTTTGGCAACAGCTTTATCAACAACTGTGCACTCCTGTTGATCACCTAATAACCTTTTATTGTTGTTATTGTTCGTCTGATTGTTGTTTTATTCTATGCCTAATCAAGGTGATGAATGAATGAATGATATGCATTGTTAAGTAGACCAACTGATGATGCACAGAGAGTTCCAAAATCCTACATCCATTGTAAAAGTACGAGATTAAGGCCTCTGCTCTAGAAACAATAAATCAAGTAGGGCATCCATTGGTTATTGATCAGGTCATCATTTCACATGCTATGTTAGCAACAATTAATAGGGACTATTGTAAAACCCACAGAGCCCGTGTTGATTGTTCAGAATCTAGATTTAAACCTAGGATTCCCGGTTGATTAGCTCCAGAACTGAATTTAGGACACCAGATATTATTATTTGCACACACCAAGTAACAGAAAAATATACCTGTTGAACATGTACAAAACCATTTTTGCTTCACTAGTGAGTAACTGCTCTATCTTCCACCACACACACTGTAATTAGAGTTGGAAGCCACCAGGCAGAGGGTGTATAGTCATTTTCACCGATAGGGTTTGAGGGTGGGGAGGAGTAGCATATTAAACCTCATGAATAAATAAATATTTGAGTCCACATGCAACTGGTTTTGATGCATAGGGGAATCAGAAGAGAGGCATTTGTAAATTAGTGTGTGTACTGTCCAATGTAAATTAGTGTGCGTACTGTCTATATTTGCATTGAACAATGCTTTGAGCACACAGTGTATTCAGTGAAAATACCCTTGTCATGTCACAACTGGAACTGAGTCCTCATGCACCAGCCCTACACGTTACACTTGAGCTTCCTCTGATCTGGGTTACAGGTGCACGCACACATAACCAACAGCTGCTGGTGTTCTTGAAAAGCAAACGGGAAATTGAATGCCCCTTATTGGTTTGTTGTCCAGCTCCAGTTCTCCGCCCCCCCCCGCCCCAATCCCTAATGCTCAGCATTTATTGCTCCTGTTCTCGCTTCTGGTGAAGTAGGGCTGGCACCGTTCCCTTTGGTGCCTGTCAGCAGCATTTTCTGTCACTCAGAGAGATTGCTATTGATGAATGCTAATCACTTCTTCCTCCTTAGGGGATGTATTTGCTGTTTCTTTCTCCTTTTCCTCCCCCATTGAAAAAAATCACATGCTCAGGGTGCCCAAAGAGATACCATCTCACTGGAATCAGAGTTGATTCCCCCACCAGCTGGATTCAAGCATCGTTTTTTTTTTGGCGTGCCCTGTGCAGAGAAAGATGTGTATTGTGGTGTCTATCTCCATGTCCATGCATTTGTTTTGCTATAACCGGGGCATGCGGTGTTCAACAAAACACATTTTGGGATCCTTATTATTCAGTGTGCAAATGTAATGGTTGCCTTATTTTTAACTCTTGGAATCTAATTTTCACTGCAGCCATGAAATGGGTTATGATGAAAAGAGAAACACTGAATTACCTTGATCTTGATTTGTTTCTAGTAATCGGTTGCAACGTGGCCATTTCTGAGTCAGAGCATAAATTTAAAGGCACAGGAATTAAATGTTGCGCAGAGGGAGATTCTGCTCGTGTCTGCTTTTTTGTTTGTTTGCTTGCTTTTGTTTTTGACCATTCATCTTATCACTGCAGCACATGAAAGAGGCAGATACATGATAAGAGAGAATGATCCGGGATGGGGAGAGCTGAGATAAACCTGACACAGAGCTAACAGTCCACACAGGTGCAGTTCATAATGTGCAAAGCTGCGGGAATGCTAGGGACTCTCACAACATTAAGCATTCAGCTAATAGCTGTGGATGGCTGAATCAGATCGTGGCTTTCCCCCTGCAGCCTTTCCCTGATTCAAAATGACTCCTCTTTCTGGAATGACTGTTTTCTTTGTGAGATTAAAACATGTGACTGCTAGCAGAGTACAATAATATTTTCGAATATGGAGCAAATGGCCACAAGAAGGGGCAATTTAAATAAGGTAAATAGCATTTCGGGTGGATAAGGTATTTCCCATTTGGGAGGGGCTGTGGTTTAGGGTGCTTTCACCCATGCCAAATAATGCACTTTCAGTTCACTTTCAGTGCACTTTGCAGCTGGATTTTACTGTGTGAAATGGCAAAATCCACTTGCAAGTGATCATTAAAGTGCTTTGAAAGTGGATTAAAGTGCATTATTCAGTACGTGTGAAAGCCCCCTTAGTGTTAAAGCATAAGCTTTGCAGGTAGACGGTATTAGGTTGGGCCTCTAGAACAGGGGTAGGGAACCTGCGGCTCAAGAGCCGCATGCGGCTCTTCTGCCCTTGCACTGCGGCTCCACGAGCCGAGCCGCTGGCCCCATCCTTGCCCGCCCTGCAGGCAGCAGGGCGGGCGCACCAACTGCCTGCGGCTGGATGGGCCGCACCATGGGCTTCCCCTCGCGCCTGCCCCGTTGGAGCGGGGCGGGCGCTTTCCCGGCGGCCAGCAAGGCCGAGCTGCTGGCCCCATCCTTGCCCGTCCTGCTGCCTACAGGGTGGATACATCCATGCGCTTCTCAGAATGAGCGGAGTAAAAGGTAAAAAAACCCCTATATATATAGTGTTATCTTTATTTCAAATGTCAAAAATTATTTGCGGCTCCAAGTGTTTTCTTTTCCCATGGAAAACGGGTCCAAATGGCTCTTTGAGTGTTAAAGGTTCCCTACCCCTGCTCTAGAATCACAACTTAAAAGGATTGTGTAATGTCAAACACCTCCACAAGAAGACCGGAAAATGGATTTTTTGCCTGTCAGAATAGACAGTACTGACCTTAATAGACTTTGAACTGTCTAATTCCATATCAAGCAGTATCACGTGCTTGGTGCCACATCCCAACCAGAGGGACTTGGTCTCAGTCAACCGAGGACTATGCTGTCAGAGTAACTATCCTATCTAGTAGGGTATCTCTAGCATCTGGATGGGATCTGAGTGTAATTGCAGGACCATATAAGGAGTATTTATAGTGTTTTAAAAAGGTGTGTGTGTGTTGTGCTGTGACCATTGCTTTAAGGCCAGGAAGGAATTCTAGCTTTGCTGCATTTAAGTCAGGCAAGGAAATAAATGTTAGTGAGGAAGTTTGGAACTCCCATTACGAAATTGCTGAACTACACACCTACCATGTAAGGAAGCAAAGAGTATCATAGCTTTCTGCCCTAGCATCTTAACTGGTCTTGCACAGAAGCCTTCATTTGGATAGTAATCTATTTTGTAGTACAGCACAGCTTTTCTTCCCAATAAGATGATCCTAGTGTCTTATCCCAACAAGGAAGGGTGAGTGGAGAAGATGTAAAACAGTCCCTCTACCATCCCCCTTATCTAAACCTTATTTCACACTTTACATTGTTTCACAGACCAGCTGGCATTTGCTGCACTATAGGTAATGCTTGTTTTCAGAGGCTCAGGAACCCCCGGTAGAGATGCTCAGTGGAGATGTGTTTGCTGACATTTAAGTTTCTTACATACTTCCTACACTCTTAGGAAGGAACTATACATGGCATGTAGTCCCATGATACATTTTACAGGTGGATTTTAATTCTATATGTTGTAACCACTGGGGCTTTGATTTAAAGGGGGAGGCCAACACATGGGGAGAGGGTGCCTGCTCCTTTCCCACTGGACTGATTTTCAATAAAACAATGATTCAATGCCCCTAATTTCTTTCCCTGTAGGCATAAAGTGTTGACATTCAGTAGGCAAATATTTCCAGCAGCTGCATTGTCAAAAGAATCACAGAACTACCTGGAACATATATTTCCATCGGCAGTACACAGTAGGGAGCGGGGGTGGAAGATTGATTTCTGTAAGTCTCCCTCAAGATTGGAGCAGTTTTGTTGAAAGACAATAGTTGAAATGGTTCTACTTAACACAATTCAAGATAGTTGACTGGTTGTGGTGGGTTTTTCCGGGCTGTGTTGAATCAGTTGAATCCGGCCGTGAAAGCCTTCGACAATACAAGATAGTTGAGTTTCTGTACCCAATTTCATTATCTCAAATCACTGATTCTGTCCATTAGCATTTTTGAACACACTTTCTAGTCATTTCCTCCAACCAGCAGCACCAATATCTGTCAACTTCAGCCTTCACAAATGCCAGGCCACTGGGAATTTCGACAGAGTAATCCCTTTGAAATTCCTTCTCAGTTGAAACAGCAAGACCAATGGAGGAAGAACCTCACAACACCAGGCCCCTCTTTGAATACAAATTCACTGGGTAAACTGTTGGCAGAATCATGATGGTAACTGAAACCCAAAAGCCATTGGTTTGGTCCAAAGAAGCCTGAAACTGTGATCCTATTGCACAGATGAACTTAAACTTAATCAGAAGTAAATCCCATTCATTTCAGTAGGATTTACTTCTAAGTCAGTGTGTGTTGTGTGTCTGGATAAAGTGGAAGATGGGAAAATGGTATGAGCCGCTTTGTGTTCCTACTGGGGAGAGGTGATATATAAATGATGTAAATAAAATCAATGAAATATCCACCCTTAAATGTTCAGATGAGCTGTAAGTGGAAATATGTAGGTATTACATAGGAAATGTGGGTGTATCTATCCAAGATCTCTTTAATAATCAGTTCTCCCTGTTTCATTCTGTCTTCCAGGGTCAAAATGTTTTTGGACTTGACATTATTGAGACTCCTGAGGGAGACAAGTGGCCCCAGCTGATAGTCCAGCAGATCCTTGACAGAGAACAAAAGGACACTTATGTGATGAAGATTAAAGTGGAGGATGGTGGAAACCCACCGAGATCCAGCACTGCCATCCTCCAAGTTACAGTCACTGATGTAAATGACAACCGCCCAGTGTTCAAGGAGAATGATATCGAAGTCAGCGTTCCTGAGAATGCCCCCATTGGCACATCGGTTTCTCAGCTCCATGCCACTGATGCTGACCTGGGATCAAATGCTCAGATTCACTTCTATTTCAGCAGCCAGATCTCCACTTTGGCCAAAAGACTTTTTGCCATTGATAACACCACTGGCCTTATCACGATCAGAGAACCGCTGGACCGGGAGGAATCTCCTGTACACAAGTTGACAGTCCTGGCAAGCGATGGCAGTTCAACCCCCTCGAGGGCAACAGTGACGGTGAATGTCACAGACATTAATGACAATATCCCATCAATCGACACCAGGTACATTATCAATCCTGTGAACGGGACTGTGCTTTTGTCAGAGAAAGCTCCGCTTAATACTAAAATTGCCCTGATTACGGTAATGGATAAGGATGCTGACCTCAACGGTAAAGTTACCTGTTTCACAGACCATGACGTGCCATTCAGGTTAAAGCCTGTGTTTGATAATCAGTTTCTGTTGGAGACTGCCATGTTCCTAGATTATGAGGCCACGCGGGAATATGCTATTAAAATAGTGGCGTCTGATTCAGGGAAACCACCCTTGAACCAGTCTGCAATGCTCCTCATCAAAATCAAGGATGAGAATGATAATTCGCCACTGTTCACACAGCCCATTATTGGACTCTCTATCCCTGAGAACAATGCGCCCGGAACCCAGCTAACCAAGATAAGTGCTACAGATGGAGACAGTGGACGCAATGCTGAGATCAGTTACATGCTGGGCTTGGATGCACCCCCCATTTTCAACCTGGACCGCCGTACAGGCATTCTGACTGCCGTGAGAAAGCTGGATAGGGAGAAACAGGACAGGTATTCATTCACTGTGCTGGCAAAAGATAATGGCATGCCACCCTTGCAGACCAATGCCACTGTGACAGTTTCAGTCTTGGACCAAAATGACAACAGTCCTGCTTTCACACACAACGAGTATAATTTTTACGTGCCTGAAAACCTACCCATGTATGGCACGGTTGGACTCATCACTGTGACAGATGCAGACTCAGGGGAGAATGCGGCAGTGACCTTGTCTATATTAAATGGCAAAGATAATTTCATTATTGATCCCCTCACTGGAGTCATAAGACCCAATATTACCTTTGACAGAGAGCAGCAAGGGTCTTACACTTTCCAGGTGAAAGCTGTAGATGGAGGAAGATTACAACGTTCATCAACTGCTAAAGTCACCATCAATGTTGTGGATGTTAATGACAACAGGCCTGTGTTCGTCATCCCTTCGTCTAACTACTCTTATGATTTAGTTCCGATGTCCACCAGTCCAGGCTCTGTAGTGACTAAAGTGTTTGCCATTGACAATGATACAGGGATGAATGCTGAACTTCGCTACAGCATTATAGGCGGAAACTCCAGGGGCTTGTTTATGATCGACCAGTTAACAGGCAATGTTACTTTGAAAGAGAAAGTCATTTCATCAGATCATGGATTGCACAGGTTGGTTATCAAGGTCAATGACTTGGGGCAGCCTGAGTCTCTATATACTATAGCCTTGGTGCATTTATTTGTGAACGAATCTGTCACCAATGGATCCTACATCCAAGAATTAGTGCGCAGGAATATGGAAATGCCAGTGGGCCAGAACGTTGGGGATGGCGAGATAACCCCCCAAACCAATGATTACATCAAGATAATTATTGCTATAATTGCAGGCACCATGACAGTAATCCTGGTCATTTTTGTGACTGCTTTGGTACGGTGTCGTCAAACACCCAGGCACAAGGTTGTCCAGAAAAACAAGCAGAGTGGCGAGTGGGTATCTCCAAACCAGGAAAACCGACAGATCAAGAAGAAGAAGAAGAAGAAGAAACGCTCCCCCAAAAGTCTTCTTCTCAACTTTGTAACAATTGAAGAATCTAAGCCCGATGATCCTGGCCATGAACACATCAATGGCACTTTGGACATTCCTGTAGAGTTAGAAGAACAGACTATGGGAAAATACAACTGGGCCACCACACCGACAACCTTTAAGCCTGACAGCCCAGATTTAGCAAAGCACTACAAGTCTGCCTCACCGCAGCCCACCTTCCAAATTAAACCTGAGACTCCAGTGCCCCCGAAGAAGCACCATGTCATTCAGGAACTGCCTCTGGATAACACCTTTGTGGTGGGCTGTGATTCACTCTCTAAGTGTTCCTCCAGTAGCTCGGACCCTTACAGTGTCTCCGAATGCAGCTGTCAGGGAGGATTCAAGACTCCAGGCTCTATCCACACCAGACAGGTAAATGGCAAAGGTTTTTTTCCCCTTTTCACCACTTCCTCTTCCCCCCCCCCCCCCCCACTCCAGTCCAGACCCTTTTACTTTTTCCTTGTTCTTTCATTTCACTGTGCCTCTAGATTAAAAACAAAATCCTGAATGTTCATGCTTGGCTGACGCACTGAGAAGTAAACAGTTTGTGATTCATCAATACTAAAAGGATGAGAATGAGAATGAAGTGACTCTTGGCTGCGAGGAAATGTTGATTGCCGAGCGAGTGTATTAGGGGTAATTCCTGTCTGCAGATGGCAGTGTGGCACTTCTCGCTTCACGGAGTCCATACAGCAGATTTGCAGAACAAAGAGAGGTTACCAGCCTGTTCCTGTTAGCTAGCATCACATGCTCAGGAATCTAAGTAATCTAGGCCAGGTGGAAAGCAATAAAGCTTTGTAGGATCTGATAAGTGGTTCTTAATGCTAATGGAGTCTGGAATTGCAGACTTCATTTGGTCAGAGCTATACCTCAAGGTCTCTAAGAAACAGGCAAGATTCTCGCCTCTTCCCCCATCCTGACCTTACAAGGGATTGTGTGCCAGTTTTCCAGGGTAGAAATATGCCCTGCTATGTCCGTTCCTAAAACACTGGGAGCCTATCACAATCAACAACATAAGACAGCACTGAAATTAATAGAGGGCTGTCTGTCTGTCTGTCTGTCTGTCTGTCTATTTGATCGAGGTATTACAAATGTTGTCCAGCCCTTGCTGGGAAATGCACTGTAGATTGAGTTTCCTGTGCTGTCTCCCCCAACATGAATAGTGAATGGTTAAAGCACAACTGGAGCTATTATCTAAAGGTGCAAGTACAAAAATAAGATCATATTTTGCTTTTCAAACTGTGAAAGATAATGTGGGGGGCTTAGCTCTAATTTTATTTGTAATTCTTTAGTGGGATCAAGGCATCAGAGGGGGTGGTGGCATCTCTCAAACTGAGTGATTCTTTGTACACTTCTAAAAGAGACAGAAAAAAGAGTATCTGTCACCTGCTGCAACACTAAAGGCGCACACAGTTCCCCTTCAGAGGGGTAGATAGGTATCATCTCCACTTCAGCTGAGGTGAGTCAATGTGATCTTCTCTCTTCAGAGATGCTTCCCCTTTGCCACTGTAGGTCAAGTGAAAGAGGCCTAAAAGTACATCCTTCTTAACTTTCAGTATACCTTTTATGGGTGTTGAAAGCGGAGTGGGGCCTTGTCACCTCTTTGTCCAAAATACAGTTTAGGTAGTAATTGTAAGAGCTTGCAGCAATGCTTAGTGCAACTGCTTCACTTGAAGTTGACTGTTTTGTCAGCCATTGTATGGGAGGAAAAACAAGAGAATAACATGCTTCTTAAATGCAAAAGAAATGTAATGCTGTCCTTTTAATAGCACTTTCTTGTGGATAGATTTTGATAGTAGTTATGGAGTGCAAATAAACTGGTTATCTTCTGAATGAAGAAAAGTTTGAACATGAAATTGGAACTACGTAAAACTTGAAAAAGGCACAAAGATAACTGAGGCCCATTCTAGAAACAACACAGAATGAGGTGGTAGACAAAGTCAAGTGAGAAAAGATGGCAGGCAAACAGTAATAGGTCTTCCGAGTGATCTTTGAAAAGCATTTCAGTCCCTCAGATCCTCCACTGGGATGAGGCCACATGGGGAAAGGAAAGAGGACTTAATTCTTGCATGCCTACGTGGTTTCTGTAGTCAAAGTCACAATTACCCATACACAGTTGTTAGCCCTTTTAAAATAAAAAAGTGGCACTCATAAAGACTAACAACATTGCAGGGGAATGTTTTGATTGGTGAAATTTCACGGGCTGAGGGATGGTTAAATGCACACAGCGACTCTGCAATCTGAATCATGGCACCACATAGCTGTAACTTAGCTTTAAAATACACTGAGAAGATCCTCGCTCGGATCCCCCCAGTTTCTCATCTATTATGAAGCCTTTGGCAGATGAATTCAGAGTGTAACGTTTTATACCGCAGATGCCATGCTTTTAAATTGCTCTCTAGGTAAAGAGATTGCTTTGTGTAGAAGACGGGTATATTGGATGGGAAAGTTTTTCACAGTCCTCTCTCTGCAGTGCTGGTTTATTCATTCAGGAACTTTTCCTTATGTGGAGGAGCATTAAAATATGGCCCTCGCAAACCTGCAGTCTGACATACAGTTCATAATGCTGCCGTCTGATTCTGCATAATGTAAACCTGATCAATTCATGTAGCAGCCTGAGGGGATGGGTTGCCAATGAGAGTCTGCTTCAGATCGCAGATGTAGACCTTGTTTCTTTAAAAGCACAAAGAGAAACCGCCTTCCCTCCAAGCGAAGGAAAACAAAACAGAATTTTGTGTATCGTACAAAAAGAGAGGTTGTCATTCAGCCAATTCCTTGGTGTGCTTGTTTCTACTTTCAGTTAGTATCAACCCAAGAGAACATTCAAAAGTAGGAGTCTGTAATCTGAAGTGGCACAGTCTGCTATCTTGTAACTCCTAGGGCACTTTCACACGTGCAGGATAATGCACTTTCAATCCACAATTGTTTGAAAATGGATTTTGCTATTTCGCACAGTAAAATCCAGCTGCCAAGTGGATTGAAAGTGGATTGAAAGTGCATTATTCTGCATTTGTGAAAGTGCCCTTACATCTCATTTATCTTCATGTGTGTTTGTAAAATGAATCCCTAGAGCTCACTTGGTAGGGATAGCCAGCGTTGATGCCTCCAGAATTTGGGGTGGCTTTGGGGAACCTCAGATGGGGTCCATGAGTTTGCCACTTTCATCTCATTCACACACTCTCTTTGAGCCTTATCTACATTGTCACCCTGAGAGGGAAGAGAGAATGATCAGCAATAGCTGTGACTTCTTGCCCTTTTCAGGGTACCCTTTCAAGTAGAAATAGTTGCAGGCCAGAGACCTCCAAGGGTTAGTGCACCATGCAATTTACACAGGCTTGCATAAGTGGAAACGTAAATAGACCTGATGCAGTTCTGCTTGTTCCAGATCTTGTAAAACACAGAGCACTTTCCTTCCTAGAAGGTATAGCACTGAGATATAATATAGCTGCAAAAGAACTTGCACAAGTTGAAATGCAAGTGGGAACACAATAATTTTGACTTGGTGCAATTGGCTGCCATAGACTTTTTCTTTGTATTTCTGCTAGCACAGGAGCTCAGGGTGGGGGTGGGGATTTTATTCTGGATCAAACCTATAGCCAAGACCTGATATAATTGAGAGGCTAGAAGTAAAAATAAATAAATAAGCTTTATATATTTCACAGACCATGTGTAGCCAGTGTTCACATCTGTGCATGAGAGATGGAAATAATAATTAATGTTGCCTTGTCTTAAACAAGCCATTGCATAATAGCCTCAAGAACATTTTGAATTAGGATACGGTGTTTTCCTTTACAATGTGCTACAGATCATTTTGGCCCTTCAGGCTTACAGATGGCTCCTAACGAATAGATTATAATGATCCCCAGCCAGTATCTCAGCTATTGATTTTCTTGTGAGGAGTTTGAGGACCCAGTTAGATATGATGCTGGAGATCCATGATTAGTAAGGTGCCATAGCAGTAAGGTGCCATAGTTTGGAGATTGACTTGAGTCCAGTCCTTGCTACTGATTTGCACCCAGGATTTGCCAGCATCACAGCGGATTATTGACCTGAGTCTCCTTTAGAGTGACTTTTTTTTCCCCCTGGAGAATCCTGAAGTCAGTAAGGGTAGGAAGTTTGGGCAAAGTTTTGAAAATTTCTTATTAACATCTGAGAGTGCTAAATCTGTGTCACATTCAGGTTTTTTTTTTAAAAAAAGAAAACAATGTCTTTTTGAATCTGTGTCTCTAATGGACAGCTCACACATGCAAGACTGCTGCTTAGCTTCCTAGTTGGTGGAAGTTACAGCTGACTGTACTGGTGCAAACTCGTACCAAGGGATGGTTGTGAGAGGTTGTGTTGGAAGTCAAAACAGACAATTTGCATGAGTGAACTGGGCCCTGGAGTTCTAATTTGTGCAGATTTTCATCTCTGTCTGGTTTATACTGAATGTTCTTTAGGAAAATACAACCTATAGCATACTGTTCTTGCTATAAGCAGGGTTGAAACACAGACTGTTGTGACTTTTGCTCCCATTGGTCCTCATTTCTGTGGGTAATTTTGTCATATGTACTGAAAAAGTCTGTTTTGGGCTATTCTTTACTATTGTAGTTTATCATACAACCACCCTCATTAAGCCACCATGATAGGAGAAAGTTTTATCTTGATTCCTCTATTTTGCATCTGTTTTTATTCTTCTTTCTGTATGCCTTTTCTTCTGTCATTACTTTCAATAGACCTTAAAAATAGACCTTGCTGAGGTGTATCAACAGTCTACAGAGTCACTCCTAAAGTAAGAGTCTCATAATGCAATCCCAACTCAACTTGTATCAGACATGTGACTGACAGTGAGATAATCATATGCCCCCCTGCCCTTTTTTAGTATCCAAAAGGCTTGGGACGGAAGGGAGGGACGACTGAGGCCCCTCCTCCTGCCATACTGGGCTGCAAAGCAGAATGGAGCATAAAGTACTTTTAAAGGTGAGTCCTCAGTCATATGTCTGACATAAATTGGGCTGGGATTTTCCCCAACACAACATGGATCAAATGTCTTGTGTAACAAGACCCTATGACTAAAATGTCTTTGGGGTGGGAATGTTGCTTGTCAAAATGTTTGTTTACCTCCTCAACTTCAAAATACTTTGTCAGGGGTTTAAAGGATGAAGCAGAAATGCTCCAAGTTCAAAATTACACTTAGCATTGCATTTTAAAGTAATAGAGTTAAATAAAACTTTGAGCCTGCCATAATTCTTGTGATGGAACCTGGCAGGGCTACATTTATTCCCTATGGGCATGTCTACATAGCAAAACCATGTTGCTTTTAAACCAGCTTACCTGTCATGGTTGCTACAATTATTCTATAGGGAACTATAGTCTGATGAGGGTGTCAAACTCTTTTTAAGATGTTATAGAACTGCAGTTCCCAGAGATGCCTGGGTAGAGAAAATGCCTATTAACACTGTTAGTTTACTTGTCTACTAGTAAAGAAATACCCTTTAATAGGGCAGCTTGGGTAGATCAGTGATCTGTTGAGGGGGAGCCTAAGAAAATCTTGTAATTTTAGCATGCCAGCTGTTGACCTGGCTTTTTTTTTAGGGTCCCTCTTAAATCTGAACTGCTTAGGTTATCATTTGCCTAATATTACCCCGGCAATATTAATTTTTTAAAAGTGTGGGAGATGGGATGATGAAGGCAAGGGCTTTTCTCATGCTGTTTCTCTGTTTGCCAGCTCTGAACGTCTTCGCATCAGCTGTTAAGTACTGAAGTCGTACACAATGATGTTAAGCCAGCAAACATGAAAATATGGAAATAGCACGAGAAAGCCCTTTGTCCTCTCTCCCTGATTGCCGGAAGAATTTTGTCGTCTGATCTCCGGAGGGGTTTTCGCATGGCGGTGAACTGTTCAAGCTGCCCTACTCAAAGGTATCCAGGGCGAGAACATTACAAAGAAAAAAGAAAGAGATAAAGAAAAAGAAAGAAAGAAAAGAGAGAAAGAAAGATGACAAAGAGTGACTTTAGTGCATTGTGCTATAGCTGTTCGACAATGTAGTTTTGCTAAGACGAAATAAGTGATATTAACCATCGCTCGGTGTGAATGGTGGTAACTATAAATCTTTTAATCTCTTAAGTTGCTAGTGACCACTTTGTCCTTCATGGACCTGTGCCCTTATTTATTTATGTTCAAACATCTGTTGTCCTCCCCACCCCCCACCCCTTATCGATACTGAAAAGGAGCAATAACTTTTATGCATACACATTAAAAAAAACCAATCAAAAGCAAAAACAAATGTAAAGTTCTTTATACTCCCTGCATTTTTTCCCCAATAGAACACATCACCTCATGTGCTCCACAATGAGAAGTCACAGTTATTTTTAGCTGTTTCTGTAAGCCGGAGATGGTGTTTTAAAGGCTAGCTAGATGCAGGCATTTCTCTGTGGTTGATTGGAATGTGTTGGTATGGCTTGGGTCACACACTTAGCAGGCTGGTGATCCTCTGTACACAATAGGGTACACCCATTCTTTCCACCAGGCACATTGTGTGCCATGCAGAGGTGCTGTTCCTTCGAAGGCTGCATATGCAGAAGCTCAGATCACAAGCTTTTTGCCCATCCCCCCAAAAAGAGAGAGATAAAGAGATAGAGGAGTGAGGTCACAGAAGCCAGGTGTAGGCGGAACACTCACTTCCCATTTTATGTCTGTGTGGAAGGGAAAAAGTCTCTTCATCCTATAATGGTAATTATCTCCAGCCTCCTAAAGATATGCATCGGGCTGGAGAAATAACCTGGCTCCTGTTTTCATATCCACATATATGTACTTGTAGCAGTCTTCTGTCTTTCATTTTATTGAAAGCAGTTCCTTCAGCTTTTTGGGGACACATTTCATTATATTATGTTGCTTAGTAATTTTATGAAGACCGACAAAGGCACAATTTGCATTTCCCCCCTGAATTTGTATACAAAATGCCTTGCATTTAGTGTGATAAACTGACAAATATATATTTAAAACATGACTATGCGTAGTGCAAATTGAAGTAACTGCTGTCTGGCATTAAAATGGCTGCATTTTTAGACAACTTGGCAAAATTACCT